>NC_068918.1:59098842-59723842 GCF_023091745.1 Budorcas taxicolor
TGAGATAATATGAGAAGGGAAAAAAGCATTGAAAATAACGTTGGGAAAAAAATCCCTAAGTGAATGGTGGAATAATCTTAAAGCATAATTGACAACATTTTTAAAGCCTCTTCACTTTTAAACATCTGCTTAAGTCTACCTATTTGTAATGCACACATAATCAACAATGTAATTGAAAGGAAAATATGAGTAAGAAGAAAGTTGATCCTTTATTTTAATTAAATAGTGAGCAGGTGGAGTCTATAAACAACTAAATATTGTAGTATAGTTGCTATGTAAACAGCAACAACCTCTTACCTTGCATATTTAATTTATTTAAATCTCAAAATGAAATGTTATTTTAAGAACTTGTTCAGTCGCCCAGTTATGTCTGACTCTTTGCAACCCCATGGACTGCAGGATGCCAGGCCTCCCTGTCCCTCACCATCTCCCGAATTTTGCCCAAGTTCATGTTCATTACATTGGTGTTGCCATCCAGCCATTTCATTCTCTGATGTCCTCTTCTTCTGCTTTCAATCTTTCCCAGCATCAGGAACTTTCCTAGTGAGTCAGGTGTTCACATCAGGTGATCAAAACACTGAAACTTCAGCTTTGGCATTTATCCTTTCAATGAGTATTCAGGGTTGATTTCCCTTAAGGTTGACTGGTTGATCTCCTGGCTGTCCAGGGACCTCTCAGGAGTCCTCCAGCACCACCGTTTGAAGGCATCAATTCTTTGACACTCTGCCTTCTTTACAGTCCACCTCTCACAGCCATACTGGGAAGACCATAGCCTTGACTACACAGACCTTTTAGGCAGAGTGATGTCTCTGCTTTCAACACTGTCTAGCTTGGTCATAGGAACATGAACTTTATGAAAAAATAAACACTACTGCTTTTCTAATGGGCTTCCCTTATGACTCAGATGGTAAAGAATCTGCCTACAGTCAAGAGACCCAGATCCATCCCTGGGACAGGAAGATCCCCTGGAGCAGGGAACGGCAACCCACAATATTCTTGCCTGGAGAATTCCATGAACAGAGGAGCCTGATTGGCTACAGTCTATGGGATCACAGAGTCAGACACAACTGAGTGAATAAAACTTTCACACTTCCAATTTTCTATTAGTGTTGGGTTGGAAAATTACTATTATTGTATTATTGTTATAAAATAATTGTTTTCCCTGTACACAGTCTCAAAGATAACATCTCATTTTGTACTTCTCATTGGTGGGCACAGGAAAAAGAGAAGGGAAATATATCACTCTTTCAAAAACAGAATATGAAGATCCAGTAATTTCTTTCTAATCTCAATTGCTTTGATGCTATAAAAAGTCCTCAGACTCTAAAACAACAGAGAATTAAATCTTTAAAAACATTTCCGGATCATAGGTGAACTTAAAACCTGTGTTATCAACCAGATCCGATTTTAAAAGTAGATGAAGAAGAGATTTTATATGCTTTTGGAGCCTTGGGATGACAATAGTCATGGTTACAGTGGCCCTGGGAGATGAGACCCTCTGCCCTTTTCCACTGGGAAGTTCTTAGAGGATGTACACTTGAATCTGGTATATCCAAACAGCAAGCAACGATGACAAAACAGAAGGCTAATGTAGAATGGATTCTATTGTTCTTGTTCATTAAGATCATGAAGAGTCATCACATAATAACCACACAATCTCCATCAACCCTGAAATGTTGCCCTCCTTCCTTTCTTAATTTCCTTCCTCCCATTCTCTTTTTCTCAGAGTGAATGGAATGTGTTCTGTGATATACACTTCAGTGTAGAAAACGTAGGCAGCCCACACCTTCCCTAGGTATCTTGCATAAAAAGAATCACTTTTTCATGTCCCATGGCAACTGAAGATTTCTTTTTCTTCATCTATACCCTCTTCTTTACACTACAATCACTGTTATCATCTAAAGCTCTCTCCCTCTCTCTCACATACACATTCTCTAAGCCAAAATCTTCTTTCTCAGTTATTAATAGTCTCAGTCTCCATGTTTCAGCATTAGAAATTGAGAATTTATACTGGCTTTCAACTCCAGTGAACAATGTAGTCTTCCTCTTTATTCTCCAAATCCATGTTCTGTCAGTCAATACAATTATGCATCATTCCTGGGAGCCGTGAGTCTAAATATCTGCAGCACATTTCCCAAACATATCTAGGAGAAAATAATGTAAAATACAGAAAAAGGTGGGGGTAATTTGTAAGTAATTCTTTTTCTCGTAAAAAAATAGTAGTGGGACAGTTAGTAAAGAACCAACTGGTGATTGCAGCCATGAAATTAAAAGACACTTACTCCTTGGAAGAAAAGTTATGACCAACCTAGACAGCACATTGAAAAGCAAAGACATTACTTTATCAACAAAGGTCCCTCTAGTCAAGGCTACTGTTTTTCCAGTGATCATGTATGGATGTAAGAGTTGGACTATAAAGAAAGCTGAGTGCCAAAGAATTGATGCTTTTGAACTGTGGTGTTGAAGACTCTTGAGAGTCCCTTGGATTGCAAGGAGATCCAACCAGTGCATCCTAAAGGAAATCAGTCCTGAATATTCATTGGAAGGACTGATGCTGAAGTTGAAACTCCAATATTTTGGCCACCTGATGTGAAGAACTGACTCATTTGAAAAGACCCTGATGCTAGGAAAGACTGAGAGCAGAAAGAGAAGGGGACAACAGAGGGTGAGATGGTTAGATGGCATTACCAACTCAATGGACATGGGTTTGGGTCAACTCTGGGAGTTGATGATGGACAGGGAGGCCTGGCATGCTGCAGTTCATGGGGTCACAAAGAGTCGGACATGACTGAGCGACTGAACTGAACTACTAAAGAACAGTGCTATTTAAGTGTTATGTAGACTTTACAGGAATTAAAGAGTGGGGCGGGGGGGCTGGGGGCGGGGTGGAGCGGATCTGGAAAAAGTATCCAAGAGAAAAATATACCTAAAATTAAGTAGGTTTAAAACCTTAGACACCTGTTCCAAATAAATATGCAAACTGCTGTTGTAAAGTGACTTCCCACTGTTAATTCCTTAAGATAAGAAGAGTAAAAATCCATAGAAACTTCACAAGGAGTTTTTTCTTGCCTTTGGGTCGAGTCTAGGGAATAAATTGGATTTTTTTTTAATTTACTCTTACGTAGCATGTCAATGGAGAGAAAAACCCTGTTAGAAAATAAGGATACTAGAAAGGAATGTCAGGGAACTCTGATAATGTAGCAGCCTGAGTTAATTCAGATCCCTCCTCATGTGAGAAATTCACAGAAATGTTAGATAAACTCTAACTCCCAAAATTTAACACACACACAAAATTTAACACCCATTTTGGAAAGAGGAAACAAAAGGGTAATCTGAAAATAAAAACAAGAGAAACACAATAACATATCCTAAAGCTGGCACCTTAGTGACTCAATGAATTTGGAACATAAATATAGATCATATGTCTGGAGACTGGATTTTAAAAGCCCAAGCAGGGAGAGAAAACATCACAAACCTCATCCTAAACCTATAAACAAAGTAGTCTTTTTTGACTAATTGAAAGTATGCAAAATTGTGAGATTTCCAAACAATTTTCTCATCAATGAATACTCCCTCTAGACCAGAACATGCCAAGGAATCTTGTTTCTTTTCATGCCCCAGTTGTGAAAAATGTCTCTCGTAAGCGGTTAAAACCACAAGCCTACGGGTTGAAGTCCAAATTATACCATGTACTTTTTCATATGGATTGAAGTTCGCATGGTACAGGACTTTCCAAGCTAAAATTTTAACAGAGGAAGGGAGAGGAATTGGTTCTTGCAACCCTTAGAATATCTAGAAGGACACAGAGGAATGGTCTGTTTAGGTACACTGTGAATAATCAACTGGAAAGAGGGTAGGCAGGCAAAGTATGTAACATGATCCTGAAGTTATTTAAAAATCTGAAAGAGGATATACAATAAAAGTGTTTAAAATTATTGCAATGTTAAAAAAGAATAGAAAAGAGTGATGAGAAATACTATAGGTGATTATGGAAATGTATAATAGAAGCAAATAAAATTTATAAAAATAAAAATATACAGTAAGTATAACTAAAAATTGAATGGGAAAGCTAAACAAAGGAGAAAGAGAATGAATTAATTGAAAGAGTTGAATACATTACCCAGAATGCAACAAGCAAGGTAAAATATAAAAGAAGTGTAAAAGATAAGAAATATACCTTGTAAAAATGCAATGTAAATCTATTAGGGGTTCAGAAATTGATAAGAGTGAGAAGAGGGAAGTAGTAATAGTAAAAGAGATACTGAAAATTTTCAAGGCCTGGTGAAAGATAATTTCTCGAAGAAAGCCCTTCACGATAAATGAGCTTCCGCAGTGGCTCAGACAGTAAAGAATCTGCCTACAGTGCCGGAGACCTGGTTGATCCCTGGGTTGGGAAGATCCTCTGGAAGAGAGCATGGCAACCCACTCCAGTATTCTTGCCTGGAGAATCCCCATGGACAGAGGATCCTGGTGGGCTACAGACTATGGGGTCACAAAGAGTCAGACACAACTGAGTGACTAAGCACACACACTTCACGATAAATAAAATTAAATATATACCTGGAAAGATCGTTGTTAGACTATGGAAGTCAAAGAGAAAGAGAAAACAATATCTTAAAGTAATCTAGGGAAAAAAGACTTTGGGTCAGACACTGAGTGCACAGCTGCAGCGTCAGGAGATTTAAAAGATGCTGAATCTCTGCTTGCTTTCTGCTCTGTGCCTTCAGTTCTTGGTGACCATGGCATTCTGTTTAACTCCTACTTCCTTTTCCCAGAGAAGAATGTCTCCAGAATTAAAAGTTAAGCTAAAAATAGCCCTCATGAGGACAGAAACACTAATAACGCTAAGAGAATTTCACTTTCACTAGATTCTGTGATTTTCATATAGGTAATACTTGGTATTCAGTAGCTGATAACTAAATGTCAGTTGCTCCCTCCCATCTCCAAACACTGATGTTAGGCATCTAGAAAGGCTAGGATACTCCAGATTTTCAGAATAGATGAGATATTTGTACTGCCACAAGGAACAGGAAAGTTGAATAGAGAAGAAAATTTCAAAGGAAATATAAAATGTATTTCCCTACTTAGATTGAAATCATCTATGAATGTTTATTTGAATGTAGTTGTCTTGTAAGATTGTTCTTTTTTTTTTTTTTTAGTGATTAGAATTAAGTTCAAGGGGTGTGCTGAAGTTCCTAATCAGCATGTGGGGAAAAGATAGAAGGTCAGAATTTGAGGATTAGAAGATCTGTCTCCAAGTTGAATGCATACTGTCCATGTACTGAGCTGTGTCAGCTAAAGTATAGCTTTTAAAGAAAATGCACATTTTCTTCTGATCTCTCTCTTGGCTTAATGCCAATAGTTAATAATCCCCAAAACTTAAAATTTATTTTTTATTTTATGGTTTAATATTAAGTCTCCAATTATCCTTCTTTGATGCAATTGTGGTGCTTGTAACACGTAACTTCTGAACTGTTGATTAACTTGAGATATTAAGCATGTCCACATTTTCAATTTTTTCTTTGTTTTTAAACCTTTTTTTAAGCCACATATTTATTGTACTTAATATATAGAGGCATTATGAAATTCATAGGAATAAAGATAAATAGAATTCTGGCCTGTCCTTAAGTTTTTATTATTTGTCATGTTAGTAAAAATAATACTTTCCAACTTTTACTACATTATTTATTCTTTTCCTTTACTATATTTTTTTATTTTCTTTTTCTTTTTATTATTCTTTCTTTTAATATTAATAGTATTATTCCTAATAATCTCTTCTTTTTTATTAGTTTTTGAATCTGTATGTAGCTAGATTCTTTTGATACCACTGCTACTGGTCAATAAATCATATAATCAAATACTGTGAATTTTGCCATAGTATGATTAAACATTAAGGTATTTCTAATGAGTATTTGTTTAGAAATGTGGTCATATCTTCTCTTCAGTCTGTCTTATTTAATATTTGCTTTGTGTAATTGGATGAACCAAAATACATAAAGAATACTTGCATGGTCATTTTTGAGTTTTTATTTCCTACATAAAGAACTGCAAATATTAGCAGAATACACATTGCAATCAAAAGGCCCAATAATATAGTGTCAGTCAAGTTTTAAACTTTAACTCACATATACCTTGTATTTTATTCTGTCAGCCATTACTTAGATGTTATTCAAACAGTAATTTTGACTTCTTATTAATATCTATAATCATTGGAGTTTAAATTCTATACCAGTGTAGTCTTAATGGAAACAATAGTGTAATCCATAATAGGTTTGACAACTGAATCTGTCAGTAAAGCTGGTAAGCATTTTTTCTCCATCAGCAATTCAGCAACTTATCTAAGAACTGACTGATTCGTGCAAGAGCAAATATGAAAAAGTCAGTGAGGGTCTAAGTTACACAGAAAAATATTGAATCTGTGTGTGAAAATGGTATTCCTTAAGCCAGCTAACATGATATACTCATCTGAGTAAATAACTGTAAAAAATCTATGGGAAGCAGAGAAACAAGCTTCTGTTTTATTACCCAGAATTTGACATATTTGAAAATTCAGGGCATAAATTGTTAGAAATGAAATCAAAGAGTTTGATTAGTCAGCAACACAGAAATTATTTGGGGTGATGCTATAATGCAATGTAAATTTAAACTAATTTTATTCAAGACAACATTGGTCTCGGACCTGCTACTTGAGATTTCCACCAACAGGAATAAATACAAGAATAAGTTTAGGACAAATCAAGAATGAAATTGCCATGTTGAGTCTGATTCTGGACATTAAATGGAGAGAAAGCCATAAGCCCTCTAAGTATGTTCTCTAAATCAGTATACACTTCTCCATTGTCTTTACTCAGAATCACGACTCCTTGTGGTGCCCACCAACGTTACCCTCAGTAGCTTGTCTAGACCCTACCTCATGGCAACATGTCAGTGGCACCCAGAGGTGCTGGAGCAATGGTTCTCATGCTGTGATTGGTGAAAACCTGTTTTCACTTAGTTATTATACATGTTGTTGTTTTTCAGTCTCTAAGTCATGTCTGACTCTTGGCAACCCCATGAACTGCAGTATGCCAGGCTTCCCTGTTCTTCACTGTTCCCCAGAATTTGCTCAAACTCATGTCCATTGCATTGGTGATGCCATCCAGCCATCTCATCCTCTGTCACCCCCTTCTCCTCCTGCCCTGAATCTTTCCCAGTATCAGGGTCTTTTCCATTGAGTTGGCTCTTTGCATCAGCTGGCAAAAGTATTGGAGCTTCAGCTTCAGCATTAGTCCTTCCAGTGAATATTCAAGGTTGAATTCCTTTAGGATTGACTGGTTTGAACTCCTTGCAGTCCAAGGGACTCTCAAGAGTCTTCTCCAACTTGCATGTGGGATCTTCCCAGACAAGGGATCTGACTCGTATCTCCTGCATTGGCAGGTGGATTCTTAACCACTAGATGACCAGAGAAGCCTGAATATACTTTTAAATCCTCTCTTGATTGTCTTTCTTGGTGTTATCCAGCTGCAAATTTGCAGTCATGAACTCTAAATTCTTATGAGTAAGTTTTGGAGATATTCTATTCCACCATTTGGTCTCCTTTCTCAGTTGCTTTCAATCCTCCAGAGGTTCATCTAACCCCTGTCCCATCTTAGGATATTATGTGATGCCAGAATCTACAGCCTTTCACCAGATTTCTGACCAGAGTCATTCCTTTGGGTTGTTTCTGAACTCATTTTTGATTTAGTGTGTCATTTTAGTATACTAGAGATTTTTGATATATAGGTTATTTTAAAACACATTTAAAATCAATATATGGTGATTTTCTTATTTTAAAATTAAAAGTGATCTTTTATGACAAAAGCAGTGCATATCCATTATGCAAAAATAGGAAATACAGACAAGCAAAAGGAAGAAAATCTAAAATGTGTATAATCTCACTAACCACAAATAATCACTTTTATAATATTGTTTATCTGCCCATATTATTTCCTGTACAAATGGTTTTTGTACAAATGGATAACTTTTGCATAACTGTTTTTATAGCTTAATGTATCTAATTAACATCACATACATTTTTTTCAATATTCTCAAAAGTTATATCTTTTAAAATGTATACAGGACTAGACCACCACTTTTTCTAAGAACTTATTTTATTATAGTAAGAAATTTCTCCCCAATTTTTAGCAATAGTCTAACATGCCCAAATATAAATTTCTTGACATATATTTTACATAAACACATTGTGGCTAATTACCGGTCCTTACATATACCCCTGCACATTTTGGACAGCTTTCTTTATTAAAAAGATTTTAAGTTTATAATCATCTAAGTCACATATTGTCTTGACAAATTATCCCCTTTGGAAATGTGCAAGACTTGTCTTCAAAAATAAATTATTTCATAACAAAATAAGTTATAAACCATGCGGATGAATTTTCAGCTGGTACTTTCTTTAGAAAACAAAAACAAACAGCAATTATACATCTCTCCTTAGTGCCAACTTTTTCAATGAATTCAGAAAATTTATCTCTAATGAAGTTATTTGAAGGCCACTTAGAAAAATAATAATATAGAAAGAAATATAAACAATAACTTTCAAATTTGCTGATTTAAATAATAAATCAATCACATGTGGGTTTACCATTCTGATAACTGGAAGTCTCACCTTCATATCTTCTTCCCCTAAGTCCACCTCCTCTGACAACAAACACCTAGATATTTCCATGCACCATTGTGGCAATAATCATTTTCTGTATAAGGAATTTTTCCACTGTACTGCACCACTCTACTGCACTTCTGTTAGAGAAGGCAGAGTCATTCCATCTTTGAATATCAGAGATTACTCCAGTGTTTAAAAGAGCTGCTGCTGCTAAGTCGCTTCAGTCATATCTGACTTTGTGCGACCCCGTAGACAGCAGCGCACCAGGCTCCTCTGTCCCTGGGATTCTCCAGGCAAGAATACTGAAGTGGGTTTCCATTTCCTTCTCCAGTGCATGAAAGTGAAAAGTGAAAGTGAAGTCATTCAGTTGTCCAACTCTTTGCGACCCCATGGACTGTAGCCTACCAGGCTCCTCCATCCATGAGATTTTCCAGGCAAGAGTACTGGAGTGGGTTGTCATTTCCTTCTCCTTGAACGAGCTATAAACTTCTATTGGGTAAATCAGTTGATTCATTCATCTATTAATCAATGACATGGTGCCTTAACAAGTCACTATGAATATTTAACAAATAGTAGAAAGAAGAAAACTAACATGTATTCAGTTCAGTTCAGTTCAGCCACTCAGTCATGTCCGACTCTTTACGACCCCATGAATCTATAAAAGCCAATTAATTAAATACCAAGCCTCTGTTAAATCTTTGTAGACTTTATCGTTTCATTTTTTCTTGTATTTTTCCTTCTCTAACGATTTAAATTATCTCACATTTTCCATGAATGATTTATTACCTAACAAAACATGTAGCAACCTACATATACCACTGGATCCTATTTTGTGTGATATAATAAAAGATTTTAGATAATTTATATATACATATATGTATATATATGCAGACAGAGAAGAACTTATTTATAAAAATACAATCTCTAAAAAGCAAGAAACAAACTATCTTGCAGCTCTTAGAACCTCATTTATATTTCACATATGCTGTAGACAACGGCTCAGAAACTCAGATGTGGTGCTTATAAATATGTATGAAGTATAATTAGCTTGGAAAATGCTGCTTCATCAACAGTCCTGATATTGTTGATGTGCTTCAGTGACTTACTAAGCAGTGTTGGATAAGGAACTCTCCAGATTCCAACAAATTGAAGCAGTTTTCTCCATCCATACCATGTTAGTGTCTTCCATTCTGTCATCATATGACAGACCTGTCTTTTAAACCTGGACTGTGAGTATGTGGCTGTATGCCATCAGCTCTTTACTGTTTTGGAGTGCTTCTTTGCCTTATACTTATGAAAGAATTAACTTTGTGTTTTAGAACCCTTACATACATGTGCAGATGCACGTGTGCAAAACACCACACAAAAACACCACACACAATTCAGTTCCAAATGATTTCACTGGTGAATCTACCAAACATTTAAGAAAGTAGTAAATTCTTCAGGGAATTGAAGAGGAGGAAATATGTCCCAGTCATTCCATGATGCCAGTATTACTATGATACAAACCAAAGACATTATGAAAAAAGAGAAAATTATAGATCAATATCCCTCATAAACCTAGATGGAAAAATTCTGACAATGTTAAAACATAGAATCCAACCATTCATTAAGATAAGCTACAAATTAGAGGAATGTATTTGCAAATTACATGTCTGATGAAGGATTTGTATCCATATTATACATAAATATCTTTCAAAACTCACTAAGAACAAATAACCCAATACAAACTTGTACAAAAAAATTTTAACAGACACAGCCAAAGAAGATGGTGAAAAGCACATGAAAAAACACTCAGCATAATTAGTTGCAAGGAAAATGCAAATTAAAATCCAACTGTTGTACACAGCATTAGAATGTCTAAAATCTTAAAAAACCAACCATATCAAGTAGTGACAAGGATATAGTTACATTTGTAACTCTCACCCACTGCTAGTTAGAATTTAAAATAGTACAAGTAATTTGGAAAACATGTTGATTGTTTCTTAAAAGTGTAAACATATATCCACCAGATATTCTAGCCATGCCACTTAGAGGTCTTTCATTCCAAGAGAAATCATCATATGTTCGTACAAAGATTTGTATACAAATGTTAATAGCGACTCTATTTAGAATAGCCAAAGCTGATATAATCCAAATGTCCATCAAGAAGTGAATGAATAAATAGATTGGGGGCATATCCATGTGGGACTTCCCAGATGGCACAGTGGTCAAGAATCCGCCTGCCAATGTGGGAAATGCAAGATATGCGAGCTCGAACCCTGGGTCAGGAAGAACCCTTAGAGTGCAAGATGGCAACCCACTCCCGTATTCTTGCCTGGAAAAAATTCCATGGACAAAGGAGCCTGGCAGGCTACAGTCCATGGGGTCACAAAGAATTGGACATGACTGAGCAACTGAACACACACACCTATCTATGTAAATAGAAAAGAGATCACATTTTGATACACACACAACATGGATAAATGTAAAAATAATTACACTGAATGAAAGAAACCAAACAAGAAAAAAGAGTTCTACATATTGGATGATTCTATTATATAAATGTCCATAAAATACAGACTAAAAGTGTTGGAAACCAGAGCAGTGCTTATGTGGAGATAAGGAAGGACAAGAAGTGGAAGGGAGGGTATGAAAAGAAATGATGGGTATGTTCTCTACCTCAATTGTCTGACCGTTTCATGGGTGTATAAATATCAAAGCTTATCAAATTGTAAGATTTAAATATGGTAAGTTTATTTATACCTCACTAAAACTGTTGAAAAGTGTAAGAAAGTAGAAAAAAAATGAATATTGCCCATCACTCTTCCTAGTCCCTCTGAATTTCCACAGCTCAGACTTTAGCTTTTTTCTATGTTGTCTGGCCCTTCTTTTCTCTCTCCCCTTGTTTCATTAATTTTCTTATGCACAGCAAGTCAACTCTCTTTCCTTCCTTCACCTCCTTGCCTCTTTTGCGTATCCAAGATCAGCTGTAAAATGTTGGTTGTTAGATTCTCACCAGACCATGTTCCTGTAGAAAGGAATTCATACCTTAAGACTCTGGGGAAAGCTTGCTCCCTTGCTTGCTTGCTTTGTCTAGCTCGATCTAGTATTATGAATGAGCCATGTTATCTTGATGGCTCAGGATCATCACTGTCAATATTGGCATCTACTGAAACCTGTTTCATGCTTATCCAAATAGATTTGGATTGCTGAGATTTAAAAATTCTCCAAGTTGGTTTTCTTTCCTCATTGTCAGTTTGTCAGCTGTCACTTTGGCTGCTATCATGTGCTTATTTAGAGAATCTTCATTCTTCTTTCTTTGTAATTTCCTTTCTCTAATCTGTTTTGATTCAGGAAACCTGTAACCAGGGAGTAAGAAAGGCATATAAATTTGGAACAAATATAGAAGCTGAGTGGGTAATGGAGCCTTATATTTTTGAGTAAGGTACATTGGATTTGTGCCATTTATATTGACACTCTCACTTTTTTTTCAAAATAAATGACACTTAAATGACGTTACTGTATCTAATTCCCCACAGACACCATTGGACCAAGCATTTCTGTATTCTCAATTGAAGAAAGTGTCCATTTCCCACAGCATAATTTGTCAGAGTTGTCAGGCAGCTCTTTTTGCAAAGGCTAGATATAAATGCACAGATTCTTTTTATTTATGTAGATGTTTCCAATATATCCTTTTGTAGATATCATAGTATTATTTAATCAATCTGTTTTATAAGCAATACATTATTTAAGTGAAAGCTGTTGGAATAACACCTTAAAATAAATTTTACCACAACAGTAGCAATCTGTAATCTCTCCTAGTTTAATGTTTGAATAGTATGATAAAAAATGCTATTAAAGCACTGGAAATGTAGTTGAATAGTATTATGTCTAGGCTAACCTGAGTTCAGATTTATAACTTCAACAGTAAGTATTTAGCATTCTCTAGTTTTTCTTACACTCTGAAATACTCTTCCAATTTAGAATTTACAGGATCTAAATTTGTAAGATCCTATTTGATTTATCTTTTGGTATGTAATGATTCTTGAAGTGCAAACATTATTAAAATGGATAACTAAACATTTATTTTAAGCAATCCTTTTCCCATATCACTCTATTATCTTTGTGTCAGCTCTCTTAGTTCAAGCCTCAACAAATCCATCTTTGCTAGGAGATGATTGTGGCTCAGAGACTGTCATTTAGAAGGTTTTATTTTGCCCTAAGACTTGGAGATGCCTTCAGAAAAGGAACACTGTTCTTCCTCATTTCAGTACCTAGGGGACAGGAAATGCTTCCTCCACTTAAACCCCACAGCTTGAATGAAATGTGCTTAGGGATAAAGTCAAGGATGTGCTTAATTCTTAATTTGCTTGACCATTTGACAGCACTTGATAGTACTGACCAGTTACAACGTTGCAACACTGCCAGTCCTCACACTCTGAGCCACTTCTGTAAGTCTTGATCTCCATGATATCGTGCTCTGCTAGGTTCTCTTTGTCCTTTCTGGAATCTCAATCACCCTGCTAGCCCCACTTTCTGTACCTGCCTTTAAATAAATGTTGGGATTCCCAAGGGTTCTCTTCTAGACTTTCTTCTCATCTCCTCACTTTAATCACAAATACGTGCTGATAATGTATTATTCTGCATACGTAGTTCAGAATGGTTTCCTAAAGGTAAACGGTGTACCAACTGCCTGCAAGATAGCTCTACTTCTTCGTTCTTTGGTTTTAGAAATGTGACACTTCTTTTTCTGCCCACAGGCAACAGGTCCTCAGGGTTCATTAAAGGAAGGTGCCAAAGGTTCTCTTCAGAAAAGCTTTGGGATTCTTAATGAAGCCAAGAAGTTAGCAAATGATGTAAAAGGTTAGTGTGATCTCTTTTTATTATTATTTTCAGTGTAATTGTAGTTGTAATTGGTAGGATATTCTATCAGATTATTGGAAAAATGTAATTGTTGCACCGTGGTTGTTATGATTATTTTTACTATCTAGATTTACTGTAAGTAAACGATCTTATCAGTTTTACTATATTTTGCCTTCATATGTCATTTTGTACTGAGCATTACTTCAGAATTTTTAAACCTAATTTCTGCAACATCATTTCATCTGTATCTTAAGTATGCTGCTGCTAAGTCGCTTCAGTCGTGTCCAACTCTGTGCGACCCTGTAGAGGGCAGCCCACCAAGCTCCCCGGTCCCTGGGATTCTCCAGGCAAGAACACTGGAGTGGGTTGCCATTTCCTTCTCCAATGCATAAAAGTGAAAAGTGAAAGTGAAGTCGCTCAGTTGTGTCTGACTCTTCGTGACCCCATGGACTGCATCCTACCAGGCTCCTCCATCCACGGGATTTTCCAGGCAAGAGTACTGGAGTGGGGTGCCATTGCCTTCTCCGATATTAAGTATAGGAACTTTTAATTTTTAAAGTATATTAAATTTTCAAGACCATCAAATGCCACCTTTTTTGACTTTAGAAATTATGCTCACAAATGAATAAGGCAGATACAGCTTTCAATTTAATGAGGCACATGGTGGCTCAGACAGTAAAGCACCTGTCTACAAATGCTGGAGACCCAGGTTCAATCCCTGGGTCAGGAAGATCCCCTGGAGAAGGAAATGGCAATCCACTCCAGTACTATTGCCTGGAAAATCCCATGTACAGAGGAGCCTGGTAGGCTACAGTAGTCCATGGGGTCGCAAAGAGTCAGACACGACTGAGCGACTTCACTTCCATATCTCAAAAAGTTTTTGCCTCTTAAATACATTTTTGTGTATTTTATTCCTAATTCAAAGATCAAAGTGCATGAAATATCTGCCTTGATTATCGTATGGATTTTGCATTAAAAATTCAATACAGCCCACATTCTAGATAAGTTATTATATTTATTATTTCATTCAAATATCTCCTGTTCTCATGTAATTGCCTCCTGTTTCTGTCTTCGGTCTCATTCTTTCCCCTTTTCTGGCTTGCATCCAGCTCCCCAACCTTACTGATATATTCATGTTCTCTGAAAAGTTGCTGTCATTTCAAACCTCCAAGTTCTGCAGTGTTCATTCTTCTCTTTGGAACTCCTCACCATCCCTTTTTTCCAACCAACTACCTTCTACTAGACCCTCAAGATTTAGTCCAAATGTTGTCATCTCCAGGAGGCCTGGCACCCCATCTGAATTACATGTCTCCTCTCTGTGCACCCCTTTCTCATAGACTCGTCAAATCATCACAGCCATAGACTTAGCATCCATTTTCTAGAGGACAGTAGCAGGATCTTCTTTTTAGCTTTGTATTTTGGTGTATAGTATCACAGTGACTATCTCAATTCAGGAAATAAGCATATTTTTAAAATAAAGGAATAATGTTGGTCTTTACTAACATTTGAAAGAAAAGAGATTTTTATCATTTATATTTGCCAGTGCTCTCAATGAACAGTCTTTTATTTCCAAAATAGGCTGGTATGGAATTACATGTTTTGTCTCCCTTATAGATAGCACTCTGACAGTAAATGCTTTGGATTGTGTATCATAGGTAAAATATGACCCCTTATATGTATAATCTGATGCAGGAAATTCTATTTATTACAACCTGAAAAATAGCTGTAGAGTGAATCCTGTTTTCCTAATTTGGCAAGTTGGGTTATATCATTACTTGGTCATCATGCCTTTCCCTCCAGTGCTCTTGCCCAGAGCTGAGATCAGGGTGAGGTGAGACAGGTTCAGCCATGCAAGTGCAGAGTTAGGTTCTGTTTCTATTTAAAATTTTTAATATTTTGCTCATATTGATCTTTTTTGAATTAAATGTGATTAAAAAAAATACTGCATAAAAACATTTTATCTTGAACACTGAGTGTTGGGGGGCCCTTTTGAATTTCACACCTGAGGTGAATGCCTGAAAAAGAAATCTAAGGACAGGTATGGTAGCCAGGGTTAGGTGACAGAAAGGTTCATTAGTTTAGATGCCCTTTTTTGTACTTCAGGTAGTACATTATTTAAAGTAATGAAAACCCACAAACTACTCAAGTAATAATTCCTCCAGAAATCCAAGCCAAGGCTCTGACGGAGATGGGAATGTTTTCCTGCTACATTATGTCATTCCCCTGATTTGTGGCCAATTACATAAGGTATAAAATGGCTCTTAATCAGGGAAATGCCATATATTACCACCAGGAACTGCTGAAATAGGCCGTACAGAGCAAAATACTTGACAGCAGCTATTAAAATAGAGATTGAGTCATTTCTCTGTCTATGGTGCCTGGAGTTAGAAGGAATAAAAATGGTGAGGCAGTATACCCTCCATATTTCTAATGTGTTACTTAGTTCTAGTCAGTACAATACAGTTAGTCCATGAGCTTTAGTCATGAATAACTTGGAGCTGCTCCCTGCCATCTTTATGCTGTTCTTGCCTTCAGAGAACCTGAACTTGCCAGGAGCAGTTTGTTTTGCCTTTAAGTTTTGAGTATACATTTATTAAAAGTAAATTTGCCCTTGTGCACATTTGCCATTTGAGACCAGTCTGTATCAAATTGATTGAATGTCCATGGAGATAAAAATTGTTTTGTTGATGGATATGGGGCTTGATACAAATTGATGACCAAAAAAGCTAGAAGATAAATTGATGCCACTGGGTGAATTAATACTACTTTGCAGATTGACAAAGGATTTCGTCCACAAAAAAAAAAAAAAAAAAGCCAAGTGAGGCTCTCATGGAATGTGTACAGAGCAAGAATTGAAGTTGAGGATGATATATTAGAAGTGTGAAAATACTAAAATTCTATAATTATATACCTTATCTTATATAGAGTAACTTTTTAATTTTATTTGCCTCTTCATTTAACCCTACTTTTCAACTTTGCTCAAAATAAGTGAAATTATTTAATTACTTAGGAACAAATAGATAACATCTCTGTAAAATGAATGACATGCACATTGAATAAGAAGATCTATGCTCAAGCCCAAGGATATGGAATCAATAAACTGTATGACATATGATATTGTCAAAAACACAGAACAATGCCAGAATTACCCACAAAATTAATTTTAATCAAATTAATCCATATTTTCCTTCTGTACCATGAGCCTCCAGATGCTGAGTCATTAAGACCAGACAAGTGTATCAAAATGGTTTTGCAATCATGAATATAACACACTTGCAATTACTAACCTGTTAAGAGTCTGTGTTATTATTTCAAATTAGATACAAACAGAATAAACAGGAATATTATAGTGACATTAAACTGAAGTATGATTTAGGAATTAAAATTTTCAGGACACTAATCTTCTCAGTCTGCTGGCTTTCTGAATAAAGTAGCTATTCCTCTCTCCCAATAATAAGTAAATAAAAGTATTTCTAAAGTATTTTTAAAGTATTATTAAAAACAGACTCCTGTTGGGAATTCCCTGGCAGTCCAGTGGTAAGGACTCCATGCTTTCACTGCCAAGAGTAGGGATTCAATACCTGGTCAGGCAACCAAATCCCACAAGCCACATAGGACAGCCAAAATATCATACCTATACATATATATGTATATATATATATATATATATATATATATATATATGTATATATATATAGTGGTTTAGTCACTAAGTCGTATACAACTCTTGCAACCCATGGACTGTAGCCCACCAGGCTCTTCTGACCATGAGATTCTCCAGGCAAGAATGCTAGATTGGACTGCCATTTCCTTCTCCAAGGTATCTTCCCAGCCTAGGGATCGAACCAGGGTCTCCTGCACTGCAGACAGATTCTTTACCGACTGAGCTACCAGAGAAGTACTAGTATGAATGTGTGTGTGTATATATATGTATATATATATATATAATATATATTTGGAGAAGGAAATGGCAACCCACTCCAGTAGTCTTGCCTGGAGAATCCCATGGACAAAGGAGCCTGGCGGGCTATATATAGTCCATGGGGTCACAAAGAGTCAGACATGACTGAGCAACTAACACACACACACACATAATATATATTATGATATTTATATTATATTGTATATATATATATATTTGCATAATTTGCATACTGCCATTTGCCAGAATCCCAAAAGTATGCAAGTGAAAGACAAACAAACCATTCCATTGACAAAGAAATAATTTTGGATTAAATGGATAAAGCCAACCCTGGATCCCCTAGCCTATTGTAGTCTGAGAACAAGCTAATCTTTTCCTTTATGAATTGCTAATTCCTCTTGCAGAGTTTTAGTTCCTCCTTCAGTGTGTGAATAGAGAAAACTGAGAAATTAAAATAGAGTTGAACTCGGTTTCAGAGTTTAAATGAGAAGTGGCAAAATAAGGGCCAAACACGGAAGGACAGAAACTATTAGAACCAGAGAGTACTTGTCTTACTTAAAGGTATTTAAATTGCATTTGTTTAAGAATACCTTGCTGGCCAAAACAAAAGGAGCCTGCAAACCCATACTCAGGCTTTGGAGCTTGTCCTAGAGGAACCACATGGAGTGTTTGATGTCTGGTTATTTTGGTTTCTCATTCAACTAGCTGAAGAGAGGACTGTCCTCTATCTGATATCTTAAGACTTTGGAGATGATAGTGAAAGTGAAGTCACTCAGTGGTGTCCGACTCTGCAACCCCATGGACTGTAGCCTACCAGGCTCCTCCGTCCATGGGATTTTTGAGGCAAGAGTACTGGAATGGGCTGCCATTTCCTTCTCCAGGGGATCTTCCCAACCCAGGGATTGAACCCAGGTCTTCCACATTTCAGGCAGACACTTTAACGTCTGAGCCACCAGGGAAGCCCAGCAGACATGCCACCAGACAAATCCCCCTTCTCTCCTCTCCTCAGGCTTCAGCTATAATCTGGTATTGGGAGGAAGAACATGTTCAATTGCAAGCAAATGGCTATTGAGGGCCTAGCGAGCACTGTGCCCAAGGCAAACAAGAACGGATTTGGCACTTTTTAATCAGGACAAAGTTTCCTGGGAACATGCCTTCCTATAAACACAGGCCCTATTTACTGATCTTAGAGGTTCCCTTGCATTGTACATGTAAGGGATATGTCTGGGCAAAAAAGGAAATCAGAGATAGGACACATCCCAAACTTGTGACAGCTACTGGGAAAAGGTAAGCATAGGAAAAATGTAATGGAAGAGGGCTAGGTGTGCCCCAGCGTGAAAAGACTGGGTGGAGCAACCTCATCAAATCAATTGAAAGGAGGCCAGTGACAAGAATGAGATTCTGGATTTCACCCAGCTTTCTCCCTTACTCAGCTGTTCTTCCTTCAGTACGAGTGTTGGGATCCTGCAGTCAGTGGTGGGGTTGACTTGGGGGCAGATTCATGTACCTGGATGAAAAATTACAGTCAAGTGACTTGAGATAAATTTTACCTGTTATGTTTTTAAAACATTCAAAGGTGAAAAGATAATATAATATAATAAAATTAATAAATTGTATAGAGAAATCAAGGGCTTCCCAGGTGGCTCAGTGGTAAAGACTCCAACTGCCAATGCAGGAGACATAGGAGACACAGGTTTGATCCCTGGTTCAGGAAGGAAATGGCAACCCACTCCAGTATTCTTGCCTGGGAAATTCTATGAACAGAGGATTCTGGTGGGCTACAAGTCCATGCATTCACAAAGAGCTGAACATCACTAAGCGACTGAGTTCGCATGCATAGAGTAATCACATATTATAAAATGTAGTAAATTAACCATTTTTGTATGTAATTGAAAGCGTTAGTTGCTCAGTCATGTCCACTCTTTGCAACTCCATGGACTGTACCCCGCCATGGGATTATCTAGACAAGAATACTGGAGTGGGTAGCCATTCCCTTCTCCAGGGGAATCTTCTTGACCCAGATATCGAACCCAGGTCTCCTGCATTGCAGGCAGATTCTTTACCGTCTGAGCCACCAGGGAAGCTGCAACAGAATCATTTAAGTCAAAGAAATTCTATTTGAATATACTGCATACATATAGTAGAGCCAACACTTTAACTAGCCCAAGTTAATGTGGTTCCAGAGATGATGTTTTTAAGCACTGCTGGATAAAAACGCTGGCCTTTTGCCATGGTGTAGAGGTGACACATTAACATTCGTGCCCCTAACAAAGGTTTGATAAATGAGTGAATGGATGAGCATTGCAGGAATCTCTCATTACCAGAAAGGTCAAAATCAAGGTTTTCACCTCATACAGATCCCTTACCTCTTCCAAACGCTCTGCTTCAGAACTGTGGATAAAGCACTGCAGAAGTTAACCTGCTCTCTAATTCAGAAGGAATGCTGGGCTGAATGAGTTATAAACTGGAATCAAGATAGGCAGGAGAAACATCAACACCTTCAGATATGCAGATACCACTCTAATGGCAGAAAGCAAAGAGGAACTAAAGAGTCTCTCGATGAGGGTGAAGGAGGAGAGTGAAAGAGCCAGCTAAAAACTAAATATTAAAAAAATAAAAATCATGACATCTGGCCCCATTCAGTTCAGTTCAGTTCAGTCGCTCAGTCGTGTTCGACTCTTTGCGACCCCATGACCCTGCAGCACACCAGGCCTCCCTGTCCATCACCAACTCCCAGAGTTCACTCAGACTCACATCCATTGAGTCAGTGATGCCATCCAGCCATCTCATCCTCTGTCGTCCCCTTCCCCTCCTGACCCCAATCCCTCCCAGCATCAGAGTCTTTTCCAATGAGTCAACTCTTCGCATGAGGTGGCCAAAGTACTGGAGTTTCAGCTTTAGCATCATTCCTTCCAAAGAAATCCCAGGGCTGATCTCCTTCAGAATGGACTGGTTGGATCTCCTTCCAACCCAAGAGACTCTCAGGAGTCTTCTCCAACACCACATTTCAAAAGCATCAATTCTTTGGCGCTCAGCTTTCTTCACAGTCCAACTCTCACATCCATACATGACCACTGTACTACATGGCAAATAGAGAGGGAAAAGATGGAAGTAGTGACAAATTTCCTCTTCTTGGGCTCTAAAATCACTGTGGATGGTGACTGCAACCATGAAATCAAAAGACATTTGCTTCTTGGCAGGAAAGTTATGACAAACCTAGACAGTGTGTTGAAAAGCAGAGACATTACTCTGCCTACAAAGGTCCATATAGTCAAGATTATGGTCTTCCTAGTGGTCACTTACTGTTGTGAGAGCTGTACCATAAAGAAGCCAGAGTGCCGAAGAACTGATGCCTTCAAATTGTGGTGCTGGAGAAGATTCCTGAGAGTCCCTTCTACAGCAAGGAGATCAAATCAGTCGATCTTAAGGGTAATCAATCCTGAAGAATCATTGGAAGAACTGATGCTGAAGCTGAAACTCCAGTATTTTGGTCATCTGATGTGAACAGCTGACTCATTGGAAAAATCTCTGATGCTGGGAAAGATTGAAGGCCGAAGGAGAAGAGGGCATCAGAGGATGAGATAGCTGCATAGCATCACCAATGCAATGGACATGAATTTGGACAACCTGCAGGAGATGGTAAGGGACAGAGAGGCCTGGTGTGCTGCAGTCCATGGAGTTGCAAAGGGTCAGACAAAACTGGGTGACTAAATAGCAACAATTCAAAAGGAGCCTCTACAACAAAAGATGAAACATGATGGTTACTTTGTAAAATATTTGTATAAAAAAATCTTAAAAGAAAAGTCATTCCTCCATTTTTTGATTAAGAGGCAAATCAAAAGTGATACTGAGTTTAAGTAGTAGCTCATAAGACAAATTTCATGATAATGAAAATTTTATTTGCAGAATGTTATCTATATGATAATTTGCAGTAGTTCCATTTAACTAGACCTCTTCAATATTAAAAGCAATTCTACAAACTTCACCCTTATGAATGAGAGATTCTCTCTCAAGGTATTTATTTGTGCTTTGTTAGCCACTCTAGTATTCTGGCCTGGAGAATTCCATGGACTGTATAGTCCATGGGGTCACAAAGAGTCAGAAACAAGTGAGTGACTTTCACTTTTATGTGAGAAAAAAGTTAAAAATTGCATTTGAGGAACTTAATTAGATATGTTTGAATAGTCAAAATAGAACATTCCCATTAAAATATATAAAATCATTCTTATATTTAGTTGATAATGGGGGCTATATATTAAGAACATATAAAAGGAAACTAAAAACTTTAGATTCTAGATGATCCACTTTAAACACAGAAGAACCTGAAGTTGCTCAGTCGTGTCCAACTCTTTGCGACCCCATGGACTGTAGCCTACCAGGCTCCTCTGTTCATGGGATTTTCCAGGCAATAGTACTGGAGTGGATTGCCATTTCCTTCTCCAAGGTATCTTCCCAACCCAGGGATCACAGAAGAAAGTAAATCATAAATAACATTACTGAAAACCAGCAAAAATACCAAAGCAGTTCTCAACCCAATGTGAATTACCAAACCAATGTGAATTGTTTTGTTACCTTTTAATAACTACATAAAATATCCAATACTTTCTCATACATCCTTCAACTGATTTCTCGTATCAGTCATATGAAGTTATCTTAATTTTACACATGTAAAAATGGATAGAAATGACATTTGAACCCACATCTTCCAACTCTAAGTCCTATAATTATTTCATTGCACTATACTACTTTCTCTAATGGCTAGAATATGTAAAAGAATGCATCATCAGTGATCAAAGAGATACTTGTAATAGCTTTATTTTGAACTATTACATAGTTCAATATTACCAGTTCCAAGTAAGCTAAACGCTAATACGTTTAACACAGTAACAGGAACATGGTCAACATGAGTAAATTAGTACTATTATTAATGGAAGTGACTAGCAAATGTGTCTAGTGATTTTCATTCTGAATGCATCTACCTCACTCAGGGTTACACAATGAAGGGAACTGATATTGTCAGGCGTGTTCACAGTCCAGCCTGGCTGCTCTGCTTCTTTTCCCTCAGTTTATGAGCTCTGTCTCTGCCAAACTCATTCCTGGACATTTGTCTTCTAATGTGTGAGGAGTGCATGAGAAAGGGAGAGCTAAAATTAGAGCATGTATATGTAGCCTTTGAGGTTCAGTGGGTGTGGTATCTGGAGAGAGCATAGGTGACTTAGCTATAGCTAATGGGTATGAAAAGTGAGGAAATAAGGAGAGAAAGGTGTGCAAGGTAGCACTGTGGATTAAAATTTGGCTCCTTTTCTTGTTTATCAAAAATTATGAGTTGGATTGGATTTATCTTAACTACCAATAATTCTCTGTTTGTCCATGTTACCATTCAAACTGAACCACATGGGTTCTTTCCTTCATTTTAATTATAGAAACCTCTGCCTCGGGTATCTCCATTTAAAGGCAGCCTTGGATCATTTATTTTCCTAGGTTCGCATGGCTAACATTTTATAAGTCTTCCATTTTAAAATCTGCAATTGTTTTCTGCACACAACTTCTGTTTTTCCGAAGAATTAGACTGACAAAGTGATAAAGTGTTTAGACTTGGTTTGAGAAATTCCAAAAGGTACTTCAGAGAAAAATGATCAGGGTATAAGAAAGGATAAATTAAGAAGAGAATAGAGTCAAATCCTGAAACAAAGAAATCAGAATAGGCTCAGAATATTCCCATTTTGACTTTCTAGTACAGAAAGCAGAGGAACAAAATTAGTGCTTTGAAACTTGAGGAATGGCAGTAACAATGTTCCTCAAATCAGTCTTTGTTCTGAATAATTGGCCTGATTGTTCAGCCAGTATTTGTTATCAGAATTCATAGAATAGTATAAACCAAGTGATGCCCTTTAAATTAATGGTTTTCTCAGTTATACATGAATATCTTGCTTGCCAGCACATTTTAAATGTTTCATTGTTTAAAAAGTCAAATCCAATCAAGAAACTAAGAAATGAAATTTGTACTGTTCCATTTCCTTAATTGATGAAGACTTCTAAATTAATATCAAAAGAACAGCCTTTAACTATTCTCAGGGAATTTGTATAGATATCACAGTCATAGTGAGATTGTCTTTATTTCAAAAACTATTCTTTCCATAACCTATTCAAAGATTTTATTTTAGTGCAGTGAAAATAACAGAAGTATTAAAAGAAAGATAAATTGTGATTGACAGAGGAGAAAATCTAATTACTTGGAAAGTATATTTTGAAGGACTAGCATTGAGAATAATATCTTAGTGACTGAAATGAACATGTTGATGTTTTAGAGCCATGTTTTTCTGGAATATTTTATGCTTTATTTTTCTATGATGTTAGGTCTTTGGCTTGGAACTTAAAAGCAGATGCCTCCAACAATATTATGTGCTTATATTACTGTGGTATAACAGTGGTGTAATTCGTCTGCCTATAAAACCCCAATATGAAATGGAATGGATCATTAATTAATATGTTCAGTACTCTTTATCACATCCAGAACACTGATAGTTAAGAATCTTCCATCTATCTTCCCTTCCCTTTGCTAGTCTTCCCAGATGAAACCAATAAAAACAAAGATTGTCCCCTAAGCTGCCAGTGGCTTGTTTCGTTCTTCCAAGAAGCCAGATGCCCTACCTCTACAATGGGTAGACACACAATCCAATCAAAACTGCTCCGCTCTGTTCAGTGAGATGTAGTCTCTCCTGGTCTGCCCACTCTGGGTACCAGGAAAGTGATGAGAGCGACAGTCGGTGTTGGTAGATAATGGTCTTCAGCATTTCAAGTTACTTTTTTTCCTTAACTTCTTTAAATGAAAAAACAAAAATATTTACACAGAGAAAACAAATTAACCAGCACAACCAGGTATAAAATGCAAGTACATTGGTTAGTACATCATTCTTCACACCATCGTTATCTTTCTTGTGTCACTCCTGGTTTTTATCTGCTATAAAATACAATATTATATACAAACTAACAACATCTGAACCTGTTAAAAAATTAGTGGTGAGAAGCTGGACAATTTATACTAGTAATATTACATTGTCTGACATCCCCTGTGTATGAGATGGTAAAGACTATGCCTGCAGTGGACGAGACCCAAGTTCGATCCCTGGGTCAGGACGATACCCTGGAAAAGAGAATGGCAACTCACTCCAGTATTCTTGCTGGAGAATTCCATGGACAGAGAAGTCTGGCAGGCTACAGTCCATCAGGTTGCAAAGAGTCAGACACAACTGAGTGATTGATACTTCCACTTCCACAGTAAATGATATATTTTAATGTTAAAGAAAGTATGCTAAAGTAGCAAGAGAAAAACCTATATAAAGCCTACTTAAAGTAATTTGTAAAATTTTATTTTCTCTATAAAAAAAAAAACAAAAATGTGCCAGAGGCTATTTTTTCATTCCTTTGATTTTTATTTTTTTCAAATATTACTAAGTGATGTTTAGTAAAGTTGGGAGATTCTGCTTGAAAGACATATCTATTTGAGATTTTTAAAAGCTAATTCAGTGTCCATTTGATAATAAAGTTTTAAAAATAATGATATTAATTTGAGTGATATCAAGAGGGTATCATTATAAATGCAATAAAAGACCAAATCTTTCAAAGTTTTTCTCCATAGAAAACCATCAAATTAAGTCAAATAAAGATTAGATACCAGAGAAAATATAATTGTTGAATATATTTGTGTGTCACATGGACATATAAATATGTATTTTATAATCTGATCTGAAATGTATTTGTATACAGATGCCAATAAGTTAAAATAAATCAATTTTCTTATTATTAAATAATTTTATATTAAAATAACCTGAAATACAGGATGCTTGGGGCTGGTGCCTGGGGATGATCCAGAGAGATGATATGGGGTGGGAGGTGGGAGGGGGGTTCAGGACTGGGAACTCATGTAGTAAAGAAAAAAAAAATTTTTTTTTAAACCAACAATAAAATAACCTGAAATTGTATAGTATTGCTTTTATGTGAAATCTAGAAAAATGATGCACTCATTTTGATGAATGCATGAAATGAACTCATTTGCAAGGCAAAAATAGAGACCCAGACAAGAATAACAGATGTATGGATAACCAAGAGAGGAAGCAGGAGTGGGATGAATTGGGAGACATATATATACTACTATGTATAAATTAGATAATTAGTGAGAATCTACTGTATAGCACAATGAACTCTACTCAACACTCTGCAGTGATCTAAATGGGAAAGAAATCCAAAAAATAGGGGATATATATGAACATATAACTGATTCACTTTGCCGTACTACAGAAACTAATACAACATTGTAAAGAAACTATGCTCCAATAAAAATTAATTTTATAAAATAAAAGAACCTGAAATTTTATATCCATCTGTAAGTTCACAGATGATTAAAATTGTTTCATCCTTTTTTGTTTTCTGTTCACAGAAAATGATGACCAGCTGAATGGCTTGACAGCCAGATTAGACAATGCCAATATCAGAAACAGGGATCTCCTGAGAGCTTTGAATGACACTTTGGAAAAGCTAGCAGCTATTCCAAATGGTAAGAATTCCAGACACTGCAAACTATCCTAATGGAAATAAACTTTTAAAAAATGTTCCAACTTCTGCCTGTATTTCCTAGCACTATATTTGTACCATTGTCAGGCTATTAGATAATGGTTTTCATACTAATGAATTCTTTGTAAGAATGAGAAACTAAGAAACAGTTTTCACCATAATGTTTATCATTTGTTAACTGACATTTGTAGGAATAAATTACAAAAAAGAAAATAATAGACATCTTGTTATTATATTGTTCTTCCACATTTCAGCCCAGGAAATCTTACATTGGTGGGAAAGAATAAAATCATACAGACACTATCCTCTAAAATGTTGATTTACTACCACAAAATTGTAGTTTACTACAGTATCTACAGGGCTTCCCAGGTGGCCTTGTGGTAAAGAACCCACCTGCCAATGCAGGAGACATAAAAAATTCAGATTTGACCCCTGGGTCAGGAAGATCCCCTGGAGGAAGGCATGGCAACCCACTCCAGTATTCTTGCCTGGAGAATCCCACGGACAGAGGAGCCTGACGGGCTAGAGTCCATGGGGTCACAAAGAGCTGGGCACAACTGAAGCGATTTAGCACATACACAGTACCTACAGTAATAGGTGAGAACCAGCTGCCTTTCCGCACACTTTTCTTGGCAAAAACATTAAGATGTTAAAATTGAACCATGTCTATAATATCTTTTTATGCATTACCTGTTACTTGGAGTTAATGTTTGTTATTAGTTACTCAAAGCACTATTTTTGGGGGGATACTATTTTTATATTTTAATAGCATGATACAACAGTAGCAAGAGTTGCTAACATTTATTAAGCAAGGCTTATTCAGCATGTTTATGTTAAGTGTATGTTACCCTCATACTAATCCAACAAGGTGAACAGCATTATTATCTCCACTTTACAACAGACAAACTTAGATGGGACACTGAGGACCGTTGTTAAAAGAGACATAAGATTCCAACCTCACAGTTTAACTTCAGGGGCTGTGATCCTAACCCCTAATCTACAACATATTAGTAGGCACATAAATATATGTACAATGTACGTTTTTTATAAAAATTATGGTGAAGGAAACACATCTATACCAAACAGGAGCTATTAAAACCTTAATGATTTTTTTCACTTTTTAACATTAAAAAGCCCAAGTGACTTTACTGATTTTCATGTCACTTCTTCAGTGGTAAATATGTTCATAGAAAATATCCAATGCTGATAACAAATATAAATTGTTTACACACACACATGGTCTAATATATCTGAAAAAGTCTCTCTCTATCAAAATTGAAATACATTCGTTCCCTCCCCCCAACCCTGGAAGTGCAGATTAAATGTTAAAACTACTTTCGATGAAGCTATATGATTCATATGGATAAACTTCTCTCTTTAATATGTTCAGCAGCAAATCACAATATCGCCTTCCACAATGAACTTTTAGAATAATCACGTTGCTATTTTAAGGGCTAATCAGGTATTCATAACGAAGATCCCGGAGAAAATTCAATTTCACTGAAAATGTACTTCATTTGCTGTGGCTGAATGAGAAAGTTCAGCCTTTCCCTCATGCCTGAGTCCCTGAGGTCAGCCGGGCGCAGCCTCTTTGACAAGCATGGATTAAGCCACTAACTCAGGACCCTTTGTTTTCTCATACCGTCTTCTGCTTACAGACACAGCTGCTAAACTGCAAGCCGTTAAAGACAAAGCAAGGCAAGCCAACGACACAGCTAAAGATGTACTGGCGCAGATTAAAGATCTTCACCAGAACCTTGATGGCCTGAAGAAAAATTACAATCAACTAGCAGACAGCGTAGCCAAAACAAATGCTGTGGTAAAAGATCCTTCCAAGAACAGTAAGATCTCCTTTCTCACTTTGATTATTGCATTTATTTCTTCACACTCTAAAGGTATCCTGGACTCATAGCTGCTAGAGCAGGAAGGGGCCCTCATAGTGATGCAGTCTGCCCTCCTCCCTTCGTAGACTGGCCCCGGGAATTGAATGCCTACGGCTCCAGAACTGGAATACAAGACTCCCAGCTCCTCACTCGAGCTTATCTTATTCAAATTTCATCCGTTAAGAGGAAATTAAGAATTCTCAAAGCCTGCATGGTATTTGGCATAGGGATGCCAAGTACTTTTTAATCCTTTAGTATAATTGAAAATGCAGTTATACTTGGGAAATTATATCCTCATAGTTGTTGAAATTCCATGGAACCCAGAGGTCAAGGAGCCCTCTAATTAGCAGGCCTGTTAGAAGAGAATACTAAATGGGATCAACTTGAA
The DNA here is from genome assembly GCF_023091745.1 of Budorcas taxicolor. Lineage (NCBI taxonomy): Eukaryota > Metazoa > Chordata > Mammalia > Artiodactyla > Bovidae > Budorcas > Budorcas taxicolor. The sequence goes on from NC_068918.1 coordinate 59,127,090, forward strand.
TGTATTCAAATTTGGGAAATACTGGTCTTTTATTACTTAAGATTCTAGTTAGTTAAACACTACCAGAAAATTAAAATATTTATCTAGTTTATCAAGAATATTTCTTCATGTCTTTTGTATATTGTCTTAAACTATATTGAGTTAAATATGGATTTACTTAGAAAAAGTGGGAGAACTAAATATCATACTTTAAATTATTAAGTAATAAGCATTATAATTTTTAATATTTTTTTACTCTTTCAGGTGATAAAATGCTATCTTCATATGTGCTTGTACCAAAGGAGATGCTTGATTCTTTGTACTTTACAGTCTCAAGTGATTAGCCTTCTTTATATAGAAACAGTGTATTTATTGGGAATTAAAACATTTGTAGAGTGTAATAACAAAAACACAGTTATTGACGTTATACAATGTATAATCCAGATTACAAGTGCTGTTTGACTGGGGAGTGGAGCCTGATTTTTCAGCATCTTTGCCTCAAATCAAAGGCTAATGATACTTTGAAATCATAGATACTACTAACCTAACTCCTTCCTGAGCAAGGAGGAGTGCAAACATAGCTAAGTGCACTTCAGAGTTAGGGAAAAGGATTTCACTCTCATTATTTCTTCAGGAAACGAAAAAAGAAGACATATAGTTTTTCAGTTTTTATTGAGTAAACCCAGAGTTAGGTTCCCCCGGTGGTTCAGATTCCGTCTGAATAACTGGTTCACAGGCATGCCAAATCACAATATCCAACCCCCCTCCCCCGAAAAAAAAAAAGAAAAGAAAAGAAGTTTTACAGTAAATGTCACTCTTTTATGTTATCATTTATTCATTTTCAGACTGATTCTCAAATGAGAGTGGCCTTGTATAATATTTATCTCCCTTTTGTGATTCTATCATCTATGAAAAGAAATAGTTAATATCTATAAACACTAATTACATGGGGTCTGTTTCTATCTTATTAGAACATGATAATAAAACTCCTTTTAATATGAACAGTGGCCTGCTAAGTGACATGCTTTGTGGATTTTTATTTGATAACTCTTGTTTGATTTAAAATGGAGTGAATTTGTAATTAGCACCTGTTGTGAAAAGTACTATTTTTCTTGACAGTCACTACTTTTAAATATCTATGAAAAATATTTTCTCATGAATTTTCTATTTCTTCTCTTTTACTTCCATATGAAATTACCTGCAGAAATCAGTATGTATATATTTACTTGCATACCTTTTAGTAATTTTTATGCTTGATTGCTTATTGCAAAAAGCTTCAGCTTTGCATGTTTCCATGTTTTAGTATAGCTTTAAACATTGGATAGCTCTTCTTTCCAATGTCACAATAAGAATGCTAGATATAGAAAAGGAATTAGTGTATGAATGAGTGTTTGATAAATTAGTGAAATATATTATCCATATTAAAGTAGAACATTGAATTCTTTCATAGATTTAACTGAATTATGATGCTTCTGATAATACAAATGCAGTCACTGAAGTCCAAATGACTTCTTTCTAGCAGAATTAAAGTAGATCAAATCTACACTGTTGTTGTTGCTTTTCCCCTGAAGTTCATTCCCCACTCCTTACAGCAATTATTCTCAACTTCAAGAGAATTATACTTGGAGAAGCATAAAATAGAATTAATAAAATTAGATCTTACCAAACGAGCAATCACTGAGATACAAAAATTTTCTGCCTTAAACACCTCATAGTTTAAATTCCAAGTCATAAATAAAACTACAGATTAGAAAATAATAAAAATAAAACTGAACATATCTAAACCTGAGAAATATGACCAAGTCTATCCTCAGTGGAAAATGAGTGCAATTATATTACTAAAAAGCTTTGAAATAAACAAGTTAGGCAATCAACTCTAAGGGTCAGACAGAATAACTAAAAAAAGATGAAAAAGTTAATAAATTAGAAGACAGAAAATAATAGATGTGATACATTCAAGAGATATATCTTTAGAAATATAAAGATAAAATATTTTAGATGCTTGACCTGCTTAAATGAAGGAAAATGAAGAATAAATAGGCAAAGTTTTGCAGGAGATATAACTAGATAAGGGAAGAAATTTAGCACATAAGAGAGGACTTTGCAAAGCTCTAGGCTAATAAATTTTAAACTCTAAAATAGATAGCTTTCTAATAAAACATTATTATCAAAATCTATCTTCAGAAATAATTTTAAAATCTACACAAATAATCATAGGAAAAAGTGAGAAGTTTCCAAATAATACAGCGTAAGAGAACACTAGACTCAAAATCACAGGTGATTTATTTTTAAAAACCTTCAAGAAGATAATTTCTATATTACTTTGACTGTTCCAGAAGACAGAGGGGCAAAAATAGCAAGGGATAAGGGGACTTCCAGGTACCATTCTGAAAAATTTGGTAAAAACTTCCGGGAGCTTTAAAAGAAAGGGATCTATTACTTGTCTAAGCCTAAGTAATCCCTCCGTAACCATTTTTTCATTTCCATAAATCTAAGTCTAAATCCGTTTTTCTCACTTCTAGAATGATTTGAAGAAAATCAGAGTAATATTGGGGAATTAAAGGAAGGGGGAAAATGGACAAATGGTTTATTTAAAGTGTAAAACTGAAGGGGTAACTATCTTTATGCTAACTCCCTATACAATTATGTAACAAGAGCTTTGAACTCAATAACCCTCATTTCAAGAGAAAATAGTTCTTGATCTAGCAACTCTATTAGTTAAGGTTGTACTTTGGCCAACTCTTGCGAAGAGTTGACTCATTGGAAAAGACTCCAATGCTGGGAGGGATTGGGGGCAGGAGGAGAAGGGGACGACAGAGGATGAGATGGCTGGATGGCATCACGGACTCGATGGACGTGAGTCTGAGTGACCTCCGGGAGTTGGTGATGGACAGGGAGGCCTGGCGTGCTGCGATTCATGGGGTCGCAGAGTCGGACACGACTGAGCGACTGAACTGAACTGACTGAATAATAGACCTATGTTCTTTTTAAACATCACTAACAATATAACGGCTGTCTGGGGAGGCCTTACAAATAGCTGTGAAAAGAAGAGAGGTGAAAAGCAAAGGAGAAAAGGAATGATATAAGCATCTGAATGCAGAGTTCCAAAAAATAGCAAGAAGAGATAAGAAAGCCTTCTTCAGAGATCAATGCAAAGAAATAGAGGAAAACAACAGAATGGGAAAGACTAGAGATCTCTTCAAGAAAATTAGAGCTACCAAGGGAACATTTCACGCAAAGATGGGCTCGATAAAGGACAGAAATGGTCTGGACCTAACAGAAGCAGAAGATATTAAGAAGAGGTGGCAAGAATACACGGAAGAACTGTACAAAAAAGATCTTCACGACCCAGATAGTCATGATGATGTGATCACTAATCTACAGCCAGACATCTTGGAATGTGAAGTCAGGTGGGCCTTAGAAAGCATCACTACAAACAAAGCTAGTGGAGGTGATGGAATTCCCGTTGAGCTGTTTCAAATCCTGAAAGATGATGCTGTGAAAGTGCTGCACTCAATATGCCAGCAAATTTGGAAAACTCAGCAGTGGCCACAGGACTGGAAAAGGTCAGTTTTCATTCTAATCCCCAAGAAACGAAATGCCAAAGAATGCTCAAACTACCACACAATTGCACTCATCTCACATGCTAGTAAAGTAATGCTCAAAATTCTCCAAGCCAGGCTTCAGCAATACGTAAACCGTGAACTCGCTGATGTTCAAGCTTGTTTTAGAAAAGGCAGAGGAACCAGAGGTCAAATTGCCAACATCCGCTGGATCATGGAAAAAGCCAGAGAGTTCCAGAAAAACATCTATTTCTGCTTTCTTGACTATGCCAAAGCCTTTGACTGTGTGGATCACAATAAACTGTGGAAAATTCTGAAAGAGATGGGAATACCAGACCACCTGACCTGCCTCTTGAGAAATCTGTATGCAGGTCAGGAAGCAAGAGTTAGAACTGGACATGGAACAACAGACTGGTTCCAAATAGGAGAAGGAGTACGTCAAGGCTGTATATTGTCACCCTGCTTATTTAACTTCTATGCAGAGTACATCATGAGAAACTCTGGACTGGAAGAAACACAAGCTGGAATCAAGATTGCCGGGAGAAATATCAGTAACCTCAGCTATGCAGATGACACCACCCTTATGGCAGAAAGTGAAGAGGAGCTAAAAAGCCTCTTGATGAAAGTGAAAGAGGAGAGCGGAAAAGTTGGCTTAAAGCTCAACATTCAGAAAATGAAGATCATGGCATCCGGTCCCATCACTTCATGGGAAATAGATAGGGAAACAGTAGAAACAGTGTCAGACTTTATTTTTGGGGGGCTCCAAAATCACTGCAGATGGTGACTGCAGCCATGAAATTAAAAGATGCTTACTCCTTGGAAGAAAAGGTATGACCAACCTAGATAGTATATTCAAAAGCAGAGACATTACTTTGCCGACTAAGGTCCATCTAGTCAGGGCTATGGTTTTTCCTGTGATCATGTATGGATGTGAGAGTCGGCCTGTGAAGAAGGCTGAGCACTGAAGAATTGATGCTTTTGAACTATGGTGTTGGAGAAGACTCTTGAGAGTCCCTTGGACTGCAAGGATATCCAACCAGTCCATTCTGAAGATCAGCCCTGGGATTTCTTTGGAAGGAATTATGCTGAAGCTGAAACTTCAGTACTTTGGCCACCTCATGCAAAGAGTTGACTCATTGGAAAAGACTCTGGTGCTGGGAGGGATTGGGGGCAGGAGGAGAAGGGGACAACAGAGGATGAGATGGCTGGATGGCATCACAGACTCGATGGACATGAGTCTGAGTGAACTCCGGGAGATGGTGATGGACAGGGAGGCCTGGCGTGCTGCGATTTATGGGGTCGCAAAGAGTCGGACACGACTGAGCGACTGAACTGAACTGAACTGAACAATATAACTCATATTTGTGAGCATGAGTTCAAAATATTACTTACTTCCTTTTGCCCTCATTTGATTTATTCCTAAAGATTCCAGCAGGGCTTCCCCGGTGGCTCAGAGGTTAAAGCATCTGCCTGCAATGCGGGAGACCTGGATTCGATCCCTTGGTCGGGAAGATCCCCTGAAGAAGAAAATAGCAACCCACTCCAGTACTCTTGCCTGGAGAATCCCATGGACGGAGGAGCCTGGTGGGCTACAGTCCATGGGGTCACAAAGAGTCAAACACAACTGAACGACTTAACTTTAACTAACTTTGCACTCATTTGATTTATTCCTAAGGATTCAGTCTCAGATCACTTCTAGTTCATCAGGGCCAATAACCTTGGACCTTAAGCAGTTTCACTTTTTCATCAGAGTCACAATGACAGAAAACAGAATAGTACATGCTTGGTCAGATAATAAATGACATAGTTTGGATAAGACTGCCAGCATGCTAGGGACAGAATGATTGATTTTCCATATGTCATGTACCCCCGCTATGAAAAGTACAAGCTGGAAGTCTAAGGATCAGTAATAACCTTCAATTGTTTTAGGGTTAAACCCCTTTCTAATTTATCAATATTCAACCTCCTTTAAATTTTAGCTACAAAAGTGACAGATTAATGTGATTCAACCTAATGTAGAGAGCAGGAGAATCAACTATTTTTCAAAACAAAAATGAACTGCAGTATGAAAAATTTAATGTATAACGTAGGCCTTCAGTCTGAGGGTTGCTCAACATTGAAATGTTTTTCAGAAGATGTTTTAATAGCTTTTCTCTTTAAGATGTACAAAGAAAGACAGTGAGAAAAAGAAAAAGAAATAACTAATTTTGGGTGAAAATCCTGATTTAAGTACAGTTCTGGCTTGAACAGACTCGGTGACATTTTAAAGATGCTTCCAATTCCTTGATTCTTTGACTAAATTTCTGTGCTATAAAGGTTAGTTTGGGGACTGAAGCTAAAAATTAGCATTGAATTAAACTAATCATATTCTCCATCTTTAATGCTGACTTGCATATTAATTCCAAAGCCGAAGGTGTCAGCCTTCTTTTTCTAACATCATCTCCTCTGGCCTGCTTGGGTCCCAACTTAAATATTTGCATTTGCTACCACAAACTGCTCCAACTGCCATGGCCTTGCCTTTGCCTTGTGGATAAGATGAAATCCTTTCAATTATTTAGTTAAGCATATTGCTATGTTTATTTCTGTGTGAGTGTGTCTGTGTGTGCAGCATGTGTGTGTGTGTACATGTGCATGTGTCTGGGTGTGTGCATATGTGTGTGCCTGGGTGTGTATATACATGCGTTTGTGTGTGTGTCTGGGTGTGTGTGTACATGTGCATATGTCTGGGTGTGTGCATATGTGTGTGCCTCGGTGTGTATATACATGCGTTTGTGCGTGTGTCTGGGTGTGTGTGTACATGTGCATGTGTCTGGGTGTGTGCATGTGTGTGTGCCTGGGTGTGTATATACATGTGTTTGTGCGTGTGTCTGGTTGTGTGTGTACATGTGTGCGTGTGTGAGGTGTGCACTCATCTTGTTCTGTGCAGTTGCAGATGCAGATGCCACTGTGAAAAATCTAGAACAAGAAGCTGATCGACTGATAGACAAACTTAAACCCATCAAGGAGCTTGAGGATAACCTGAAGAAAAATATCTCTGAGATAAAAGAACTGATAAACCAAGCCAGAAAACAAGCTAATTCCGTAAGTTCCTTCTGTTTTCAGTATTAATAAATGATTGTAATGTTTGTATTATTCCCAGAAAGAATACTTTCCCCAGCGTATCTTGTTGAATGAGCTTTGGCCCTTTTCCTTTAATTTGAAGCTCTTTGTGGGGGAGGTGGGGAATGGAAGATTAGATTTTTTCCCATATATTTCAAAAGACATTTCTTGAGAAGAATAATCACCATTTACTCTTTTGGAAATGAACGTTCTGATATATTTTATTATAATTTGAATAGGGTTAATACAGATTACAAGAATGGAAGCCTTATTTTTGTGTACTAAAAAGGCATGGATTAGAACTCCTTACTCTTGATGAAAGCAAAAAAGGTCAACCAGTGGGGTTGAAGAAAAAAAATGAACAGACAAGGTTATAAGGAATAATAGCAAAGATGAACCATTGTTTTCTATATATTTTTTTGGTTTGAGTCCAAGCAACCAAAAATTAATTTGGTTACAATTTCTATACTTTTGTGGAATAAGAATAGGAAGCACTTTGCTTGTCTCAAAATTTTGCTCTTTATTAACCCAGTTATAAGACTATAAGGATAGAGGCAAAACTTTCTGGAAGATAACAGCTTAATGAGCCAGACAGAATTGTAAATGCCAATCTGAAACTTTAATGAAGTCATCTTATGATTCTTCTAGAAATAGAATGAATATCAGTTTTCATGTTATCATGCTTACACTGAAATCTGAAATCTTTGTAGATAACCAAACCTTCCATCTCCAAATTAAACTTCCTCTAGGATTAGTTTGATCTCCTTTCAGTCCAAGATACTCTCGAGTCTTCTCCATCACTGCAGTTCAAAAACATCAATTCTTCAGGTGCTGAGTCTTCTTTATGCAACTTTATGCAATTTTACATCCACATGTGACTACTGGAAAAGCCATAGCTTTGACTATATGGATCTTCATCGGCAAAGTGATGTCTGTTTTTTAATATTCTGTCTAAGTTTGTCATAGCTTTCCTTCCAAGGAGCAAGAGTCTTTTAATTTTATGGCTGCAGTCACTATCCACAGTGATTTTGGAGCCCAAGAAAGTAAACTATGTCACTGCTTCCACTTTTTCCCCTTCTATTTGCCATGAAGTGGTGGGACTAGATGCCATGATCTTATGTTTGCATGTTGAGTTTTCAGTCAGTTTTTAAACTCTCCTCTTTCACCCTTATCAGGAAGCTATTTCATTCTTATTCACTTTCTTCCATAAGAGTGATATTATCTGCATATCTGAGGTTGTTGGTATTTCTCCAGACAATCTTGATTCCAGCTTGTGAATCACATTTTTAGCCACAGTTTTTTATTTAGTTACCAAGTAGAAAGATATGGACATTTTTATTATTTCTTCATTGTAAAGGAATTTTTAAATATGCCCATATATTCATCAATTATGTGTGCTTCCTCATTCCATCCCCACCCACTGGGAGGAATATAAAATTCTGGCATATAAATATATAAAACCTGTCCCAAAATACAAAATTACTTCACTTAGTATGATATCTCCAGGTCCATCCATATTGCTTCAAATGACATTATTTCATTCTTTTTAATGGCTGAGTAATATTCCATTGTATATGTGTACCACTTCTTCCTTATCCACTCCTGTGTCAGTGGACATTTAGGTTGCTTCCATGTCTTGGCTGTTGTAAATAATGCTGCTGTGAACTTTGGGTGCATATGTCCTTTTTAACCATTTTTTCTCTGGATATATGCCCAAGAGTGAGATTGCTGGATCACATGGTAGTTCTATTTTTAGGTTTTTTTAATTAATTGGAGGATAATTGCTTTCCAATATTGTGTTAGTTTCTGCCATACATCTGTATGAATCACTCATGGGCATACGTATGTCCCCTCCCTCTTGAACCTCTCTCCATCCTTCCACCCCTTTAGATGGTCCATCCCACCCCTCTGTAGTCACAGAGCACCAGATTTGGGCTCCCTGCATCATTAATGGAATATCACTCAGCCATAAAAAAGACCACATTTGAGTTTGTTCTAATGAAGGAGATGAACCTATTTTTAGTTTTTTAAGGAATCTCTCTACTGTTCCCCAAAGTGGCAGTACCAATTTACATTCCCAACAGTGTAGGAGGAGTCCCTTTCTCCACACCCTTTACAGCATTGAAAAAGTGAAAGAAAGGTATAAAAGTAATGCTTGAAAAAAATCCATTTTCCATGCCTTTTAAGGAAACTTTCAACTACTTTTTGAAGCTGAAGTTAACAACAAAGAGCCTTATTTTTTTAAGATGTTAGAAATTTGTAAGCAACCAAATTTTTTTCCAGTGGGTTTTGTACTCACTGAAGATTACACTTTCCTAGTTTAGAAATATATTTGTAATCTGTCATGAGTGTCTGGATGTGGCCCTAACATATACTCAGTATGACCAAGAAATTGAAGATATTTATTTTTAAGTAGATTTCTTTTGATTTGTTGGCTCTGAAACTGAGCAGCTGACATTCTTTTTAAATGAATGGCCTAACACCTTATCTTTGACAAAGGAGGCAAGAATATACAATGGAGTAAAGACAATCTCTTTAACAAGTGGTGCTGGGAAAACTGGTCAACCACTTGTAAAAGAATGAAACTAGATCACTTTCTAACACCGCACACAAAAATAAATTCAAAATGGATTAAAGATCTAAATGTAAGACCAGAAACTATAAAACTCCTAGAGGAGAACATAGGCAAAACACTCTCAGACATAAATCACAGCAGGATCCTCTATGATCCACCTCCCAGAATTCTGGAAATAAAAGCAAAAATAAACAAATGGGATCTAATTAAAATTAAAAGCTTCTGCACAACAAAGGAAAATATCAGCAAGGTGAAAAGACAGCCTTCTGAATGGGAGAAAATAATAGCAAATGAAGCAACTGACAAACAACTAATCTCAAAAATATACAAGCAACTTATGCAGCTCAATTCCAGAAAAATAAACGACCCAATCAAAAAATGGGCCAAAGAACTAAATAGACATTTCTCCAAAGAAGACATACGGATGGCTAACAAACACATGAAAAGATGCTCAACATCACTCATTATCAGAGAAATGCAAATCAAAACCACAATGAGGTACCACTTCACACCAGTCAGAATGGCTGCGATCCAAAAATCTGCAAGCAATAAATGCTGGAGAGGGTGTGGAGAAAAGGGAACCCTCCTACACTGTTGGTGGGAATGCAAACTAGTACAGCCACTATGGAGAACAGTGTGGAGATTCCTTAAAAAATTGCAAATAGAACTCCCTTATGACCCAGCAATCCCACTGCTGGGCATATACACCAAGGAAACCAGAATTGAAAGAGACACATGTACCCCAATGTTCATCGCAGCACTGATTATAATAGCCAGGACATGGAAACAACCTAGATGTCCCTCAGCAGATGAATGGATAAGAAAGCTGTGGTACATATACACAATGGAGTATTACTCAGCCGTTAAAAAGAATTCATTTGAATCAGTTCTGATGAGATGGACGAAACTGGAGCCGATTATACAGAGTGAAGTAAGCCAGAAAGAAAAACACCAATACAGTATACTAACACATATATATGGAATTTAGAAAGATGGCAATGACGACCCTGTATGCAAGACAGGAAAAAAGACGCAGCTGTCTATAACGGACTTTTGGACTCAGAGGGAGAGGGAGAGGGTGGGATGATATGGGAGAATGGCATTCTATCAAGTATACTATCATGTAAGAATTGAATCGCTAGTCTATGTCCGACGCAGGATACAGCATGCTTGGGGCTGGTGCATGGGGATGACCCACAGAGATGTTATGGGGAGGGAGGTGGGAGGGGGGTTCATGTTTGGGAACACATGTAAGAATTAAAGATTTTAAAATTTAAAAAAAAAAAAAAGAAATATCAAAAAATAAAAAAAATAAAAAAAAAATAAATAAATAAAATAAATAAAAATAAATGAATGGCCTAGTTAACTGGATGAAAGAATGCAGTGAAAATCCAATAGATATAATAATGGAATTCTCAATAATGTTTAATTGAGTTCATGATGATGAATTGGTAAACAATGTTGTGAGAAATGCCTTAGAGATACCTAATTCTTACTGATTTTTGTTTAGAAGTCTTATTAAGGGTCAACTTTAGAAATAATAATTGATGCAGGACTTTCTGGCAGTCCAGTGGTTAAGACTGCACTTCCAATACAGGGTACTTGGGTTCAATCCCTGGTCAGGAAACTTAGATCCTATATGCTCCCTGATGCAGCCAGAAAAAAAAAATTTAAGAAATAATAATTGATAGGAAAAAGTAACTTGAGTATATTTGTGTTTCAAAAGTCTCTCCCCTCTTATGAGAGGGATTATATGTCAGAGATTTCTTCTAGAGAAAAGAATAGATACTGCCCTTTGATTTACTTGTTTTAAGATAAATAAAATAAACATTTATAATTGGTAAACAAAACACAAGGTATTTAAATGGAGAAATCAGTAGCTATCAATGGGTTACCAACATTTTTGAGCAGATACTGAGGGTATATTCAAAATTGTAAGCCGGAGAACAGAAAGTCTAGAGAGTTTCTGTAAAAATGTGTAAGAGTTGAGCAATAAATAACTTTACAAGATTAATTCCTGGTGTATTGGGTATGCTGCTGCTGCTGCTAAGTTGCTTAAGTCATGTCCGACTCTATGCAACCCCATACACAGCAGCCCACCAGGCTCCCCTGTCCCTGGGATTCTCCAGGCAAGAACACTGGAGTGGGTTGCCATTTCCTTCTCCAATGCATAAAAGTGAAACTGAAGTCATTCAGCCGTGTCTGACTCTTAGCAACCCCATGGACTGCATCCTACCAGGCTCCTCCATCCACGGAATTTTCCAGGCAAGAGTACTGGAGTGGGTTGCCATTGCCTTCTCTGGTATTGGGTATAAAAACACCATTTTGTTCAGAGAACCATAAAGTTTCGATAAGTAAAGTTGCCATGAAGCAGATGAATTGTAACTCCTAGAGACGTTAAACACCCTTAGCTCTAAAATGGCTGGTCCCTCAGACTTTCAATCCTCAGATGAAATTTCATCAGTTGAATTAGGCTTCTGTACTGGGCTCTGTCTAATACACTTTGAGAACCCCCTTTTCAACATTCTAGTCATGTAATACCCCTGTCATTTTTACCAAGTATACCCAAGCGAGGACAGAAACTCATCGCAAGCAGTCATGCATTTCACCCATCTCCAGTCATTTCTTCTCTAAACAGTAACTGAGGAATTTTACTATCAATATGTTGTGTTCTTTATAACACATATGCATGCATGCTTGTGTGCCCAGTCCCTCAGTCGTGTCCAACTCTTCACAACCCTGTGGACTGCCAGGCTCCTCTGTCCATGGGATTTTTCAGGCAAGAATACTGGAGTGGGTTGCCATTTCCTCCTTCATGGGATCTTCCTGACCCAGGGATTGAACCTGCATCTATGTCTCCTGCATTGCACGCAGATTCTCTACCTGCTGAGCCACTGGGGAAGCCCTATAACACATATTAGTTATTTGAAATAACGAAAGAAATAACCAAAATAACTTTAATCCAAATAACAAAAGTGAGTTATTTGTGATTAGACTAGCCACAGGATACCTCTACTGTCATTGTTTAGTCACTAAGTCATATCCGCCTTAGCTTTTGTGACCCCATGGACTTAACCCTATGGGATTTCTGTGAGTGGGTTGGATACTCCAAGAATACTGGAGTGGGTCATCATTTCCTTCTCCAGGGGATCTTCCCAACCCAGGGATCGAACCTGCCTGCATCTCCTGCATTGCAGGTGGATTCTTTATCACTGAACCACCAGGGAAGCCCTGTATAAGCTCTATGGCCAACCCTATAAGTCATTATGAAATAAAAATAAAACAAGTTACACACATAGTTATTGTTGATACCTAATCCAGCCCCATCAGGAATTTGGATATGATTTCCTGCCGGAGATAGTTCAATCTGTTTACTCAGTTTGACTCATGAGTTCCCGTCAGACCTTGATTTCTTCCCTTTGATCTTTTTATGATGTCAGTGGCACTTACAGCCCTCTTCAGATATTGAATTTGCTCAGTGACAAGACCTTCTCTGCTGATGGTTTTGGTTCAGTTGCTGCAAATTCCTAAAAACTCAACCTCTTTCTGAACATCAAAAACATCTGAGAACCGCATTTTCCCTACCTGCCCTTCACTCAATTACCTTTCTCTTGCTTCACGTTGTCCTTTTTTTAGTCTCTAAGCCCCTGGATAACCCTTTGTATAGCTGCTACTTATCATGCAACACCCTTTGCCAACCTCTACTGCACATCTGCCTTATAGTATTAACTTCAGAGTAAAAGTTATCCATTTTCTGGTTCTGTTTTTCTGTAACTTATCTTGATTCATGTACTCTTAACATTTTATGTAGAAGGGAAATCCTGTCATTTGTGAAACAAAGAACTAACCTCCTAACTGAAAACCATATAAGCAGGAAGGCAAAATCTCCAGCACTTTAAGGCAAATACTCTGGTGACCAGAGTAGACCTCAGTACTGGGCTCCTCAGTTAGCAGTCTGGGTCCCATCCTTAGGGGAAAGGTAAGGGCAGGCAGAGCCATCTAAGCAGCAGGCTTCTAGATGATTCCAGCCCAGGCCTCACACAGAGCTCCGCTAGGGTGAGCCCCTGTTTCTTCTCAGCACACTCTTTCCTTTACTTGGGGGTACAGTTTAGAAAGCAGATTAGGTGAAGAAACAGTACAAATATATGACTTACACTGGATCTGTAGGAGAGTCAAGAGATCTGCTATATCCCCAAGAGTTCTCATATTTTGGGGAACCAAAAATCTCTCCTTAGCCTTGTCTTTTGAATCGAACCAATTCTGAATCCAGCACATCCTCTGTGTGGTCTGCACCACCCTTGGCAGGGGTCCTGGTGCTGTCTTACACCATCCCTTCTTAGACTCTTCAAGACACCTCCTTGTCTCACCAGAAGAAGGAGACTGGTTTGGTGTCCCAGGCTATCTCCCTTGGAGTCTGCACAGCCCTTTTATGGAGGTAACAGTGATGCATACCCCTCGGCTTCTCCCAAGTGTGAAAGTACTATAAAGAATGAAAAAATGAAAATTCACCCCCAGTGAGGACTAAGAGGCTTCTGGAAGCCAAGAATTTAAATCAGTGGTGTAGAGAGTATTATATGTGTCTCTGCCTCCTACTTTGAGCACTGACACTAACAAAGTAACAGAATCTCTGAGTCCAAGCAACTATATTGCTGTCCTAAAAGCACCCCTTTGATGGTACACAGAAATGAAAGAAAATTAAATGGAATAATCACCTAGTGTTATTTGTGATTGAAGAAAGGCTCCCTAAATGTAAGTAAAAACTGGTATGAACAGTGGCAGCTCTATTCATATAGAAATTTCTTTCTTAGTAATTTATAGTAATTTTCGAAGTACCGGTCAAAAGAAAAAGGAGCTGTTAAATACATTAGTGATGATAGCCACTGGAAATTGTTTCCATCCCATTTCCTGGAAGCTTAATAAAAAGGTATAATTTATTCTGAAATATATGTTCAGAGTGAAATGATTAGATTCTTCTTATTGTTGGAACATCTAGAACAAAATCTAGTTGGCCTCTTTCAACTGTAAGAATATGAGAAGGTCGGTAATTTCCTCTCAAAAATTAAAAGAAAAATGACTTCCTATTTTAAGTGATACCACAGTCACTGAAATTTGAATTGTAAAATTTCATTAAACAACCTGAATGAAGATCTGTACCATTAGCTTCATGTAAAATCATCTTTTGAGAATGTTCTGCTCTTCATAAAGGAATAAGGTATGAAGGTAAGAATTTGTTAGTTGTATGCTTCCAAAAATAGTGATGTGTTAGCAAGCCAAGGGACTGTGAACAGCTCATTGTCAAGATGCTGGTGGAAAGGTGCTTTTCTGGGCCCTTGTTAATGAGTATAATGGTGTCTGCATGTGGGCATTTAGTGATACTAATCAATGATGGAAAATAACTTCAAAGAAGAGATGATGACGGCTCTGTGGTTGTTTGGAACTACTTCAGACTTTCTGAGAGATTTAGTCTTGGTTCTTTGTACATCATTTTTCTTGAAGATCAAAGTATCTGTGTCTTCGGGAGGTGACTGCATTCGAACATACAAGCCGGAAATCAAGAAAGGAAGCTACAATAATATTATTGTCAATGTAAAGACGGCTGTTGCAGACAACCTCCTTTTCTATCTTGGAAGTGCCAAATTTGTAAGTCTGACATTCAACTTTTCTTTGGCCCACTGTGTATGTGTACAGTCAGGTTAATACTGGTAGTGTGGAAAATGTATAGAATCTAATGACATTGTCCCCAAATTAAATTAAATTAAATAGCCTTTCAGGTTTGAAAACCTCAGAATCTTACCTCACAAAGTTCTGACATGTCAAGTTAGAAAGCAGTTGAAATGAAAACTTTTTACAGTGCTTAGGCACATCTGCTTTCATGGGTAAGTACACCAACATTTATTTTTGAACTATATTTTCAGATCCAACTATTCAAGAAGAAAGATTAATAGGGATAAAGTTTTTTAAAAAAACTTTTCTCTAAGAAATTACAATGAACGTTCATGTGAAATGAAATGGAAAATTGTGTACTAATTACTTATCAGTGAAAACTCTTCTGATTGGTGTTGAATTTATGACTCAAATTGAAATAACAGAAATTGTATCTAGACAAGCTCACCCCAAACTTCTAGTTCCTTTCAGTTGACCCATGTGACTTTATATGCATGGAGTCCTTCCAAAATGAATGACTTTTCAACAGAGCACTTACCGCATAAATCAATACTTGGAATTTAGGTGAGAAATTCTGGATCACTTTGGGTGAAAAATCATATCTGGCCCCTCAAAAATGTCCGCACCTGTGGTGAAAATGATGAATTCTGAACCCAAGTATTTGCTTTTATCTCCAGGATCAGTGTGAGAAAAGGCATTTGTTTCAATGTTAGACCTAACTGGAATTGGTTGAATTAACACATTTGCCTCAGCACTGTATCATACGTGTGTATGGACATTGCATTATTAAGATACAGTAATAAAGTTATTTATTGTTTAATAAATAATAGTAAGCCATATTATTTGGGGATTTTTATTATGCTTCTAATTATTTCACAGATCTGTAAATGGCACCCATTGAAAAGACTCTGCTGGCCTCCTTTTTCATTGTGCCTTGTATCTGATGTCTATTGTTTTGTTTCTGTGCACTAGATTGACTTTCTGGCTATAGAAATGCGTAAAGGCAAAGTAAGCTTCCTCTGGGATGTTGGATCTGGAGTTGGGCGTGTCGAGTACCCAGATTTAACTATTGATGACTCATACTGGTACCGTATTGAGGCATCGAGGTAACTATCACAGTAGAAATTAAGATCATTGACAGAATTTTGAAGTAGCTTCCTAGATTATATGAAAATTTTTATTTCTGTTTCAAGAGGGTAGTTGTGTAGGTATGTAACAGATATTTTACATTGTATACAGATATTTTATATTGTATACATGTGTAAGTGTGTGATGGTATCTTTGTAGAACGTGTTAGGAGCTAACAAACCTTCAAGATACTGAACAGAGTGACCCGTCTTTTCTGGCCCCCTCATTCAATTGTTCCATAGAAACATTCAGGTTAAGTTGTTTTCTGTCACCTGAAGAAGTACTGAGACTTGCCCTCATTCAATACAATCCAGAGCATAAAACCTGCCTTTTTTTTATTTTGAGCTGTATGAGCTATTTGTATACTTGGGAGAGTAATCCCTTGTCTGATGTTTTAACATATATACTCTATGTATAAAATAGGTAATTAATGAGAACCTACTGGACAGCACAGGAAACCCTACTCAGTGCTTTGTGATGACCTAAATGGGAAGGAAATCTAAGAAAGAGGGGATATATGTATATGCATAACTGATTTACTTTGCTGTACAGCAGAAACTAACACAACATTGTAAAGCAACTGTACTCTAATAAAAATGTTTTATAAGATAAAAAGAGGAGCTACTGTTGGTGCCTGTCTTTGGTGCAAAGCTCCTCTTCTACTCTACATAGCAACCTTGGCTTACAGAGTAGTTATCTAAATGCTGGCATGAATATGTAATATCAGGTCCACACTATTTAAAATGGAAGGAATAGGAAATTGATTAATTCTATATTTGATGCTTTAATTCACTTCTAATAGTGTGCAGATTACTTGTAGAATCCATTCTTGTCCTTGATACTTGCTCTTTATTTCTCATCTTCTTTTTCTAATTTTCAACTGCCTACTAAATACAAAACAGCTGAGAAGTTTTGTTAAACGCCAAGGGAAGTTGATCAGAGTTGGGTAAAGAGGACTTAAAGATCAGTGATTGTTGAACCTAGGTTATGGATACATAGAATTTCATTCTATGTGTGTATATGTTTGATTTTTCACAATTAAAAGTTTCTTAAAGAAACTTAATAAGAAGAAATATCTTTAATTCCTTTTAAGATCTTAAATAAAACTGTGTGTGAGAGAAAGAGACAAAGAAAAGGAGGAGAGAGCAATAGATAAAATGCTTGCATTTGTGGTGGTGGGGGGATTAAGTACTTTACAGGACTTAAGAATGCTTATATTTGCAAAGTACAGTTCTTCTATTAGAAGATATGTATTCTGTTAAACAAGAACTTTTTTTGATAAATTCATTCTATTTTTCCATGTATTTCAGTTAATACTGCACCCTCAAAGATAAAAAGCTTACCAAGATGAGACGGCAGGGAGAGAAAAATGACAGTTTTGTTACAACTGCTTATCTCAGAAAAGAGTTCAGATTTTCATGTTTAACAACACATGGGAACCAAACAGTTTAAAAAAAGAATGAAAGATAGTAATAATAGCTTCTGAAATTCTGTTAATTGAATCTAAATGTGAAGTTCTTCTATGCAATTTGTATCCACAACTCTGAAGCCTGGATGTTACAGTGTACACATTAAGATGGTTTGCCAAACAGTAAATGATGCACGATTCCAGGAACCACTACAGCAAATTTGAATCCAAGATATAGTCAGGGATTTTTAGGAGAAATTATGCAGCTTATAATGCAGAAGGGTGGCTTATTCAGAGTTCACTTGCTGAATTAAATTAGGCAAAATGCTAAATGAAGTAATACAGCATTATTTAAACAGTCCATGTAGGTAAATGGCACATTGTTTTGTAAAGCAAAAGGGAAAAGACTCTCCATGTAACCAACAGCCATTCCATTGGCTAGTTGCTATTATGTCATTTCCTATCAATGGACACAGCCAGAATCAAGGTATATTGCTCAGTGGTCCTGGTTGAATTTGATGGTAAACATACAGCAGAGATCAGCCTCTGGATTTTGATTTGCAGTTTAATGAATCTGGAATATTTGAAGCTAAATTCCAAAACAAGTCTCTACATTTTATATGTTTTAAATCTGAAGTGATCAGAAATGTGATACAAACTTCATTTTTCTCTATTTTCTTTCACTTCATTCCAACGCGCACCCTGGAAGAACTGGGAGAAATGGAACTATTTCTGTGAGAGCTCTGGATGGACCCAAAGCTAGCATTATGCCCAGTACATACCATTCGGCATCACCTCCTGGGTACACTATTCTAGATGTGGATGCAAATGCAATGCTGTTTGTTGGTGGCTTGACTGGGAAATTGAAGGTAATGTGTTTCTCCCCATCCATCTCTGTAGACAATTCCTGGCATGATGACTTTGGGCAAAGACAGGACACAAAACTGCAAAAACTTGACAGCTTTTTACCTAATTTGTTTTTATGAAAACATGGATATATTTTGAGTAAGAATTTTCTTCCTGAAATATCCAATCTGAAAACATAATCTTTTTAAACCTATGTGTATTTACTTACACAGTTATTGTTTTGCCCTAATCTGTGGCATCAATTTTTTGATATTATTTTAGCTACCTCAAGAGCAAAGTGTTTTTAATGATACCTCATTTTCTGAATCAATTTATGATTTATTGATATGAAGTGCTATAAAGTTCAAACTCACATCTAATTAAAAGATTTATGAATACCTTGGGAAATATCACAGGAGCCATAAGCCTTCAAATCATGATCTGATTTTTAAAGTTTTCAAGTTGCTCTTCTCATTCTTATCAAGTAATGCACTTAATATTCATAATTGCTTCATGACAGGTCCTTGTGCATTTCAAATTGTAAAGTGCCTGCATTTTAAAGAAGCTCATGTTGATTAGATGGAATTAGGTGTTGGAAAACGACCTGTGGGTGAGATGTAGGAGCACAACCAAATATAATGGGTAATCCTGGGCTTGTCAGAATCATCCTGGGATAAGATTAGTCAGAAAATGTGAAAAGCCAGGGTGACCCCAAATTTATGAGAAGTCAACCTTCATATAGAGTGAGGTTGTTTTGTTTGCTTTGTGTATGAGATGTGATTCTAAAGTATTGGAATGGATTCCGTAACTACACACTAAAATCACCCTCTTTTCTTAGAGCTGCATATCAATGTATATGGTACATAGTAATATACAGTCATATTGCCAATTTCTTTCCTCCTCAGAAAGATAAATACAGGGGTAGCACACAGTTCTATTCGCCTGCAATGTAGGAGACACAGGAGATATTCATTCCTTCCCTGGGTTGGAAAGACCCCCTGAAGGAGGAAACGGCAACCCACTCCAGTATTCTTGCCAGGAAAAGCCCATGATAGAGGAGCCTGGTGGGGACTCATGGGGTCGCAAGGAGTCAGACACAACTTAGCAACTGAGCATGCACACACACACACACACACACACAAAACAGAAAGAAAAAAAGAAAGAAGCTTTGAAATTAAATCCAGGCTGAATTCCCTGCTCTATCACATGCTAAAATATGACCTTAGGCAAGTCACTTAACCCCTGGTCTTCAATTTCCTCAACTAGAAAAGTAAGATAAAAATATCTACACTGCTTGCATACTGTAGGATAATATGTAGTAATAAACTCATAACATTTATATAATCCTTACTATGTGCTAAGTAATGTTCTAAGTAATTTTACATGAATTAACAATTTTCATAACAACCCCAAAATGTAGATAGAAGCCTCATTTTATACTTAGGAAATCTGTATAAGAAATAAATTAAATGATTCACCCAAGATCTCATGGCAGTGAGTGGTAGAACTGGGATCTGACAAGAATCTCTATTCTTAACCACCATCCCTTACTACCACAATGAATAGTGAGATTATATGCATAAAATTTATAACAAATGCCTGAGATATGGTGCTATGCGCTGTCGCTTCAGTCATGTCTGACTCTTTGCAACCGTATGGGCTGTAGCCCACCAGACTTCTCTGTCCATGAGATTCTCCAAGCAAGAATACTGGAGTGGGTTGCCATGCCCTCCTCCAGAGGATCTTCTCAACCCAGGGCTCAAACTCAGGTGTCCCATATTGTAGGAGGATTCTTTACCATCTGGTTTAGTTCAGTTCAGTTGCTCAGTCATGTCCGACTCTTTGCAACCCCATGAATCCCAGTACGCCAGGCCTCCCTGTCCATCACCAACTCCCGGAGTTCATTCAAGACTCACGTCCATCAAGTCGGTGATGCCATCCAGCCATCTCATCCTCTGTCGTCCCCTTCTCCTCCTGCCCCCAATCCCTCCCAGCATCGGAGTCTTTTCCCAATGACTCAACTCTTTCCATGAGGTGGCCAAAGTACTGAAGTTTCAGCTTTAGCATCATTCCTTCCAAAGAACACCCAGGACTGATCTCCTTTAGAATGGACTGGTTGGATCTCCTTGCAGTCCAAGGGACTCTCAAGAGTCTTCTCCAACACCACAGTTCAAAAGCACCAATTCTTCAGTGCTCAGCTTTCTTCACAGGCCAACTCTCACATCCATACATGACTACTGGAAAAACCATATCCTTGACTAGATGGGCCTTTGTTGGCAAAGTAATGCCTCTGCTTTCCAATATGCTGTCAAGGTTGGTCATAACTTTTCTTCCAAGGAGTAAGCGTCTTTTAATTTCATGGCTGCAATCACCATCTGCAGTGATTTTGGAGCCACATCTTAAATTGTACCTTAAATAATAATTATTATTCAGATGTCGCTAGGCATAAAGAAACTGATTTATGCCAGTATGAGGGGCAAAAAGTAAAGGCAAATGGAATCTATAGAAAATTTTAATCATTTTGACCAGGAGTTTCAAGGTTCCTGCCATACCATTACATGAACCAAAAACTGAAACAAGTAACTATGTTGTCATGTTAACGAAAATTCACAGGAGCAGGAAAATATCCCAGTTATAATTTTTATAGTGCAAGAGGAAAAACAAAAAGCAAGTAGAATTCACAAGTAGGATAATCAGCCTTTGGAAAATTAAGGGAAGCTTCCACAGATAACAGAGAATCCCAAGGACTGTTCTTGACTTGTAAATGTCAGTGTCTGACCAACATTTCTTCTCCATGGCAATGCCCCACTTGATCATAGCAGTAGCAAGATGTACATGTTCATGACTTTAACCTAAATTATAACTACAACGGTTTAACTACTCCATGACTATCTTCTTATATTTGTTCTAAAACCCAAACATGTCAATTCACTTTTTCCTTTCAGGATACTCAGATAAATGTGAATTCACTTTGGCAGAGTGTTGTAGAATTGTAACATTATCAATGCCAAAATGAACAGTTGTTTAAATTACAGCAAGTTTCTCTAGAGAGAATTGGATCATTCTCCTCCTTCTTGACTGTTATATACCAAGAATTGACATGTACACACTGCTGTATTTAAAACAGATAACCAACAAGGACCTACTCTGTAGCACAGGGAACTCAGCTGAATATTCTGCAATAACCTAAATGGGAAAATAATTTGAAAAGGAATAGATGTTTATATATATAACTGAATCACCTTGTTGTACATCTGAAACTAACACAACATGGTTAATCAAGTATAGTGGGTGTGCTCAGTCATGTCTGGCTCTTTGTGATCCATGGACTATAGTCTGCCAGGCTCCTCTCTCCATGAAATTCTCCAAGCAATAATACTGGAGTGGGTTGATATTCCCTTCTCCAGAGGATGTTCCCAACCCAGGAATTGAACCCACATCTCTTACTTCTGCATTGGCAGATGGGTATGCTCCAATATAAAATAAACATTAAAAAAAAAAGACTTTTCCCTGTAAGAATGACACTAAGGTTGTCATTCAACAAATATTTATTCTTCCCTTATTAGATGTCAGGCTCTGTGCTGTGTATGCCCCCAAGCAACAACCACAGTCCCTTCGCTTACAAATTGACTCTGTCCCTTCATTCTCCTGCACTAGAAACCTACTTGAATGTAAAAGGAAATGAAAAACTGGGGACAGCAGTATCATAGGGTAATCTATATGCAAGCATTTGTTTCCCATTGTCAGTATCTACCATTTCTCATATGGAGAAGGAAGTGGCAACCCACTCCAGTATGCTTGCCTAAGAAATCCCATGGACGAAAGAGTCAGACACAAGTTAACAACTCAACAACAACAACCCTTTCTCGTAATCTCTGGAAAGAAATCATCTTAGTGGTGTAGGAGCACTAGCATTTATTAAACACCATCTCTGTGCCAGGCATTGAATGTGGAACCATAAATAAATTCTCTTATATAATTGTCCTAATAATCCTATGTTACAGACCAAGAAGAAAACAGAATCTCAAACAGAATAAGCAGTTCATTTAAAGTCAGAAGCATGGAGTGTTTATTTACTAATGGTGATAAACTGGTATAGCACAGAATAACCAGGATCTGAGGATATATTATTATATGGTTAAAAAATGAATATGTACACAACCAAGATTTTTACAAAGAGTGGATAATAACTACTCAAGATTCTTCTGCTCAGATAACAACTTTCATGAGTACTGTAGGACTTCCCTGGTAGCTCAGTGGAAGAGTCCGCCTGCCAACGCAAGAGATGCAAATTCAATTCCTGGGTTGAGAACATCCCCTGGAGAAAATGGCAACCCACTCCAGTATTCTTGCCTGGGAAATCTCATCGAGGAGCTTGGTAGGCTACAGTCCATGGGATTCCAAAGAGTTTCATGCAACTAAATAAATCCCAGGTTCAATCCTTGAGTCGGAAAGGTCCCCTGGAGAAGTCCTCCAGTATTCTTGCCTGGAGGATCCCATGAACAGAGGAGCCTGGCAGACTACAGTCCATGGGGTTGCAAAGGGTTGGACATGACTGAGCAACTAATACTTGCTTACTTACTTAAGCAACTAAACAACACCAGCATGGATTCTCTAAGGTGTTTTTTTTGTGAAATTCTAACAAATGTGTTTCTCTCTGCAGAAGGCTGATGCTGTACGTGTTATCACATTCACTGGCTGTATGGGAGAAGCATACTTTGACAGCAAACCTATAGGATTGTGGAATTTCCGAGAAATAGAAGGTGACTGCAAAGGATGTACAGTCAGGTTAGTTAAGAGGAGGGCTCTCCTAACGTCTGTCTGGCCTGTGCATCACAAAAGCTTTAGTTTTATTGTGCAGTGTTGCAGTATCATGTGGATGATAAGCAAGAAGTTTGAAGTGACTGTGTTCAAAGGTAGATTTACCAGAAAGTGAAGTAACCTCAAGTCCTCTCCCCAGTTTGCATAGGTACTTTCCAAGGCCTTGGGAAGTACCCTAGTACTTTGACATGGTCATATGTTTTTGTAAAATTTGCAAAGGTGAGATATTTCAGGGCTTCCCAGGTGGCTCAGTGGTAAAGAATCCACCTGCCACACATGAGATGAGGATTCGATCCCTGGGTTGGGAAGATTCCCTGGAAAAGGAAATGGCAACCCATACTATTATTCATGTGTGGGAAATCCCATGGACAGGGGAGCCTGGCAGGCTACAGTCCATGAAGCCGCAGAGTTAGATGTGACTTAGTGACTAAATAACAATAGCAAGGTATTTTAGCCTCAATCAGTTAAGACTACTGTCTCTTTCCTCTCCAACTTACCTTTGTGTTCAGGAAGTATTGGGTCTCTGTGGCCCTTTTATAGTCATATTTCAGCTTTACTTAAAGAAAGCTCTCCCTAACTGATTAAACTGCAGGCCCCTCAGAGCCTGGATTCACTCTGTTTATGTTTACAAGAAAATATAGAACCATACTGCAGGTTTTGTCTTCTACAGTATTTATGAAATGACACGTAGCATCCTGTAAGTGTTTCAAGTGGAAACCCATCGGACTTGAAGATTTTAAGTGAGAAAGGAAAAACAGAAGTCAAGATAGGCCAGGAGAAAGTTTCATAATAACCATCATTAATTATAAGATAGAGGTTAGAATGTTGAAATTCAAAAATATTTATCAAGCATATAAAGCATATATAAATATTCTTATATAAACCTGAATAGAGTATGTAAAAAATTAAGTGGAAGTAGAGGATTTCTCTCCATGGACAGAGGAGGCTGGTAGGCTGCAGTCCATGGGGTCGCGAAGAGTCAGACACAACTGAGCAACTTCACTTTCACTTTTCACTTTCATGCATTGGAGAAGGCTACTGATCAACTGAGCCTACAGCAATTTTAATTATATTTAGTTAAAGCTATAAAGTTTCCCTGGTGGCTCAGAGGTTAAAGTGTCTGCCTGCAATGTGGGAGACCTGGCTTTGATCCCTGGGTTGGAAAGATTCCCCTGGAGAAGGAAATGGCAACACACTCTTCTTGCCTGGAGAATCCCATGGAGGGAGGAGCCTGGTAGGCTGCAGTCCATGGGGTTGCAAAGAGTCGGACCTGGAAGCTTAATCAACACACATAGTAACTCTAAAATAATTAGGTGCTAAGGAGCTTATATTTTTTATATCTAATATAAAGAGAACATGTACATTGCTCGGACCTAAATTCTCCATTAATGTAGCAGAGAGTACTTCACATTTTCTTCTCAATGTCTCTGGAGTTTTATAGAAGAAAGTAGCCTCAAAATATTCTCTCCCCAAAAGTTTTAACTTTCATCTTTCTATTTGTTTGTTTTTTGTTGTTGTTGTTTTTTTTTTTTTTTTTTTTTTTGTCATCATGAACTTTTCAACCTGGCACTGAAGACAGTTTGAAGGTCTGATCCATTCATGGTTTATAGTAGTTTTGTTCATAATCTTTGATAAAATCTAATATAGAATATTGTTTGTAAAATGATTTCAATACAAGGACAATGAGGTCTATATTATCATTCTGCTACTCACAAATCAACACCAACTTTTCCCTAAACATTTCTTCAGTAAATTTATAAGTAGAATTTTCAAAAGTTTATTGTCAACTAAACATCTAAGGCATTTAAATGTCCTTTCAGCCATGCATATTATATAAGACTATAGCATTGCTAATTATCAATTCTGCAAAGATCTCAGGCCTTCATGTTCTCTTTTTCCAATTTTGAACCAGTCTTGTTCCATGTCCAGTTCTAACTATTGCTTCTTGACCTGCATACAGGTTTCTCAAGAAGTAGGTAAGGTGGTCTGGTATTCCTATCTCTTTAAGAATTTTCTACAGTTTGTTGTAATCCATACAGTCAAAGGCTTTGGCATAGTCATTAAAGCAGAATGTGATGTTTTTCTGGAATTCTCTTGCTTTTTGTATGATCCAACAGATTTGATCTCTGGTTCATCTGCCCTTTCTAAATCTAGCCAAACATCTGGAAGTTCTCAGTTCAAGTACTGTTGAAGCCTAGCTTGAAGGGTTTTGAGAATTACCTTGCTAGCATGTGAAATCAGTGCAACTGTGTGATAGTTTGAACATTCTTTGGTGCTGCCCTTTTTGGGGTTGGAAGGAAAACTGACCTTTTCCAATCCTATGGCCACCGCTGAGTTTTCCAGTTTGCTGACATACTGAGTGCAGCACTTTAACAGCATCATTTTTAGGATTTTAAGTGGCTCAGGTGGAATTACATCACCTCTAGTAGCTTTGTTCATAGTAATTCTTCCTATGGCCCACTTGACTTCACACTCCAGGATGTCTGGTTCTAGGTGAGTGATCATACCATCGTGGTTATCTGATTGATGAAGACCTTTTCTGTAGAGTTCTTCTGTGTATTCTAGCCACCTCTTCTTAATATCTTAAGCTTCTGTTAATTCCACACCATTTCTGTCCTTTATTGTGCCCACCTTTGTATGAAATGCTCCCTTGGTATCTCTTGAAGAGATCTTATCTTTACCATTCTATTGTTTTCCTCTGTTTCTTTGCATTGCTCACTGAGGAAGGCTTTCTTATCTCTCCTTGCTATTCTTGGAACTCTGAATTCAAATGAGTATATCTTTCCTTTTCTCCTTTGCCTATAGCTTCTTTTCTTTCCTCAGCTGTTTGTAAGGCCTCCTCAGACAACAATTTAGCCTTTTTTGCATTTCTTTTTCTTGGGGTAGGTCTTGATCCCTGCTTCCTATACAATGTTACAAACCTCTGTCCATTGTTCTTCAAGCACTCTGTCTACCAAATCTAATCCCTTGAATCTATTGTCACTTCCATTGTATAATCATAAGGAATTTGACTTAGGTCATACATGAATGACTTAAGGGTTTTCCCTACTTTCTTCAGTTTAAGCCTGAATTTTGCCATAACAAGCTGATGATCTGAGCCAAAGTCAGCTCTAGGCCTTTTTACTGACTGTATAGAGCTTTTCCATCTTTGGCTGCAAAAAATATCATCAGTCTGATTTTGGTATTGACTATCTGGGGATGTCCATGTATAGAGTCATCTCTTGTGTTGTTGGAAGAGGGTATTTGCTATGATCAGTGTGTTCTTTTGGCAAAACTCTGTTAGCCTTTGCCCTGTGTCATTTCGTAATCCAAGGCCAAACTTTCCTGTTACTCCAGGTATTTCTTGACTTCCTACCTTTGCATTCCAATCAACTGTGATGAATAGGACATTTTTTTCTCTCTCTCTCTCTTTTCTTTTTTTTTTGGTGTTAGTTCTAGAAGGTCTTATAGATGTTCATAGAACCACCCAACTTCAACTTCTTTGACATTAGTGGTTGGGGCTTAGACTTGGATTACTGTGATATTGAATGGTTTTCCTTGGAAATGAACTGAGATCATTCTGTCGTATTTGATATTGTACCTGAGTACTGTATTTCCAACTCTTTTGTTGACTATGAGGGCTACTCCATTACTTCTAAGGGATTCTTGCCAACAGTAGTAAACTGAAATAAATTCTCCCATTCCTGTCCATTTTAGTTCACTGATACCTAAAATGCCAGTGTTCACTCTTGCCATCTGTTTGACCACTTCCAGTTTACCTTGATTCATGGACCTAACATTCCAGGTTCCTA
Organism: Budorcas taxicolor; assembly: GCF_023091745.1. Lineage (NCBI taxonomy): Eukaryota > Metazoa > Chordata > Mammalia > Artiodactyla > Bovidae > Budorcas > Budorcas taxicolor. The sequence goes on from NC_068918.1 coordinate 59,153,964, forward strand.
TGCAATATTGTTCTTTACAACATTGGACCCTACTTTCACCACCAGATACATCCACAGCTGGACATTGTTTCTGCTTTGGCTCAGCCTCTTCATTCATCCTAAAGCTATTTCTCTGCTCTTCCCCAGTAGCATATTGGATACCTACCAACTCGGGAGGGTCATCATCTTCCAGTTTCATATCTCTTTGCCTTTTCATACTGTTCATGGAGTTCTCAAGGCAAAAATACTGAAGTGATTTGCCATTCCCATCTCCAGTAAACCATGTTTTTCAGAACTCTCCACCATAACCTGTCCATTTTGGGTGGCCCTGCACAGCATGGCTGGAGAAGGCAATGGCACCCCACTCCAGTACTCTTGCCTGGAAAATCCCATGGACGGAGAAGCCTGGTGGGCTGCAGTCCATGGGATCACTAAGAGTCGGACACGACTGAGTGACTTCACTTTCACTTTCACGTTCACGCATTGGAGAAGGAAATGGCAACCCACTCCAGTGTTCTTGCCTAGAGAATCCCAGGGACGGGGGAGCCTGGTGGGCTGCTGTCTATGGGGTTGCACAGAGTCGGACACGACTGAAGCGACTTAGCACAGCATGGCTCCTAGCTTCACTGAGCTGTACAAGGCTGTGATCCATGTGATCATTTTGGTTAGTTTTCTGTGGTTGTGGTTTTCTTTCTGGAGGCTGTGAGGTTATCATTTATTAATTAAAAGAGAATAGTCACTCTTCCTAGTAAATATATTGAAAATGAATAGGAAAACTCTACTATAATGTTAGCTGTTGAAATTTTATGGACTCTGATTGGAAAGATTCATTTTTCCCCAACCTCAAAGTCACCAATTTGAAGCCAGGTTTACCTGGGTTTTGGTTAATGAATTAAACAAAATAGCCTGATCTACAACTGTATGTTTTGTTGCTCTTATACAAAACTCCTGCTTGCAGATTTGCCTGTTGCTTGAACAGAAGAATCTCTTACAGGGTTGAAGTGGGAATAGGCTTTAGAAATCGTCCACTGATCTAAACCTCTCATCTCAGAGTGGAAACACTGAGACCTGAGGTGGTGTTACGTGGCTTCTGAGATTCCACATCAGACTCCAGATTACCTGCCATCTACTCTGCTGTTTTTTCCATTATCTGTAGAGGAAATTAATAGATTAAGGCCATAATAACATCATTATACAAATGTGACATGTTTTTTATTCCAGTGCTTATTCTGACATCATGTAGTGAAGTTTTATGTTTTTTTCTTTTTGAGTTGTAAGTAACAATGCTTTGGGCCAAAGCATTTGGGAAACTGTCAGTGGTGATCCCCACACCCTTTCTGGAGTTTTTGTTGATAGCATGGTGGTACATAATGCAAAATCCAAGTCTTTGAGACCCTCAAGGACCTTCTACTTAGTAGAGTCTACATTATATTTTCTTATCTCTAACATCATGATATTCCAGATTTTAATGGATTTTTAATAATGATGAAAGAAGACCAAACTCATCATTTATTCACTAAATTTATTCACTATAAATTATATTGTTAATAAGATGATTTAGTCCCGCAAACCTTTAACACTTTTCATGAATATTGAAAAAGCATCTTTTAAGCTTTAAGCTACAATATACAAAAATATATCAATCTGATTTTATACCTGTTTAGATATAACTTACAATTACATGATTATGACAAACACAGATAAGACTCTTCCCTTCCTTTTGTCTTCAGAGTTTTATATTTCTCCTTTTTCCAGAAACAGAAAGGAAGCCAACTTGTCTAAAATGCAAAACAGTTATTCTTCCACAAGCCCATTAATGTTTATACACTATTATTTTTCTCATTATCCAAGATCCCATACAAATAATAGTCTCGGTTATTGTTATTTTACATTATTGTATTTCTCAGTAGCTCTTCTCTACTGTCAAGTTAATACAACAGTCCAGTTTCACAGATTCAAATATAAACTAAGATGCAGATATTTAAAGTTTAAAAATGTCTCCACAGTCAAAACTTATGCTGTTTACATCAGTTAGGTAAGATAGATAGATGATAACTCTTCTTTTGAAAAAGAAATCTTTTTAAACGTTATATTTACAAGACATATCTTAGATATTTATTAATTATTCAACCAGTACTGATTGAACATGTATTCTCTGTGAGGCAATTTGATTTACCAATATCCCCCTCATTCCACAAATATTTACAGCTTCTACTATGAGCCAAGTATTGCACTGGATGCTGAGCTTGTGCCTGAAATGGAGCCTGACCCATAAGCACTACTCAGCTTCATAGAGCTTACATACTGGGGAAGAGGACAGATCAACAAATACACACAGTCAGAGGAGCTCTTCATTGTCTGAATCTAATATGTCCAAGAAAATCCAACTGAATAGCTAGAGCTCAGAGAATAGGAGTCTATATTCCATCATGGCTTTTCTACTTACAACTTTTAAGTTAGCACCTTTCGACCACCTTCACCCTTTTCATCCAACCCCTACTCCCTGTTATGTTATGTATTTGGTAAATGTAATAATGCATTATCAGCATGTTCCAAAATCCCACTAGTTCACACTACTAAGATACACTTAAACAACAACATAACTATCCATTAGGCACCTCAGCAAAAGGATTTAAAACATCATTGACCTAGTTATTGAACACCTAATGAAGTCCAGCTGAGAGATGGTGGTTACCTGGCCTGATGGTGGCACTGGAGAGAAGGGGAAGGATGGAAGATGTATCTGGGATTGTTCTTGCCCTACAACAGCCTACAACCCAGACACACAAGATATAGAGTGTGATGTATTGAAAATGGATGGACCATGTAGACATCGTCTGATTCATGTGAAATGTCTCTGTTCAGTCCACAGGTGGAAGATAGTGAGGGGACCATTCAGTTTGATGGAGAAGGCTATGCATTGGTCAGTCGCCCCATTCGTTGGTACCCCAACATCTCCACTGTCATGTTCAAGTTCAGGACATTTTCTTCAAGTGCTCTCCTGATGTACCTTGCCACACGAGACCTGGTAAAGATTTGCACAGTTGATCTTTCACAATTGAGGATATGGTTTGCTTCTTTTTTTGTAGGGTTCCAGTGCAGTTATCAGTTATCGTTCAGAGGAGTCTGGGATGAGTGTGCATAGCCAAGAGTGGTGCATAGTATTTATGTATTTCCATCAATAACTTTAATTACATATATAATTTAATTATAATTTATTTTCAGAATAACTGCCTTATAATTCTTTAAAAGAAACACCCAGTAAAGATTCCCTCTGTATAGAAACATGCAGCAGAAAAACACACTTCCTTAGCCTTCTTCTAAAGACCTTAGTGAAAAGGTGGTTCTAAATATCATTATTTTTTCCAGGTCAGTGTTTCTTAGTAACTTCTTTCTGGGAATATCCTATTTAGTTTGCTGAATACATTTTCAAAGGAACCCACTTTTTACTCCTATCATAAAAGGATACATCCTAGTAATTTGGCTTTGACCATTTACACCATAACATCACACCCACAAACATTCATAAAATACTAACACCAATTCTATTTCCAAAAATGGATTTCTCTTACAGATCAACACATTCAGTAATTTAACCATAAAGCCCTATTACAAACCCCACAAAGTGAATACCCATATATTTCTCTGTGTATCTAATCACTGGTGTATTTTTCCTCTATTAATAGAAGGATTTCATGAGTGTAGAGCTCACTGATGGGCACATAAAAGTTAGCTATGATCTGGGTTCAGGAATGGCTTCCGTTGTCAGCAATCAAAACCATAATGACGGGAAATGGAAATCATTCACCTTGTCAAGAATTCAAAAACAAGGTGAGTTTTTATAGTAATAATACACTCTGAGCCTTAATCATGCTCTCCAAAGCTCCCACGTATCTAATCATGAAGAAGACCCTGTCTGTCACTTTAGGTACTCACAAATTCTGTGAAAAAGTGATACAGTCATTTCTTTGGCTTAGATTACAGGTGGTTTGGGTTAGACATGACTGATTGAAGAGCCAAATGGCTCTCTGTCATTTTCTTTTGAAAGTGAGAGCTTAATTTGAGAGGATAAAACTACCTTACAACTTGTAAAATTATATCCTGTAGTAGATTTGAAAAGCTTGTATGCTTTCCTTTTCTTCCCGTTTTGCCAAGATGTTTCCTTTGGAATGGGCCACAGATAGAATTCGTACAGGCAACAGAGCACAGCTACCAATTCTTAGCTTTTTGAAAGTGCCAAGAATGTGTATGTGGACAAGCTAATAGTTGATTAATAATGATGTAACATTTTTATGGTTCTAGGACATTTTCAAAACACTTCCCAAACATTATTTCATTTGTTCATGTATTTTGTTCTGGTTTAGAGAAAAGAAAATGTAGACTCAAGCTTATATGTGGTCCCAGACATTTATACATAAAATCTTACAATCAAGACAGAAATCCAAGACTAGTAGGTATCAGTGTGCTGCTATTGTTATCTTAGTATAATTCCCCTAATTCTGGGTACTATGGCATTGCTTGTATCTGTAAATTAAACTTTGATTCTTCTGTTTATATTATTAGACTTAATTCATTTTGAATATGGCAGTGTGACATTTCACAAAAATTTAGATATAACCTTGCACCGTCTTTCATTCCTATATTTAACACATATCTGCCAAACACCTAGTTAAGTACTGTGCTGTGCTTACTAGGTGTTTGGCAGATACAACTATAGTCATGTCATGGACTGTAGCCTGTCAGGCTACTCTGTCCATAAGGATTCTCCAGGCAAGAATACTGTAGTGGATAGCCATTCCCTTCTCTAGGGGATCTTCCCAACCCTGGTCACCCTCATTGCAGGCAGATTCTTTCCCATCTGAGCCACCAGGGAAGACCAAGCATATTGGAGTGGGTAGCCTATTCCCTTCTCCAGGGGAACTTCCCAACCCAGGAATCGAACCAGGGTCTCCTTCATTGCAGGGGGGATTCTTTACCAGCTGAGCTACTAGGGAAGCCCAGTAATTATTAGGCAAGAACAAAGTGAAGTCTGTGATAAGCCCCAGTCTTTAAGGAACATGCAGTCTAAAGGGGAAGGCAGACAAGTCGATCAGCAGTTAGAGAGTAGAAAGCTAATTACCATATGGAGATACGTACTGCTGCTGCTGCGTCGCTTCAGTCGTGTCCAACTCTATGCGACCCCATAGACGGCAGCCCACCAGGCTCCCCTGTCCCTGGGATTCTCCAGGCAAGAACACTGGAGTGGGTTGCCATTTCCTTCTCCAATGCAGGAAAGTGAAAAGTGAAAGTGAAGTCTCTCAGTCCTGTCTGACTGTTAGCGACCCCATGGACTCCAGCCCACCAGGCTCCTCCATCCATGGGATTTTCCAGGCAAGAGTACTGGAGTGGGAGAGAAACACTCAAGTTAGATCTAGAGGTCAGGGGAGTGCCCTGATGCACAGGCAGGAGCTGAGGAATTCTGTGGGTGAAAAACTCCTTTGGACAATTCAGAAAATTGAACGTTGTGTGAAAGCCTGGAAGTCTCAGGGAGCATAATATTAATACAACATCATATATCATTCTCCAACTGCTTTTCCTTAGAATAGGAAACCCTGGAGAAACTCCTCAGTTTGGACAAAAACTGGTTTTGTATTTGTATAATTAATTGGAATAGCTGTCTGTATACATTTTTCCCAAGCAAGAGAGGCACAAGGCACATTTATAGACTCTGGACAGTAGCTCAGAAAAACGTTTAACTCTAATCTGACATTTCTACAACTTCTCTGATCACCAAAATCCTTCCATACCATATCAGCATTTGGCTGAACACACTTTGGGAAATGCTTTGGGAACTATAAGTGAGTCCATAGGCTAAGAGGATGAATCGTGGCAGAGAATGATCAGATAAGGCTGGAGATAACAAAGCCAGTTTATGAAAGGCCTTATGAGCTAAACTGGGCTTCCCAAGTGGCGCTAGAGGTAAAGAACCTGCCTGCCAATGCAGGAGACATTAAGACACGTGGGTTCCATCCCTGAGTTGGGAAGATCCCCTGGAGGAGGGCATGGCAATTTACTCTTGTATTCTTTTTTTTTTTTAATTGAAGGATAATTGCATTACAGAATTTTGTTGTTTTCTGTCAAATCTCAGCATGAATCAGCCATAGGTATGCGTATATCCCCTCCGTTTTGAACCTCCCTCTCATCTCCCTCCCATCCCACCCCTCTAGGTTGATATAGAGCACCTGTTTGAGTTTCCTGAGCCATACAGCAAATTCCCATTGGCTATCTATGATACATATGGTAATATAAGTTTCCATGTTACTCTTTCCATATGTCTCATCCTCTCTTCCCCTCTCCCCATGTCCATAAGTCTATTCTCTATGTCTGTTCCTTCATTCAGTTCAATTCAGTTCAATTGCTCAGTCGTGTCCAACTTTCTGCGACCCCATGAATCGCAGAACGCCAGGCCTCCCTGTCCATCACCAACTCCCAGAGTTCACTCAGATTCACGTCCATCGAGTCAGTGATGCCATCCAGCCATCTCATCCTCTGTCGTCCCCTTCTCCTCCTGCCCACAATCCCTCCCAGCATCAAAGTCTTTTCCAATGAGTCAACTCTTTGCATGAGGTGGCCAAAGTACTGGAGTTTCAGCTTTAGCATCATTCCTTCCAAAGATATCCCAGGGTTGATCTCCTTCAGAATGGACTGGTTGGATCTCCTTGCAGTCCAAGGGACTCTCAAGAGTCTTCTCCAACACCACAGTTCAAAAGCATCAATTCTTCAGCGCTCAGCCTTCTTCACAGTCCAACTTTCACATCCATACATGACCACAGGAAAAACCATAGCCTTGACTAGACGGACCTTAGTTGGCAAAGTAATGTCTCTGCTTTTGAATATGCTATCTAGGTTGGTCATAACTTTCCTTCCAAGGAGTAAGTGTCTTTTAATTTCATGGCTGCAATCACCATCTGCAGTGATTTTGGAGCCCAAAAGAATAAAATCTGACACTGTTTCCACTGTTTCCCCATCTATTTCCCATGAAGTGATGGGACCAGATGCCATGATCTTCATTTTCTGAATGTTGAGCTTTAAGCCAACTTTTCAGTCTCCTCTTTGACTTTCATCAAGAGGCTTTTTAGTTCCTCTTCACTTTCTGCCATAAGGGTGGTGTCATCTGCATATCTGAGGTTATGGATATTTCTCCCAGCAATCTTGATTCCAGCTTGTGTTTCTTCCAGTCCAGCGTTTCTCATGATGTACTCTGCATAGAAGTTAAATAAGCAGGGTGACAATATACAGCCTTGACATACTCCTTTATTACTGCCCTGTAAATAAGTTATTTAGTACCATTCTTCTAGATTCCGTCTGTATGTGTTAGAATACAATATTTCTCTTTCTCTTTCTGACTCACTTCACTCTGTGTAATACATTCTAGGTTCATCCACCTCATCAGAACTGACTCAAATGTGTTCCCTTTTACTGCTGAGTATTCCACTATGTATATGTACCACAACTTCTTTACCCATTCATCTGTCGATGGACATCTAGGTTGCTTCCATGTTCTAGCTATTGTAAATAGTGCTACAGTGAACAATGGGATACATGTGTTTTTTCCAATTTTGGTCTCCTCAGCGTATATGCCTAGGAGTGGGATTGCTGGGTCATATGCTAGTTTTATTCTGTTTTTTAAGGAATCGCCATACCGTTTTCCATAGTGGCTGTATCAGTTTACATTCCTACCAACAGTGCAAGAGTGTTCCCTTTTCTCCACACCCTCTCCAGCGTTTATTGTTTGTAGACTTTTTGATGATGGCCACAGTAGCTGACTTTATTTTGGGGGGCTCCAAAATCACTGCAGATGATGATTGCAGCCATGAAATTAAAAGATACTTACTCCTTGGAAGGAAAGTATGACCAACCTAAATAGCATATTCAAAAGCAGAGACGTTATTTTGCCAACAAAGGTCTGTCTAGTCAAGGCTATGGTTTTTCCAGTAGTCGTGTATGGATGTGAGAGTTGGACTATAAAGAAAGCTGAGCACCGAAGAATTGATGCTTTTGAACTGTGGTGTTGGATAAGACTCTTGAGAATCCCTTGGACGGCAATAGTCCATCCTAAAGGAGATCAGTCCTGGGTGTTCATTGGAAGGACTGATTTTGAAGCTGAAACTCCAATACTTTGACCACCTGATGCGAAGAACTGACTGATTTGAAAAGACCTTGATGAAAGACTGAGGGCAGGAGAAGGGCATGACAGAGGATGAGATGGTTGTATGGCATCACTGACTCAATGGACATGGTTTTGGGTAGACTCCGGCAGTTGGTGATGGACAAGGAGACCTGATGTGCTGCGGTTCATGGGGTCGCAAAGAGTCGGACATGACTGAGTGACTGAACTGAACTGATTCTGACCGGTGTGAGGTGATATCTCATCTAGTTTTGATTTGCATTTCTCCAGTAATGAGGGATGTTGAGCATCTTTTCATGTGTCCGTCAGCCATCTGTATGTCTTCTTTGGAGAAATATCTGTTTAGGTCTTTTTCCCACTTTTTGATTGGGTTGTTTGTTTTTCTGGTATTGAGTTGTATGAGCTGCTTATATATTTTGGAAATGAATCCTTTGTCAGTTGTTTCACTTACTATTATTTTCTCCCATTCTGAAGACTGTCTTTTCACCTTGCTTATAATTTCCTTTGCTGTGCAAAGCTTTTAAGTTTAATCAGATCCCACTTGTTTACTTTTGTTTTTATTTCCGTTACTCTAGGAGGTGGGTCATAGAGGATATTGCTTTGATTTATGTCATTGAGTGTTCTGCCTGTGTTTTCCTCTAAGAGTTTTATAGTTTCTGGTCTTACATTTAGGTCTTTAATCCATTTTGAGTTTATCTTTGTGTGTGGTGTTATGAACTGTTCTAATTTCATTCTTTTATATGTAGCTGTCCAGTTTTCCCAGCACCATGTATTGAAGAGGTATATTTGCCCCATTGTATATTCTTGCCTCCTTTGTCTAAAATAAGGTACCCATAGGTGCTTGGGTTTATTTCTGGACTTTCTATCTTGTTCTACTGGTCTATATTTCTGTTTTTGTGCCAGTACCATACTGTCTTGATGACTGTAGCTTTGTAGTGTAATCTGAAGTCAGGAAGGTTAATTTCTCCAGCTCCATTCTTCTTTCTCAAGATTGCTTTGGCTCTTTTGGGTCTTTTGTGTTTCCGTATGAATTGTGAAATCTTTGTTCTAGTTCTGTGCAAAATGCCATTGGTAATTTGATAGGCGATTGCACTGAATCTGCAGCTTGCATTTGGTAGTATAGTCATTTTCACAATATTGATTCTTCCTACCCAGGAACATGGAATATCTCACCATCTGTTTATGTCATCTTTGATTTCTTTCATTAGTGTCTTATAATTTTCTGTGTACAGTTCTTTTGTCTTCTTAGGTAAGTTTATTCCTAGATATTTAATTCTTTTTGTTGCAGTGGTGAATGGTATTGATTCCTTAATTTTTCTTTCTGATTTTTCATTGTTAGTATATAGAAATGCAAGTGATATCTGTAATCGATACTGTATCCTGCAACTTTGCTAAATTCACCGATTAGCTTTAGTAATTTTCTGGTACTATCTTTAGGGTTTTGTATGTACAGTATCATGTCATCTGCAAACAGTGAGAGCTTTATTTCTTTTCTGATCTGGATTCTTTTACTTCTTTTTCTTCTTTGATTTCTGTAGCTAGGCCTTCCAAAACTATGTTGAATAATAGTGGTGAAAGTGGACATCCTGGTCTTGTTCCTGATCTTAGGGGGAATGCTATCAGTTTTCACCATTGAGAATAATATTTGCTATAGGCTTATCATATATGGCCTTTACTATGTTGAGGTAGGTTCCCTCTATGCCCATTGTTTTGAAGAGTTTTAATCATAAATGGGTGCTGAATTTTGTTAAAGGCTTTTCTACATCTATTGAGATGATCATATGATTTTTATCTTTCAATTTGTTAACATGGTGTATCACATTGATTGATTTGCATATATTGAAGAATCCTTGCATTCCTGGAATAAACAACTTGATCATGGTGAATGAGCTTTTTGATGTGTTGCTGAATTCTGTTTGCTGAAATTTTATTTGAGGCTTTTTGCATCTATGTTCATCAGTGATATTGGCCTCTAGTTTTCCTTTTTTCTGTTCTCTTTGCCTGGTTTTGGTATCAGAGTGATGGTGGCCTCGTAGAATGAGTTTGGAAATGTTCCTTCCTCTGCGATTTTTTTAGGCATTAGCCCTTCTCTAAATGTTTGATAGAATTCTCCTATGAAGCCATCTGGTCCTGGGCTCATGTTTTTTGGGAGATTTTTGATCACAGCTTCAATTTCAGTGCTTGTAATTGGGTTGTTCATAATTTCTATTTCTTTCTGGTTCAGTCTTGGAAGATTGAACTTTTCTAGAATCTATCCATTTCTTCCAGGTTATCCATTTTATTGCCTTATAGTTGTTCATAATAGTCTCTTACAACCCTTTGCATTTCTGCATTGTCTGTTGTAACCTCTCCTTTTTCATTTCTAATTTTGTTGATTTGATTCTTCTCTCTTTTTCTTGATGACTCTGGCTAAAGGTTTGTCAGTTTGTTTATCTTCTCAAGGAACCAGCTTTTAGTTTTATTAATCTTTACTATTGTTTCTTTAATTTCTTTTTCATTTCTGCTCAGATATTTATGATTTCTTTCTAGTAATTTTGGGGTGTTTTTGTTCTTTTTCCAGTTGTTTTAGGTGTGAAATTAGGTTGTCTATGTGATGTTTTTCTTGTTTCTTGAGGTAGGATTGTATTGCTATAAACTTCCTTCTTAGAACTGCTTTTGCTGCATCCCATAGGTTTTGAGTTGTCATGTTTTCATTGTCATTTGTTTCTAGAAGTTTTTTGATTTCTCTTTTGATTTCTTCAGTAACCTGTTGATTATCTAGAAATGTGTTGTTTAATCTCCATGTATTTGTGTTTCTTACAGTTTTTTTTCTTGTAATTGATATCTAATCTCATAGTGTTGTGGTTGGAGAATATGCTTGATATGAATTCAGTTTTCTTAAATTTACTGAGGTTTGATTTGTGACCCAAGATGTGGCCTATCCTGGAGAACGTTCCATGTGCACTTGAGAAGAAGTTGTATTCTTCTGCATTTGGATGGAATGTCCTGAAGATATCAATGAGATCCATCTCATCTAATATATCATTTAAGACTTGTGTTTCCTCATTAATTTTCTGTTTTGATGATCTGTCCATTGGTGTGAGTGGGGTGTTAAAGTCTCCTACCATTGTTGTGTTCCTATCAGTTTCTCCTTTTCTGTCTGTTAGTGTTTGTCTTATGTATTGAAATGCTCCTATGTTGGGTGCATAGATATTTACAATTGTTATGTCTTCCTCTTTGATTGATCCCTTGATCATTATGTAGTGTCTTTCCTTTTCTTTTGTGATTACAAGTGATATTTTATTTTATTTTAAGGTCTATTTTGATATGAGAATGCTACTCCAGCTTTATTTTGCTTCCCATTTGCAGGGAATATATTTTTCCATCCTCTCACTTTCAGTCCATATGTGTCTTTAGGTCTGAAGTGGGTTTCTTACAGAGAGCATATATATGGGTCTTGTTTTTTTATCCATTCAGCCAGTCTGTGTCTTTTGGTTGGAGCATTTAATCCATTTATATGTGAAGTAATTATTCATATGTATGTTTCTACTGCCATTTTCCTTATTGTTTTGGGTTGATTTTGTAGATCTTTTTTATTCTCTTGTATGTCTTGACAATATAAGTCCCTCTAACATTTGTTGTAAAGCCAGTTTGGTGGTACTGAATTCTCTTGACTGTTGCTTTTCTGAATAGCTTTTTATTTTTCCATAAATTTTGAATGAGATCCTTGCTGGGTACAATAATATTGGTTGTAGATTTTTCCCTTTCAGTATTTTAAATATATACTGCCACTCACTTCTTGCCTGCAGAGTTTCTGCTGAAAGATCAGCTGTTAAGCATATGGGGTTTCCCTTGTATATTACTTGTTTCTTCTCCCTTGCTGCTTTTAATATTCTTTCTTTGTGTTTAATCTTTGTTAGTTTGATTAGTATGTGTATTGGTGTGTTTCTCCTTGGGTTTATCCTGTTTGGGAGTTTTTGTGCCTCTTGGACTTGATTGACTATTTCATTTTCCATGTTGGGGAAATTTTCAACTATAATCTCTTCAAAAATGTTCTCATATCCTTTCTTTTTCTCTTCTTCTTCAGGGACCCCTGTAATCCCAATGTTGGTGCATTTGATATTTTCCCAGAGGTCCCTGAGATTATCCTCAGTTCTTTTCATTCTTTTTACTTTATTCTGCTCATCAGAAGTTATTTCCACCACTTTATCTTTCAGCTTACTGATTCATTCTTCTGCTTCAGATATTCTTCTATTGATTCCTTCTAGACTATTTTTAATTTCAGTAATTGTGTTGTTTGTCTCTGTATGTTAATTCTTTAAATCTTCTAGGTCTTTGTTAATTGATTCTTACATTTTCTCCATTTTGTTTTCAAGGTTTTTGATCATCTTTACTCTTATTATTCTGAATTCTTATTCAGGTAGTTTGCCTATTTCCTCTTCATTTATTTGGACTTCTGTGTTTCTAGTTTGTTTCTTCATTTGTGTAGTATCTCTCTGCCTTTTCATTACTTTTTTTTTAACTTATTGTGTTTGAGGTCTCCTTTTCCCAGACTTCAGTGTTGAATTCTTTCTTCCTTTTGGTTTCTGCCCTCCTAAGGTTGGTCCACTGGTTTGTGTAAGCTTTGTATAGGGTGAGATTTGTGCTGAGTTTGTGTTTGTTTTTCCTCTAATGGGCAAGGCTGAGTGAGTTGGTAATCCTGTCTGCTGATGATTGGGTTTGCATTTTTGTTTTGTTTGTTGTTTAGATGAGGCATCCTTCACAGGGTGCTATTGGTGGTTGGGTGATGCCAGGTCTTGTATTCAGGTGGTTTCCTTTGTGTGATTTCTCACAATTTGATACTCCCTAGGATTAGTTCTCTGGTAGTCTAGGGTCTTGGAGTCAGTGCTCCCACTCCAAAGGCTCAGGGCTTGATCTCAAGTTTTGCATGGTTCAATATATTCTTTTCCCCTGGTCAGGTACTCTTGTCCACTCTCAGCTGGTGTTCTTCATGCGCTTTTGTGTCTGAAGGTGTATTCCTGGTGTATCCTTGGAGAGAAATGTACTCCATGTCCACCTACTCCTCCGCCATCTTGTTCTCTCCACTCTATTATTCTTGCCTGGGGAATCCCATGGACCGAGACAGCTGGCGTATTATGGTCCATAGCGTCGCAAACAGTAGGACATGCCTGAAGCGACCTGGCACTGGCCTGAGCTGAACTATAGTAATTCTCCTACATACGAACAAATTCTCTTCCAAGAGCACATTTGTAAGTCCAATTTGTTTGTAAGAACAAAAAAGTTAGCCTAGATACCCAGCCAACACAGTTGGCTATGTTGTGCTGTACTGTAACTAGTTTATGTTACTTTTCACACAAATAGTACATAAAAAACACACACACACACAAATAAAATAGTTTTAATCTTACAGTACAGAACCTTGAAAAGTACACTGGTACAGTACAACAGCTGGCATACAGGGGCTGGCATCAAGTGAACAGGCACGAAGATTTACTGACTGGAGGGAAAAGAGGTGGGAGATGGTAGAGCTGAAGTGCTGTCAAGAATCGGAGACAGAGGAGAGGGCAAGCTGCAATTTCATTCACACCTGGCACTGATGGCACATGTTCAGAGCTTGAAATAAAGATATTGTACTACTGTACTCTATACAGTACTGTACAGTAAAGTACACAAGACCACAACTACTTGTAGTGAATGCACACACATGACAATGTACACTATACACATGAATTAACTTGCATGATTGGACACGCAAACACACGCTTGCATCTTTGAAAGTTCACAACTTGAAGGTTTGTATGTAGGGCACTTACTGTAAGGAGTTTCAACTCTTCCTGAAAGCTATAGGGAAAGAACTACTAAGAGTTTTAATCAAGAGTGTGATACTACCAGATTTGTGTTTTAGTGAAGTTTCTTTAGCAGCAACTTGGAGGGTAGATTGGTGACGATTTCAGATCCTATTGCAATCTGTAGGAAAACCAGTGGAAGAGCAAGGAGAATGAAACTATGAGAGTGAATAGGAAAGAATGGAGTTGAAAGATATTAAACATTTTTAAATTGGGAAGCTTTATGAAATACTCAATGTGGAGAGTAAGGTTTTTTTTTTTAATAATTCCTTTATTTTTCTTAAAATAACAACAAAAAAAATCAGTGCCATTTACCAAGCAATTGGATGCAAGAAGAAACATAGATTTTAGAAAAGAACTTTAGAAAAGCTTTATTAGAGCTTTATTAGCTTTTTTAAAGCTAAGAAAACCTTTATTTTAGACATGTTATATTAAAGGAACTCTTAGTATCTTTAGCAACCTAAGGAAGCCATGTAATTGACAGGCAATTCATTATGCATATCTGAGGATTAACAGAGTTCTAGGGGAAAGATGGATGGCTGCGAAGCATTATGTTTTAAATAGTTGTAGCTTAATGGAGATGAGAAAAACCAGTCATATCTAGAATAAGATTATCCAAAGCCCTGGAGCAAACAGCAATATCGAAGCAGTATAGTAAAGGGAGGCCCCACAAAGGGAGCTATAAGGAAATAGCCAGAGAGAGGAGAAATAAGAAAAGTAAATTTTCAGATTAAACTGGAGGCAGAGTGACCAATTAAGAACAATAATAGTTCAGACAAGAGATAAATGATGGCCTGAAATGAGTTTCAGTGGGATTTGACAGCAGAGAAATGCAAAGTGAATCCACAGTGTGATACCACTATACGCTTACTAGAATGTCTATAATTAAAAAGACTGAACATACCCAGGGCTGGCAAGGATGTCAAGCAAGTGGAATTCTTATGCACTGCTGACAAGGATGTAAAAATGGTACAGCCACATTGGAAAACAGGTTGGCACTTTCTTATAAGGTTTAATATAGATGTGTCATATGAAACAACCATTCCACTCCTAAATATTCACCCAAGATTTGTGAAAGTATATATCCATAGAGAGACTTGTACCAGGAAGTTTATAGCACCTTTATTTGTGATACTCAAGAAAACAAAAAACAGTGCAAACATTCATCAGCAGTTGAATGGATATACAAATTGTTGTATATCCATACAATGGAATATTGTTTAGCGATAAAAGAAAATAATGAACTAAAAATATGCACACAAAATAGAGTAATAGCAAAATAATTTTTATGAGTAAAAGAAGTCAGACCAAAAAGTACCTTTATGTAAAAATTATATAGAAAACATAGACTAACATATAGTCACAGTAAGTAGCTAGAGGATATTTGTGGATAGGGTTTCATAGGGAGGGACAGTGGAAGGAAGGATGACAAAGAGACTTAAGGAAACTACTAGAGTGACTGACATGCTCAGTTTTTTGACTGTGATCATTTCATGGATGGAGAAGGCAATGGCAACCCACTCCAGTATTCTTGCCTGGAAAATCCCACGGACAGAGGAGCCTGGTAGGCTGCAGTTAAGGAGTTCGCAAAGAGTCGAACACGACTAAGCAACTTCACTTTCACTTTTCACTTTCATGCATTGGAGAAGGAAATGGCAACCCACTCCAGTGTTCTCGCCTGGAGAATCCCAGGGACGGGGGAGCCTGGTGGGCTGCCGTCTATGGGATAGCACAGAGTCGGACACGACTGAAGCGACTTAGCAGCAGCAGCAGCATTTTATGGATGTATAGAGATCTCAAAACTTGTCAAATTATACATTTTAAACATGGACAAATTATACCATGTCAGTTTTACATTGATAAAAGTGTTCTAAAATAGAACAGAGTGAGTTCCCTGGGGGCCTAATTGTTAGGATTCCAGGCTTTCCCTTCTATGGCTGGGTTCAGTCCCACGTCAGGGAACTGAGTTCCTATAGGCATGCGTGCATGTGTGCGCAGTCACTCAGTCGTGTTTGACTTTCTACCACCCCCAGACTATAGCCCCCAGGCTCCTCTGCCCTTTGGATCTTCTAGGCAAGAATAGTAGAGTGAGTTTCCATTTCCTTCTCCAGAGGGTCTTCCTGGCCCAGGTATCGAATCATCTCCTGCTTCTCCTTCAGTGGCAGGTGGATTCTTTACCATTGAGCCACCAGGGACGCTCATAGAGCCACGCAACACATTGAAAAATAAAACAAATAATTGTTTAAAGAGAACAGATAATAAAGTTATTTGGATGAAATTCACAGGGCTGTTGATTGGTAGGTATAGAATAGTGAGGAGAAAAGGTGACTGTCTAATTAGGAGATTGGGTAGGGGTCTTAGTGCTACCAGATAAAATAAATAATACAGATCTGGGAGTAAAAAGATAACCATTTTAATTCAGAATATCAGCTGGGGAGGTATATAATGAATCACCTGCTGAATGTGCATTTTTAGGCAAAAATCAGGTCCAGGCATGTATATTTCTGAGTGGTCAACATATAGTAAGTAGATATAAACTTGAGGCTACCCAGATAGCTGAAACCTGACAAACAGCCAAATGAAAGCCCTCTGGTGACCGTCAACATTTCAGAAGTGTTCAGAAAAATAGGGTCCCAGGGAAGGAGACTGAGAATGAGGTTGAAAAGGCAAGAGAAGCTGGAGAAGTTGGTATTATGGAAGTCAAAGGAGGAAAATTCTAGAAGGATGGAAATATTAACCTCACATACTGCACAAATTTGGATTAAGGTAGGGACCAAAGGACCCCATAGGATTTGGATGTAGGGAGGACACTGTGGGTTTTAGCAAGGTCAGAATCCATGGTGTAGTGAGATAGGAAGGCTATTGATCCTTTTCAGATACCTGATTATTTGTTTTACACAAGTTATTCTCAGCTAGTTTGTAAAACTACTGTCCCTTGAAGTTCAAACTGTCTTTTTCAGGAAGCACTCCCACCTTCTGAGTCAGTTAGTAGAACCACAGTCACTAATAGAGGTGCCCTATGTCCCCCCAAGTGCATTGATATGGACGCAAAATTGATCATTTAGATTTTCAGTGGACTAAAAGAAGAAAAGAACAGCCAAAGTGAAAACAACTCCTTTATAACAACTCAGTATTGACTATAAAATACTTGTTAAGTTCCTACTCTGTGTCTAGTATTGAATAAAACTTAATTCCCTGTTTATCCATAAATGATAAACTCATTGACTCTTAAAATTTTATGGTAATTGCTATTCTGTAGGTGAAAGAAATAGGGCAAGGAATAAAAGCAAGTGTTAGCATTCCATAGCAGAACCCACTTCATAGCTGTCACTCATGAAGGACAGAGTAGAACCCTTCTTTAAATCAGTAAAAATATGCCACCCTACGTCTCAATACCGAAGCTAATACTTCAGTGGGCCAGTGAGTTTCACTTCAATTGTGTTTCTGCTTTTTAATCAGTTTTTCTTAGAATGATTTCTAAAAATGTATATATTCACTCAGGGATAAGGAGGAAAACTACCTTCAGTCACTGGCTTGCCTATGATAGACAGACAACATCTCATTTTCACAGACATTATTAAAATGTATACCAGATCTATAGAAAAGAGGCTATTTTCACATTCCAGTCAACAGCCCTATGTGCAAACTTCTTTGCTGATCTGGATTAAAAAAAAAAGAATATGTATGAAAAAGTTTTGAAAACATTTTTATAAATCTTTTTTATTTTAGCCACCAGTCTGGTCAAAAAGATATGTGACTATGAAATTGATATGTGCTAGAAAGTAATTAACTTTTTAAATCTTAACTTGCTTAATAATTTTTAATTAGGCACTTATTTTTGAAGTAATTTGTTTTTTAATCTTTATAAAATTATTCGAGGATCTGAGGTGTTAATAGGTTTGGGTATTTTATTTTGGATATTTTTTAAGGTAGTTATGTTTGGTTTTACTGAGGATACTTCCTTTTGAAATGGAAGGGCTACAGATTACAATGGAATTTTGGAGTTTGATATTTCTCTTTATTTTTGAAAGAACACTCTTCTAAAAAATGGTGAGTTGGGAGAAAATAATAATATTTCAAGGTCAAACAAACTTGAGAAATACTTCTTGTTCTGTGTCCCTTTTTTGGAGCATTATTTTTCATATTAGTGTGTTGCAAGATCTGAGCAGCCATAAAATTAAGATCTGTGTTTAAATTTGTTTAACCTAGTGTTTGTCATATTTATTTGATCCAGCAATATCCAAGAAACTAATGCTCCAAAGAATAAATACTTCGAAATGCCCTTAAAACCCATTGGTTCAAGTGGCCATTTTTAGACCCTTGCTAATTCAGATGTTATATCGGGCAAAGATTTAGAGGCCAAATTTGTCTTGTTAATGAACCGATGCCTCAATATGCATCAAGGATCCAAAATATATGAAGCAGTTAAGGTTGGGCCTAGGCAAATATTATGGTGAGATACCACATAATTCAGAGAGAACCTAGCCTGACTCTTAAGAATAAAGAGGGTAAAAATCAGTGAGATAAAGTGTTCACATCTGCTCTCTGAACAAAGCAGTTTAAACAGAGAAGAGTCTCTCTTTTTTCCTTTTTCCTTTCTATTTCTAAATTCTTATCCTCATCATACTAGAAGTACATTTAGAGACCTGAGAGAAAAGCAATAAGCAATGAAAACTGTACCTCTCTTGAATCACTCAGCATCCTTCATCTAAAATATAGTTTACAATGGATGTGGATGCTATCATCTTGCAAAATCAAACATTCCCATCTCTCTACTTCTGGGCACAACCACCTCATCCTCATCCCTCTAGGGATGATCCTCAGCCCCAGTACTTCTGTGGATACTGAAATGTACAGACAGAATCACAAATTGTGTTTATTTCTAATTCACAGTCTGATTTCTAGTTAGATATTTATCTGATCATTAATTACTTATTAATTTTATTTTCTAACTACTTGTATTATGGAAAACTGTGTCAATGAGTTCTCTGTTGTCCATCTAAACATTTTTATTTTATCTTGACTGGTTTGTGTTCAGGCTACTATTTTCATGCTTTCTTTGTGGATCGTATAACAATGTATTTTATTGATATAGTTTCTGCAATTATTAAATAGCTGTATATAGTTACAGCTTTAATTTGAGAATTAAAGTGAAAGTATCTTGAAGAAACAGAAATAATATAGATGTGGTTGGTATTGCTCAAATAAAATGTGAAACTTTCTCCTTCCTTTGCAGCCAACATATCAATTGTAGATATTGATACTAACCAGGAGGAGAACATAGCAACTTCATCTCCTGGGAACAACTTCGGTCTTGACTTGAAAGCAGATGACAAAATATATTTTGGTGGTCTGCCAACACTGAGAAACTTGAGGTAATTTGATGTATATTTAGGGCTAAGGATTACATTTTAATTAAATGGTCACTATGCTCACTAGAGTTCTGAAGTTTAATTATAACAGGAATATCATATAACCTTTAGTTGCAGAAAATGCCAAATCTAAAAAATTGTGCTACATGTTAAAATAATACCAGGATTTAAAAACCAGAGATTAATTTGATATCTTTATTGAAGAGGTGGATGGGAATCACTGTTACCTTTAGAGTCAGTCACGAGATAAAAAGAATTATAAAAGTTATTAAAGGTGGAAACTGGAGTTGAATGTAATTGCCTTTCTGCTGTACATTCACCAGAGATAATGGTGCACTGACTTTGCTGAGTGTTCTGAAAATTAGTCAGTGTTCCAGGATACTGAGAGTGTAACCTACTGGATGGCTAAGCACGAGCATGATAATAGTGTAATGGAACTTTCCCATGTACTTGATGCTAAAGCAGTATTAGTTGTTCTTGCCCATGTCAATATTTTTCAAAACTTCACATATATTTTTTAGATAGGATGGGGAGATGTATTTAGTTTAATAGTTTAATTAATTCCAAAATAAACAGAAGTAATTAAAAACTGTCAGAAAATATTTCATGTGATATTTCATTAATCTCCTGCTTGTTACAAAACAGCCTATAAGAAATAAAAGTTATAGAGTACTTGGTGCTCAATAAAAGTTAATTGAATCTAATTTGGATGGGATGAATTGACTTGGCCAAACCAAAAGAATTTACTATAAATATAGATCACCATATTTTTACATTTTATTTTGTTTAGTTTGCTAGTTTTTTTATGATTACAAAAGTCCTGCCTAGGTGTTTCTACCCTAAAAAGACACATTACAATTGGAATGGTCTCAGAAAAAGTGAAAAGTATGATGGTCAGTTCTTTTCATATTTCTCAAACGAGCAGTAGAACTTCAGTCTCATTTATGATATTGAGCAGACAAACTGAGGTTTGTGTTTCTTTCTGCATCTAAATTCATAAACCAGACACCTGTTCAGTTTATCAAGGGTATAATTTGATAAGCTTAATTCAGATAAACTGGCTCTGCATTCATCCACATGATATTTTATTTGTGTTAGGAATATAGATTTTAAATGTCTGGTCAGAAAAATTATTGCAGATTCAATGTATTTGAATAGTGGCATAGTTATTACTCCAAAATCCGTTTATTCATTCAACAGGTGTTTGATAAGCATCTACTATGTTCCAGATACTATTTAAATACTGGGGATCTAGCAGATTGTTCAAGTCTAAGATTTACTTTGCCAGATTACTAACTAAATTCTCTATGAGTGAATTAAATGTAGCCAAAATCAGGCTATCCAAAGATGGCTTCTTCTATTCTGGTGGTAATGTAGTTTTAATTACCATAAAGTGATTTTTAGGAATTATCCACAAAAGTATATATGTTAATTTAACTGAGATGGGTTTATGTATTATTAAATAGTTTGCAGACTACATACCTAGTGAGTCTTTATTGCCACAATGTTTTTTTTAACTTCCACAGTTTAGCATTTCATAATTATAATATTTCTATGGTATGACACATTATTTCAAAACAATCTTTAGACATTTATTTGTGAGACATATATTTGTGGCTATTCAGGGAGCCATGCATTCATAGCTATAATTTGCCCACAGGTAAGATCTTCTTATAATAAAGTGCAAAAGATGTGATGGACATGAATTATTTTATATATATTAAGTTCAAGCTTAGTTCAAAAAGGCAATAAGCTACTCATGAATATTACAGCACAGGAACATTTGTTCATTTTCCACTAATAAAAATAATAAAAATGAGTGCTTTAAATTCATTTCCAAAGTAAAAATTTTCTAAGAGAATAGTGTGGGAGATGGTCACCATTGCATTCTATTTTCGTTACAGTCAAGGGTATATGCCTGGTTTCCTTTCTTGTGGTATTTTACTTTCCTTTGTCGATCTCTGTGAAATGCTGTTTTAAAAGATTTATGATTGTAGTTTATTGTTTTACTAAATGAAAATGCAATTATAAGTAAATCATTTTTTTCTCTTCCCTTTGACCTAGTATGAAAGCAAGGTAAAATTTAAATTTATGCATGCTTTCTTCAAGTGCATGGGTTGGGTCAATGTGGCTTCTTAGATAAAGCGGTGATGCAGAAGCAGAGTGACACCTATCCAGCTTTATTCATAGTACATTTCACCAGCGAGTAATGCATTCTGAGATGATTCTCATGCTGCCCTTTGCTTACAAAAATGCTGCTGCTTACCCACCATCACAGAGCTGCAGTCTGACTTGTTCCACCAGCCGTGATGATGAATTTGCTCTGCTTATTTGTTCAACAGCCCACGCACAGTGCCCTCTAGTGCACACTTGCAGCAGCACAGGACAAGGGCAGCTGGTCAGGTTTATGGGCATAAATCTAGTTCTGGGGAACAAAGTGATCTTCTGGCTTGAACCTCAGAGTCTGGTCTCCCAGGTACTGTACTCTCCGCTGAACAAACAACTGTGCCTCCCAAATGCTTACTACTGCCTGATTGCTTTTTGCAAGCCTGCAAAGATGCACATGTTTACATAGCCCTTGCACCTCTTGGCAAAGCTGCTTCTTTATTGCCTTGTTTATTTAGAATTTAGGTATGGAGTCAGATAAAAGGAGCCTCTAGAAATACTGTATGTAAAACAAGTGTTTGCATTAACGATGAGAAAGTTTGTAGTCATCCTAGCTTCTCAGGAGCATTTCAATTCCAATTTGCAGGCGGGCAGTATTAGCCTGGAAGTTTTAAGCATCAGGCTCTTGTACGTGGCTGATCAAACCCCAGAGATGTGTGCAAGGCCGGCGCCGTCTGGCTAGAGTTACAGCTGAGTGTTTTGGTATTTCAAAACCTAACAGTGCCAAATTTCACAAAAGGACATAATGAAGCTGAGCTGATCAAAGAAATTTTTAAAGCAAAGGCTAGATTTTTAATACCAGAAACTAAACTATATAGAACTGAAAGTGTAGAAAAAAATAATCTAAGTTTTTTCGTCACGGACCAGTCAAGTGCTGTTTGCTGAGATGGCTAAAAGGCAAAGGGTGGCTTTCAATGAAAGTATATGCTAATAAGGCTCTGGAATGACACTGTGTAGCTTTGTAATTTTGCCTCTGAGGCAAACAGAGGTAACATAGGCCTGTGGTTACCATTAGGAGTCTGACCACCATATGTGATTACTTATCCCCTGTGATTTTCATAATGTTGAGCTTGCTGAATCATTGTGTTTTGAAATGGTTCTTTGTATTTCCCTGAAACAATGAAGTGTGTAACTTGTAGGAGTGATTTATTTTATTGATAAGACCTCTGAGTAACTCGTGATAAATCAGACCTCCTCTCAACAACCATGGAAGCAAATGAATGCTGAGAATGAAGTTCACTGGCTTCCTTCACTTTATATAGGAAGTATATAAGCAAGATTCTCAGTGTCCAGCTGGCATGTTTTTGTAATAACCAGCTGACCGAACAGAAAGGGAAGACCTTGGGAACAAGTGGAAATGATCAAAGAAAATAAAACAGTCCCAGAGAGAAAGAAACAGAAAAATACCCAGCATGAGATAAATCACTGGATACACACTGCCAGGGGTCTGATTTGCTGGCCTCCCTGTTTGTCCTCATGTCATATGTTTTTTATTAAGGCAATAAGGAATCCTGCCACCATGGGACAGTGAGGAGAGAGTTAATCATTATCCTACTAAGTATAATATCTTGGTATTGATTGGACACTTTTTAGAGTTGCTTGCTTGCCTGTATGCTAAGTCACTTCAGTCATATCCAAGTCTTTGTGGCCCTATGGACTATAGTCCACCAGGCTTCTTGTCCATGGGATTCTCCAGGCAAGAATTCTGGAGTAGGGTGCCATGCCCTCTTCCAGGGGATCTTTCCTACCCAAGGATCAAACCTGCGTCTCCTGCAGCTTCTGCATTGCAGGTCGATTCTTTACCACTGAGCCACCGGGGAAACCCCTAGAGTTGCTTATTAACATTAAAAAAAAGTGTTCCTTTTTCTATTTCTGTTGACCTGCACCATTCAGTATGGTAGCCACTAGCCACAGTGGCTATTTAGCTTTAAGTTAAAGAAAAAAAAAATTTTAATGATATTTCTCTGGTTGTCCAGTGTTTAAGATTATGCATTCCCACTTCAGGGGGCATGAGTTTGATCCCCAGTTGGGGAACAAAGATCCTATATGCCATGCAGTGTCTCCAAAAAAAAGAAAAATAAAGAAAATTAAATAGCAATAAAACTCCAGGTTCTCATTGGCACGACCTACTTTTCAAGTGTCAGCAGACATATATGGCTACTCATTACTGATTTGGACAGTGCAGGAAAGAATATTTCTATCATCACAAAAGTTCTACTGGACGGTGCTGCTATAGATGAAAAAAGTGTCACCGTTAACATCCTGTTAGCTTGTGTTTATCAAGCGCTTACTGCATGCTAGCATGTTTATCCTTTTTTAAGAAGTAGTAAGCAAAAAGTAAATATTCAAGTGCCTTTTGGGTGTTGAAGCCATTTTCAACTTTATTGGAAAACTTAAATGTATGTTTTGTCCTTTGGTTGCTTTATTTTGTTACTGCTCCAATACAGAATAAGTACTTTAGGGTCAATTTGTAAACTTAAAGAATCTTTTTTGAAACTGTAATCCAAAAGAATGTTTCTCAGGTTTTATTTGACTTAAAATTTTTTAAGAGAAATATGACATTATCTTATTCTCAGCTAAACCCTCAAAAAAAAGTCTCAATGGCAGAAATATTATCTTTTCAAAATAAATGTTTCCAGATTTTTAAATTTCGAGCAAGATTTTATTTAATGTTTTTCATTATATAGTATGATTATGCTGTCCTGTACAAGTATCTACTCTTGGGTGGAAAAAAACAAACACATTTCATTATGCATATGAGGCACTTCGAAAGAAGTCAGTTGATTTCTATACCTTGTATTTAAATGCAATAGTTGAGATTATTTTTTAAAAGGAAAAATAATAAGGAAAAATAAGACAGAAGAGCTACATAAAGACTCCTTGTGCAAGTTGGTGCTAATATCCACTTATCCAACCAGTAGCTAATGGAAGCATAGTTTTCTGGGTCCATGTGTGCACCTGTGCACAGTTTGAGAGACATACGCCTGCCTATGCATCAGTTTGCTCCATAGGGCTTGCATCCAATAGTCACAGACACTATACTGCCATTGTCCTAATGATATTGCTTTTATTTTCCATTTAACTTTTCAACAGGCCAGAAGTAAATGTGAAGAAATATTCTGGTTGCCTCAAAGATATCGAAATTTCAAGAACTCCGTACAATATACTTAGCAGCCCTGATTATGTTGGTGTTACCAAAGGATGTTCACTGGAGGTTGGTCTCTTCTAAATGGCTTCCTAAATACCTTCATATCAGATTTCACTTACTTAGTTTGGGTCTATTACAGGGACCAGTCCTTGTTTATCTGTTTTAAATTCCTACTGACCCTAGTCTTGCTGTTCTTTAGTCGGCAAGTCGTGTCCAACTCTTTTGCGACCCCTTGAACAGTGGCACACCAGGGTCCTCTGTCCATGGAATTTCCCAGGCAAGAATACTGGAGTGGGCTGCCATTTCTTACTCCAGGGGATCTTCCTGACCCAATAATTGAACCCATATCTCCTGCATTGACAGACAGATTCTTTTTTTTTTTTAATTTATTTATTTTAATTGAAAGCTAATTACTTTACAATATTGTGGTGGTTTTTTGCCATACATTGACATGAATCAGCCATGGGTGTACATGTGTTCCCAATCCTGAACCCCCCTTCCACCTCCCTTCCCATCCCATCCCTCAGGGTCATCCCAGTGCACCAGCCCTGAGCACCCTATCTCATGCATCGAACCTGGACTGGCGATCTATTTCACATATGATAATATACATGTTTCAATGCATTTCTCTCAAATCATCCCTCCCTTGCCTTCTCCTACAGAGTCCAAAAGTCTGTTCTTTACATCTCTGTCTCTTTTGCTATCTCACATATAGGGTCATCGTTACCATCTTTCTAAATTCCATATATATGCATTAATATACTGTATTGGTGGAGAAGGCAATGGCAACCCACTCCAGTACTCTTGCCTGGAAAATCCCATGGATGGAGGAGCCTGGTAGGCTGCAGTCCATGGGGTTGCGAAGAGTCAGACACGACTGAGTGACTTCACTTTCACTTTTCACTTTCATGCATTGGAGAAGGAAATGGCAACCCACTCCAGTGTTTTTGCCTGGAGAATCCCAGGGATGGGGGAGCCTGGTGGGCTGCCATCTATGGGATCACATAGAGTCGGACACGACTGAAGCGACTTAGCAGCAGCATACTGTATTAGTGTTTTTCTTTCTGATTTACTTCACTCTGTATAATAGGCTCCAGTTTCATTCACCTCATTAGAACTGATTCAAATGCATTCTTTTTAATAGCTGAGTAATATTCCATTGTGTATATGTACCACAGCTTTCTTATCCATTCATCTACTGATGGACATCTAGGTTCCTTCCATGTCCTGGCTATTGTAAACAGTGCTGGCAGGCAGATTATTTACCACTGAGCCACCAGGAAGCCCCAACCCTAGCCTTAGCTCTGCATAAATGATAAAGCAAGATTGAAGTACTTCTAAAATTTATCATGATCAACTAAACTTTTATAAAAGATTCCAAATTATCTTACCTCATGTACAGCACTTCATAGTATGTACTTTTTAATATTAATCTCTTTTCTGGTTCTTTCTTCTTTCCAACACTACTTTTGTCTTTTCCTCATTATCATGTCATCTGTATTAGATTTAGTTTACCTTCATGTCTTTTATATAGCTTTATTATCAACCTTAATTTTTTTCTGGAATACGTTAGGAGTTTACTCAAATAACAAGTAATAGTTTATACCATGATCGTTAGTATTTAACATCTTGTCCACAGCTTAGAAGTCAAGCCTCCTTTTATTTGAAAATGGCACATAGTGGGAACCATCTGCAAAGACTTGGCTTTGATGGGACTGCAAAGTCCCCTGTTATCAATTATCTTCAGTATCTTTTCTTTATGGCTGCAGCAGCCTAGCAGCCCCTGATTCCACTTGGCTATTCTCCACCGACTCTTCAATAGGCACTAACCCATAAGAGAGAGAAATGTAAGTCCAGCTCTTCTGTCTTATATTGATTGGCCAGAAATTTTGTTTAGGTTTTTCCATAAAATGTTACAAAAAAACCTGAGCAAGCTTATTGATCAACCCAATAAAATCTGATGATAATCATCATCGAATATTAGTAAATTTTTCAATTCAGTTCAGTCACTCAGTCATGTCTGACTCTTTGCAACCCCATGGACGGCAGCACACCAGGCTTCCCTGTCCATCACCAACTCCCGGAACTTGCTCAAACTCATGTCCATCGAGTTGGTGATGCCATCCAACCATCTCATCATCTGTTGTCCCCTTCTCCTCCTGCCTTCAATCT
The DNA here is from genome assembly GCF_023091745.1 of Budorcas taxicolor. Lineage (NCBI taxonomy): Eukaryota > Metazoa > Chordata > Mammalia > Artiodactyla > Bovidae > Budorcas > Budorcas taxicolor. The sequence continues at coordinate 59,180,793 of NC_068918.1, forward strand.
TTCCCAGCACCAGGGTCTTTTCAAATGAGTCAGTTCTTTGCATCAGATGGTCAAAGTGTTAGAGTTTCAGCTTCAGCATCAGTCCTTACAATGAATATTCAGGGCTGATCTCCTTTAGGATAGACGGGTTGGATCTCCTTGCAGTCCAAGGGACTCTCAAGAGTCTTCCCCAACACCACAGTTCAAAAGCATCAAATCTTCTGCACTCAGCTTTCTTTATAGTCCAACTCTCACATCCCTACATGACTACTGGAAAAACCATAGCTTTGACTAGATGGACCTTTGTTAGCAAAGTAATGTCTCTGCTTCTTAATATGCTGTGTAGGTTGGTCATAGCTTTTCTTCCAAGGAGCAAGCATCTTTTAATTTCATCACTGCAGTCACCTTCTGGAATTCTAAAAGTAATGGGTTTGTTTTTAAAAAGAAAATGCCAGACTTACACGGTGGTCCAGTGGTTAAGAATCTGCCTGCCAGTGCAGGGGACACAGGTTCCATCCCTGGTCCAGGAAGGTCCCACACACTTCCGAGCATAAGCCCATGCCCCACAACTACTGAACCTGTGCCCCAGAAAACATGCTCCACAAGAGAAGCCACTACAGTGAGAAGCCCACACAACAACTCAGGAGTACCCAGCTCACTGCAACTGGAGAAAGTCTGCACACAGCAACAAAGACCTGGAGCAGCCAAAAATGAATAAATCAATAAAAAGTAGTTTTTTAAACATAAATAAAAATAAAATGCTAAATATATCATAGGTAAGGTAAGGTGAAGTCGCTTAGTCGTGTCCGACTCTTTGCGACCCCCATGGACTCTAGCCTACCAGGCTCTTCCATCCATGGGATTTTCCAGGCAAGAGTACTGGAGTGGGTTGCCATTGCCTTCTCCAGAGGATCTTCCCGACCCAGGGATCGAACCCAGGTCTCCCACATTGTAGGCCGACTCTTTGCCGTCTGAGCCACCAGGGAAGTCTATAAATATATCACACTTACAAATTTTTAATTATCCTGATATGACCAAACTTTTCATTTTAGCTGCTTCCTCCAGTTAAAATTATTTTAAAGCATTGTGATGGGAGACGAAGGGATTTGGGAAAAGAGAGAAAATCACCGCTGAGCTATGAGGTTTAAAGACTGGAACAGAACTTTTGGGGTCTTCATTGTGCCTGGTTACAGTCCCTGACTTGCAAGTAGCCATAGATACCCACCCTGAGAAGCTTGGAAATAGGAAAAAGGAAAGTATATACAGAATTTAATCTCTAAGAATCCATACTGACCTCTTTTTGCTCAGAGTTTTAATCTTCCAAAGCCTGACTCTCATCCACATGCAAAAGATATATACATAAGAATGGAAAACTGTCCAGGAAATGAATAGCCTGTATACGTGGAAATGATGGTTCTGTAAAGGTACTTTTCAGTAACCAGGAATTATTTGCTACTAAAATATGAAGCAGAAATTGAAATATTTGATAAATATTAAAAAGTCTACACAGTAGTTTTATTTGAACTATCCAAGACTCTATGATTTGAAAATTGGAATTGAAAACAGATTATACATTTTACAACATTTATGTCACTTAACTTAGCCTGGAACACTGTGGGGGAAAATATCCTGCATTAAAAGATTCCTTGTTTTCACTCCAGCAAAATCCAGGACTTTTCAAATGAACATTTTAAGCTCTATAAATGCCCAGCTACAGGGGGTTGCTTAAACAAATCCTTGCACATTCCTACAATGGAATGACCTGCTACTAAAAGTGAGATTGGAATCTAAATTGACTGACAGAGATACCCCCCACATATAAAGTGAGAAAAAGGAGTTACAAATGAACGCACCTGTCATGATTCAGTATGAATATAGAGAGGAGGAGAGAGGAAAGGGGCAAGGCTGTAAAAGATAAAACAAGTGAATGACTGCATGGCTGCATGAATCCATGAATGAATGGATTATATAGAAAGAAAGTTATATGCTTCTACACAGCTTTGGAAGGGGAGTGATTTTTACACTCTTACTTTTTGTACTTTGTTACTGTCTACAATGTTACTGTTTCAATTTTATCAGCAAAGGCTGATACTGTTTTCATTTTAAGAAAATTAAACTATGAAATATTTGATTTATTTTTTAAATATAAATTGTATCTGATTTTTAAAAAATTCCTCCAGAGTGTCTTTATACCTTTAGCAGCAATGAACATCTTTACCCTCAACTCATCACTGAGAAAGAATGCAGACAGAGACCATGGTCAGACTTAGCTATAAAACCTAAGCAATTAGTTGGTAAAAGGATTCAAGGGATCAATGAGAGTGTTTTCAAGGAAGATTTAGCAAGACAGATTTAAATCAGAAGAAAATGTTACCTATTAGTGCTAATCAGTAATCGTCTTTTATATTTCAAATCAAAAGTTCTAGAATAAAAACAGAACCCCAAAGTTTTATTTTAACTTAAACTGTTCAGAAAATTAAATGTTACAGTTTGGAATAATATTTCTTCAGTTGCTCTTAACTGTAACTGAGTTTTCACTCATTCTGAGTTGTCATGCATGACAATATGTTTCACAGTAACTTTGAGTGCATTGAGAAGGGTGAGTGAGATGGAGAAACTAAGTGTTCATTCATTTCTAATGCTTTCTTCCCTTCTTTGCTTTTACCCGAAGAATGTTTACACAGTTAGCTTCCCCAAGCCTGGTTTTGTAGAGCTGTCTCCTGTGCCTATTGATGTTGGAACAGAAATCAATCTGTCCTTCAGCACCAAGAATGAGTCTGGGATCATTCTCTTGGGAAGTGGAGGGACACCCATTCCACCTAGGAGAAAACGACGGCAAACTGGACAGGTAATTACAACACCTAATTAATACAATAAAAATAAAATAATAATAAAAAATACAACACCTAATTAATAATGCATTTCCCCTAATGCTTGTATAAAACAATTATTTTACAAAGAGACCCAGGAGAGGCATTTAGGATTTATAAATTGTCTTTGTATTTTTTAAATTTGTATTATTTATTCCTATTATCATCTTCTTAGGACAATTATCTCCCCAAGGATTTTTCTGTTGGTCAATTCTAGGTGTAGGTGCACTTGTATTTACACCCATATATCATATGAGTTTGAACATATAAAGAGAGAACGCTTAAAATATATTCAAATTGTATTAGTATTCTCTTCTAAGTCCCGTTTCCTACCAACTCTGTAGATGTCCAGATGGGGGACCCTTAAATTTAAATTCCTTTTGGATCAGTTTCACTAGCTAACATGATGCAGTCTGTTGGCTCCTAACTGCTCCACCTTCTCTGGACACCAAGAAAGCAAAGAATGGACCTGGATAGGAGAAGACAAAAAAAAACACAACCAACACAGTGTCACAAGAGTGACATCAAAATAAAGCCTACACAGAGTCTGCTTTGTGAACTTGTTTCCTACCCTCTAGCCATTCAGTTCCGTTAAAAGCTAGCTCTTAGTTGTCCACGTCTAGGCACCATAAGTCTTTACTGCATGGATATTCCTCCAGTACTTTCAACCATACTTTTAAAGATAACACATTTTTTCCTTTTAATCTAGTTTTTCTCAGTGAAAGCGTTCTTAGGAATTACCTAGTCTGCCATGGCCAAAGCATAGAGTACTTTATAAACATGTCCTTTATAAATATGCATGCATCCCTGTGAATCAGGTTGTATTGTTTCTGATTATAGGATTATTAAAATCACTTTTATCATTTAAAGTTTAATAAGTTAAACCACTATTTATTAATAGTATGTAATAATATTCTTTTCTTCCCACCACCAAAAAAAGAAAATAACAAAATACAGTTGACCCTTGAAAATATGAGTTTGATCACACAGGTTCCCTTGTATGTGAATTTTTTCTTCAGTGGTAAATACAACAATATTACATGGTCCAAGGTTGACTGAAACTGAGGATGCAGAATATCTGATATGAAGGAACTGAGTAAAGGGAGGGCCAACTATAAGTTATGCTCTGATTTTTGACTGTGTGGAGGGTCAATACCTCATGTCATTCACCTGTAGTGACAAATAAAATCCAAAAATGTACAGCCATGAGTAACTTGCATTATCTACAGAACACAAAGGTGGTTTGATATTAGAAAGTCTGAAAATCATATAATCATCTTGCTAGACATAGAGAACACTTGTAGCTAAACACCCATTTGTGATCAAAAATAACAATAACAAAAGACAGTAAATTAAAAAGAGAATGATAGGAAAACATAAAAATTTCCTATAAAGTCAAGCCCAAGAAAAGATAAATATTATTGCTATACTGGTTTTAGCCAATGCAATAAGAAAAGAATTAATAAATATAGTACAAGAAAAAAATATATAATTTAACAAGAAATAAAATAAACATAAGACCTATACTGGAAAAATTATAAAATTTATTGAAAATGTATAACAGACTACTTAATAAAGTCATTATGTTAATGGAAAGACTCAGTGTTAAAAATATTTCAGTTCTCCATAAAATCATGTACGTTTGCCTTCAATGAAAATATCACCTTATCTTTTTGAAAATCAGAACAAATTTTAAAATTAATATCAAAAGTCCAAGAAAGTTATGAAATAGAATAAGTTGGAGGACTGTTCTAGCAGTTTTGAATCATGGTTGTGTAGTATTAATACATGGATAACTCTGTGTCAGTGGAACATAAATAAGAGAGAGCCAAATATAGATGGAAATGACATTTGGGAGTAGGTGGCATTGCACATCATCAGGGAAAAAAGTGAACCTTTCAGGGAATGATTCTGGGGCAATTCGTTATCCATTTAGAAAAAAAAAGAAGTAATTTCTATTTCATGTTAAACAGAAAATTAATTCCCAATTAATTAAAGTCTTAAATATGAAAGGAAAAAAAACTTTAAAATGTTTAGAAGAAAATGTAAAAGCATAACCTGTGACCTTAAGGAAGAAACTAATTTGTTTGGGAAGAAAAAAAAAATTTTTTTTTGAAAATTAGAGGGAGAAGAAGTAATGTTTTATCTCATTTTATATTGTGCATAGCAAGTATGAAATAAGTATAATAAAAATGTTCTCCTAAAGTCTTTGCCTTTTAATCCAAAAAACAAAAAATTTATTATAATAAATGTAAATAATAAGCCAGTTATTATAATGAAAGGACCAGATCAAACCTTCTGAGATAGATTTTCACTAAAGGATATCTATGCCCTGGATCACAGTCAAGTAACTAAATACCACCTCTCAGTTTCAGATTTCTCCTCATCAGAACCAAATAAATAGGCTTGAATCATCAGTTGTCAGGATAGTTCTTAAAATAAAACTTTTTCATTAAAACAATTAAAATGAGAAGATATTAAGTGCTATAGTACAAATTAGAAATAACATGTTAATGCTTCAACATTTTAATGAATATCTGTTTTAAAATCTCACTGTTATTGCTGTCCGAAAGAGGAAAAAAAATTAACTCATTTCTGTTGTAGAATCAAACTGGTTAAATGACATACTTTATTTTTCAAAGCTACCAGTTTTGATACTCACAATCACATTTGTGATTATGTTCTGCTAAAGGGGTTTGAGACCTCAATCAGCTAAAAAAAAAAAACTTTAATTGAGTGCTTAGATGGCAGTTGCCCCTTTCTGATGGATGGCGACACTAATCCAGGTCCTCTGGCCATTTTGCATGGAACATGCAGCAACACAACCGATTTTACAAACTGTTGGAGACATTGTGACGTTTGACTGAAACCATCTCCACTGCCTTGTGGTGACTCACGGAGGACCAACTGATCGTGTGTGGCAGGGGGGCCCGTGCTCCACTAGAAAAGGAGCATACGGTGGTGTCAGCTTTGGGGATGAGGACTGCATTCAGTTTGCTCCCTGGGGTTCACAAACTGATCTCAAAAACCACACTGTTGCTATAGTAACAGTGACAAGAAGAAAGCAGTTGTGTTTGTGGATGAAAAATTGTCTGCCTTCTTTCTAAATGTGGGAGACAAGTTAGGTGTTGGTGATAGCAATCCATTCCACCAGCCTGGAGAAGGCATTGAAATCTAAACACTCAAAATGCCCAGAAGTGGGAGTGAGACCTGATTTCCAGAAGCTAGCTGTCCATCTGTGAATGCAAGGGAGAGGGGTTTTATTAACCCCCTTTGTTTCCTGATGGGTTTCATGAATTAGAAGCCCAATGCGAGCACAGCTGTTCCTTTCAGCATGGCAAATCTGCTTTGCAGAGATGGCTCCCTTACTATCTCCCATTCCACATCACCTAACAAGCAAAAATGGTAAGTGATTGTAAAGCTATTTCCAGCTGCTTTAAATACCCTGTAAGAAAATATTGAGTCTTAACTTCTCAGGAAAGCTCTCAGAGCAGATGAATCTGCCGTTCTTTCAGGTAACTAAGCTAAGTCCTAGATGAGACTCCTTTCGTCTTCAATAACCATTTGCTGTTGCAGGTCTATTACGCGATCTTCCTGAACAAGGGACGTCTGGAAGCGCATCTCTCCACAGGGGCGCGCACAATGAGGAAAATTGTCGTCACAGCAGAGCCGAGTCTGTTTCACGACGGGAGAGAGCATTCTGTTCATGCAGAGAGAACTAGAGGGTAACAGTAGTTCTGGCGACTGACTGTACTGTCCTAACTAACGCGAACGTTTCTGCTCGCCTTAGTCCTTAGCCGGACCTTTGTGTGTATGGACAGATGACACATTGCTGAATTGTCAAGTAGCTCAATTTTGTCTTCTTTATATTTCATACTTTGGGAACTTCATTCACCTTGACCCTTAGGAGTCTTATTCTTAACGTTTTTCCTGCTGAGCAGCTCTACTCTCCACCTCTGGAAAACCAGATGCATCTTCTGAAGCCATAGCTAAGAAAAATCTCTCCCTCTGCACCTCTCAAATACTCTCTTCTCAAATAAAGCATATGTGGGTGGTGAAACGGCACAGAGCAGCTCAGCTGGGGCCACAGCCTTTGGCAGCTGCCGTTTCATTCGGGTTCCAAGGCAGTTATGGCAGCTGCTTAGAAATCTGTCACAAATACAGAGCAGGGCAGCAGCTGCAGGACCCATGGGGCCCTGTTCTGTGCGAGCCTCATGCCTGGCCCCTGCCAAGGTGTGCGGGGTCCCTGCGCCACAGCTCTGTGAGGGACCAGAGTTGAGAGAGGGCAGAGGCTGCTGTCTTGCCATCAGTGCACAGAGGCTGCCTCTCTGCTGAGCCACCAGAACACTTGCTTCCCAGCCCTGAGTCAGGGAATTGGCTGTTAGTGTTATGAGCTGATGTCTTATTTTTTCAGACTGCTGAAGTACTTTATGCTTACTTTATTGAGGAAGTCATTTGTTATTTGATTTTTTTTTTCCATCAAAGTGTATGACAGCTCAGGTAAGGGGCTTCCCTGATGGTTCAGCAGGTAAAGAATCCACCTGCAATGCAGGCAGGAGACACAGGAGAGGCACATTCTGTCCCTGGGTGGGTAAGATCCCCTGGAGAAGGAAATGGCAGCCCACTCCAGTATTCTTGCCTGAGAAATCCCATGGACAGAGGAGCCCGGTGGGCTACTGTTCATGGGTCACAAAGAGTCAGACACGACTGAGCAACTAAGCACACAAGCGCGGTGAGTTTAGAAAGACAATTAGAGAAAAACAGAAGCCCAGACTTCAGACCTCCAAGCCAACAATCCATTTAGACTGAAAACAGAAAAGAACTGGAAATCAAACTTGATGAAACCTCAAAACATAGAGAATACTTTTAAATATAACAGTATGAAGGTGTAGCAAAAGTTCAAGCAAGCAGATGTTATTCTGTACTTAAAGACCGCCATTTTTTAATCATCCTCTTGTGTGGACAATAGTTTAAATAAGTAATAACAATGTCTTGTAAGTAAAGAAACTTTCCTTGCTTTGCATTTTTCTGTTATATAGAGCATTATCTTTTGGGTTGAATTAATGCTCAGTCAATTACGGAGTATCTACTAACTGAAATGTTCAGAAACCATGATTAAGACAAATGAGGGATCAATATTTGGACAAACTAAGAACATTTACTAATCTTCTAGGCACATATTGCAGTCAGGGTCTCTGAAGAGAAATGCAAACTGAATGTTCTCATTTGAACCTAAAGGAATGCTCTAGAATACTGATTTTGCAAGTCTTCTAGGCTTTACTTCAGGTCCTTTGCCAAATGTTAGTCCTTCTTATTGTAGGAAAAACTTTTTTAAGTTTTTTAAATAATTTCAAGAAGCAAATGCAGATCTGAGAAATATAGTTGGCCAAAAAATCATCCAAAATATGTTATTTTGTAGAGAAAGGATTCTGACATTCCCAAGTGCATTTTGATGTTATGCTAAGGTGTCCTTTTAACAGGTGTCTCTTCAAGAAGGGTATTTTAGTATGCCAGCTTCACAGCTGTTGGCCATCAATCCAACCTTTATTTGATTAATCTCAGTATAGTACATCCCTGAAAACTGGTCATTCAGTTAATTGGCCATATAAACAAACTGTTGTGCCATTCTCTATTAATTAAAGGATAATGTATTAGCCATATTAGTGTGTTGTCACTACACTCTGTGGCAAAGCAAGAGCTCATTTGCCACCATAATGTCTCATTCAGCACTCTAAGGTCAAAAGACAATTATCACCTATCCTTTAAACAAGTGCTTCAATTAACTGATTAACCAGAGGTCACTAATGACCCTAAGAACATCACCTAGAAACATATTTTAATGTTTCATATCAATTTTATGGCATGCCCTGTGTCAAATACTACAAAAATTATTTCCTTTAGTTATTCTAAATATATATGAGATATGTATTCAAATCCTTTCACTGTAGATGAGGAAATATTAACTAATTTACCCCAAATCACATAGCTAGTAAATAACAGGCAGGATTTAAACCCAGATATACTTGACTTTGGAGAAAGCAATGGCAGCCCACTCCAGTACTCTTGCCTGGAAAATCCCATGGATGGAGGAGCCTGGTAGGCTACAGTCCATGGGGTCACTAAGAGTCAGGCACAACTGAGTGACTTCACTTTCACTTTTCACTTTCATGCATTGGAGAAGGAAATGGCAACCCACTCCAGTATTCTTGCCTGGAGAATCCCAGGGACAGAGGAGCCTAGTGGGCTGCCGTCTATGGGGTCACACAGAGTCAGACACGACTGAAGCGACTTAGCAGCAGCAGCATACTTGACTTTAACACCTCCATCTGTGCTTGCTAGGTATTTATTCTTACCTCTGTGACCTCAGAGGTTTTTATTACTTGATGTTGATGATACTCTTCTTAACTTGGAAATACTTGCTTTCTTCCAACACTATTTAGAGATGTCAATTGTTTCCTTTCTTCAAACAATACCACCTCATAAAGTTAGTAGATTTTTATCAAATTGAGAGGCAAGCTTTTCAGTATTTACTCTCTTTATGCTTCCTTTCTCATTTTCTTTCCTTCTCTTCTCCTCCCTCTGCAAAAATTTCACCTCCTGTACTTTGGTGTCTAATTCCCTAGTACTCCAGTGATCCTCTGCCTTTTATAACTGCTTGGCCCTCTGATCTTCCTCCTGAAGTCCACCTAAATGGCCAGTAGTTCTAACTGGATAAAAACAGTAAACCCTAAGAGCCTGGAGTAGAAGCTTAGGCACATAGCTATTCTCCATGAAAGCATTCTTCACACAGGTACAGAATTAGGCTAAAGACCACAAAGTTGGAGCAAATATTTCAGGAGTAATTTGAGGTTTCCAGAATGGGACCAAGATTTGAATACTGCAACCCAATTATTTCTTTCTAGCCATCCAAAATACGTTCAATTTAAAAATTTCAGGTTTTGCTTCTCATGTAAATTGTAAATTTCAGGGCACTTCTCTTAATATCTTTTACCATGTACGCAGTTCATTTGATAGTGATTTGAAAAAACTCTTAGATCAATATTTCACACAAATAACTTGAATATAAGTGATAAAATGTTATAAAACTTCAAGATTCAACTATTGAAATTTTAAGGAAATACAGCTGACATATTACAATGTTAATAGTATTATAATGATTCTTATAATCCTTTTTGGGCATAGTAGGTCCACAGTAAAGAATCTTTTAATAAATGCTTTTAAAAAAACACACCAGAATCATAAAGAACATGCAATATCCCTGTTTACAAAGTGCTAGATAAATGACCTAGATTTGATGCTCTTAGGTTGTAAAATACAAACTGGATTCAACTGTAGTCTTTTAACAGTGTCCTTATTAAGTAATACAACCTCAGTGCAATGCCTTAGTTAATGGTTTCTGTGGTTCAGAGTAGGGGTTCTTATCCTCCTTTTATAACAGAATCAAATGGGACTGAGCAAGATTTAATAACTAACCTAAGGTCACACAGCTAGTAAGCTTTCACGCATGCTAAGTCACTTCGGTTGTGTCCGACTCTGACTCTATGGACTGTAGCCTGCCAGGCTCCTCTGTTCATGAGGATTCTCTAGGCAAGAATACTGGAGTGGGTTGCCATTTCCTCCTCCAGGAGATCTGCACAGGGATGGAACCTGTGTCTCTTATGTCTCCTGCATTGGCAGGTAGTTCATACTAGTGCTTAAGTCCAGTCTGTTCTTCTGAAAGTTCATGGAGATCTGAAAGGTCTCCACCCTGTGATCCAGTAAGGGCCATTGTTGTGGTCTTTAGGGGCAGAACCAGACTAGAGAGAGTCCACATAAGAAAGAGGAGAGCCTCTGGATCTTTAAAAATTCTAATCAAAAGCAGAGATTTGCTCTCCTCAGACAGTATTTAATAGTGGCTTAAACCCTTCATTCAAACCCTGAGGAACACTGGCATATAGGAGATTACTTTTAGCAAATGGAAAAAAAAAGAAAAGAGGGAGTATGAGGGGTACTTCTCAATGAGTCACACATATCCATAAGTGAGTGGTTTTCTAAAAGTCTCATAAAACCACCCACATTCTTAACAATAAGGTTGAACTCTTGAATTTTGCCAACACAATCTTCCGAAGTCTGGCAAAACATCAATATATCATTCCCCCTATTTTGCCTTTGAAACTAAATCCAATCTGCTCCCTCCATACCACCTGAGCAATAAAGAGACATAAAAAATGCTTCATAGAATGGAAGGGAGTAAGTATATCCTTGATTAGAGCACGGGTCCAGAGTCAGACTGCCTGGGTTCAAATCCCAGCACATCTGTATGAATTGCAAAGCTACTTAGCCAATCTGTTCCCCTCGGTAAACTCATCTGTACAGTGAGTATAGAGTTTTTTTAAAGATGTTTGTTAAAAAGATGTTTCTGACATTTTAAGCCACAACAATATCTGGTTTTTGTTCTGTTCTCTTACATTTGAATTGTCCCCATGTGGGCCAGTTGTTCACTCCCATTTCAGAGCATCTTTGCCTGATTTATTGTTTCTAACTCTATGTGTGGTTTTTCTTCTTTATAAAATCAAGTAACATAACATTTTAGAACTGAGTTTGCAGCCTAAATATTGCAGATTTTCTCTCCAGATATGAGTTAGTTTGTAGTAATCCCCATTCATGATCCTCAGGCTATTGACTAACACTTCTGACTAAGGGCCCCATGCTGACTACTGGGACTGAAGTTTAAAAACCTGCTTCTAGAACAAAAGAGAAAATGCTTTTGGTCATTTTCATCAGCAGAATTCTTTGCCTCCTGATTCTCTTCCCCAGGATCCACAGAGTGAATTGGTAGCATGAGGTTCTCAATTAGTAATGTGTAAGTTATCTCTCATAGGCAAATTAAGGATGTTAATGAAACAGACACTAAAGAAAATCATTGCAGTGAACAATTAGCCTGGCGTTCTAGCCTGCCTCTTCCATTCAAAAGCCAGCAGCTACTTTGTTTATAAAACATCCAGTAAGCGTTTGCTGTTGATTCCTACAATCTGAGCTCTCAGGAGTACAGTTTGTCCCCTAGCAAGAAGATAATAGCTGGCACAAACCAAGAAATAAAGAGCCAAACAAAACATGACCCCATGCTGTGCTAAACTGACTGAGCCTCATACGATTAAACATTACAACCCCACGCAGAAGCCTCCACTCCACCGGCTCATGTGTAGGACCACTGTTGTCAACACTACCAGAGGCTAATGCTGTAGCTACACCACTGTCTTGTTTCAAGAAACTCTCTAGGAGAGCTAACAAGGGAGGCAGAGGGGCAAGATCCTGAGAAACAATATCGTTTGCTAAGTGACAAGTTCCGAATCATCAGATTTGGCTCTTTTAAAAGCTACTGGAAGAAGGGGTGCAGGGTGTCGGGAGAGAGTTTGATTTCTAGTTGTATAGGACACTGTGTGTTTTACACTTGTTTACTTTCAATATTTTATCAGCATATTTACTGTTCAAGTGGATGAAGACAGAAAGTATATGCAAAATCTGACAGTGGAACAGGCAATAGAAGTTAAAAAGCTTTTCGTTGGGGGCGCTCCACCTGAATTTCAACCTTCCCCACTCAGAAATATTCCTCCCTTTGAAGGCTGTATATGGAACCTTGTTATAAACTCTGTGTAAGTGAATCTCCTTGTTACTCTTTTTTTTTTTTTCCATAGGACGATCGCTATTGCATCTGCGTTATCCAAAACCATGAGGTGGGGGAGAGGGGAAACAATGAAGATCTTCAGGTCACATTTTTGTTTAATTGCACTGATGACCTTTAAAAGGGGAAGGGGGAAATGTGATGTAACGGTAGGGAAGCAGGACAATGAAAATTAAGAGAAAATATTGAATTTTCATTATGTTCCCTTAGCCCTATGGACTTTGCACAGCCTGTATCCTTCAAAAACGCAGACATTGGTCGCTGTGTCCATCAGAAACGCCCTGAGGAGGAAGACGGAGCACTTACAGCTGAAACAGTTATCCAGCCAGAGCCAGTTCCTACCCCAGCGGTTCCTGCACCCACCCCATTTCTGACACACGTAGGTGTTTGCGTCCCATTGCTATCTCATTTTACCCCTGTGTTTGTAGTCACTTTCTGAAAGAAGTTACTCAGGATATCTAGTATCTTCTACTGCTAGAATTAGAGGAAGGGTCACCTGTCTATGAAGACCTATTCTCCTTACGCCTTCCTTGAATTACTTTCATTTATATTTATTGTCTCCCTTAATCTTCTTGTTTATAAAGTGGCACATGTTTTCAGTTGAAAAGTTAGCACAGAAATGTCTGCAGAATCAAGAATAAAATCCACCTATACTAGCACCACCCAGAGGTAATCATATCCATTTTCAGCCCCTTTTATTTGCATTTTACATAGTAGATCTCATATCATGTATATAACTTGGTATTCTGTTTGTAAAAACCAGTTGCCAATGTGTGTTTTAAAAACATCTTGCCAATGTGTGTGTCTAATATAATGTATATGTATATGTATGTTTGTGTGAGAGAGACATAAAAAAATGCTTCATAGAATGGAAGGGAGTAAGTATATCCTTGATTAGAGCACGGGTCCAGAGTCAGACTGCCTGGGTTCAAATCCCAGCACATCTGTATGAATTGGCAAAGCTACTTAGCCAATCTGTTCCCCTCGGTTAACTCATCTGTACAGTGAGTATAGAGTTTTTTAAAAGATGTTTGTTAAACACCTAGCATTATATTCAACATTTAATAAATGGCATAATTACCATATAGTAATGATCATAGTGACAGCTTTTAAACAATTTCTATTCAATATTATAAGTAATTTTCCTAACAGCTGTCTAAAATATATACATCATCACCCCATTTTTAACTGAGTTAATTAAGAATTAGTTAGCCTAAATAATAAACCCAAACACAGTAAGTGGCAGGATACGAATTTTAGTCCAGTGGGTCTGATTATACAATCTGATTCCTTATCACGGCAACACTTTGTCTTTACAGGTGGTTCTGTCTTGCTCATTGAGCAGTTACCATTGAGAGCATTTCTAGTTTTTCACTACTAGAAACTGTATTCTAATCAGCACTTCTGTACATCAGACTTTCTCATTGTTTCTAATGATGTTCTTAAAACAGATTCTTCAATGGGTAATTATGAGGCCAAGTGAAGAATATAGCCAAGATTCTCAACACATATACAGGAATTGCTTTTTCCCAAGGTTATACAAATTTTCATTCTCACCACCAAAGGTCTCAACCTGCTCTTGACGACATATGCACCGTACTTATAATATTTGCCAGTTGACAGATGGAACATGTTACTTTGAGTGCAGATTTTGAAACTCTCCAACATTTTGTTCTTTTCGTTAGTTTTCATGATGGAATTAGTTGCTCTGTAGAGTGGTGTGCTCATTGTCACTAGAAATATTTATTAAATGAGAAGCCAAACTGGCCATTTATTCCAGTCATCATTTCCTCCTCTGTAAAATGTGGGTATTATACCTACATTGCCTAATGATGGGATTATTATAAGAATCAAATGAGATAGTATATGTGGAAGTTCTTTGAAAAGTAGAAAAGGTGTGCACGCATAGATACTGTACAAAGATTCTTTCTTGTGGGCTTTTCTCTAGCTGCAGTGAAAGGGGGCTACTCCCTAGTTGCAGTACATGAGTTTCTTATTGCGGTGCCTTCTCTAATTGTGGAGCTTGGGCTCCAGAGCGTTCGGGCTTCAGTTGTTGCAGCACGTGGGCTCCGTAGTTGTGATTTCTGGCCTCTAGAGCACAGGCTCAGTACTTGTGACTCACGGGCTTCATTGTCCTGCAGCATGTGGGATCTTACCAGACCAGGGATTGAGCCCTTGTCTCCGGCATTGACAGGTGGATCCTTCACCCCTGAGCCACCAGGGAAGCCCCAGATACTGTGAGAATTTTCTGCATTTACTAAGTAACTAGTATGTGTCCAGTACTCTGCCAGGCATAGTATATCCATTATTTCATTTGATTTCCACAAGTTGTTAATTTATTTATTTATATTGTTGGAAGTATTATTAGCCCCATTTCACAGAAGAAAATACCTCTGATCTCACAGCACAGCTAGCAAGTGAAAGGCTATCAGTCATTTGGGAATTAGTTCAAGGAGTTGCTTTTCTCCTAAGACGTACTGAGATCTGCCACATGGATTTTTGAATGTTTCCTTAGTGCTTCCATAATATAGCTTTATGCTAGACTTCTCCCAGCAAAGGGAAGGTGAATGATCCCCACCCCTTTTCCCTCATACACCACTCTCTGAACTGTTATCCTTCATATCTGTTCCTTGGTCTCAAGTCAATTAAAGAATTAAAAATGCTGTGGGTAAAATTAGCTTTTTAGGCATTGGATGCAAATATCCATTTGGATTCTATAGGAAAGTGGATCCTAAATTCTGAACAACTAACTTAGAATTATAAAAAGCAGAAGCCCTCGAGACCAGCTGGTCCAATTGCCATCTTAATACATGAATCTTTTTGTATACTTGATGTGGACTTAAAGACTTTGCTTGAACATTCCATTGACAAGGCTCTTCCAGTGTAACAGGGCAGGCTCTAGTTGTAGGAAAGCCATTGGTTATAATGAAGTCAAACCAGCATCCCTATAACCTCCATGTAATGATTGTGTTTCTGTAGCCAAACACATTAAGTTTTTATCTTCTCTAACATCCCTTCAAGCATTTGAAAACAGCTGTGCTCTCCTTTCCCAGGGTAAATATTCCATTATCTCAAGCATTTTTCTTACTTGCTAATATTGTTATTCCCACCAATAATATTCTTATATTTGAAATATCTCTTTCAAAATATGGCACCTAGAATAGGTCATACTACTCAAAATGGAGAACACGGTTCAGAGGAAAGCAGAGTTCCTCCTTCCACTGGTCTGGCATCGTATTCACTAATACAGCTGAGGATGTGTTAATGTTTTAAGCAGACGTGTCATGCCATCAGCTCCTCATTAGGTACCGTATTTGGTCAACCAAAACCTTGAGGGCCTTTGAAACTCTCTTGAGTCGGGTCCTTCAGCCAGTAAACACTGAATTGGTCTGTTTTATTGGTGAGTAACTCTGCTGGACCTGCCAGTCACCCTTCTTTTTCTCTTTTTAGTGATCACCTTTCTTAGTTGTGTTTCTAAAACACAACCTTTTAAGAGATCTCAAGCATATGCTTCTGTGGTTTCTAGAGATCATATTTGCCTCCTTTTTCTGAAAACAAAGATCCTTTCACATCTGGACTGGAGATTTTAACTCATTTAAGTTTTCTTATAACCTTCTGTTCTAATTCCAGTTTTCTCTCAGCAGTGTGTTTAACTACTACAAAAAAGAGCGATACGCTTAATAGAGAAAACAAAAGGGAAAGAGAGGTTGAGTAACAGTCCTGTGGGTTGGTGTAGAAAGACTCACAGAACATCGGACTGGCACATTCTAATACTTATGACGATGTGGTCAAATTTGTGTATTTTAGAATCTTTCATCGCTGTTGGGTTGTACCATATTTTCAGAGTTTCAGACCATGGAACCATATATATTTCCTCTTTTTAATTTGATTCCTTTCATTATTTGTGTGTGTGTGGAGAGAAGTATCTACTTTTTAAAGGCTATGTTTCATGACAAATATTTACTAAGAGCCTACAAAATGCAAAGATGGGTAAGATATCATCATTTATTTTATGGCATTTATTTCAAATATGTATTAAGAGCCTACTAGAGAAACATAAACTGAGAGACATATTTGAGAAAGTAGACATTACCACAAATAGCACAGTAACCAAATATGCAAGGAGGTCAGTCAGGATAGGTGCCAAGTATGGACTGCAAACACAACTGGCTAGCTTCCAAGATGGAAAATTAGAAGCATGGCAGGGGACACCGTTAACCTCCATCCAGGTTAGTGGTACCTAGAAGTGTGAAAACAGATCCATAAAATGCAAGTTTCCATATGTCACCATACTCTTGTACTTAAAATCTTTCCATCAAAACAATATAAAATGACATACTTACGACATTATGTTAAGTGGGGAAAACAGGATATAAGACTCTGTATTCTGCATCATCATATCTATATCAACAGTTAGAAAAACACATAAGAAAAACCTTTTCAAAAAATGCATCAGATGCTAACAGCAGATGATAGATATGGTCCAGAGATGATTTTCAGCATTTCAAAGAATATTCTTAAATGTGTTTTGCTTTCATAAATGTTTTAAAAGATAAATTGGAAAGCTTTTTCAGCATTTATTTCTCCACAACCACCAGTTATATAGCTGATTTCCTCAGTGGGGAAGAGAAACATGCTGCGTGAGCCCCTCTCAGCTCAACCACATTGAGAGTCACTGAGGAAACAAACTAGGTCTTCAGTTCAAGTGATCCATGACAGAGGTCTGCCTTCCCATCGGCTGTAGCCCACCTGCCTTTACTCAGTGAACTCAGGGGGCTCACTGAATAACTGCCTTGTCTTCTCTAAATGGAGGAAATCCTACTGAAAAAGAGGATAATGTTTACTCTGAGGATTGTCGTTATTGTTGTTCAGTTGCCAAGTTGTGTCCGACTCTTCATGACCCCATGTACTGCAGTGCACCAGCTTTCCCTGTCTGTCACCATCTCCCGGAATTTGCCCAAGCTCATGTCCATTGAATCGGTGATGCCATCCAACCAGCTCATCCTCTCTTGCCTGCTTCTCCTTCTGTCTTCAGTCTTTCCCAGCATCAGGGCATTTTCCAATGAGTCTTTGCGTCAAGTGTCCAAAGTATTGGAGCTTCAGCTTCAGCATCAGCCCTTCCAATGAGTATTCAGGGTTGATTTCCTTTAAGATTGACTGGTTGGATCTCCTTGCAATCCAGGAGACTCTCAAGAGTCTTCTCCAACTCCACAGTTCAAAAGCATCAGTCTTCAGCGCTCAGCTTTCCTTATGGTCCAACTCTCACATCCATACATGACTACTGGAAAAACCATAGCTTTGACTGGACAGACCTTTGTTAGTAATGTCTCTGCTTTTTAATATGCTGTCTAGGTTTGTCATAACTTTTCTTCCAAGAAGCAAATGTCATTTGATTTCATGGCTGCAGTCACAATCTGCAGTGATTTTAGAGCCCAAGAAGAGGAAATCTGTCACTGTTTCCAACTTTCCCCCTTCTATTTGCCATGATCTTAGTTTCTTTAATATTTAGTTTTAATCCGGATTTTTCACTCTCCTCCTTCAACCTCGTCAAGAGGTTCTTTAGTTCCTCTTCACTTTCTGCCATTAGAGTGATATCATCCACATATCTGAGGTTGTTGATATTTCTCCACTCAATCTTGATGCCAGTTTGTAGCTCATCCAACCCTGCATTTCTCATGACATGCTCTGCATATAAGTTAAATAAATCAGTGACAATAAACAGCCATACGAGGTTCTAACCATTGCTTCTTGATCGGCATACAGGTTTCTCAGGAGACAAGTAATATGGTCTGATATTCCCATCACTTTAAGAGTTTTCTGCAGTTTGTTGATCCACAAGGTCAAAAGCTTTAGCGTAACGTAGTCAGTGAATCAGAGGTAGATGTTTTCCTGGAATTCCCTTGCTTTCTCTATGATCAAGCAAATGTTGGCAATTTGATCTCTGGTTCCTCTGCCTTTTCTAAACTCAGATTAGACATATGGAAGTTCTTGGTTCATATAATACTGAAGCCTAGCATGCAGGATTTTGAGCATAACCTTGCTGGCATGGGAGATAAGTGCAATTGTCCAGTAGTTTGAACATTCTTTAGTACTGCCCTTCTTGGGAACTGGGATAAGGATTGACCTTTTCCAGTCCTGTGGCCAGTGCTGGATTTTCCAAATTTGTAGATATAACTGACATAAGTGCAGCACTTTGATAGCATCACCTTTTAGGATTTTAAATAGTTCTGCTGGAATTCCATCACCTCCACTGGTTTTATTGACAGCAGTGCTTCCTAAGGCCCACTTGCCTTCACACTCCAGAATTCCTGGCTTAGGGTGAGTGACCACACCATCGTGGTTATCTGGGTCATTAAGATTTTTTTGTTTAGTTCTTCTGTATATTCTTTTCATCTCTTCTTGATCTCTTCGCTTTCTGTTAGGCTTTTACCGTTTCTGTCCTTTATTGTGCCCGTCTTGGGATGAAAGTTTCCTTTGAGCCTTCTAATTTTCTTGAGATCTCTAATCTTTTCCCTTCTGTTTTCCTCTGTATCTTTGCATTGTTCATACAGGAAGGCCTGCTTGTCTTTCCTTGCTGTCCTCTGGAGCTCTGTGTGTAGTTGCATGTACCTTTCCCTTTCTCCTTTGCTTTTTGCTTCTCTTCTTTCTTAAGCTAC
Organism: Budorcas taxicolor; assembly: GCF_023091745.1. Taxonomy (NCBI): domain Eukaryota; kingdom Metazoa; phylum Chordata; class Mammalia; order Artiodactyla; family Bovidae; genus Budorcas; species Budorcas taxicolor. The sequence goes on from NC_068918.1 coordinate 59,199,959, forward strand.
TTGTGAAACCTCCTCAGACAACCACTTTGCCTTCTTGCTTTTCTTTTTCTTTGGGATGGTTTTGCTCACTGCCTCCTGTACAATATTACAGACCCCTGTCCATAGTTCTTCAGGCACTCTGTTTGCTAGATGTAATCCCTTGAATCTATTCATCAACTCCACTGTGTATCCATAGGGATGTTAATCGTACCTGGCTGGCCTAGTGGTTTTTCCCCGCTTTCTTTAATGTAAGCCTGAATTGTGCTATAAGAAGCTGATGGTCTGACCCACATTCAGCTCCTGGTCTTGTTTTTACTGACTGTATACAGCTTCTCTAACTTCAGCTACAAAGAATGTAATCAATCTGATTTCAGTATTGACCATTTGATGATTGATGTCCATGTGTAAAGTTGTCTGTTGTGTTGTTGAAAAAGAGTGCTATGACACTTGGCATTTTGCTTGGCATAACAAGGATCATTATGGCCTAGATTAAACACTGTGTGCAAAGTACCTGCTCACAGTAACACTCCACCCTTCTTCTAAGAGAACTAGTTACTTTAACCTTTCACACTGCTAAGGTGAGAGCAAGGGTTAGGGAGAGGGGGTGAGCATTCCATGTTTAAACCAACTCCAGCACGATGTGGTTATTATCTCTCAAGTCTCCCATCAGTTTCAATTCTCACCATTTTCTCTTTTAAAATCGAAATTCAGAATTTTAGGAATTTATTTAAGAATTAAGACTTACGCGTTAATTCCAGAAGTGGCAACTACCCATCTACGTCCCCCTTATGTGTTCCAGCACAGTTGACAGCATCCTCTCCTGTTCTGTTTCCTTCATTTCCTTCTTCACAACGTCATACCTCTCCCTACCAGCAACTTGCAGCACAAGGCCAATGATCACTCTCCTCCAGGGCAATTTAAGAGTATTTTGAGAAAGCCCTGCCCTGTGAAATGGATTATGTCAATCCTATTATTAATACATGCCAGACCATCATAGATCAGCGTGCATGTTTTCCGCATATTATCTCATTCGATAGTGTGGTAGCTATCTTCTCTTTGTACTGCTCTCTTATTCTTTAGCCTGTTTAGTGCTGGATAAAAAAAAAATTTCTGTATCATTTCTCATGGAGGACAGCAGGGATAAGAGTAGATAAGAGTGTGGACTTCTAGTACTACAGAAAATTATCAAAATGTGACAAGTTCTCTGCACGTGTATATGCCGTTTATACCAAGTCTTTCCAACTAATGTGGCCTGTGTGGGTTTATATACAATGCACTGGCTGTGTGGTTGTTCTTTTTTGTTTGTTTAAACTTCAAGTTTATTGGAATGTTGAACTTTGAATTTCAAAGTCTAAAATGTGAATACTAAGAGGAGTGGATAAATAGCCATAAGAAGTCCTGCAGTTCAGGGCTCTTGGGGGAGTTGTGAAAAAGAAGTAGAAAAGAATAGAGCAAAAGAAAGCTATTCCTCCTGAAGATTTAATGCTATGACTTTAAAAGCTAAGTACTGTCCTGGCCAATAAATCGAGTGGATACTGATATGTATTTAAAGGAGAAACATACATTTTCCATACCGCAAAGAATTACTCTTCAGACATTAGTGTGTAAATGGAACTGCAAATGCCCACTGTTTACCAAAAGAGCTTATATTCAAAGAGTTAACATAACTCAGTTTCTCAGTAAACAACTTGAACAGGGCGTTTGTATTTCAGAATATTAAAATTTTTACCATATTTTTACCATATTTCAGTATGGTAAGTCTGTACCATAAAAATTATCTTCTGCTTAGTATTCATGCCAAAAGAACAGCATCACAAAGATGCATCCCATTTTGAAGAAGTCATTTTAGCCCTCATTTGTTTAGAATTTTTGACTCATGAAAGAAGAAAATGATGCTATTTTGAATTATTTTTTATTAAAGTATAGTTGATTTATAGTATTACATCATTTTCAGGCACACAGCATAGTGAATCAGTATTTTTGCAGATTATACTTCAATTATGCAATTTTTAAATCATTCACCATTTGGTGCTTTGAAGAACAGAGATGCCAGTTTTGGTCAATACAACTAAGTCTCTACTCTACACCAATCTAAAGTCAAGCAACACTTATCCACCAATCATTTGTCATTCTGAATCCAATAACACATTTCTAAATGTCACCCAACAGTCAGCAGTTGGAAGTGACCCCTGCTTTATTCTGATCTGAAATTAATTGAGTAACAGGATGAAGGTGAAAATGTTAAGCTCCATTGCCAATCCGAGGCTCTATCTACTTGCCTAAACATGGCCACGGGAAGCACAGCTTCCTTCCGAATCCTCTCCAACCGCATGGCTGCTCCCACCAGGCGCATGGCCATGTTTAGACTCCCTACCCAAGTCCTGTCTGCCTACAGCTTGTCACCTGCCAAGCAGAGATGTACATGGAGCTAGCACACCCTATCCCTTCATATTTCCCCATATGTACTTTAAAGAGTCACCACAAGGTGGCAGGATTGTAACATGCTGAGATTGATGATCCCCTGATATTTGTATTATTGTTTTAACACATTTCAGAGATCAGTGTTTCCGAAATAACACAAGTCACGTCCATAAAGATGATGCCTCCCCTCGAGTTCACACTGGCTTGAAGGAAGACAATTCATCTTGCAACAACTATTCTTTAAAGGTTACTTAAAATTAGCTCACTAGAAGACCCTTAGCTTAAATTTCTTTGGGAAGCGCAGTTGAAAATGTCTTTAATGACAAAATCATTTTAGTCTTGTGCAAACCTCAGGGCACTTTCTATCCCATCTCATGTGGTCCCTCTTCAAAATGTGATTAGAAGGAAAAGAGCCTCTTGAGTGGCAAGGTGAGCACTCTACCCTCCAAGGGGTTTGAGGGAGGAGGAAGAGGAGATACGACAGGTAACTTTCTGGCAATGTCAGGCCTGGGTTCAAATCTGCCCGCAGGAAAGCAGTTTAGACACAGTCCATCCCATCTCCCTTTAACCAAGTGAGAGGAGGCATTGAGGCTTGCAGCAGAAACATTACCAGACTAGAGACTGTTGGAGAATTGTCTTCTTGTTTAAATCCTAAAGCAGATACACAGAAAATTCTCTTACACTGGTACTTCTCTGTCCTCTTTCAACTGCCAATTTTATAAAAGAAGGTGATACTAGAGTGGGTAGCCTATCCCTTCTCTAGGGGATCTTCCCGACCCAGGGATTGAACCAGGGTCTCCTGCATTGCAGGCAGATTCTTTACCAACTGAGCTATGAGGGAAGCCCTTAGGGGTACACGTTATTGTTCCCTAATTCCTCCACATAAAGTGACCTTTTCAAGACCTCAGTTTTCAGAGCTGAGGGTTTAAAGATGCTTTAGCTAAATTCTGCCCCTTGATGGACTCCCAGCAGGTTAGATTCTCTTCAAGATTTCTGAGGAGGAGTGCCGGCTACTTACGTACGTTGTGATAGTCGTCTCTACAGAAAATATTGAGAGGCTGATAAATGATCCAGTTCTATTAAGAGCATCATTGAAGGCTGAGACATTAAGCTACGAAGATCTTTCCATATGGGCTCTTTTTTGCAGGCAGTGTAATAAGAAAGGTGCTATGTGTTGATTCCAAGAGAGGCCCAGTCAGCTGCATGAATAGATAGCATTTTTCTGTTCTGCCCGCTGAGTTTTTGCATATCTGTGTGAATTTTAGCCACAGTCTGTTCTTTGTAACTGACCATCTCCCGGGAAGCTAGGTCAGGGAAATACTTCCATAAAGGCCAATTTTACAGCATTTCAAAACACTTAAAGCCTTTTACCTGCTGTAGCAGAGTGCTCCATTTGACTAAGCTCAAGAGAAAAAAGAGGGCAGCAAGGCTTTTCCTCATCAAGGAAAAATTTCCTGTGCACTGATGATTCATCTCCAAGGTACAGTCTCTGGGAAGAGCTTTCTGTATCCAGAGCCCACCTTGGGCTGTTTGAGACTCTCTGCTGACTCAGCATGCACTGGGGCAGTGGCCCGTCCAGTGCTATTAAGTGTAGATCTTTAAAAACAAATGTGCTCTTGAGAGCATGCGGGTTATTTATTTTCTTGTGTACTTCATGTTCTAAAAGACTTCTTAAGCAGCTTGTACTTGGAATTATTTTGTGAAAATAGAGACCAGGGAAAGATGACTTTGGTAACTTGAGAAGCCTTGATTATCTATTGAGCTGAGGGTTACTGTAGCCAAGTAAGGTCCACCCAGCCAGGTCCAGCTATATAATTGACAGAGCCCAGAGCCAGATGAAAATGCTAGGCACCTTGTTCAAAAATTATTAAGAATTTCAAGATGGTGACAGCAGGGCATTAAGCTCAGTGACTGCACAGGTAGCCTGCCTCTGAAGCTAGCCCTGCAGCGAGATCTCCCTTGTAAGCACCCTAGGAAGCTGATCTTTGAACAGTGGCAGTTGAAATGGTATATGGTGGGTTACATTAAAAACTGTGCTGGGTTGCCTAGCAACAGGCTAAGGGACTGAATGGCTGACTTGCAAGTTGAGAAACACCAACTTGAAAGTCTAAATTCACAGAAATCTTCTAGCACTGATAATTTTCAAGAAAAAGTAAGACAGTGGGAGACAGAAACAGGGAGGGGAAGAAAGAACATATTTTTCCACTCATAACCCAGCAGCAGCTAGCTTGTCACTTTCCCTGTTCAATCTTCTAAGCAGATAACTCTTCATAAGCGAAGTAGAAGTGAGAAGGGAATTCCAGTTTTCTCAGAAGTATAAATAATAGTTTTCCTTAAAGGAGAAAGAAATGGCAACCCACTCCGATATTCTTGCCTGGATAATTCCGTGAATTCCATGGACAGAGTAGCCTGGCAGGCTACGATCCATGGGGTCACAAAGAGTTGGACACAACTGAGTGACTAACACTTTAAAGGATGGTGGAAACATGAATTAATCAATGCATATTTTTGAGCACATTCCTTTGGCAACTCGAGGGTACAGTATAAGAAAATGGATTCACATTTATGGAACATTTAATAGTAAGTACCTCCTATGCAGTAGATTACAGAGATGAATCAGAGACCGCTTTTATTTCTCAAAACTTAAGCGAGATTATGTGAGAACATGAAACTGAAATATAAGAAACCATTAGACAGCAGCATTACATACATTTTAAAGAGTGGAGTCTGTAATCTCTGCTTCTTCTCTCTTTGGTATTTTACAGGGTCCTTGTGCAGCAGAATCAGAACCAGCTCTCCTGATAGGGAGCAAACAGTTTGGGCTTTCAAGAAATAGTCACATTGCAATTGCATTCGATGACACCAAAGTTAAAAACCGGTATGATTTATTCTGAGATATTAGATAAGAACTGATAAATGGAAGTACTAAGCATTTGTTTTCTCAAGTTTAATTAACTAGATTTATTAATATATGAGGTGAGATTTTTTAATTCACTGAGTACAGTAAAGAATAGAAATCTATTTATCTGAGCCCGAGAAGCCCAGTTTAGAAACTCAGCAGACCTGGAAATCCTCACCTCTCAAAAGGTTTTGCTATGTTTTATGAAATGGCTTCCCTGGTGGCTCAGCTGGTAAAGAATCTGCCTGCAATGCAGGAGACCAGGGTTTGACCCCTGAATTGGAAAAATCCCCTGGAGAAGGGAATGGCTACCCACTCCAGTATTCTTGCCTGGAGAATTCCATAGATAGAGGAGCCTGGTGGACTACAGTCCATCGAGTTGCAAAGAGTTGGATAGGACTGGTGACTAAGTATGTGTGCATCCTTTATGAAAAGGCACCATGATCCGATGCCACCCCATGCTAGAGTAACAACACTCTTATTCCTGTTTTATTTTGCAAACTTTTATTTCACAGTCTCACCATTGAATTTGAAGTGCGAACTGAAGCTGAATCAGGCTTGCTCTTCTACATGGCCCGGATCAACCACGCTGATTTTGCTACAGTTCAGCTGAAAAATGGATTGCCCTACTTCAGTTATGACTTGGGAAGTGGTGACACCAGCACTATGATCCCCACCAAAATCAATGATGGCCAGTGGCACAAGGTAATAGTCCCAGGATGTCAGCAGTGCCCTACAACAGGGTTACTGGGGGGCAACCATCAGAATTCACCTGGTCCCAATACTGTTTCGCCAGTGCAGACACTGACTCTGGGGGTACTGAAATGTGGCAGGGGCTAAAATTAAAGCAAGCGCCATATACAACTGCCCAATCTAGGAAAATGGGGTCAGACCTGGATAGGTTTATAGTTGAACACTTGCATGCCTCCTCATGGTACCACAAGATTCCATCATTGCTATACAGCTGTGGTTCCCAAATACCTATCCACACCCTAGGGCCAGGCAATTGAAGACATTCCCAAGATGCTAAGTATTAGCACTTAGAGAAGGAAATGGCAACCCAATCCAGTATTCTTGCCTGGAAAATTCCATGGACAGAGGAGCCTGGTGGGCTATAGTCCATGGGGTCACAAAGAGTCAGACAGAACTGAGCAGGCATGCATGCAAGTATTATTATGGGACAATGGAATGTGTTGATCATGAAGCTCTATGTATTCAATTAAAGGAATAATATTTATTCTGAAATTCTATTTTTCCATTTTTAAGGGGCTAAAATGGCCTCTCTTTTATGAAATAATATTTGACCAAGTCAAAAGCTGGCAACGCTAAAATGGGCCTTAAAGCTCCCTTCTCCCGCTCTCCCACCCGCTACAGGTCTGAGCACGCTGAGTCTGAGAATCTGCTACACCATGTTTAAAGTTCTCTAGGGTATCATTTCCACCAACAGTCATTTGGAACAACTTTTTAAATGTTGGCCTTGCACCCAGAAGCTGGTACTGTTATGGGCACAGAAGGCTCATTTGCCAGCTTACTGTCCTCTTTGGCATGACTGCAAGTAGATAATATACTGCCTGATTAAAACGAAACTCACTCAGAATTTGTCTCTGCACCTGTTGTAGCCTATTAAGTAAAGCTTCCCTAGGTCGACCAATTAAATTTTTAGAGTAAGATATTATTAGCTATTGGAATTTACATATTAACATACTTGAACTTGTCATATCATATAGAAGGCTAAGGAACCTGGAAAAAAATGATATAAACTCAAAGTCAACTAATTTGTTATCTAGAAATAAGACATTTTCTAGGGAGCTTATGACTAGCAAATATTTTATGCAGGAGCTTTATTACAGTTTATTCTAATCTCCAGCTAATAGAATAATAAATATGATACTTGAGAAAGAGACATATTGTCAGGCCACAATGAGGCTGGGATTAAGAAAGATAGTTTAAATACTCTAAGTAGCCAAATGAAGGAGGGGTTTTATCCTTGAGGGTTTTTAAAAAATCATTTCTAAAGCCAGCATAGATAAGTGTAAAATAAGGTCTCCAATTACTCTAATCCTGATGTAGATTTGTTTTTAAATCATTGTTGTCCTCCAGCGTTTCACAAAGTTACACACTCCTTTTCCTAAATTCAGACTCAGGGATTTTATGCTCAAGCTAGTCTTCACACCATTTGCTTCACTCTGCCCCAGAAGATAAGTCACTCCACTGCTATAATTTCAGCCCCAGTCAGCTTTCCATCTTTCTCCTGACTTTGTACTAATCAGCTGCTGCAGAAACATCAGTGCAACTTGGACACACTGCCCTTCCTCCAGTTCTGCACGAGAAGTGCCTATTAAGCAGAGGGATGTAGCGTATCTGAAATTGTGCTGGGGAGACCAGTTTGCTCAATCAAACTAATGCACTTTTGAAATTGGACATGAATTTTGCAGCCCACTTAATTCTTGACAGGGCTTTCCACTGGCAGGTTTCCTTACAACAAGCATACCTCTTGATGCCTATGTTCACCCAGCAACTGTGAAAGAGTCTTCAATCTAAAACTCACCCAGAAAGATCGTGTACTCTTTTGGAGATGGTACTAATGGAAAACACAGACTTTGAGATATTCTTAATTTCACTTATTATTATGGGTTTAGCACATATTAGGCATTCAGTAAATTACTTCATTTTTTCCTAAGGAATATCCTGAAAGTTTTTATGTCTTATACTCTGCATATCTGAAATTATCTGTGATTGAAATGAATGACTCCTCTTCTTTTGGTAGATTAAGATTATGCGAGTTAAGCAAGAGGGAACTATTTATGTAGATGAGGCCTCCAACAGAACCGTCAGTCCTAAGAAAGCTGATATTCTGGATGTTGTGGGAATGCTGTATGTTGGTGGGCTACCCATTAACTACACTACTCGAAGAATCGGTCCAGTAAGTGTCAAATTTGTTTCCTTTGTTGCCTAAATAGTTGCTTGAGTCATGAATGTATTTTGAATTATTAGGTCACATTGACCCAATTATAGATGAATAGAAAGTCATCTTTCCTGAGAAGTGACAGTTTTTCTAGATAGATCTATCAGAGACAATATTAAAAAACAGTGTGGACCCTGGAGCCAGACTCCCTCAGTTTGATTATGTGCTTAACTGTTTAAGCAACTGGGTGCTCTTGAGCAAGTTGCTTAATTTTTCTTTGACAAAGTCCCCTTTTATGTAAAATAGTATTATAATAATACCAAACAAACAAGGTCACTGGAAAGATTAAATGAGGTAGTATATTAAAAGTGCTCAGAAGAATACCAAGTGTCTAGAAGGTACTAAGACAACAAAAAAAACGATAATGATAATATTGATGGTACTCTTTCAGGAATAGAGATTTAGCAAATACTGAGAGATGCTGTATCTATCTAGTTCAATACTGGGTTCAGAATTTAAAATTCTCAGTTTTGTAAATCAATATTCACAATAATTTTTTGTCAGACCATGTATCCTGGTTTGCTTTGGAAAGCATTCTTTTCTTTTAAAAAGGGATTAGTATTTTTTAAAAATGGACTACACACACGTGTGGTTCATTTCTTTGCTTAGATTAGAACATATGATGATGTGTGGTTGTTCTTCATCAAAGACAGTTGCTCATGATGGTTACAGTTCTCAGTGTTTAACCCCTCTTGTGGATGATCAGTATTCCTTTCCTTTCAAAGCTACTGGCTATGATACCCAGGCTAATCAAAATGAGATTTTCTGAACACTCTTCGGAATGAGAGTGGCAAGAGTGGTTAACTTGCCTCCCTTAACCCAGATGAACTATAATGAAGCAGAGTATGACTGATTTATTTCTAGAGTCCCTAAACTTTGAACGTTTCATGCAAACTTTCAAGTTTCATGTATATGTGCATTTTCTTAGGAAAGTGTAGACTGCTTTCATTAGATTTTCATAAGGAAGAAGCACTGATCCAAACCTAATTATATTTTCTAGTAGAATTTGAACACAGACTATGAAAAAAAATGTATATATACTAAGGTTAATAAACTGTCACTCGAAACATGAATTAGAAAGATACTAATTACAAGTTATAGTATCCAGAGGGGGCCCAGACCTTTATCAAACCAGGGGTCCCACTAGGGATATAGTGTGCAGTATTTTAGAATATCAAAACAGTCATACCCCCCAGCTAGATGCAGCTTAGTTGAGAAGCAGGACGCGGGATTCTCTGCAGTCATGCCCTGAAGCCTTGGGTGACAGGGCTGATCTGGGGAGTCTGGAGGATGCCTCAGGTCAATCAGCTGATGATTTCTAACACAGAGCACCCTACCAGTGATTATATTCCACATGAAGGCAAACTTCTGCTAAAACCTGGTATGTGTTTCTTCTGACCTGAATGTTTAGGTGACCTATAGCATTGATGGCTGCATTAGAAATCTTCACATGGTGGAAGCGCCTGCCGATCTTGAACAGCCAACCTCCAGCTACCAAGTTGGAACATGTTTTGCAAATGCTCAGAAAGGGACATATTTTGATGGAACAGGTTTTGCCAAAGCAGGTGAGGTGCTTCCATCTCCTTCCTGTTGAATATTAACTAGGTGCAAATATTGACTTCTGATTTGTGTGGGAAGATAAAAGTCCCTGGGTTCCTAAACTAGCATCCTTTATTTAAACCAGAAATAAAAACTTGTAGGAGTAATTTTTTAAAATTTTTAAATTTTTTAAAATGCCTCTTAAAGATTAATGCATCTGATTCTAACAAAAACTAACAGAAGAAATAAAGTAAAAGGCTATTTGGAGAGTTTATTCTATCTCTTTCCCTGGAAATCAGTAATAGCAAACAAAAAAAAAGTAATTTTACAAGAAGGGTCATACGTTTCTATTGTATAATGTATTTACTTTTCAGTTTTCCCCATCTGCCTTTCTTTCTGGAGATGAGATAGTATTTTTCTTTCTTTCTCTCTTCAGTTCCTTGCATGGTTCCATTTCTTGTTCTCCCCTTACACACAGGGAAAGAAACCTTTCCCTTTTTTTAGTATCTCCCTCTTTCCAGTGAACATTTCTAGTCCAGATTTGGGTCACTGTCAGTGAATATACAATTTGGAAAGAAAAATATGAAATAACGTACATAATAACCAAAAAATCTGATATTAACATACTTTGAGATACATTCAGTCCTATAGTTACCATAGGAACATGCTTTTGTTCGTTAGGAAAAAAAGAGTACGTAATATGTAGCAGTTAACATGGGAACAGAAGTAATTAAGATGTTGTTTCTTCTTTCAAGAATATATGATTAAGATTCTTCATGCTCAGAAATCATAAGAAAACAAGTAAAAAAAAATAACTAGAAACTGTAGAAGACATATAAGCAAGGTTCTGGGGATATTTTAGAAAATGAGTTAGTTGGGTTGGGAAAATCAGGAAAGGTTTTATGGAGGAATTGACATTTGAGGTTGGGTTTAAAAGATGAACTGAAGATACATGCAAAGGTTGGAGATAGAAGAGCAGAGCTCTCCAATAAGTGGGAAACTTCCCCTCTGCAGAGCAGAAAACAGAGAAACACAGGATGAGTTAAATATTGAAATGTTGGAGGTTATGCTAAACCCCAAGTTCCATGTTTTGTGAAAGCTCAAAGCTTTTCTCAAGTTTTCTGCAAATTCAGATATCTGGTGTTAGCTTGGTCAGATTAGATTCAGCTTCAGACTCTACAGTTAACATCCACAGATTGGCTTGGCCATCTTGTGTGGACTCTTTGGGTTCCAGATCAGACTGGACTGGAAAATTTGCCACATTCCTAGTTTCTAATAACTCCTGCCATCACCTCAACACATAGTGTAATACAAGCTGTATAAGACTTGGGTGGTCAGAGGAGGTTACATCACTGGAAAACATACAAGTTCAATTTAAACCCTTGACATCTTTGTCCTTAAAAGCTCTCCAGTTGCCAGTATCTGGGGGTTCATGGCTTCTTCACTCCCCCTGTCCTCTGCTGAACTGCTTCAAGTCACTCTTCTCTTTTCCTTATTTCTTCTTTTCTAGAACAGAAACAAAATTACTCTGTTTTTCAGGACAATTCAGCTTCTTCCACCTTTTATTCTTAAAATCTGTTCTTAATCCACTTTTATTCATACAAATCCATCAAGTTTCTCAGAAGGAAAAAAAAAGTATTTTGTATAACAGGTGCCTCCCTTCATTGAAGATAGCTGTGGTTACACATAGCCTTTATTTTTTGCTTAATAAACATGAGACCTGGAAAAAAATTTCGTGAGTTTTTCCCTAGTATTTCATGCAGGTGATATAGTCTAGCTTGATCTTAATGAATCACTTTGTTTCTAAGAAGCATGTCTTAAATACTTGCTAAAAGATGAAATAAACCAATGAATCAAATATGGAAAATTATAGAGAAATGGCTTAACTTGATAAACTAGAAAAGCCTATTTATGTCCCAGAATCTTCTCCTTCAAAATTGCAATTGCTTTCTTTATAAATAAAATGTTTGGGGATATTTGAGCCTTTTCAGATCGTTGTGGAACCATTTAGAGTGCTGTATTAAAACTTTAGTGAAAAACCATTGAAATGCTTGATTTCATCCAATAGCAAGACTTCTATCAGTCACACCTGGCTCTGAGATTTTCTGAGTCAATCTGAGTGCATATTCATTCACTGATTAAACAAATGCATATTAAACCTCCACTCTGTGCCAGATACTTTAAGCATAGGAATAAAACAGTGAGCATTATAGACAAAGTCCTTGCCTTCACAGAATTTATAGTCTAGGAAGGAAGGCAGCCAAGAAAACAAGGGTGAGGTGCCGGCCATGTGGAAGTCTAGAACTTATAGTTGTCTAACACATGAATGGAAAGCTAGTAAGACCAATGCACTATACAAATTTGAATTAATAATTCCTAAACTCGAATACACAACATTTTTTAAAAATCTTCATTTTACAGTTGATGGATTCAAAGTGGGATTGGACCTTCTTGTAGAATTTGAATTCCGCACCACTAGAACCACTGGAGTTCTTCTGGGAATCAGCAGCCAAAAAATGGATGGAATGGGTATTGAAATGATTGATGAAAAGGTAAGCATCACATCTGCATATTTCTGCCTCTTCGTGGTATTGTTGTTTACAAGTAGAAAGCTTTGTTTTAAAGCATTACTCTGTTCTTTGTTGAGAGAAGGCTAATTTTATTCTTTTCATCCTTCTGGATTATCTCAAGTGTTCTATGTTTTCAACATACTTATTCTGTGTTGTGGTTGTTCAGTCACAAAGTTGTGTCTTCACGACCCCATGGACTGCAACACACCAGGATTCCCTGTCCCTCACAATCTCTCAGAGTTTGCTCAAGTTCATGTCCATTGCATTGGTGATGCTGTCACAACCATCTCATCCTCTGTCACCCTGCTCTCCTTCTGCCTGTAGTCTTTCCCAGCATCAGGGTCTTTTTCTGAGCTACTTGCATCAGGTGGCCAAAGTATTGGAGCTTCAGCATCAGTCCTTCCAATGAATATTCAGAGTTGATTTCCTATAAGATTGACTGGTTTGATCTCCTTGCTGTCCGAGGGACTCTCAGGAGTCTTCTCCAACACCACAATTCAAAAGCATCAGTTCTTTGGTGCTCTACTTTCTTTATGGTCCAGCTCTCACTTTCATACATGACTACTGGAAAGACCATACCCTTGACTATACAGACCTTTGTCAGCAAAGTGATGTCTTGGCTTTTTAACACACTGTCTAGGTTTGTCATAGCTTTCCTGCCAAGAAGAGGAAATCTGTCACTGCTTCCACCTTTTCCCCTTTTATTTGCCATGAAGTGATGGGACCCGATGCCATGATCTTAGTTGATTTTTTTTTTAATACTTAGTTTTAAGCCAGCTTTTCCACTCTTCTTCACCATCAAGAGGCTCTTTAATTCCTCTTTCCTTTCTGCCATTAGCATGGTATCATCTGCATATCTGGCGTTGTTGAAATTTCTCCTGGCAATCTTGATTCCAGCGTGTAACTCACCCAGCCTGGCATTTCTCATGATGTGTTCTGCGTATAAGTTAAATAGGGTGACAATAAACAGCCTTGTCATACTCCTTTCTTAATCTAGAACCAGTCAGTTGTTCCATACAAGTTTCTAACTGATTCTTGACCCGCATACAGGTTTCTCTGGAGACAGGTAAGATGGTCTGGTATTCCCATCTCTTTAACAGTTTTCCATAATTTCTTATGATCCACATAGTCAAAGGTTTTAGCTTAGTCAGTGAAACACTCAGGAGGCAGGTAAGATGGTATGGTATTCCTGTCTTTTAGGAGTTTTCCACAGTTTGTGTCAGTTTGCTCACCATGGATAATCTAATTCTAAATACTTTTTCTTTCCCTGCCTGCCTATGACCAGCAACCTGCAGTGATATGACAAGTTTACATGTACTTTGTGCTGTAGCGCTTAGGTGAAAAGAGGAAGGCAAAGTGAGAAATTTCACAAGTTTCCTATTTGACTCCTCAACAGGAATCATACTTCATCTATGGTCACATTTCCACTCGTAGGGTGCTATCACTTCCCAAGAAGAAAAAACACATCTTTATCTGAAATACGCTTTCCTTTGCCTCTTCCCTCCTTCCTCTCAGTCTTCAAACCATCCTCAAAGGCGGTAAAGCAGAAAGATGCAGGAGCGCCGAGACAAAACGGGGGGAAAGTAACCAACACGTAATAGTTTTGCCAGATTTTCAAAACACAGTTTCACTGCATCTTGTTGGAGTAAGTCTTACTTCTTCACCTGCTTATCATAGAACCATGGTTCCCTTCAGCTCGTCAGGGTATCAGGTTCCATCATAATCCACGTGGATTTCTCACCAAGCTCTTTCTGTATGCAGAATTCCATTATTACACATTCCACTGAATATAGTAAAATCTTAACTGATATCTACATCACTGTATAGTTGACAAACTTTTTATTTACTTGCACTTTTAATCTTGTTTTAAAAGCCCTTGTTCTTTTTCTTTTACCTTGTCAAATGTTTTGCCAAATTGACTGTTTTTAATGTTTCAGTTATGTTTCTTTTCTACATCAGCTTCAAAAGAATTCTGTCCTCTCAAGTTTCAGGGACCATTCCATGTTACTAAAAACAGATTTTTCTCATTTAGACAAGAACTCCAGTCTAAGTTCTTAATTGTTAAGAATTTAACTGGCCTTCTGGCTCAAAGTCTTTGGTACCTACAACATGGATCTTGCTCCAAAATGTAATTTATGTAGCTCTCAATCCTGTATATAAAATAGATTCTGTGAAGGAAAAAATATACAATTAAAATATGAAAATCTTTTTAAAAAATCCTTTCAAATTAATTTATAAATCATCTTCCTAAGAACACCCACCCTCTAAAGAGATCTGTAGTAGGATTTTCCCTTATGTATACCATGTCTTGTTACCTGGCCTCAAATCGTATTTCACATTTTCAGAAAGCTGAGTTATTATCTGCTTCACACATCTTGTCTATTGCTCCCAACAATATCCACAAGCAAACAGCATAATTTGTGACTCCTGGTCATTAAATTTGTATTTTAATTTGTCAGGTTTTTTAAAAATATGCCTGAGTTACATTGATGTCAAACTATTGCAGCTAATGACTTTCCTAGAGATCATTTTTACTTTGTGAATCACCATGATACCCTTCTAATGACACCATCTGTGACTGTTCAATGTCCTACTTTCTAGCTCATGTTTCATGTGGACAATGGCGCTGGTCGATTCACAGCCATCTATGATGCTGTGATCCCAGGGCATTTGTGTGATGGACAGTGGCATAAAGTCACAGCCAACAAGATCAAACACCGCATCGAGCTGACAGTCGATGGGAATCAGGTGGAAGCCCAGAGCCCAAATCGAGCATCTACATCTGCTGATACAAATGACCCTGTGTTTGTTGGCGGGTTCCCCAGTAAGTGTTGCCTACCCTAGCAAGAATTTCTTTGCTCTATTTCGTTTTGAACACATTTATATTCTATAAGTATGTCCAAGAATGTGTGCTTAGGTTGCATCCCAACTTTAGAATCTGCTCCAATAAATAACACCTTATCTGACATTTCCAGCATGTAAAATGAGCGTTTTCCTTATATAAACCACATGGGACTGGACTTCTCATGATAGCCTCCAAACTTTCATTTGTGGGAAGTGGAGGCTAGAGGAAATGAATTTGGCTTATGAACAGTATGAGACATTTAACAGCAATCAGGGCCAGAAACAGTGTTCTGATTTTTTAAAAATTAATATACCAGAGGAATCATAAAATGTTATGGAACTTATTTCCTTAAGTTCTGGAAATCATTGGGTTAAACATAGCTAATTTCCCCCTTAGGCTATTATAGAGTTTATATTACAAAGAAACCCAAGCAATAAATCTGCATTCGAAACTACCTCTCCAGCACATTAAATATAACATTTGAACCAGAGTTACCTAAAGTGCCCATAAACAAGAGTGCTCAACTGGATGAGAAATAAGCCAAGAGCCTCTTAATAAAATACTGTAATAACACAGACTCCTGGAATGGTCTTTCAGTATTTTGGCAAGAGGAAACTTTATCCCTTTATATAGAGCTCCTCTCCTTAACAAACCAGCCAAAATGTATATTCAGCAGCAGTTGATGAAAGGAAAGATATAGAAGTCATGGGGACCAATTCTGAGCTCCTCTTTCCAAAGTTGCTCCTGGCTTTTTGAAGATATCACCTTCTGGGACTTCTCTGGCAGTTCAGTGGTTAGGACTCCATACTTGCGTTACAGAGGGCACCAGTTTGATCCCTGCCCACTTGGGGAACTAAGATCCCATATGTTGTGTGGTGCCGCCAAAAAATATAATAATTTAGTTTTTGAAGGGGAAGAAAGGAAATATCTCCTTCTGATTCAGTAAGGATAAACTCCACAGTATTATGAAAGAGATAATATACTTCATTTACAGTGTATGGGATTTTAGTTAGCACCTAGAAGCCCTGCTAAAAGGGACTGTCTCCTTAATAAGAGAAAGATTTTATGTGCACTCATAACCCAACTTAACCTTTGGGGATTTATTTTTATAATAGAAATAATAAAGTCACTATTAAAAGTCCACATCCTAATTCAGTATTTAAACTCTTTCATCAGTTACTTTAGTTCATTAAATAAAATTTAATAATTTTAAGTCACTCCTGTAAACTTCTTCCTTCAAAATCAAATTTTTTGTTTGATGTCTTCAAATGCATCATTAATTGTAGATGTTCCCATATTTCAAGGGCCTCCCAGGTGGCACTAGTGGTAAAGAGCCCTCCTGCCATGAGTTCTATCCCTAGATTGGGAATATCCCCTGGAGGAGGAAACGGCAACCCACTCTAGTGTTCTGGAAAAATTCCACAGACAGAGGAGCCTGAAGGGCTACAGTCCATGGGATCTCACAGAGTTGGACAAGACTGAGCAAACACACTGTATTTCATAATACATAGCTATAAAAAAAGTTAATGTTTCTCTACCAGTTTAACTGTTAGCAAAGCTAAGAACAAAACCACATAACATTCTCATTGCACCTTAAGCTAACAGCTGACTTATATATGCTCTTAATATGTGCTAAGTCACTTTAGTTATGTCCTACTCTTTGTGACCCCAAGGACTGTAGCCCACCAGGCTCCTCTGTCCATGGACTTCTCCAGATAAATACTGGAGTGGGTTGTCATGCCCTCTTCCAGGGGATCTTCCTGACCCAGGGATTGAACCCGTCTTTTATGTCTCCTGCATTGGCAGGCAGGTTCTTTATCACTAGTGCCACCTGGGAAACTCCACTCTTCTCGTAGTAGCTGCATTTCAAAACTGAGTTCTCTCTGCTTCATTTTCAGATGGCCTCAACCAGTTTGGCCTGACAACAAACATTCCTTTCCGAGGTTGTATCCGATCCCTGAAGCTTACCAAAGGCACAGGAAAGCCACTGGAGGTGAATTTTGCCAAGGCCCTGGAACTAAGGGGCGTTCAACCTGTATCATGCCCAGCCAACTAATACAGATAAGTTCAACTCCAAGAAGGGTCCTCCAAAACAACCATTATCAAGTAAAGCAAATACATTTTACTTACGTATGCTATCAAAACTAATTTGTGCATGCATGTTGAATGCTTTCTATATTCCAATGGTGCTAATTCAGATCCCAGACTGAAGTTTAATTCAAGTTCTTTCTGTTAAGTTCATAACTATTAAACCATTTATTGCATTCTAAATAACTGCTTGTTTTGTGTGATTTTGAGGATAAAAGGCAACTGATCATAACTTGCTGTATTTGCAACATGCCCTGGAGTCATCTCAAGAAGATCTCCGATGTAATTTGTGAAGACAATGATTTTTTTAAATTCTATTTTGAATGTCCCTGTGGCTCAGTGGTAAAGAATCCACCTGCCAATGCAGGAGACCTGGGTTCAATCCTTATGCAGGGAAGATACCCTGGAGAAAGAAATGGCAACCCACTCCAGTATTCTTGTCTGGGAAATCCATAGACAGAGGAGCCTGGTGGGCTACAGTCCATGGGGTTACAAAGAGTTGGACACAACATAGCAACTGAACAACAACAACAAATTAATACCTTTATCATCCTTTTCCCACATATGTCAGCTTTAGCTTTCTGTAAAAGTCACTAAAAACAGCAGTGGATTTGGCCTGTGTGATTGGGAGGGGATCAGCTCCCTACTACCTATGTTTGTAAAAGCATTAGCAAATAATTTCCCTGATCCAGGTTCATTATTAGAGAGTTTTACTAGCCATATGAATGAATACCATTTTATGCTGAAGGTAGAGAGTATAGATCAGATTCAGGCCAGAGAGCTTAATTACTTGATTTTCTTGTTTGATGATGATTTATAGGCTTTGGGGAGACACCAGAACCAAGCTCCAGAATGACAATTAAGCACACATTTGATCCTACAGTATTGAGGCTCTCGGCTCTTTAGGTTTCCAGTGATTATCACCATCTATACAATTACAGAGGAATAATTGGAAATGCATTTTACTTATGAGGAAACAATAAACCAGACACTTAAAAGGCATACATCATTGAGCCTTTTTTGAGTTGCAATTTAACCTCACAAATTAATTTCCTACAAAAATTTGTGTGTACTTTTTTTACTATTTCAATCATCTTCAAAGGGATCTATGAGAAGACAGGCCTAGATTTTACTCCTCAACTTAAGGAAATGTTTCATTTGCCATCTTCAATAGAAACAGAGATGAAATTGCTCAGTCGTGTCTGACTCTTTGCAACCCTATGGACTGTAGCCTGCCAGGCTCCTCTGTCCATGGGATTTTCCAGGCAAGAATACTGGAGTGGGTTGCTATTTTCCTTCTCCAGGGTATCTTCCTGACCCAGGGATCGAACTCAGGTCTCTGGCATTGTAGGTAGACTCTTTACCCTCTGAGCCACCAATGAAAATAGTTGTAGTCTAATAATGCTGAACATTTAAAAGAATAGGTTTTCCACACAGTGGTAATTTTAGCAAAGGAGGAATAATCCTCTTTGACAATGTTATCCACTGGGGAAAGGGAGGTGCTGTTTCTAATCAAGAAAATGACTAACACTCTTAGCATTTCATCATTCACTGGCTGCTTGACACAATTTGTCCACACAACTTCATTCTAGAGCAATTCTCAGCCCTAGCTCTATTTTGGAATTACCAGTCAAGCTTTCAGAGAATTGGTACCTGGTCTAGTGATTCTGATAGCCTTGAGCATGAGGATTTTTCAGAAGTTTCTCAGGCAATTCTGAAGTGCCATCAGGATTGAAAACCACTGTTCTAAAGAGAAAAATTATCAACTATGCCAACAAAAGTGAAGAGGAACTAAAAAGCCTCTTGATGAAAGTGAAAGAGGAGAGTGAAAAAGTTGGCTTAAAGCTCAACATTCAGAAAACGAAGATCATGACATCCGGTCCCATCACTTCATGGGAAATAGATGGGGAAACGGTGGAAACAGTGTCAGACTTTATTTTGGGGGGCTCCAAAATCACTGCAGATGGTGACTGCAGCCATGAAATTAAAAGACGCTTACTCCTTGGGAGGAAAGTTATGACCAACCTAGATAGTATATTCAAAAGCAGAGACATTACCATTTGCCAACTAAGGTCCGTCTAGTCAAAGCTGTTTTTTCCTGTGGTCATGTATGGATGTGAGAATTGGACTGCGAAGAAGGCTGAGTGCCAAGAATTGATGCTTTTGAACTGTGGTGTTGGAGAAGACTCTTGAGAGTCCCTTGGACTGCAAGGAGACCCAACCAGTCCATTCTGAAGGAGGTCAGCCCTGGGATTCCTTTGGAAGGAATGATGCTAAAGCTGAAACTCCAGTACTTTGGCCACCTCATGCGAAAAGTTGACTCATTGGAAAAGACTCTGATGCTGGGAGGGATTGGGGGCAGGAGGAAAAGGGGACGACAGAGGATGAGATGGCTGGATGGCATCACGGACTCGATGGACGTGAGTCTGAGTGAACTCCGGGAGTTGGTGATGGACAGGGAGGCCTGGCGTGCTGCGATTCATGGGGTTGCACAGAGTTGGACACAACTCGGCAACTGAACTGAACTGAACTGATGCCAACAAAGAGTTGTGGAGTCATTTGAGAAACCTGCTATTAACTTTGTATTGGCCATTTTCATGCACACATAAAAATATATAATACTGAATGTAGAGACTGCTCTGGTAGTCCAATGGTTGAGAATCCACCTGCCAATTCAGGGGAGATGGGTTTGATCCCTGGTTCAGAAACTAAGATCCCACATGCCCCAGGGCAACCAAGGCTGAGCATCTAGAGCCCATGCTCTGCAACAGGAAAAGCCACCACAATGAGAAGCCTGAGCACCACAACTAGAGAATAGTCCCCTCTGCTGCAAGTAGGGAAAGCCTGCACATGGCAACGAAGAACCTATACACTACATCAAACGGCCAGCACAGCCATGAATAAACAATTTTTAAAAACACCAACTCTAGGTAATGCCTTTGATCAACCTCTAAGCAATAAAATTATTTGAAAACCAATGTGCTTTGAAAGTGAAGATATTACTTCTTTACTGAACACTGACATGATTTTAGGCTGATTCTGGATTATCAGTGGATAAGCAGGAATAAAGATGCTAGGCTACTATATTAACAGCTAATGCCTTTCTTGAATCTTGAAACAAAAGATACATAAATTTGAAAGCAAAGGTACTTAATTATCAGTTCTACTGGAGTCAAGCCCGGTTGGAGTCAACTTGTAGGTAAGTGCCTTAGAAATAGGAGTTGGAAGGATCCTTTGAGATCAATAAATACAGCAATTCTTAACTCTAGCTATAAACATTAAAACTGCAATGGGTACTTGAAAAGAACTTCCTTGATGGTACAGTGGATAAGAATCTGCCTGCCCATGCAGGGGACACAGGTTCTGTTCCTAGTACTGGAAGATTCCACATGCCATGGAGCAACTAAGCTTGTGCACAACTATTGAGCCCACAATGCTGCAACTACTAAAACCCATGTGCTCTGCACAAAAGAAGCCACTGCAACGAGAAGCCTGCGCATTGCAACAAAGAGTAGCTCCCACTCACCTCAACTAGAAAAAACCCACTCACAGCAATGAAGACCCAGTGCAACCAAAAGAATAAATTGGAAAACAAGAATCTTTAAAACAAAACTTACATTTGAGTATCACCTAGATCTTAAGTGATAATCTCTGGGTAAGACCCTAGCACTGGCAATTTTGTAACATCTCCACTTGTTTCTAATGTGATTCTAAGGCTGAGAACGCCTGGGCTTCTACTGCCTCCATATTTTGTGGGGAGGGACTGGAAGGAACCCTGGGAGACTTAATGGTGTGCTCAGAACCCCACATTAGTTAAGTTTCCCAAAGTAGTTCCAAGAAAATCCATCAGGACCCAAAGAACTTACACTGACTCAAGTGAAAAAGTGAAAGTGTTAAGTCACTCCGTTCTGTTCTACTCTTTGTGACCCCATGGACTGTAGGCCTCCAGGCTCTTCTGTCCATGGAATTCTTCAGGCAAGAATACTGAAGTGGGTAGCCACTCCCTTCTCCAGGGAATCTTCCCCACCCAGGGATCGAACCTGGGTCTCCTGCAATGCCGGGGATCAGGTATTGGATAAATTTGTCCACACAAATCCACATTCCAAAGTGGCTCATGAATTGGTGTGTACAAAGCTAGTCCAGATACTAAGATGAGAAATAAGGAAATGTTATGAAAGGAACAAGTTTCTCTACCATATTTTAAACTAATTTTCTACCTCAAAATACAATTTTTATTCCAAAACAAAGTAAAATATATTTTTCACCCAACTTTATACCCTTAAAAATTTCCTCACCTCCTGCCACCTACAGCAATCATGAAGAAAACAGAATACTTTTTTCATTTGATTTCTTTTCCAAACACCCATTCCTACCGGGTTGTCAGCCTTCTTTAGAAAGGTGCTTTGCACTTTAGAAGAAAAACATTTGTGAGGGGAGTTTTATTGAAGTTGCCATGGTGAACACCACTGACAAAGGAAAGCAAGGAAGAGAGCAGATTTCAGCCCCAAATCACCAGAACACTGGAAGACACTTAAAGCTTCAATTAGTGGTTTTAAAAATCATAACTATTTTCTTTTTTGATTTAGCCTATTATCTCCAACTGCAGAACTCTTCTAGATTTTCCACTTAACAACAGAAAAAGGCTACGTTCACAAATTGAAAAGTCTCTTGATTTTATGTGCATTGTTTACTGAATTATTTTGTATAGAAAATTGGTATCTACAATTAATGTGGAAACAAAACACAATAGTCAGTCTTAACAAGTACGGAGTGCTGTCTTCTTTTCTGCTACCGCTTACAAAGGACAGGACTGGTTACTGAAGCAACTTTTTTTTATCAGATTTTCAGTCTTTTCATCTGTGTTGAGTCAAGAGAGAAAGATACAAACCTAGGTACCATACTCATTTGCTGGACTGGCATTGGTAGATGCCTCAGACCCAAGGGCACATGAAGGTAAGGGGTGCCCCAGGCTGGGCCCTGAATTCCATTATTTTGGAATTTTTGACACACAGGTGGTGACTCAGATCACTATTTGGCACTCATGCCCATTTTCTAAGTGAACATGACATTTGTGCCCATTACTGAAGTGAAAGTGGCAAGAATGATCTCCCGTCAAAATTCATGTGTTGAAGTTCTAACCCCCAGCACCTCCGAATATGACTGTATTTGGAAATAGGTTCTTTTAAGAGGGAATTAAGGTAAAATGAAGTCAGATGGGTGGGCCATGATCTAACATGAGTGACATCCTTAAGAAGAAAGTAGGACCCAGATGAGAATAGAGGGAAGACCCTGCGAAGACACAGAGAGAAAAGGGCCATCTACAAGCCAAGGGGAGAGACCTCTAGGGAGAAAACAGCTTTGCTGACATCTTCAACTCAGACTTCTAGGTTCTAGGATTGAGAGAAAATTAATATCTGTTGTTTAAGCCACCCAGTCTGTGGTACTTTGCTATGGCAGTCCTAGCAAGCTGTCACAGAGCCTTTCTATATACGCACATATATACATACACAGCTAAAGCATCAGTACATTTCAGGTTCCTGGAAGAATGACATGTGCATCAGAAAAATCAATTATTTTGAACAGTGACTATTATCACTTATGTAAGTGAACAGAAAAAAATTAAAACTGAAAAAAATAAAAGAATATTCACAGATTTCTCTGGTGGTACAGTGGATAAGAATTTGCCTGCCAATGCAGGGGACACGGGTTTGACCCCTAGTCCTCGAAGATTCCACGTGCCACGGAGCAGCTAAGCCCGTGCACCACAATTACTGACACCTGCACACTCTAGGGCCCATGAGCTACAACTAATGGCCCCTGCACCACAGCTACTGAAGCCCATGCACCTGGGGTGTGTGCTCCACAACAAAAAAGGCCATCGCAATGAGAAGCCTGTGCCACAAGCAGAAAGGAGCCTCTGCTCACCACAGCTAGAGAAAGCACAGCAACAAACCCAGCACAACCAAAAATAAAATAAATTTTGAAAACTCGTATCTTAAAAAACAAAATATCCACAACATACTTCAATAGAGGAAGTTGGGTTATACATTCTTAGGGAGTATTAGGATTTGCTACATAGTAATTATATAGCTATGTAGCTAATTTATAATTATATAAATCAAAGAAATAATGTTCCACTCAATAAATTACTGAACTTTTCAGGAGAATAGGTTTTCTGGATAGCCAGTTTGTCTATTCGGATTTAGAGAACTATTCCTTTACCCTTGAACAAATCAAAGCTCTGCTTTACTTGGGACAGTTATCTCCCTAAAGCTCACTCCTTCTGCACTGACATACGTAATGATGAAAGAGGTGGTGGCAGTAGAGATGATAAGAAGTAGATTCTGATATATGGAAGTCATCAAAATGTTTATATAATTTATAACTGCAAGACGGACTGAAATCACTAGGGGAGTAAGTACAGAGGATTATGGACAGTACAACATTAAAAATATGAATATATGTCAGAAAAATTATTCAGAACTTGAAAATAGGCAAAAGAAATTGTAAAGTGTTCTTTCAGTGCAAAACGGGGGTTGGTTTTCTTTTGCTGGGCTGTTTTACAGCTTTACTAGATCAGAGATTTCTTGTAGGTTTTTGTCTAGTAGAGACGTAAATAATTTCTTTTGGTGGAAGAGATAACCCCAAAGGTAACAATTTTGTATCTCACTGAAAAATCTTATCCTTATATTGCTTTGTGTATTGGGTGTTTGTAGATTCTCAAATGTTCTGTAGACCAGTTTTAGTATCTAACTGGTGTCTTCATTAGTTAATGAGTTAAATGAAATCTTTGACATGGGTTCACATTATATTTGCCCGAGGGTCATAAACATCTAACCTTTTGAAAACTATACTGTAACGGGAGAATGAGGAAGCAGCTAAACTGCCCAGCTTAATTAAAAAATAAAATCCAGGTTACACAATTTGTTCATGTATGATTGAATTTTCTTAATTCTGTAACCCTGTCTCCATTGCTACATTTCTTGTGAACTAACAAATGGTGGCAAGGATGTGGAAAAAAGGAGGCCCTGGCACACTGTTGGTAGGGATAGAGCAGCCACTGTGGGAAACAGCATGGAATTTTCTCAAAAAACCAAAAACAGATCATATGACCCATAATTCCACTCCTGGGTATATACGTGAAAAAAAAAACACTGATTCAAAAAGATACAAACACCCCAACATTCATAGCAGCTTTATTTACAGTCGCCAAGATATGGAAGCAACCTAAATGTCCATCAATAGGTGAATGGATAAAGAAGATGTAGTGCCTGTGTGTCCACACACATAGGATGGAATACTGCTCAGTCACAGAAAAGAATGAAGTTCTGTCATTTGTAACAATATGGATGAACTTGGGTGGTATTTTGCTAAGTGAAATAAGTCAGACAGAGAAAGACAAATACTATATGACATATATGTAGATGCTAAAAAATATATAACCCGGTGAACAGAAAATAAATATATAAGTAACGGAAAATCTGTTAAGTACCTTCTGTTTGGTCTCTGTATGCAGAATGTACACTAATACTTTGAGATTTTAGTAATGTGGTATAGCATCAAAAATGGGTCAAAACTGTGATCTGATATCTGCAGTTCTTATATTTTTGTGGTTTAAAATATCACTTGGTTCAGTTTGATATTTTTTATTATTTCTCAATGGCAATTCAAAAGAGGAATTTTTACACTACTACACATAGGCACTTCTCAAAAATAACTCATTGCTTCTGTAAATAGGTTAATCCCAGTAAATAAAAAGTAAATGATATAATTTAACAATTTATTTTCACTTATAAATTGGTTTCTAATGTATTAGAGATAACTGTATCATATAAAAATTTTTTATCAGATGAATATAAATTATACATCTCGTGCAGATTTGCAGTAATTAATTGCATAAAAGTCAAAACATCAAGGTACTCAGAATTGCTCTTTTGGGTAGTAAACCAACTGAACAGCTGAATCATGATAATATTTATCTGGTTTTTATTTACTGTCATGTACTGTCACTTGATGTGCTCCAGTGGGCTTTCAACTATGTAGTTAAGGAAAATGTTTTAATAATCGTTTTATTTTGTATAATGTCCTTTAAAGTGGAAACAGAAATATTTGCTATTTTGCTTTAGCAAAGACAAAACTCTTGAGTTCAATCATAAAACCCTGGGGCTAAAAACCTCCTAGTGTGGAAGTACCGCTTTAGCAATAATTTTCAAGTTATATTATTGAGACATATCAGTGGATTATGAGGTCAAATTACAGGATTATAAAGGAGCAATTTACATAATAAAGTTGAATGGAATAGAACAAAACAGAACTGACAACATCCAGTTGAATTGTACAGGTAAGTGTTGTTTTGTAAAACTTGTTTTATATATGCGTGTATGTATATATGCTGGGTCATAATGTAAAGTATATTGTATTGTGCTTAGTCACTCAGTCGTGTCCAGCTCTTTGTGACCCCATGAACTGTATAGCCCACCAGGCTCCTCTGTCCATGGGGATTCTCCAGGCAAGAATACTGGAGTGGGTTGCCATGCCCTCCTCCAGGGGGTCTTCCTGACCTAGGGATGGAACCCAGGTCTCCCATTTTGCAGGTGGATTCTTTACCATCTGAGCCACCAGGGAAGCCCGCATATGGTATTAACATATGTAAAATGTAGCTATTTCTGTAAGTTACAAGTTTAAAAGTTTTAAGTAGTGATTATTGGAAATAATAAAATGAGAGAATAAAATGGGGAAAGAAGAATGGGGATAATTAAGGAGTTGTTTTCAGGAAGATTAGAACAACAAATTTGTAAAAATTGCTAATCTAAAAATACTGGTTTAAGCCAATGTAATGTACTATTAAACTGAATTCTTAAACTGCATTAGAACATATTTAAAAGTGAGGCTTAATAAATAGCTTCCCAGATGTGATTCTCTGCTTCTACCAGATGCCAAGAGGCTCAATTGTATCCATAAGCTCATCTCTGAAAAGATGTGGTAACAAAAAGTAAGGTTCATGGGAGAACAAAGCTCTTGAAGAAATAATTGAATAGGAAAATTTTACAGGGACCAAAGACATTAGGATCCATTACATTAAGATGAAGTTATTTTTTTGAATTAAAACATTGCAAAAGTCCCATTTCCTTAGAAGATCTGAAAAGTAAAAACCTATTGAAATTTTTTTAAAAGGCCAAATAATAAATTGTTCAGATCAACCTTCAATTAAGAATATTTCTTAGTATCCCTTTCTAAAAAACCACATTGCGGTACAAACTAATGAAAGTTATACAACTGTGAGAGCTCATATGTAATAAAATATTGGGGAAGATAATATAGTCTATTGTATAGGCTTTTTAAATTCTTCTGAAGGTACAATTGCTGAATTTATTGGGTTGAAGAAGACATCTGTATCAAATCTATCCCCTTCACTTCTGGGGACCTATCCTTCCCACAATCCCTACCGAAGAAATGGGTGCTGATTTGGGGCAATTCATCAGTTAATCCCATCCCATTCTCCTCCCTATGTTGACTGGGGTAATAAGGAAATCCAGTGAGAATGAATTGGCCCATTTGAAAACATACACCTCTCTCCTGAGCTGAGGCATAAGGCTGTGACAGCTGGGACTCTTGCATCCAATTTGCTACCACGTAGGGAGAACCCAGATCTGCTGAGAGACCACAGGGCAGAATTTAAGGATGAGGCTGATATTGCAAAAAGCAGAATGGAGACCATATTATCAGTGAGTAAAACCTCATCTGAAGGCTATCATAACTCTGGTCTTTTCAACTGCATATAGCAGGATACTTTTCTGTTGTTTAGCCAACTATCAGAGTTTTCTCACTTGCAACATATCAGTTCTAACAGACATGCCAACTATGTGCTGGGCACAACACAGTCTCCAAATTAATTTTCTCAACAGCCCCTCATGGCAGTGCTGTCATCAACCCCATTTTAGGTATTAAAAAAAAAAAAAAAAAAGAGGCTTAAAATAATTAAATGACTTGTCTGAAGTCACCCAGCCAGGAAGTCTTGGAGCTATCAATTTTAAATTGAAAATATTCACATTAGGTTTAATACTTTTTGAAAGCAAAGTCCTAGATTATTATTTTTCTTATATTACTTTTAAAAAAATAGAACTTGCAGAATTAAATTTGAGTTGAAATGTAGTTATTGTGAGCCTGGGGGTGTTCTCACTGAGAAGAGAGAATAAAAGCTATCATTCCTGATCTTGCCACAAATATTTTCAACTCCTAAAATATGCAGGCACTGTTGAGATGAGAAGCATATATCTTATCCAAGTTTCTTCAGTGCATAAGTATATCCATCAGACCAGCCAAATCAACACAAGGGTGTATGTTATCAGAATATAAGTGGGTTTCGTTGAACCCAGGAAAGGAACAGAAATCTGACCCCTCGTAAGTATGTGCAATCAAGGACTAAAAACCCTCAGGTTCCTCATCAGCTATTCTGCCCTCATCTCTACTCCCCACTATGTGGTTGCTTCATTCTTACCCCTCTCCAGATGGGATGCCTTGCAGTGCCTGCCTATAAAACAGACAACTGCTGATTACAGAAGTCATTTTTAAGGACTCCCACAGGAAGGACTAGCTGCTCTAGATCCAAATTTCAAATTTCCTAAACAGAAAGTATGATTGGCTGAGCATGAATCCAGTGTTGAATACTTAGGATCAAATCAGTGTTGTTGTGTGAGGAATCAGATAGAACAAATATATCTGTATAACCCTCCCCAGCAGCAGAGAGGTGGGGGTGGTCCCAGAGAAAAGGAATGTTGACTCATAGAAACTCAAAAGACTGGCTAGAGCATAGCAGCAAGAGAAAACAAGCTAAAGTCAGTGCTAACTTTAGAGTACATTGAAATTCAGGGGAGAAGGGGTGCTGTGGGGCTACTATGAGAGGTTTTGAGACCCTGATGAAATTCTGACTCTGATCCGATTTCTGATCACCACCTCAGCACCCAATTCCTGGGTGTGGGGTTTTCCCCCATATCACCAGCTGGGTATCCTACAACTGAATCAATTCTAACACTATCTACCTGGAGATAATGTCAGATCCCACAGGTTAAAGGCTCAGCCATACAGGACTACTCCTACCCCCTTAAAATGCCAGTCGCAAGTCCAGGGCCTAACCTATGACTCAGAGGTTCCAACCACCTCCTCCTTGGGTTCAATTAATTTGCTAGAGCAACTCACAGAACTCAGACAAATATTTTACTTACTAGATTATCAGTTTATTATAAGAGGATATAATTCAAGGACAGATGGAAGAGATGCATAGGACAATGGATGGGATAAGAGTTATGAAGCCTCTATGCTCTCTGAACATGCCACACTCCCCAAATCTCCTAGGCTTCACCAACTTGGAAGCTCTGAATCCCCATGAACCCCATCATTTTACATTTTTAATAGAGGCTTCATTACATAGTCATGATTGATTAAATTGCTGGCCATTGGCTACTGACTCAGTCTCAGGCAAGGATGGTGGATATGAGACTGAAGTTTTATCTATGGTCATACCACCCTCAACATGCCCTATCTCGTCTGATCTCGGAGGCTAAGCAGGGTTGGATGGTTAGTACTTAGATGGAGACTGGAGTTTCTTCAGGCAACCTGCCCCAATCTCTATCCCAAGCTGCTCCAACCCTCAACCCCCTCCAAAGTCATCTCATTAACAAAAGACCCTTTTTTTATTGCTCTCACAACTGAGAGATTCCAAGGGATTTAGGAGCTCTGTGCCAGAAATGGACAAAGACCAAATATGTACTATATTTCTTACCATAAATCACTGTATCCCAGACTTGAATTTGGCCTTAGGGACTTCCAGAAAAGAAAAGGTAATCCAAACAGGGAGATCTGAAACCTGGACTCCTATAGAAAGTGATCTGATGAATGACAGTATCATATTTTGATCAAGTATGTAACAACAGACATTGAAAAACAAAATGAATCGGCATGTTGAAACTACAGCATTTTTGATATTCCCAAAGAGAATTTTACAATGTCTCTTAGAATCCATCAAAAAAGTCAGATGATAAATGAATTTCTAAACCAAGTACTTGCTTTGAAAGTTTTATCGCCACAACCAAAAACTATTTAGTCATTGATTAAATGTTTTTAAAATTCTTTTTCTCCTTGCCTTTAAAGAACTTCACCTGCCTAATAAATCTAAATGACTCTGTAATTTAAAGGTTTACTCAAAATGTTTGGTTTATGTTTATTGCTGTCTACATAGTGCAAATATGAAAAAAATCTAATTATCTTAATGGAAGATCTATAATTGATTCAATCTAATGTATTTCTGAAAGATTAATAAAGTACTTTTCTCGTGGCAATAAGTTCAGTGTCTGATTCTTTGTGACCCCATGGACAGCAGCACGCCAGGCTTCCCTGTCCATCACCAGCTCCCAGAGCATAAGACAGATATTAAAAACCTGTCTCAAGGGTAAATAGTAATCCCGTGACCTCTTTCTCATTATGAGCAAATGCTTGATGAACACATACAAGTGGATATGGTCACTGGACCCAGAGCCATCTCTACTGAATTAAAGTAGATTGTTTTCCCAGTCAAATGGAATAAAAATGGTCAAACTTGTATATTGACCTTCATTTATGATTTCTAGATCAAACATTCTAAAAATGAAGTAGTTAAATTCATAGTTGACAAACTATTAAATGGCTCTTCCACCCTTTCCCTTTTCTCTTACTCTGATTGCTTTCCATTTCCCTGCCTTTCCACTATGTCACCATTTAAAAAAAAAAAATCTAATCTTGATGAATGACAGTTTATGATCAATAAACATAACTGTTAAAAATAAGAAAAAGAAAAGCTTATCATTCCTCTCATCCAGAACCTGTTACTGAGTGCCTCCTCTGTGGAACACATTGCCTAGGTGCTAGAGACCCTTTGTTGAATAAAATGGATGGAATCCCCCATCTCTTCCAATCTTTCTGTAAACCTGAAGTTGCTCTAAAAATCGTCCATTAAAATAAAATTTGGGTTCTGCCAGTAAGAAATATGAGACAGAGATATATAAGTGGCTAATAGTATCTTTAATTAGTGAGGGACATAACTATGTTCCTTTTTGAACAAACTGAATTTGAGATACAAAACAGCACATGAATATGTCGGGTTGGCAGTTAGAGGTGTGAATCTGACACTAAAAAAAAAGTAAAATCTCCTAAGGAGAGAGGAGAGAAAGAGAAACAGAGAGACTCAGGCCCAGGCTTGAACCACCACATTTATAGGTTGGACATGGAGGTGATGTAAGCAAAGCAGAATGAGAAGGAGCAGAAAAAGATTTCAGGAAAATGTGATGTCAGAGGAAACTCCCCGGCAGTTCAGTGGTTAGGATACCATGCCCTCACTGCCGAGGGCCTGGGTTCAACTCCAGGTTGGGGAATTAAAATCCCACAAGCTGCATGGAGCAGCCAAAAAAAGATTTTTTTTAAGTTAAAAAATTGTGATGTCAAAAAAGACAAGAGAATGTTTCAAGATGCAGCTACTGTTGAATGTGTTTTTTGAAAGACAGAAGGTAGTCTAGGTAGACAACATGGGCTTCCCTGGTGGCTCAGATGGTAAAGAGTCTGCCTGAAGAGCAGGAGACCCAGGGTTCAATCCCTGGATGGGGAAGATCCCCTGGAGAAGGAAATGGCAACCCACTCCAGTACCCTTGCCTGGAGAATCCCATGGACGGAGGAGCCTGGCAGGCTACTACAGTCCATGGGGTTACAAAGAGTTGGGCATGACTGAGCAACTTCACTTTGACTTTTGGACGACGTGATCACCTCAACAAGAGCTGTTTCTGTAGACTGGTGAAGGAAGAAGTGGTTTGAACAGTGAATGGAAAACAAGAATTAAAGAGAGTTTTTATGGACATTAAATATTTCTTATTTTTCTGTAAAGTGATTATTTTGTGTCACCCAACTCAATATGCCAGCAAATTTGGAAAACTCAGCAGTGGCCACAGGACTGGAAAAGGTCAGTTTTCATTCCAATCCCAAAGAAAGGCAATGCCAAAGAATGCTCAAACTACTACACAATTGCACTCATCTCACACGCTAGTAAAGTCATGCTCAAAATTCTCCAAGACAGGCTTCAGCAATACGTGAATTGTGAACTTCCAGATGTTCAAGCTGGTTTTAGAAAAGGCAGAGGAACCAGAGATCAAATTGCCAACATCTGCTGGATCATGGAAAAAGCAAGAGAGTTCCAGAAAAACATCTACTTCTGCTTTATTGACTATGCCAAAGCCTTTGACTGTGTGGATCACAATAAACTGTGGAAAATTCTGAAAGAGATGAGAATACCAGACCACCTGACCTGCCTCTTGAGAAATCTGTATGCAGGTCAGGAAGCAACAGTTAGAACTGGACATGGAAAAACTGACTGGTTCCAAATTGGAAAAGGAGAACGTCGAGGCTGTATATCGTCACCCTGCTTATTTAACTTCTATGCAGAATACATCATGAGAAACGCTGGGCTGGAAGAAGCACAAGCTGGAATCAAGATTGCCGGGAGAAATATCAATAACCTCAGATATGCAGATGACACCACCCTTATGGCAGAAAGTGAAGAGGAACTAAAAAGCCTCTTGATGAAAGTGAAAGAGGAGAGTGAAAAAGTTGGCTTAAAACTCAACATTCAGAAAACAAAGATCATGGCATCTTGGTCCCATCACTTCATGGGAGATAGATGGGGAAACAGTGGAAACAGTGTCAAACTTTATTTTGGGGGGGGCTCCAAAATCACTGCAGATGGTGACTGCAGCCATGAAATTAAAAAACGTTTACTCCTTGTAAGGAAGTAAGATAGACCTAGATAGATATTGAAAAGCAGAGACATTACTTAGTCAACAAAGGTCCATCTAGTCAAGGCTATGGTTTTTCCTGTGGTCACGTATGGATGTGAGAGTTGGACTGTGAAGAAGGCTGAGCGCCGAAGAATTGATGCTTTTGAACTGTGGTGTTGGAGAAGACTCTTGAGAGTCCCTTGAACTGCAAGGAGATCCAACCAGTCCATCCTAAAAGAGATCAGTCCTGGGTGTTCTTTGGAAGGACTGATGCTAAAGCTGAAACTCCAATACTTTGGCCACCTCATGCAAAGAGTTGACTCATTGGAAAAGACTCTGATGCTGGGAGGGATTGGGGGCAGGAGGAGAAGGGGACGATAGAGGATGAGATGGCTGGATGGCATCACCAACTCAATGGACATGAATTTGGGTGAACTCTGGGAGTTAGTGATGGACAGGGAGGCCTGGCATGCTGCAATTCATGGGGTTGCAAAGAGTCGGACACAACTGAGCGACGGAAGTGAACTGACTGAATGATTTGCATATAATTTTGCCTCACACCAAAGAAGTGAAAGAACATTAAATTATTTGAACACATGTGTACCAACACAATTCTGATAAAAGATACCAGTTCATTAAACAAGCTTTTATGACTCCAAAAAAGGCACTGTACCTCAGAGAGATGGGCTTCCCAGGTGGCATAGTGGTAAAGAATCTGCCTGTCAATGCAGAAGACTCAGATTCAACCCCTGGGTTGGGAAGATCCCCCGGAGAAGGAAATGGTAAACCCACTCCAGTACTTTTGCTCGGAAAACCCTATGGACAGAGGAGCCTGGTGGGCTACAGTCCACGGAACTGCAAATAGTCAGACACGACTCAGCACGCACACACGGAATGCTTCCAAGTTTCTAGAGCTTAACTAATTCAGTTCAATCACTCTCCAGCTACTCTCTTATATATGTAACTGAGTAGAATAAAAGCAAACAAGATAAAACATCAAAATAAAAGATAAAAATGTAGGTAATGTAATAGAATCTAGCAGACAGAAGGATCCAGTTGAATAAACTGCAAACGCAGCTAACCACAACCTCCTTGCCATCTCTCCCCTCTCCCCCACACACCACACACACAAAGTTGAGCAGGGCCATTTAAGATAAGGCTGCTGTAAAAAGCAGAAAGGCCACTGACACCATTTTGCAAGCTGAGCTTCTACAGGAAAGAACATTTGGCAGTCAACTTCTAAATTCCAATAGGATCACAAAATCCAACAATAATTTCTTTGGATAAATCCAGAAACCATAAATAAAATGGACTTTATAATTGAAGGCCTTACCTGACATCATTTCAATTCCTTCTTGTTTCACTTTAATAGTACGGTAATTTCCTAAGGTCAGGAGATGAGAGTGGATGCAGGGGGCAGGTTAGGATACAGGGACAATTGGCAAAGTTCCTGCTTCGTGGGCAGCATTCAGAAGGCTGTGTCAACCAAAACCAGCAAGTGTGAGATGAGATGACAGAGTGGAAAGGAAATATTTGATGGCAACATTTACTCTGAGGGCTATTTTGGAATTATTCAAATATAACTAATATGTGTCAGATATTACAGACTCAAAAGCAAAAGAGAGACATTAAAACTTAGTAGAACCATAATCTACCCAAAAGGCAGAAGATGAGAGTTTAGTTTCTACCACTTAGGTGTCTGATTTTAGATAAATCACTTAAACAAGTTGAGCCTCATTTGTCTCAATTGTAAATAAAAATAATACTTATCAGACCCTCAAGCTTTGGTTTTGTGTCTCTCCCTCCTTTTGTCCTGCATTATGTTGAATAAATAATTCTCTTATTTCCTCCTGGTTATGCAGTTATACTTTTTAATTTATCTTAACTTTTAAAATGTAAGGTTAATTCTTTAACCTTAAAATATTCAACTCAAAGTCTAAAGAGAAAAAAGTCTAAAAAAGAATAGTCTGGAAGAACTTGGAATGTTCCATCTTCATCCTTTCCACTTTTTCAGTTACTTTTGTATAGCGTTTTAATTCCACCTTGTTTTTAAAATCACCAAAATAGGTTGCTGCTGTTTTTCTGTTGTCGTTTGGTTTGTTTTCTTAGATACTTCAGTTTAAAAACTTTTCTTTGTTTACACTTCGTCGTGGCTTTCACCGCTTCCTTCTGAATTCTTTTGTCTGGTTTTCTTGCTGAGGAATATTATTTAAGTACTTCAGTGAAAGTAGACTTCTTAATTTTTTAATATCTGGAAATGTTTTTGTCTCAATATTGAATGACAGTTTGGGGTATAGAATTCTATGTTAACATTTTCCCTCAGCACTTTGAGGATACAATTTCATTGTCCTCCTTTATCAGTTATCACTGATGGGAAGTCTATTTTTATTCTTACTGACATCTTTCTAAGTTTTCTGTTTTCTCTAATCGTTTTAAAGATATTCTGTAGTTTCACTGTAATGTACTTATGTGAAGATTTGGTTTCTTTGTGCTGTTCAGAACTTAATGTACTTTTTAATCTAAAACTAGTTTTCTTGCAATTCAAGCAAATTCTCTAACATATCTCTTTAAATACTGCCTATTCCAAATTCTCCTATTCTCTCCACTTGAATCCTACTTAAATTGGAATTTCTCTTTTTATCTTCCACAGCTCAACCCATCTTTCATGCTTTCAGGTTTTGGGAACCTGCAATTTGCACAATCTGGGAGTCTTTAAGAAAAAAAAAATACAAAGTATGAATAGAAAATTAAACACAAATTGAATATTTATAATGAAAAAAAAAACACAAATTCTAAATCTAAACAGACAAATACTACAAACCCAATAAGCTCTAGAAAAATATAATTTGTATGTGAACTGCTAGAATATCTCTGTAATAATTATCCTTTATTTTTGGTTGTACATTCTTTTATGACAGTAATTATGTACTAACTTTTTCAGGTGAAGGAATAGAAGGATACTTTGGTTTGTTGTTATCCAGTTTGTTTCTTACTTGTTTTTAAAAAGGTTCCTTTTAGGGCCACAACTCATCATTAGTAATATCTGTGTTTAGGATTGTTGTCATGTATGGGAAACACGGCTAGCACATTTCCTTTATATGTAAACTGGAAGACCACCTCCTGACTCTACATATAGCAAGTCTGTTTCTCTTCATCATCCTTACTGTTTCAGTGCCACGGGCTAGAGGATATTTTTCTGTCATAAACTCATCTCTGGTTCTATTTTTCAGTGACACGATGCGCGATATTTTGTCACCTTGGTGGTAGAAGTAATCCTGGAATGAGGGATGCCTGCAGTAACTCAGCTCCAAAGAGAGGTTACTACAAACTACACAAGTGTATCCCATCAAACCAAATATTCCCAAGTCAACTTTCCCAAAAATGTACGTAACTACCCAATATGAGGAAAGTGTGACAGAGGTCTGATTGGAATGGAAAGACATAGCAGTATTAACCAACTGCAGTATAAAAATCATACTTTTTTGGACTTTCCCAGTGATACAGTGGATAAGAATCTGCCTGCCAATGCAAGGGACACGGGTTTGATCCCTGGTCCAGGACAATTCCACATGCTATGGAGCAACTAAGTCTGCGCACCACATCTACTGAGCCACCACGCCTCAACTACAGAAGCCTGAGCCCCTAGAGTCTATGCTCTGTAACAAGACAATCCACCCCAATGAGAAGCCCCCACACTGCAAAGAAGAGCAGCCCCCACACACCACACTAGAGAAAGACACTGGGCAGCAACGAAGACCCAGCACAACCTAAATTTTTTTTTTTTTTCCAAATCTCACTTTTTCAAATTTTACTGAAACATAAAATGAATGTATTACTGAGGAGAGGCATATTGCTGGAAGGGGCAAGAGAAGGGCCTAGACATACGTATCATTATTTCATTTACAGTGAATTTTCATTTCATTGTAAATCCAGTAAATCTGTCTCTATACCTTCCCTATTTCTTTATCTCTTTCCCACCATATTCTGGTTCCTTCAGGTTCTAGTTTGCATTTCACGAATCTCCTTGTCAATGAAGTTAGTCTACCATGTATCCCATCTGCTCATTTTTCATTTCAATAACTTATTTCTAAAATTTTTGTTGTTCGTTTCACCTTCCTGTAATTAAAAATAATATCCAAGTCTGGTCTTATGTATTTGACTTCTGCTTCTCAATCTGTAAGCATGTTAAAGATACTTATATTTTTATTCTAAATATATACAATTCCTTGAGAGGAACACTCCCAATTTATGTTCCAGGGAGCGTTGGGAATGCTCCCAATTTATGATTAATGCTCCCAATAATCTCAGGGTGGTAGAGTGCCTTGTGTGTTTTTTAGTTTCTGATTGCTTGCTTATCATGATGAGAGTCTTAGGTGCCCTAGCTTAGGAGGTCATCCCTATGGGGCAGTTTCCCGTTTACCTTTATGACTAGAGCCCAGATATGGCACTCTGCCGTGTAGGAGGCCTACAACCTCAACACCGTATCTGCTCCTGGTATTAAAACCCCATCCCGTTGTTGCAAAAAGATGTGGGTCAATTTGCTCATTCAGCAAATGGCAGATTTGGGAGGTAAATGCTATCTTCCTGTAGCTTGAAGTAGGTAGCAGCTGATACCCCACAAACATACATATGCCACACAGGTATAACCTCAATAACAGACGGTGCATCACAAAGCAAGCAAGTCATGAGCCAAATGCTGCTCACCAGCCTCCTGAAAAAGAGAAGGCACACATTTATCAGCACCAAGTACAAAAATAATTACATGCTGTGGTCTTTGCCTTACAGCACCTTGCATGAGAACATTGCTCCAATACAAAAATACTATTCTCATGGAAGAACTACCTAGACTTATAGTCAGTTCAGGTGTGGATCCCCCATGAACTGGAGGAACATAGGGCCAGTGATGCTATAGACCTCAAGTACTACAGTAACTGTAGCAGTCTTCTGAGATACCTGGATTTTTACACCTTGATCTTATACAATGTTTCTAACCAAACATCTATTTGAACATGACTCCTTTTACCAAGAAATGGTTCTAATGTCCCTTAAACTAATAACAATCTCTCTGATGAAGATTTTGAGAATAATTGAAATGCTAAGCAACCAGCTTTAACAGTGTGGATTCCTGGTGAATGTACTTCGAAGAGTAACTGTATCTATCTCTGTATTTATCAGCTCCAATCTTTCATGTTGCAGAAAACTATATTTATAAACTGGAAAGATAGCTACCAGCAGCTCCCAGGATCACATCCCAACAAATTTCTGACTGATTTCAGTTTGAGAATTCCACTGTACAATGCCCCTCTTAAATATGATTTTCAGAACCAAATAACCTAATGTAAATCAAACATCATCGGGGAAAACATGACTCCAACCACTTTCCAGGTGGCATTAGTGGTAAAAAAAAAAAATCAGCTTGCCAAAGAAGGAGAAGAAAGACACAGGTTCGATTCCTGACTGGTTTGATCTCCTTTCAGTCCAAGGAACTCTCAAGAGTCTTCTCTAGCACCACAATTCAAAAACATCAATTCTTCAGCGCTCAGTCTTTTTTATGGCCCAACTCTCACATCTGTACATTACTACTGGCAAAAGCATAGCTTTGACTATATAGACCTTTGTTGGTGAAGTGATGTCTTTGCTTTTTAATA
The DNA here is from genome assembly GCF_023091745.1 of Budorcas taxicolor. NCBI lineage: Eukaryota > Metazoa > Chordata > Mammalia > Artiodactyla > Bovidae > Budorcas > Budorcas taxicolor. The sequence continues at coordinate 59,237,705 of NC_068918.1, forward strand.
TGCTTTGCACGTTTTCATAGCTTCCTTCCAAGGAGAATTTTCCAGGCGAGACTACTAGAGTGAGTAGCCATTCCCTTCTCTGTGGGATCTTCCCCACCCAAGGATCAAACACAGGTCTCCTGCATGGTAGGTAGGCAGATTCTTCACTATCTGAGTCACCACAGAAGCTCTCTCTCTCTATGTGTGTGTGTGTGTGTGTGTGTGTGTGTGTGTGTGTGTGTGTGTGTCCCTTTTTACATTTAATCTTACAACTTTCGCTCCACAATGTCCAGGGTTTTTTTTAGACTATTTATTCTGCCATCTGGGTGAACAGATGGATGGATGGATAAAAGATCCAACATTACTCCACTCAGTAGACCATATTTTACAGTCAGCAAACTATGCTGTCCTAAAACTATTTCAAGCTCTGGATCCTGCTTCTATTATTTCCCTATCATTGCCCCACTTTCTCTCTTTTTTGGATACTGCAAGCAGTCACCACTAGCAGCCCCGGAAATTGCAACCAAAAGAAAAGCTTACCATGAAGATATAGTAATTTATGAAGTAGTACCCTGGTGGCTTGGATTATTACAGGTTCCCAATGAGTCTAACTCCCTTTGGGGGAGCAGTTTATGCAGTAGTGGAAGCTGATTCAACACATTTCTGATTCCGCCTCCTCTCCTGGTACTGAGCATGCTATAACCAACTCTGCTAAGTGATCAAGTTTCATGGCACATGAAATGATAGCACAGCAGGACTCTAGCAAAACAACAAAAATTAGAGGTAGCTAGGGAAAGCAAACAATTATGGAAAAGTTAAGGATCAGAGAGACGCACTTCCTAAGGCAGAAAATTCTTCCTGTTTCAGGCTGGAGTCTAGGGGAACAAAACGTGATGGTCTATTGTACAAATGTCCATTTTTTTTGTTTTTTATTATAAAGTTATTTGTTTAACTTTTTATTTTGTATTGCAGTATAGTCAACTAACAATGTTGTGATCAGTTGTGTAATAGCAATGGGCTTTGGTCAATATCAGCCTGGGAATGTTGTACCAGGCAACTAATTAGTTATTAATCTTTAAGCAGTCCTGTCATTCGCTGCCAAACGATCATAGCAATAATAATTATTATTATAAAATTCTTATAGCAATGAGCTTTTAAATATCAGTACACTTTAATTCCTAGCAAAATAACACATGATAAGAGATATAATAAGATTACTTATCTCTCAAAAGTTCTTGAAAGATACTGTTATCTAGTTGGATATCTAAGATGATAGTATCTATTAAATGAATTATCTCCCTAGAGATGAGTTTAATGGATGCTTAAGACTTGATTCTTTCATTCAACATTTTTCTTCAAATGATACACACAGGTTTCCTTAAATTCTAGAATTTGTTATATTCCCCTTTATATAATTGCTCCAAATCAAAAATGGATATAAAACCTACCAGACTTCTGATTGTCTTCACTCTTGTTTATGTCCCTTCAATGTCTCCAAAACCTGTCATTCCAAACTTTCATTTTATTTTCATTTTATATTCATTTATTCTTATAAGGAAGATCCGTTTCTTAGTTTCCTGGTGGTGTTTAATCCATGCTTTCTCTTAATAAAGTGAATATTTAGAATAAAAAATCATTGCAGAGTGAAAAATGCTGACAAGACCACAAACATCACAAAGTCCAGAAAAATTACCATTATGAACTGCCTGGAAATCATCACGATCCTTTTTTCTTTTTTTAGCTGCCTACATTTTGATTTCTTTCTTGGTAAAATATATATAGCATCTAATTTACCATGTTGTTAGATGCCAAAGACTACCATTTGTCCAATGCCATGCACTGATAATTTTGAACAGCTCCCTTATGGGTCCAATTTCATGTTTGAAAGGTGCTAGCCAAATGACTCACTAAACGAAGAAGAAAGTTCTTCTTCTGCTTTCATTGTGGATTATCTTCTTCACAACTCTCTAGGAGTCATGAAAATAAGGAGAGTGGACAAGTCAATCATTGCGGGTAGATCAGAGAATCCCAGTTCACGTAGAACTACCATCTCCAGCTCTGAGTGCCTCCTTGTTATCCTTTCTGAGCACTGAACTATGCATTCTGCTTGTGCAGATGTCTTATTGGAGTAATTACTACTTGGGGCTTCCCTGATAGCTCAATTGGAAAAGAATCTGCCTGCAATGCAGGAGACCCCAGTTTGATTCCTGGATTGGGAAGACCCACTGGAGAAGGGATAGGCTCTAGCTGCACTGCTTTGTGAGCACATGAGTATGTTGGAGCAGGGTGCATAGAGGGGGAACCTTTAGCTCCAAAAATGACAAACCAGCAAATCCACTCAAATCTGCTGGTTGTAATCTCTTCCCCAAGTAGGTGAAGAAGTATACGTTCTGATTCAATTTCAATTGCTGAGAATCCTATTTGAAAGACTAGATTTCAGCTTTTCTGTGTTAAGACAAAGTGCCTTTTCTTTTGTGTTAAGAAATATACAGAGAAAATAAATACAAAAACTATGTTGACCTAAATAACTTATTTGCCTGTGGTCTATAGATGTGATTTGAAGGAGCTGATAAAGAAACTAGAGCTCCTTAGAGACTTCCATGTAATTACAAAGGAAACACTCCAGAAAACTAAAATGGCAAATATATTTAAGGTAATTCCCTGTAAATAGACTTTGGCCGCCACCATCCATTTTATTATTGCTTTTCTAAATTGCTTTCTTGCTGTTCTCTACCAGAGAGCCTCAGATCAATCTCTAGGTATTGTTGTGAAGACTTGTCCAAAGTAATGACACCTGGCACAGAGCTGGAATTGTTTTATGTGCAAGGCATGTTATGCTGTGTATTAAGTCTTTTTCTTCATTGAGAGACTTTGAATCTCATACTATAGGCTTTAAGCACAAAAGAGGGCATCTTGAAGCAGATGTTTTAGTTTAAATAGAATTCCCCCAGAAAGCGAAGAGCATAGGGTCACCCTCATTCAGGGAATGAGAGGTGGTGGGGAGACATCGAGAGTGAGGTATATTATCGATTTATTACCTCTTGGCTCCAAATTCACTTTTCTTTCCACTCTGCAAAAGTGGAGCTGAATTCTATGCACCACTCTCCACTGATAGCTGTCCCAGTGTTCAACACCATCGGGGGAGGGATGCTGGAGGAAGAAGAGGTTTCTCAGCCTGGTCCACTATGTTCAGCTTTGTTAAGCTCCTGCAGAGTGAGTGAATTTTTTTCAGCAAGGCCTAGCAGCCAGAAGCATGTGGCCTCTATCTACAGCAGCCTCCCCAGCATACTCTGTCCAGGAGATATCACAGCCGAGGATCCAAGATGGCACATCTCAGCCATCATCTCAGAGACTGGCTTCTCAGCTCACTAAGCCCTGACCTCCAGGAGTTTCCTAGGGGAGGGCCACTATTCAGCACCTTTCTGTGAACTGTTGGTGGGCCTGCCATCTCCCTTTAACGGCATCCCCAGCCCCTTACAACCTGCAGAGTTCTGAGGCACTGCATCTTCTGAGGAGGCCCATCTCAGCACCTGGGCTGACGGCTTCTCTTATATTCAGTATTCTTGAGTTTGTTAGCATTCTCGTGGCTTGAGTTAGCCAATGGCTCATTCCCAAAATGGCTCATTCCTGGTAATTCTTTATATTGCTAAGTCACTTCAGTTGTGTCCGACTCTGTGCAACCCCATAGATGGCAGCCCACCAGGCTCCCCTGTCCCTGGTATCCTCCAGGCAAGAACACTGGAGTGGGTTGCCATTTCCTTCTCCAATGCATGAAAGTGAAAAGTGAAAGTGAAGTTACTCAGTCGTGTCCGACTTAGCGACCCCATGGACTGCAGCCTACCAGCTCCTCCATCCATAGGATTTTCCAAGCAAGAGTACTGGAGTGAGTTGCCATTGCCTTCTCCGAATTCCTTATGTTAAGCTTCCTCAGTTTTTTGCTGTGCTTTCTGTCTCCTGTTGGATGAACCCCTGACACAGCTTCTCAGTGGGAAGAAAGAGAAAGCGTTTGTCAGTGCTGCACATACAGAAGAGTTGCTTCATCCCTGCCTTTTCTCCCATCTTCCTAACAACATCCTCACCCCCACTGGCTACTCTCTGCCTATGGTGATATTGGCTTAAATCTACCAATCTAGCCACTCTAAAGGCTCCCCCTCCCTCACTCCCAGAGTTTCCCCAAATCTCTGCCCATCTTAGACACCTCTAAGGGATGTGAATAAGAAGAATCACTTTAATTTCTACACAAATTGTACTATGGTAATAGACATAAACTGACCTTTAAAAAAAAATTTCACAAGTTGATATTTTGCAGCAAATAGTTGAAGAAAACTCTGACTTGATCAATACTGCAAACTGCCAAGTTAGTGAAAGTCTTGGAAAATCATGATGAGAAACAGCAAGAATTTGTTCATCCTGTGAAGGTCAATCAGGAATTTCTGAATGCACTGGACAGTATCACAACCACAGTGGCTTGATTTTGACACTATAATCCATCTCCACTATGGCACACAGAAAATCAGTGTTCATTAAATAATTTTCCAGTGCATGACCAGAGCAGTGACAAATTGACTTCCCGTGATGACTGTAAATAAAAGAAATGTACTCTAAGACTCTAGTCTAGCGTACTGTAGTGGTCTACAGGCGAGTTAGACGTTAAAGTTAGAGGGTCTGAAATAAGCACTAGCTATTTCTTTGATCCGATTTTTCTACTGACCTTTAATCTCTCGGCCCCAATAGAAACAGGCTCCAAGTATTCCTCTAGTTGTAGGTTACTTTAATCTCAGCAAGTGATTCATCTGAAAAATTAAAATCTGAGCATAAAATATGAAAAAAATTATGGATTAATGGCCAGATTCTATTCCACAAGTATTCTGCAAAAGTTGCAAAGTCACATTTTTATATTTGAGATGCTTTCACTTCATAAGAGGATGGCAGAAAATCCAGTTCCTGAAGTCAGTACTGATATTATACTGAGGTTCAGTTTTGATAGTGCACAGGCCCAAAGTACAGGGTCCAACCTGACATAATTGCAAAATACACCATTTACAGAGGACACACACAAGAGCCTGTGGAGCTGCAGAAGGACCATGATAGTCTCACAGAGGGGATAATGGTACCTGAAGCAAAAGGCACAGGCTAGGATTGAGAGGGAGGAGGTGCTGTGGCCTGAAACAGGGGCACAGAACAGGAGGAAGCAGCTGTAGCTGAGAAAGCCAAGGATAGAGGAGGTTCTGCCTTGGTTCCTTATGCCAATTCACTTAAAAAATGAAGACTGGTTATTCCCCAATTTTTTGGCCCTCTGAATAATCTCATTCATGCTCAGATTTCCAGTGGACGGGTATATGGTCCTCCTCCCATGAATCATTCAGTTTTCTATCCCCAAGACTCCATTTCCACAAGAGCCTCTGGACAGATTTGTTCAGTTAGCTTGTCTAATCCCACCCACTTCCTGGGAGAATTGCACAAAGCAGCCACTCAAGGTCCTCTCAACAAATGACCTTTCTCCAGCATGGAAAATGGAATGTGGTAGGAACAGATATAGCAGCTCACCAGAATCACAGCCTCTGATCAAAGAGGCACTTCTTCCTGAGGTCTGGTTGATTCTTGCCCTGTCTTCTCAAAAATCTACTCTCCTATCACAACTTCACAGTCTTTGGTTCAGCTGACCTAATATCTGTTCCCAATGAATAATAATTCCCCATTTCCCCCTTTTCCCAAGCCCCTGGCAATCCCCACTCTACTTTCTGATCATACTGTATTTCCCAGTCCATTCACTCTCTACTCCCCTGAATGACTTTTTTAATACCTACTCTCCTCTTAAATCCCTAGTACATCCTCATTCTCAACTGATAATCTTGATTTCTGCTTTCCACTGGGAAGATGGAAGCATCCAGGAAAGAACTTCTCAGGTCCTCCTGCCACCACCTACACTTGCCAGTGCCACCACTCAACATCCTTTGAGGTCTCTCCTAGTACTACAAAGGAACCCCATGTGCACAGCCATATACCTCTCAAAATCCAGTCCCTTGTTTTGTGAACTACATCCTTTTCCTTCTTTGAAAAGAAAAGAGAAACAACCTTCCCTTGACCCCACATCTCCTATCAACCATTAACCCATGTCTCTGCTCTTCTTTATAAGCAAAACTCTCTGAAAGTGTTTTCATATTATTTTTCCCAATTCTTTTCCCCATCTCTCTTAAACCTTCTTCAACCCTACTTTTTCCCTGCCATTCTATCAAATCCACTTTCCCAAATCACAAAGGATAGCTATGTTGCTAAATTCAATGATCAACTGTCAGTTGTCCTCTTCCTTGTTAACATTTGCTAGGTTCCATCTGAAACTCAACATTCAAAAAATGAAGACCATGGCATCTGGTCCTATCACTCCATGGCAAATAGATGAGGAAAACGTGGAAACAGTGTCACATTTCATTTTCTTGGGTTCCAAAATCAATATAGATGGTGACTTTAGCCATGAAATTAAAAGACACTTGCTCTTTGGAAGAATACCTATGACAAACCTACACAGTGTATTAAAAAGCAGAGACATCACTTTGCTAGCAAATGTTTATATAGTCAAAAGTATGGTTTTTCCAGTAGTCATGTATGGATGTAAGAGTTAGACCATAAAGAAGGCTGAGTGCTGAAGAATTGATGCTTTTGAACTGTGGTGTTGGAGAAGACTCTTGAGAGTCCCTTGGACTGCAAGGAGATCCAACCAGTCAATCCTAAAGGAAATCTACCCTGAATATTCATTGGAAGGGATGGTGCTGAAGCCGAAGCTCCCATACTTTGGCCACCTATGCAAAGAGCTGACTCATTGGAAAAGATCCTGACCCTGGGAAAAATTGAGGGCAAGAGGAAGAGTGGGCAACAAATGACAAGAGTGTTGGATGGCATCACTGACTCAATGGACATGAGTTTGAGCAAACTCAAGGAGACAGTGAAGGACAGGGAAGCCCAGTGTGCTGCAGGTCATGGGGTTGCAAAGAGTTGGACATGACTTAGCAACTGAACAACAGTAAAATCTGATACAGTGATATAAGTGGTTATTCCCTCCTACCTGATACAATTTTTTCACTTAGCTGATTTTTTTTTTCACTTCGCTTTTAGATGCCACACTCTCTGGGTTTCCCTGCTATTTCTTGGCTCCATTTTCCTTGACTTCTTAAAAGCTGAAGTGCACTGGCTGTGTTTCTGGCTCTCATTTTTTCTAAATATGAATTTTATGCTCATACTTTATATGATCGCATGCAGTCTCCTGCCTCTAAAGTTGGTGATGACTCTCAAGTTTACCCTCCAACCCAGACCTCTCTCCTGAACTTCAGATGCACTTCTCTTAACTGCCTAACTAATATCTCCTCTTGGAAGCCAATAGATATCCCAAATGTAACATAACCCAGAGTAAAACATACAATATCTACTACTCTATTCCCAGCCTTCTCTTCCTGAAGTCTTCCCCATCTTAAATGATGGCAAACATATCCTTCTGCATTCTCAAGCCAAAATCTTTGGAACCATCAGTGAATCTTGTAATTCCCTCATACTTCACAGCCAACCCATCAGAAAATCCTATTTGTTCTACCTTCAAAATAAACTCAGAGTTGTATTTTGTCTGTGAATTTCTGCTACTGTGTATGTGACAGCTGTGATGCTTGCCTAGAGCTTCCTCCTGACAGTTTCTCTCCTTCAACCTTGGTATTTTCAAAATAATAGAAAAATAGAGAGAGCTAATGAGTAAAAGGGCATGGTGTGGGTGTGAAACTGTAATTGCTTTTTAGAAAGTCTTTGTTTTCAAGGACGTCATGCTTAGAAACACAAACACTTGAGAAGAGAAATTAGAAACAAAGATCTCATATAAAGGTTGAACATTATGTTCTGAACATGATCTATCACGTTCAGTGCTTAATGAAGGCTCATTGACACAAATACGACTATCTTATAATACTGAAATAGTAATACTACTATTTACTCTTTACAACAATCCTATCACTCAATCCATCTTGATGTCCTTGTAGGCGGAGACTGCCCTGCATCTCCAATGACTAGCACACACTGCTTGCCCAGGAGATGTATGTTGAACTGGTTGACTCACTGACATAGGCTTATTATCCTCATTTTATAGATAACAAAAGTAAGACTCAATGATTTGGTCAATATTGTCAAATCAATAATTGGGAGTAGGCTGTTTTCTAATGTCTAAGTTAGTGTTCTCCCAAATATTAGATCTAAGGCTTAAGATTAGGTTTCTTGTTTCTTACAACAGAACAATCTTTTATGGAAATTTTGATTGCTACTGTTAGGTAGTTAGAATAGGAAACAGGAGTCCAGAATGGCAGTGGCTAAAAGACAAGGAAGGGAAAAGCCCACGAAAATAGAGCAAAGGAAGGTCAAAGGAAGGTCCGAGGACTGGAGTGAGGACCTCAGGGAGAACAAGCAGCACTCCTGGCTAGCCCAGTTTACTCAGGGCAGGCCCGGGGGGAGGAAAAAACATGCAAAAACAGGAGCCAAAGGGCCGGGGCTCTCTCATCTCTTCGCATCTTTGGGTTGGCATGCCCTCACGCCTCGAGGATATATTTTCCTGCTATTTTCTAAATAAAACTTAGCTGTAACACGCAGCTGCAACACTGATCTGTCTAAGAGCTATAACACGGTCTGTTTGAGACCCGAGAGCTATAACATGGTCTGTCCAAGAGCTGTGACATGCCAAGGGCTTTAATGTCCATCACTTCAAATTTTTGTTGAGATAAGACAGAACCAAGGAGATTACACTCGCCTGACACTACCATTATCTTCTTCCACTGTCTTTCAACTTAACCTAAGAAACATTAGTTTTCCATTATTTTCAGTTGGAGATAAACCTAGGAAATACAGGAAAGTAGGTGTAGACTTCTTGGTGACTGTAAGTGCCATGAAATGCCCACTTCATTATTTTAGGAATAGTCTACTTTAAGCAGAATACGTAGTAGCTTGCTATTGAGCCTGTTTCTTCTCTGTAACATGAAGCTCATATTATCAGCCTCATCGGGTTACTGCATTGAATCAATGAGAATACACATAAAGTACTGTGTGAAGCATATAAACTGTGCTGGCTACTGACGTTGTAACTCTGAATTGGATTTTAACTATCCAGTGCTAACACAAAATTACAAAAATGCTTCTTAAAAGGAAATAAGGTTTCGATTACATCTAACACAAGGGGTTTAAAAACCAATAAAACATTGACATAAACATTGACATAATTACACTGGGACAGGACCTGGCCTCTGCACTGTCAGATTAGGTAAAGAAAACATCTCTGTAAATACCTTCTGGTAAAGGAAGTAAGAGATGACCATGAGCTCAGAGAGAACTTGGATCTCAGATTTCAGTAATAGCGAAACAAGGAGAAACAAGATCACCACTGGGAATTCTGGCTGCCAAAGACTAAATATTAATGAAAATGAACAATGTTGAGGGTTCTCAGAAATGCTTTCATTGTGCCACCAAGCAATGAGTTTTAATAGTATTGTATATAGAAGCACAGACTTAGGCAAGACTAGTGGGTTCAAGTCCTGGCTCTGTCACTTACTAGGTTTACAGTTGGGAAAGTTATTTTAACTCTGAGTCTAGGCCACTCTTTCTGAAAGTCAAAATAATTATAGAAATATCTCACACATGAGTCTTAAGAATTTAATGAGAAAAGGTTTACAAAGTGTTAACACAGTTCATGGCACAAATTAAGTACCCAAATGTTTGTTATTGTTATTGTTAATTGTTGTAGCCTTTTTTTTTCTTATGTGTTTATCAGTCCAATATCTTTCAAGGAATTGCAAATAGCACCCTCAAAGAGGAGGGAAAGAGGCCAGCAAGGAAAGAGCACAGGGAATGTGAGGGTCAATACCAAGTCATCTTTACCAACGACATATTCGCCTATGACTCAAGCAAGGATTGACCTGGGTGAGCAATGAGCGGGCCAAGAGCAGGACCAGGAAGAAGTAGGCAGGAGTCAAAGGGAGAGAGAATGACAGTATTACTGCACCAGGAGAAGCTCATCTGGAATGCCAGGCTCACTATCAGCAGGAATAAATAAGAACACTACTCTCTGGGCTGCAGCTGCCCTCTAAGCAAAAACACAGGCACATTAACCCTCTTTACATGAAAGGTGGTAAAAAGCTGTCTGCAGCCTTCTCCAGGAGGCATTGTCAGAGTATGGAAAAAACCACTTAAAAATAACAAGACTGCTCTTGTCAATAAATACAACTCTGAAGACAATCTCAGATATTACCAAGATAGCCCATGTTGCTGAGCCCTCCAGTGGATTTAGATGGCCAGAGTTTGTAGGTTGCATATGATCAAGAAAAAAAATAGAAAGATAATACAATTTTACAAAAGCCAAAGTGTAAGCTCAGATCCAGGATAGGCAAATGAAGAGGTTGGGGGTGGCACTGAAAGTTCCCAATCACTAATTACTTCAATCACCATTGCTTCCCCTGGCAACCAGCCCCATCCCTTGCTGAATTCCAAATCACCTCATTAACATAACAAAAGATACATTTATTGCTCTCATTATTAGGGAATTTCAAGGTTTTTAGGAGCTCTGTGCCAGAAATGGAAATGAAGACAAAATTCATATTTTCTCACCATAAATCACAATATCACAACTATATTGCTGAATTAACAGTTGACAAAGCAATTAAGCCTCATGCATATTGTCACAGAAGGGCAAGTAGTCATGAGTGATCACTTACTTGTGAGCCACAGGGCCTGCAGGTACTAAGCATGACAGGCTTTGCATGGCCACCTGCTGACCCCACTCAGGGCCATCTCATGAGATCTCCTTTAAGATACCACCAACCAGAAGCATTTAGGAAAGGTCAAAGGGAGACACCACGTGTCTGACCACCTCCCAGGATCCTTCTTGCTGGCATCCATCTTGGCTGAGCAACGCGTGCACCACCAGGAAGGACCTCAAGTCAGAATGATTGGCCAGACAACTGGAAACTATTCCCATCACCATAAAACCCACAGCTGCGAGCCACAAGACAGAGTAGTTCTCCTGGTTTCCCTTACCCAGCTGCTCTCCGCCCAGGCGCCCTTTCCAATGAAGTCTCTTGCTTTGCCAGCACATGTCTCCTCGGACAATTCTTTTCGGACTATTAGACAAGAGCCCACTCTTGGGGCCCTGGAAGGGGTCCTCCTTCCTACAACATTCTTGCCTGGAGAATCCCATGGACAGAGGGGCCTGGCAGGCTACAGTTCACAAGGTCACAAAGAGTTGGACACGACTGAAGCAACATGGCATGCACACACGCTAGGCCACCAGAAGGGCGAGCTCTCACACCTGAGGACAACAGCAGAGCCCAGCAAGACTTCCTTCTCTTGATTGCAAGAGCTCAGCTAATGAGCAACTGTCAAAATGTAGCCAAAAAAAAAAAAAGCCACTGTACTTCCAAATCTCAGTTCCTGAATGGACTCTTTGCTGTAACCCTCTGAACTTATTCTTTCCCCTCTTTAAAAGAGTTCTCCTCTCCATTTTCACAGGGAACTCGTTTGGGGTTCACCAGGATTGAAAATCCTGAATTACATTTTTTTAAAATATTCATTTATTTATTTGGCTATGACCGGTTTTAGATACCTTACGTGGAATCTTTGATTTTTTTATCTGTGTTGCAGCACACAGGAGCTTTAGTTGAGGCATATGGGATCTGAATTACAATGCTTTGTTGATCCCAAATAAAACCCATTTTTGCTGGAGAAACAACTGGCAGTCTATTGGGTTTTTTTAGGTCAACAATAACCAACATTCAATGGGCACCTACCATATGTGAATTACAATATTAAACATTGCAGATACCCGATGAAAAAAGACTCTATTCTCAACGTACAGACAATCTCATTCTTAGACACATTGCTACTGGAACAGTTTGATGCTCACTTCATGTTCAGATCTGTGACTTATGATTTCACTTCTCAGTCTTCATATTCACATTGAAGAATCATAATCTTTTCCAGCTGACAGCATCCCACAGGCCATCATGGCAAGTCTTACTCTGGACTTGCTCTGGTTCCATTAAAACAGCATTATCACCACTTCCATCATCATAACTAATGTTCATGAAATGATGGGTACACCTTAAAGAGTTTATTCACATAACTTACCTCGCTTACTTGTATGCACACTTCTCATGCGGGTTGTTTACAAACGCTCCACAGGGTGTTGTCTCTTTAGTATCTCTTTCCATAAGTCTAAATGCTTAGTACCTTTTCAGTCACAACAGGTCACAGGGTCTTTTTCTCCATTGAACAACCTACAAAACATCTAACCAAGGTTCTAATATAGGTTCATCTTAGTAATATATCTTATGTCTTAAATTTGAATTTAGTGCTTCCTTCAAATTCATTTGACTTTGTACTTATCATCCTTTAAAAATACCTGCTACCTTTGCACCCATTCAGAGATTTGCAAGTCTGTCTTACAGTCTGAGGTCAGATGCCAAAAGATCCTTCTAGGCTGAGTATATGTTTTCGTATATGTTTTCCTGGGACTGAAAGGTGCTTTTTTTTTTTTCCCTTTAATTTTTATTCACCAACCACAAGATCTCTGGAATCTTAGTCACTGAATTCCTCTACCTATATAGGTTTGTTTTTCTTACTCTTTATTATTGCCTTCACATGTGGTTTTCTAGCCAAATGACTAACAATTACATCAAAATTACACTTACAAGAATCTTGTACTTACATACATTTGGTATAAAAGTTTGAGAAACCACTTTTACATCTCAAATACATATATAAGTTTACCTCAACCCAAATGCCTCTTCATCTTAACTTTGACAATACGTGCAACAAAAGCTTTAAATATTCTTACGCTATCTGAGTCAGTAATAATTTTTCTGGCATACTTCTTAGACACTGACAAAATGAATTACCAAAACATTTGGGTGGCAAATTCATATACAAGTCAGATTTTTCAAATTGTTTGCTTTCAATAAAAGTAAAGAAGGACCTATTAGTTGGTAGATCATTACAAATAATCTGTTAATAGACCATTATGATTTTTGGCATGAGATACCCCTGGGAAAGGGAGTGGCTACCCACTCCAGTATTCTTGCCTAGAGAATTCCACGGACAGAGGAAACTGCGGGGCTACAGTCTATAGTGTCGCAAAGAGTTGGACTAAGCGACTAACACTTTTCAACAAACTTTTAAAGGAGTTAAAAAACTATCACTATTATAACTAATTTTTTAAATTCAAACTTATATTTGTATGTAAACAAGCTTCTCAGTGCATATATATAAATATATATATATTTGAAAAATAGAAGATGTTAAATTTATTAGGGATAAGCAATATCTATACGTAGATAATTAAGCTGAGAAAAAGCTAAAACTCCTTTTCTCATTAAGAGCCCCACTTTCAATAAACCTTTGTATTTATTATCAAATTTTATGATATATTTTTGTTGTTAGATCAGCTATAACTTCAGTATATATAATTTTTTGTTGCAGAGAAATGGATTAATCTGTATCATTGACTAGATTACTTTAGGATAAACTTGTAAGGAGAAAGTACAATGGAAATAGAGGTTCACAGAAAAAACAAAACACTTTAAAGTATCTTACCATTAATATAGACATTTTAGGCAGTACTTAAAACAGATAACAGGGTATCAAGTCACTATGGTACCAAAATTCCTCTTGAAACATTTTAAAGTATCATAAAGTCCTTTGCAATTATTTATACTTATGAAAGATTTTGCATTTTAATTAAAAATATGCAAGATATTTTAAATTTCATAGTATTTCAAACAAATACACAGTTTATAAAAATTATTTTAGAAGGTGTGTGAATAAAAAAAATTGGAGAATTACAAGCACTTCAGTACATGCTGTTTACCTCTCCATAATCAGAATTTAGAAACAAATCTTATAACACTTGCCCTAAATCTTGCCTTACATAGCATCGTATTTTCCACTTTATCTAATATGTATTTCTCAGCTTTTGCTAGAAACATTATAGTGGGGAGAGCAATGACTCTTATTATACATGGCAATGCAGGAAGGCAGGAAGAGACTCTGAACAAAGGGTATTTTTGACAGTGCTGCTAATGCAGAACAAGCTTTACTGTATCAGTGTTATCAGCCTCTTTAACACGAGATTCCACACACACTTAATTTAACACCATTTGATTTTAAACTTGGGAAAGAATCTTAAATTTAAAAATCATCAAAATTAAACAAAATTAATAATCTCTCTCAAGGACTGGCAAAGTCCTTGGGGAATTTTTCATTATTCATTCAGTTTTCTTTTTATTTAACTTTTTTAACATATAGTGTTTTAAAGTTTTAAACTACTAATTCTATTCATCTGTAGTATTTCTTTTCCTTTTTAAAATTTTTTTATTGAAGGATAATTGCTTTACAGGATTTTGTTTTCTGTCAAACCTCAACATGAACAGGTACACATATATCCCTTCCCTTTTGAACCTCTCTTGCATTTCCTGCCCCATCCCACCCCTCTAGATTGATAGAACCCATTTGAGTTTCCTGAGCCATATAGCAAATTCCCATTGGCTATCTATTTTACATATGGTAATGTAAGTTTCCATGTTACTCTTTCCATACATCTCACCGTCTCCTCCCCTCTTCCCATGTCCATAAGTCCATTCTCTATGTCTGTTTCTCCACTGCTGCCCTGTAAAGAAGTTCATCAGTACCATTCTTCTAGACTCCGTACATATGTGTTAGAATACAATATTTATCTTTCTCTTTCTGACTCACTTAACTCTATATAATAGGTTCTAGGTTCATCCACCATATCAGAACTGACTCAAATATGTTCCATTTTATGGCTCCATATGGAATTTTATGGAGTAGTATTCCACTGTGTATGTGTATCACAACTTCTTTATCCATTCATCTGTTGATGGACATCTAGGTTGCTTCCATGTTCTAGCTATTGTAAATAGTGTTGCAGTGAACAATGGGATACATGTATCTTTTTCAATTTTGGTTTCCTCAGGGTATATGCCTAGGAGTGGGACTGCTTGGTCATATGGTGGTTTTATTCCTCATTTTTTAAGGAATCTCCATATCATCTTCCATAGTGGCTGTATCAATTTACATTCCCACCCAACACTGCAAGAGCATTCCCTTTTCTCCACACCCTCTCCAGCATTTATTGTTTGTAGACTTTTTGATGATGGCCATTCTGACCAGTGTGAGGTGATACATATCATTATAGTTTTGATTTGCATTTCTCTAATAATGAGTGATGTTGAGCATCCTTTCATGTGTTTGTTAGCCATCTGTATATCTTTGGAGAAATGTCTCTTTAGGTCATTTTCCCCACTTTTTGATTGGGTTGTTTTTCTGGCATTGAGTTGTATGAGCTGCTTGTATATTTTGGAAATGAATCCTTTATCAGTTGTTCCACTTGCTATTATTTCCTCCCATTCTGAGGGCTGTCCTTTCACCTTGCTTAGTGTCCTTTGCTGTGCAAAAGCTTTTAAGTTTAATCACGTCCCACTTGTTTGCTTTTATTTCCATTACTCTAGGAGGTGGGTCGTAGAGGATCTTTCTTTGTTTTATGTCATCAACTGTTCTACGTTTTCCTTTAAGAGTTTTATAGTTTCTGGTCCTTCATTTAGGTCTTTAATCCATTTTGAGTTTATCTTGGTGTGTGGTGTTAGGAACTGTTCTAATTTCATTCTTTTACATAGCTGTCCAGTTTTCCCAGCACCATTTATTGAAGAGGCTGTCTTTGCCCCATTGTATGTTTTTGCCTCCTTTGTCAAAAATAAGGTACCTATAGGTGCATGGGTTTATTTCTGGACTTTCTATCTTGTTCCACTGGTCCATATTTATATTTTTGTGTCAGTACCACACGTCTTGATGACTGTAGCTTTGTAGTATAATCTGAAGTCAGGAAGGTTGATTCCTCCAGCTCCATTCTTCTCAAGACTGGTTTGGCTATTTGGGGTCTTTCGTGTTTCCATATGAATTGTGAAATTTTTCTAGTTCTGTGAAAAATACCATTGGTAATTTGATAGGGGTCACATTGAATCTGTACACTGAATTTGGTAGTATAGTCATTTTCACAATGTTGATTCTTCCTACCTAGGAATATGGAGTATCTCACCATCTGTTTATGTCATCTTTGATTTCTTTCATCAGTGTAATTTTCTGTGTACAGTTCTTTAGTTTTGTTCAGTTCAGTTCAGTCGCTCAGTCATGTCCAACTCTTTGCGACCCCATGAACGGCAGCACACCAGGCCTCCCTGTCCATTACCAACTCCCAGAGTCCACTCAAACCCATGTCCATCGAATCGGTGATGCCATCCAACCATCTCATCCTCTGTCTTCCCCTTCTCCTCCTGCCTTCAATCTTTCCCAGCATCACGGTCTTTTCCAATGAGTCAGCTCTTCACATCAGGTGGCCAAAGTATTGGAGTTTCAGCTTCAACATCAGTCCTTCCAATGAACACCCAGGACTGATCTCCTTTAGGATGGACTGGTTGGATCTGCTTGCAGTCCAAAGGACTCTCAAGAGTCTTCTCCAACACCACAGTTCAAAAGCATCAATTCTTTGGTGCTCAGCTTTCTTTATAGTCCAACTCTCACATCCATACATAAACACTGAAAAAACCATAGCCTTGACTAGATGGACCTTTGTTGACAAAGCAATGTCTCTGTTTTTTAATATACTGTCAAGGTTGGCCATAACTTTCCACCCAAGGAGTAAGCATCTTTTAATTTCATGGCTGCAGTCACCATCTGCAGTGATTTTGGAGCCCAGAAAAATAAAGTCAGCCACTGTTTCCACTGTTTTCCCATCTATTTGCCATGAAGTGATGGGACTGGATGCCATGATCTTCGTTTTCTGAATGCTGAGCTTTAAGCCAATGTTTTTACTCTCTTTCATTTAGTCTCATTCAGTTGTCTTCAAAAATCATTCAATTATTTTTGTGTAATATTTTGGATAACAAGGATCAAGAAGCTCTTGAACTAAGTATAGAAATATAGATAATATCAGATATTAGAAAATTTTATGTGAAAACTATTTTATGATGAAGTTTTCTCTGTAAAATATGAAAGAAAAAGAAAACTTTGATAAAATGTCTTCCTTTTCCCCCTTGCCTCAACTGTCCCAACTAAATTCAGCAGCTTCCAAGTGCTGGTGGTAGTGGTTATTTATTTGTTAAGTCATGTCTGACTCTTGTGACCCCAAAGACTGTAGCCTGCCAGGCTCCTCTGTCCATGGGATTCCCCAGGCAAGAACACTGGAGTAGGTTGCCATTTCCTTCTCCTCGGGATCTTTCTTGACCCATTGATCGAACTGGTGTCTCCTGCATTGCAGGTGAATTCTTTACTGACTGAGCCACCAGGGAAGCCAGCCTCCAAGTCCTATTTACATCCAATTTTGGTCTCAGTGTTTCCCTAGTGGCTCAGCGGTAAAGAATCTACCACCTGCAATGTGGGAGGTGCCATCCATTTCTGCCTCCCTCAAATCAGAGTCGTTTTCTGAGACTACCTCCCCTAACACCAGCTTGTATTAATGCTACCCACAAATCTAATCTCCTGTGGCAATGCATCATACCCTATGAGTAATTTTTACATCACCACAATAAAAACCATGGTACAGTAACAGCAAGCGCTAAAATGCTTGGAAAGCAAAGAAGAGTAACAAATGGTTATATTTCCTTACGAAGCTTTAAAGTATTCCTTATCATAATAACATCTTCTTTGAATTCATAGTATGCTTTAAGGCATTATCTACTAATGTCTAATAGTTTCTTAATGATGAAGGAGGTGAATTCCTTCCCTCTCAATATAAAGACAAGAATGAGGATGAATGAAGTATGTTCGTAGAATGTGTCTCAAGATTCCTGGACAAAAGTGATACACAATCTCTCAATAGTTAATTCTTCTCTTTCTCAGTAGAGTTCTTAGAAGAATTCCTGAATACAAAGAAGCAATCAAAGGCAAGAAGCACCGCAACTTCTCCCACAGAAATGAGCATTTTAAAGCCACAAGTCATGATGAAATCACTTCCCTTAAAAAAAAAAAAAAAAGTAACAAGGCTACTGTCACGTGAAAAAGAGAACATTTTAACTGATTGTTCAGAATTGTGTCCTTCTTCATAACTCTCCTTACAAAATTCCCTTCCTGGGAAATTCCTTGTTCACGTTGGCCCTGGCTGGAGGGGATCTTGACTTAGGCAGAGATGACATGGAAACTGTCATTTTGTAAAGGAGATGCAACAGAAGACAGAACTGAGCTGCCTCAGGGCAATGAGGGGTGAACATCAAGAGGAGTAAGGACAGCAGCGTGGACTGCTTGTTCTGAAAGCTTGCCTGAGCTCCTTTGGTTAGGAAATCAAGACTTGAAATCTTAAGGTAAAAAGCTAGCTTGTGACAAAGCCAGAGTATCTTGGCTTTAGCGGGAGAGACCATAGAAGCAGCTTTTCTTGCAACCAACCTGGTTCTCTTACACAGTATGCAGGTATGTGTATAAAAGCCAATGGAACCTCTCAAAGACGTCTTAAGTCTTAAGGAGTTTTAAAAAACAATTACATGGAGGGAAGTGGGTTCTAGTGTTTCACACGAAACCCTTTCTAGCAGGTCCAAGTTATCCCATGCAATACTTTAGGCCAGAAGTGGAGAAAAACAGAAAAATAAAATACAAGCAACAACAACAAAAGCACTTCCCCCCCCCAAAAAAAAACACCTAAATTCCAAATCCAGATTTTAAGATATGAGACTAACTGGAATGGAAAGAAAATTCTTATTGCTATATTTATTAAATATGAAATTTGAGAAATCACAGACTCAAAAAAGTAAAGACAATGTGGTGGGACCTCTGTCTGCTGGACCAGTGATTGCCAACTGAAGATGCCCATGACCATCCCAGAAGTGAAAAAGGAACCAAGTATGGAAAACAAATCAAATAAGAGTTTGCTTTCTTCCTGGGCCTCCTGGCCTGAGATGCAGGGAGAGAACTCTGTCCCTTATGTCAGTTTGTTTTTGAAGTTAAGCTGACCTCACTTGAAGTAAGGAAAAGATGTTCTGGAATTATTTCTGTGCTCTTTAGAGTGCTACATATGCCCTGAGGACGAGTTACTGCTACTGATTTTTTTTTTTTTTTTTTTTTTTTTGCCACACCACACCACTTGGGAAGATCTTAGTTCCCAGACCAGAGATTGAAAGCATTGAGTCCTGTGCTTAGTTGCTCAGTTGTGTCTGACTGTTTGTGAGCCCCTGGACTGTAGCCTGCCAGGCTCCCCTCTCCATGGGGATTCTACAGGCAAGAATACTGGAGTGGGTTGCCATGCCCTCCTCCAGGGCATCTTCCCAACCCAGGAAAACCAACCACTAGGAACTCCCTAACCACTGAGAACCATCAGGGAATTTCCTCCTGCTCTCTTTTCAGTTTTCAGTTCAGGGCTCAGTCAGGTCTGACTCTTTGCGATCCCATGGACTGTAGCACGCCAGGCTTCCCTGTCATTCACCAACTCCCAGAACTTACTCAAACTCATGTCCATCGAGTCAGTGATGTCATCCAACCATCTCATCCTCTGTCGTCCCCTTCTTTTCCCACCTTCAATCTTTCCCAGCAACAGGGTCTTTTCAAATGAGTCAGCTCTTCGCATCAGGTAGCCAAAGTATTGGAGTTTCAGCTTCAGCATAAGTCCTTCCAAAGAATATTCAAGACTGATTTCCTTTAGGATGGACTGGTTGGATTTCCTTGCAGTCCAAGACATTCTCAAGAGTCTTCTCCAACACCACAGTTCAAAAGCATCAATTCTTCAATGCTCAGCTTTCTTTATAGTCCAACTCTCAATCCGTACATGATTACTGGAAAAACCATCGCTTTGACTAGATGGACTTTGTTGGCAAAGTTGTCTCTGCTTTTTAATATGTTGTCTAGGTGGATCATCACTTTTCTTCCAAGAAGCAAGTGTCTTTTAATTTCATGGCTGCAGTCACCATCTGCAGTGATTTTGGAGCCCCCCAAAATAAAGTCTCTCACTGTTTCCATTGTCTTCCCATCTGTTTGCCATGAAATGATGGGGCCAGAGGCCATGATCTTAGTTTTCTGAATGTTGAGCTTTAAGCCAACTTTTTCACTCTCCTCTTTCATTAAGAGGCTCTTTAGTTGTTTTTCACTTTCTGCCATAAGGGAGGTGTCATCTGCATATCTGAGATTATTGGTATTTCTCCCGGCAATCTTGATTCTAGCTTGTGCTTCATCCAGCCTGGCATTTCACATGATGTATTCTGCATATAAGTTAAATAAGTAGGGTGAAAATACACAGCCTTGACATACTCCTTTCCTGATTTGGAACCAGTCTGTTGTTCCATGTCCAGTTCTAACTGTTGCTTCCTGGCCTGCAAACAGATTTCTCAAGAGGCAGGTCAGGTGGTCTGATATTCCCATCTTTTTCAGAATTTTCCACAGTTTGTTGTGATCCACATAGTCAAAGGCTTTGGCATAGTCAATAAAGCAGAAGTAGATGTTTTTCTGGAACTCTCTTACTTTTTCAATGATCCAGCGGATGTTGGCAATTTGATCTCTGGTTCCTCTGCCTTTTCTAGATCCAGCTTGAACATCTGGAATTTCATGCTTCACGTACTGTTGAAGCCTGGCTTGGAGAATTTTGAGCATTACTTCGCTAGTGCGTGAGGTGAGTGCAATTGTGTGGTACTTTGAACATCCTTTGGCATTGCCTTTCTTTGGGATTGGAATGAAAACTGACCTTTTCCAATCCTGTGGCCACTGCTGGCATATTGAGTGCAGCACTTTCACAGCATCATCTTTTAGGATTTGAAATAGCTCAACTGGAATCCCATCACCTCCACTAGCTTTTGCTGTCTCCTATTTGACCACTTCCAATTTGTCTTGATTCATGGACCTAACATTCCATGTTCCAATGCAATGTTGTTCTTTACAGCATCAGACTTTACTTCCATCACCAGTCACATCCACAACTAGGTGGTGTTTTTGCCTTGGCTCAGTCTCTTCATTCTTTCTGGAGTTATTTCTCTACTGATCTCCAGTAGCATATTGGACCTACTGACCCAGGGAGTTCATCTTTCAGTGTCCTATCTTTTCGCCTTTTCATACTGTTCATGGGGTTCTCAAGGCAAGAATACTGAAGTGGTTTGCTATTCCCTTCTCTAGTGGACCACATTTTGTCACAACTCTCCACCATGACCTGTCCGTCTTGGGTGGCCCTACACAGTATGGCTCATAGAATCATTGAGTTAGACAAGGCTGTAGTCCATGTGATCAGGCACGTCCTAATCTCTTGATAATTCAATGGTTCCTTCTTTTCAGTATTTTTCCTGGTTCCTTCTCCTTTTTCTCACCTCTAATGCTGGGTAGCTCCAAGGCTCACCTCTTGGTGATTTTTTCTACTACATGCACACGCATTCCCTGGGCAATCTCATGCAAGTTTGTGGTTCAATCCCATTTAAAAGCCAGTACCTCCAACCCAGACCTCTCTCCTGAACTCCAGCACAAATAACTGCCTACTTGACATTGCCACTTGGATGTCCAAAAGTCACCTCACATTCAACACATCCACAATGGACTGCTGAATCCTTCCTCCCTCGAAATGCCTGACTTCACCTTCCCTATTGATGATGTTGGAAACCACATTCTTCCTACTGCTCACATCAAAAATCTTGTGCTTATTTTTTATTGAAAATCCACTCTCTCTCATACTAGAAACCTTTAGGCTATACCTTCACAAATATATGCAGAATCAGATCACTTCTCCTCATTCCACAGCTACTGCCCTCACCAACAGTACCCTGATTCACTCTCAAAAATGTTTTGATTTGAATGAATTACGGTCACCCTGATATAAGGCCCTCCAAGGTCTCACTTCCCAGCCTACCCCAGTGCTCCCTCCATTACTTTCAGGGGCTCTCATTACATTCCAGCCATGAGGGCATCCTTGCTAATCTTTGAGGAATTAGGCACATTTCTGCCTTTGGACCTTTGTCCTGGTTATTTCCTGCCTGGAATGCTTTCTTCCAGATATCCGTGTGGCAAGTTCCTTACATCTTTTAAGTCTTTGCTCAGTTTTTAAACGTTCAGCAAGACCCCCTGTTTACTATTGGAATGAGCCTATTCTTCCATTAACTGTCATATTTACCCTGTTCTTCATTTTTCTGTCTCTATTGTACTTACAACCTTTCAACATACTATATAATTTTATTTATAATCACCCCTTTGATCAGCAGAGGACAGGTTCCAGGACTCTGGAAGATAGCAAAATTCATAAATGCTCAAGTATTATACATTATATACAACAGTGCAGTATTTGCATATAACCTATGTATAGTCTCCCATATATTGAGTTATCTCTACAACACATAATACCTTTTACAATGTAAATGCTATGTAAATATCAATAGCTGCCAAAGCATGGCAGATTTTCAAGTTTTGCTTTTTGAAACTTTCTGGATTCTTTTTTCCCCAAATATTTTTGACCCACAGAACCTCTGGATTTGGAGGGCTGACTGTATTTATTAATTCATTTGTCTCCTTTCATTAGAATGGAAGCACCTCGAGAGCAGACCTCTTCTCCTCACTGTTGCACCTCAAGGGTAGACCCTGCCTGGCACATACATGTAGGTACTCAGTAAATATCTGAGTACTGTTGAATGAAGAAACAAACACGTATATACTAAAAACAGAGGTCCTTATGTCTCTCTTTAGAATTTCCCGGTTCATTGTCTTCCTCTTAACTATGATCTTTCCGCTTGAAACAGACATTGACAAAACATTTAACTGTGGCTCAGAAACCACCCCCCCCCCCCACTCAACAAGAATGAAAGCAGACTAACAGACTGGACATAAAAACCCTGGCACTAATCGCTATTTACACTTTTCACAGTGATCCAAGAGGTCCATGCTGTTCTTACCTAACTGTCTTGCAGATACGTGGCCCTGAGTCTTAATCTCTTACCATGAACTCATGTTCACTTTCAAAACGTCCCATAGTGGAGCTGCAAAGGAATTCCTGACCAAGAGTGCCACCTACTGATCAATAGGTGAGAAATCAGGACAATGAGGTAAAAAGTACAATCCAGTCTAACTTGAAAAGTAGGAAAAGATAGGAATGAAAAATCCCATCAAGTCAGTAAAATAAATTTCTTTTCCTAAAGAGTGCTAGCCAGGAGTTTGGTCTGAATTCTACAGCAGGAGTAAGTAAATACTGTTCAATTGTAAAGAATCATAATAACCCTCTTCAGAGAGGAGGAAACATCTCCAAAATATTAACAGGGCAACTAGTTTTCTACAATAACAGCAAATTTTCACCAGTAACTTAAGAGTTATGATATTTGAGATGCAAAGTAAGTACATCTGTTGTTTTAATTTCCCCTCACATACAAATAAAAGTTAACCTAAGGAATTTTCTGTGGTGCAGTAGTTAAGAGTCTGACTTCTTATGCAGGGGGTGTGGGTTCAATCCCTGGTTGGGCAGCTAAGATCTCACATGCCTTGGGGCCAAAAAAAACCAACACATAAAACCCAAGAAATATTGTAACAAATTCAAGAAAGACTTAAAAAAAAAAAAAAAGAAAAGAAAACGTAATCTAACTTGAGATTTAAAATTCACTAGAAAAAAAATTACAGAAAAAGCATTTGAGATAATGCCAGAGCAGTTATATTTGAGGCTATACACTATACTTATTTTTTGGAGAGGGGAGGTCTTAGTTCCCTCGCCAGGGATTGAAACTGTGACCCCTGCACTGGAAGTGCAAAATCTTAACCACTAGACCACAAGGGAAGTCCCTGAGGCTATACATTATAAAGTTTCTCCTTTTTAGAAGTGTAGACAGACATTTTCTTGGTTATTTAAATACAGTATTGTTCAGTGTCAGTGAACACAGGTCATGAATTCTAAGAAGGGTTCAAAAAATAAAATGGCATTTTCATGTCTCTTTGCCAATAGCTGGTACTTCTTCATTATCAAAAGCCTCTTCTGTCTCCCGGTTTCCTGCCATGAGTAGTATCTGTGATGACGATTGGCTGACATACGCTCTAGGAAGCCATTTATTTAAATCATTTATTCACTCCTATACTGGACATGGAACAGACTGGTTCCAAATAGGAAAAGGAGTACATCAAGGCTGTATATTGTCACCCTGCTTATTTAACTTATATGCAGAGTACATCATGAGAAACGGGAGGCTGGAAGAAGCACAAGCTGGAGTCAAGATTGCCGGGAGAAATATCAATAATCTCAGATATGCAGATGACACCACCCTTACGGCAGAAAGTGAAGAGGAACTAAAAAGCCTCTTGATGAAAGTGAAAGAGGAGAGTGAAAAAGTTGGCTTAAAGCTCAACATTCAGAAAATGAAGATCATGGCATCTTGGTCCCATCACTTCATGGGAAATAGACGGGGAAACAGTGGAAACAGTGGAAACAGTGTCAGACTTTATTTTTGGGGGCTGTAAAATCACTGCAGATGGTGACTGCAGCCATGAAATTAAAAGACGCTTACTCCTTGGAAGGAAAGTTATAACCAAACTAGACAGCATATTGAAAAGCAGAGACATTACTTTGCCAACAAAGGTCCATCTAGTCAAGACTATGGTTTTTCCAGTAGTCATGTATAGATGTGAGAGTTGGACTGTGAAGAAAGCTGAGTGCCGAAGAATTGATGCTTTTGAACTGTGGTGTTGGAGAAGACTCTTGAGAGTCCCTTGGACTGCAAGGAGATCCAACCAGTCCATTCTGAAGGAGATCAGTCCTGGATGTTCAATGGAAGGACTGATGCTAAAGCTGAAACTCCAATACTTTGGCCACCTCATGCGAAGAGTTGACTCATTGGAAAAGACTCTGATGCTGGGAGGGATTGGGGGCAGGAGGAGAAGGGGAAGACAGAGGATGAGATGGCTGGATGGCATCACCGACTTGATGGACTGAGTTTCAGTGAACTCCGGGAGTTGGTGATGGACAGGGAGGCCTGGCGTGCTGCAGTTCATGAGGCTGCAAAGAGTCGGACACGACTGAGTGACTGAACTGAACTGAATTCACTCCTACCTTACATTCTAAGCACTTGATTTTGCTTTTATATTGTCTTCATTAAACAAAAATGTTAATAAACATTTGACTGAGAAATTAATATTTGTTGTTGGTGGTGTTCAGTTGTAAGTCATATCTGACTCTTTTGCAGCCTCACAGACTACATCATACCAGGCTCCACTCCCTTGTCCTCCACTATCTCCTGGAGTTTGCTCAAATTCATGTCCACTGAGTCAGTGAAGCTATCTAACTATCACATTCTCTGCCACTCACTTCTCCTTTTGCCTTCAATCTTTCCCAACATCAGGGTATTTTCCAGTGAATCAGCTCTTGGCATCAAGTAGCCTAAGTGTTGGAGCTTCAGCTTCCGAATCAGTCCTTCCAATCAATATTCAGGTTGATTTCCTCCAGGACTGATTGGTTTGATCTTGCAGTCCAGTGGACTCTCAAGAGTCTCCTTCAGCACCACAGCTCAAGAGCATCAGTTCTTTGACACTCAGTCTTCTTATGGACCAACTCCCACATCCATACCTGATTACTGGAAAAACCATAGCTTTGACTATAAGAATCTTTGTCAACAAAGTGATGTCTTTGCTTTTTAATACACTGTATAGGTTAACATTGTCAAAAATCAGAAAGAGTATAATACAATGTGTTTTGAAAAACCCTAAAGAATAGAAATTTCATAAGGAAAAACCTAAGGAAGGAAACAAGTTTATACCTCCCATGTGTCTTCACTTTAAAAATAACACAGGAGCAGTCAATAGGAGAAATAAAAGAGTAGAAATGGCTTTTAACAAAAACAAGAATAGCCCATTCTTACACTCATGAACAGATCAGGTTAAATGTAATAAATTCCAAGAGAAGATAATTTAGAAAAATGCATTTAATTATAAAAATTTTTTTAAATAAAAAAGCAATGGCACAAATCATCACAAAGGTATTTAAATGATCATATCCACAGGCTGCTCTTAATTAAAAATTTGACTGTTCTCATTAGCAGCGTTTTCCCCTTCTAATTAGAGTGACATCAAGAGCTTCTGAGAATGTGCAATGTTTCCTACCCTAAAGTCCTACTGAAAAGTATCATAAACACAGTTTGTGCAACATTCATGTACATCACTTTTATTCACTACACTCTAAACTCATTCAATATGGAACATTTCTCTCTCACTTCATTCCTCTTATTTACAGTATGGAGGCTCATCTCTTATTATATATAATATGGTTTGTGCATTAAAATCTCTGGGAATGGTCTTTCCACAGCACTTTAATAAATTTGCTCTGATTAAAATAAGTACACAAACAAAAGCTTGTTCATATGATGGTGTCATACTCAGAAGAACAATTCTTCCTGTGACTCATTTATGAGTAAAAAAAGAAAGATCCCTCTTTCAGCAGAATCCATTCTCAACAACGACTGGATCACACTACTGCACGTATTCGTACTGCTAATACGACACTAGGTAAAGCCAGCTATATGACTTTTTAAATTTCATTTAGGAGATTACAGCATACATGAAGTGCTCTTCCACTCTCTCATTATCCATAATCCAGTTATTCCACATGGATATATTTTATTTATTCTGAGTACGTAAGTCTGAAACAGTGCAGTAATAATTGGCAGTTTCTGACAGTTCTGTTTTCTTGATATTGGATACAGTTCCGAGCACATACGTGAGCTGAACTGAAAAAAAAATGCAAGTCTCTTCATGTGATACAGCAGTAAGAAGTGGGATGCCACTGTCTGAACAAATGACTCAAAGAGATGAATATTAATGTACGACAGAGACAGAAATATTGCTGAACTCAGTCTGTTTCCAGAGGTACTATCTTCACATCTTGCCATACCTGATCCTGGTACCTGTCCGGTTGAAAAACAAACCCATCTAGGGGAAGGCAGGTGTCAGGAGGAGAGAAAGGTGAAAATGCACATTATTACTGTATATATCATTTTAGAACAGAAAAAGAGGGGGAAGAGAGTATATTTTCATATTAAAAAGGGATGTCGCATCTGGACACATTCCACGGAGTGGATGAAAATAGCCTACAAGCTAATTAAGCTCCTTTCTTCTCACTCCAGAGATGTTTTCTTATATGAATAATAATAATTAACATAATCTGGCAGCAGCACAAATCTAGAACTTTTTAAGGCTCAGTCTGTCACTATTCAAGAGTAGGGTATATGTGAATAGTAAGAGTCCCACCATTTATTTTATTTACACTCTTGACCCAGCAAGTATGATTAAGGGAGTCCTTATGGCTGGCTATCTTCAGCATAAATCTTCTATGACGGCTTTGACTTTATAACCCACTCAGCATTGGGGTTGAGTTGATATAAGTCCTTCATGTAAGTGTCATCATCAAGGCAGCGTTCCCCTAGGAAAGAGATGTTACATCAGTTTAATTCAGTGAGTGGGGAGATAGAGAGGCAATTTTAAATTTAAGCCTCGTGGTTTAACTCTGGAGTCTTACACTTTGAAATAGTTATCATTTTTTCCCACCTCCCATAATATTATAAGGCTTGGGCCAATAATGGAAAAATTAATTGAGTAGTCCTTCTCCAAATGCACAGGTTTCAAATGAAGTTAGAAAATTGAAAATACTGTCTGTGATGGGCTTTTAAATGGTTCCTTAAAAGTTTATTCACCTTTACTAAGTAAGAAACATGCTTAATTCCCAATATCTAATAGCATAATGCACAATCAAATATACTAATACTTGATTAACAGAGTTAACAATCCAGATTTCTAGTGGAATTGTGATTTAAATTTTTGAAGGAAACTTCATATTCTTATATTCAAGTTTCAATATTTACTAAAATTTTCTAAGTCCTAGAAAAGAATTCTACGAAACATATTTTAAGGTATTTTCAATGACTATTTTGAATTTATTTGTTGACAATTTTACTCTTACCATTTGAAGGATCAAAAAAAGAAGGAAGGTTTACTTTAAATTTTAATAAGAAGATGAGTACAACCCATTGATAGTTATAAGTGGGCAAATAAAATATGAGACATGGTCAAAACTAATCCATTTATCCTATTTCTATTTTATAAGGTACCAATGTGTGTATGTATACATATGTGTATTATGTAGCAGGCAATCAATAATGGCAAAATAACTTCTGCTTTCACTAAAAAATACCCAATGCTATACCATAATAAAAGTATCAACTTGGTCTTAAATAAGCCCACTCCCTTTATTAAGATGTGCTATCAGCATATAAAAGGGCTTCCCTCATAGCTCAGTTGGTAAAGAACCTGCCTGCAATGCAAGAGACTTGGGTTTGATTCCTGGGTCAGGAAGATCCCCTGGAGAAGGAAATGGCAAGCCACTCCAGTATTTTTGCTTGGAGAATCCCATGGAGAGAGCAGCCTGGCGGGCTACAGTCCATGGGGTCACAAGAGTCGGACACGACTGAGTGACTTTCACTACTACTACCTATCAGCATATAAAAAAGAAAGAGGCTTTGAAAAAATTCATTAACCATTTTAGAAGTTATTTCTATTTTAGAGAACTTGCCTTTGGCTCAGGGTCCACATAGAAGGAGCTCTAAAAGAGCCAGAACAGAAAGGCCAGACCATTAAAAAAAAATCTCATCAACTATAATACTCATCAACTGTCTACAGGGTATTATATTTTACTTCAAATTTCCTTTTCTCTCCCAAAGATATAAAAAACAACCACTGGCAATGTCAAATAAGCATATGGAATAGAAGATTAAAAAAAAAATGTGCTTACCAATATTTCCTCCAATTTCATACAAAAAAACTTCCCCATTCTTGAGAGTCTGGGCAACTCCACTAGCAGGGACAAAACAAACTGATTAGTTGCATCATCAGACAGCTTGCAAGTAAATCACTTTAATGTGCTTGGGGAATTCTAGCTTGTATGGAAAATTCATAACTTAGACATACTGTAATTATCTACATGTTTGTATTTTCCCATCTGTTAAATGTGTGGAACAGTAATAAAAATGTCACACCTGTAAATTAAAATAAACAAATGGAATCGTACATCCAAAGGTGAAATAATAAATCAGTACCTAAATCTGTAAAGTTAAAAAGAAAAGTAACATTTTAGCTGTCCATAAAATTATTAATATGGTCATCTATTTTGCATAGGGGCCAAAAAGGTCCTCATGAAACTCTAAGAAGAAATGTTTGCACATTGCATTTATTCAATAGTATTTCTCACAGGTTTGCTGTGCTGACCACTCTAATAGTGTACAAGATGAATATAAAGAGTACAGCACAGTTCATAAGCCTCCCTGTGCTAATTGTCCCAATATGGGAAGTAAATGCTCTCAAAATAGAACCAAATAGTCATTATGATGACTTTACAAGTAGAATGCATCTTTAGGTTTATACTCTTCAAAGAGTAAAGTCTCCAGAACATTAGGTTTAAACAGTGGCAAAATTAAGTGCTTTACAAAAATCTCTATTATCTGGAAAACTTGCCAAAAATCAAATTCAGAGCTCTAGAAAATCTGATTTAATATGCCTAGATCAAGCCCTAGAATCTAGTTTTTAAACAGTCTCTGGTAGACACTGATGCACAGAAGGGTTTGTGAACCATTGACAGAGACACTGAGGACAAACTCCCCAGAACTGACAAGAGAAAACCAGGGCTGACTTTTACCCAAACCATTAGATACAGTAGAAGCTTTCCTAACCAACCATTCAGTGGCTCCTCTAGTTACCCAGCTCCATCTACTCTGCTGTCCACAGCACCCTGACCACTCAGGGCTATGGGAGTTCTCGTGCTTTCGATCCTCCCTGTTGAGCCATATCCTGACCAAGAGACAACTCACTTTGCTTCCAAACTGGTGTATGCTTATTTTTGAAATTAAATAATTCAATAATTACATTTTCATTTTTAATACAGCATATAACCTGATAAACTATAATAAGAGTCAGTATTTTTACGAAAACCAAATGGAATGTTTTGGGAGACGGAAAAAAATCTAGTCAGGTTATTGTTCTCAGATTGCTTCTCCAATATTATATTCTTATTTCACTTTAAAGAAACCTAACTAGATTTTCTGATAACATTAGCTTTCACTTAATACTAATCAACAAATCCATAATTAAAGAAAAGGCAACAGCTATTACCAAAGACTGGTGAATGAATGTATAATTTATCGCACATTTATTTTATGCCATTTGTGTGTTCTTGGCTTCAGTAGAGAAAGCAGGGGAGGGAAAGGATGGAGGGAAGTGGGGGTTCCCCATTGTCCCTATATAAGTGGAAGGCAAATAAGGAGGGCAAAGTCATGGAAGAAAAGATACATATAACTATTTATTGAAAACATCACTCATCAGATGGCCCAGACGAATAATTCTATGTACTTCATGGTCATTTTCCTATTTAATTATCACATGGCTATAACAGGTCCACTTTTACAGTGAGGAGCCGGAGACTTAAAGAGATGATAAAAACTAGCCTGACATAAAACAGGAAAATCTGGTATTTGGATCCATATTATCTGGTTCCAGCATCCCCAAGCATAAAAGAAAGGGCCGAGCACTGCGCGGAGAAAAGGCAAATGGACCAAAAGGTTTGCTAGACTTCCCTTTGGGTGGACCAGGATGGGGAGAGGAGAGGATGTAGGATTCTGCTTTAGTGAGCAGCAAGCACTAGCAGTAAATCCAAATAGACAAAGGGCAATTGTCACAAAACTGGTACTTTCTTATAAGAATATGTCTACCATTAGCCTACCCCAACCTAACTATAAAAGTCACAGTGGGGTGCATCACACAACTTCAGAGTCACACCTTGTATTACCTACAAGTAGAGGAGCACAACTGCAGACTAAATTGAGCATCTGGGTCCTGCAAGCAAACTCTGCATAAATTAAACTATGTCTAGCCTGGAAGAGCTGCTTATATCTGAAGTCTGGCCAGATCTTCAGGTACACACTTTGGGAGAGGATGGGAAGCCATTCCTGGTGGGAAGATGGCATCTACTTGGTCAGCTCAGGGAATAGAGGAAGTGGACTGATCTCCTTGAGGCAGAGAGACCTTTTAGGGAGCAAAGACATCCAAGAAACTCCAGCTGCTCCCAGAACCTAATCCTCGCCCCCCAATTCCAACTGGTCCAGGAATTAATCCCCTCAAAGTCCATCTACTCCCAGACTATACATCAGCAGTCCCCAGATCCATGATGACCTCTTGGTCCCCGAGCCAGTAAAGAGAGGGGTTAAACGACTTCCTTTGGGGACAAACCCCAGATTTAGAATTCAGCTCCACCACCCAGGTGACATATGACCTTGAAAGTCTCAAGTTTCCTTATCAGTAAAATGGAGATAATGATAGTACTTCCCTCAGAGTGTGGCTGAGAGGGAAGTTTAAGCCCAGAATTACCAATAAGCCTCTCTTTTATTTCATCACCATCTGTTAACTACACAGGCTCATGTCTTCTTCCAATTTACAAACCGCAAGGGAAGACACTTTAAGATATTTGTTATACCCTTTTCAACATCTAGCAAAGGGCCATAGACAGAGCAGAGACATTAAATACATGCAGTTCTGTATTAAAACTGGAGAAATTTTGACAGAAAACTTGAATGAAGGAAGAGGTTAAATTCTATGGGAGATGAAATCAGTATAAGAAGCTAAACAGTTAATGCTTCTGAGGTCTCTGTCTTTAAAAAAAAAGCTAGATTTATTTATTTCAGTAAGTGGAAATGAGAAAGGAAAGCACTAAAATATAATTTTAGCTAAAAATAAGAATTTGAACACTGAAATATCCATACCCTGTTCAAACCTTCAAAATTCAAGAAAAGATATCTCAAACATGTCTCAAAAAGTGTGTATCAGGAAGGTGTGAGGGAGGTTCAAGAGGGAGGAGACATATGTATACTTACGGCCGATTCACATTGTTTGTTGTATGGTAGAAACCAATACAACATTGTAAAGCAATTATTCTCCAGCTTAAAAGGGATGCCAATCAATGGCTTTCAAAAGACTCCTCCTGCCTCATCAGCCCCATAACAGAGGGGAAGACTTGGTGGTCTCTGCTGAGGAGGGTGTGCTTTGTCCTGTGACTTCAGAACTCCTCGGGCCAGCTGTCCCCTCTGAATTCTTTATACCTTCTGTCTTAAAATTTAAGCATTTCTTTGTATTCATTATATTTCATTGAAAAAGTTGTATCTTTTGTTTTAATCCCACTGTATCCTAATTAGTGATTTTCCTAACAGACTACACATAGTAATTAACCTCCAATCACCATATTCTGGAAAGAATACTGAGTAGTGTCATGTGCCAAGTCCACTGCAGACAGAGTGAAGGAATGCTCAGACCTCCTGCCTGCAACAGGCTCAACTTGAACACAAACTACAGGCAATGAACTCGACTCATTCCAACAGTATTATTTTTAAGTCTACTTTTCTCTTCTGCTAACCTTTTAAGTCCTTCACACCAGTCATCATTTAAACAAAAAAAAAAAGGAAGAAAAAAAAGAGAAAAAGAGAGGAGGGAGAGAGAGCAAGTGACTGATACCATGGAATAATTAAAACAAAACAGGCCTCTACCTTTCTTGGCTGAGAAATCTGGCAAGTACATCACTGGCTTTGAGTTCTTCAGTTAGCTGTATTGCCATGGAAACTTTCGAAAGATGGGGAGCTTGTACTCGAATCACTCCCTGAGGAACGTCAGCCTGCAAAGCAATAATGACACTGGAACAAAGCTGGCAGCAGCTGGAACGTGTAACTCTGTACAATGCATTATACGGTAAGTGTGCTTAACTACTATGCATTTTACTTCACTACATAAAAACCTTAACTACTGTATAATGTAATTTACTAAATTACATCAAACCTCAAATATCCTCTTAATGGTGATAGGGGAACTTTTATAATGCCTGTGCAGTAATGCTTAATTATTTTTAAAGATGTAAAGAATGACAGCAATAACCATTACTGCCATATTAAGTGCTGATTTCTGAGTATTATCTACTGGAGGGTGCTTCTTCATGTAGCAATTTATGAAATTGAATCAGAATGAAGTTACTTTGCGGGCTATTGCAATGTATGCATTAAAAAAAAAAAATCTTCCTGCACATTCACAAAACTTCCCCAAAATTTTGAACCTGAGAGTATTAAAATAAATGAAACATACTTTTCCAATACATTTGTATTGTGTCAGCTCCTCACTAGGTTGATAAGCACACACTGTGACTGCACACTTTGAACCTGAGATGACTCATTCTAAATCCTGTGCCCACAGATGTTAAGAACATTTTATGTATTTGGGAGGCTATCAAAGAAAGATTTTGAGGATTATAATATCAAAACATCAACTATGGCACTCAAAATATTAGACTTAATTAAGTCCTAATGGTTCTGCTAAAATAAATACTAACTTATTATTTATAACCATATGTTCTTGAACAGACCTTAGACCAAACAGCATGCACAAATTATGTTTAAACATAATGCTTTAAACACTACAAATACCCTGTTTAATTCAACCAGAATTTACTAAGCATCTACTGAGTACTGCATTGTGCTACTGATGTTTAGCAAATTTATTTACTTAGCCAGTAAATAAATAAGACACAAGTCCTTTGGTGCACAATAATTTTTGTGCTCACAGCATCATTTTTTAATGTATATGGTCTTGAATTTTTTTAACAAAGTATAA
This sequence comes from Budorcas taxicolor, assembly GCF_023091745.1. Lineage (NCBI taxonomy): Eukaryota > Metazoa > Chordata > Mammalia > Artiodactyla > Bovidae > Budorcas > Budorcas taxicolor. The sequence continues at coordinate 59,271,362 of NC_068918.1, forward strand.
ATATACCATACATGGAATTAATGTGATGCTTTTCAACATGTAAAAATAAGATGATTTTTAGATCAGGTTGCATAAAAACTTAGGTGTCCTCAAAAGATATACGATTGCTTCTCAGTAACATCTGAAATGTAGTATGGGAATAACAAAGAAAACTGATACTGCACAGGACTATCAAAGGAGCAAAGGATTGTGTATGACGACAATGGTATTGTTCCCCCAAACGAATCCCAAACACCGCTTCACCTATAGAGACAGCCTGCGCCCTCATCTGACCACTCAGTGAAGCCCTACAGGGTTGCATGCCCCTCCAAGCCACACAAAGACAAATCACATGGGGCTGCCCACTGGCCATCCAGCTGGGGATGGACTGCATTCCTAGCACCCTGGCCTGAGTCCTCTCCCTGGGGATACTGTGCTCAATCCACCCCTGATCCTACCCTGTGCCCTGACCCCTCAACTCCTGCTCAATTTCTCCCATCCAGCCTGGACCCTTGCCTTGGTTTGTTGACTTCCAGCTTCTGGGGCTTGTAGTTGAGCCTGATACCTGACCTCCACCTCACCTCTAATTTACAAGGCTAATTTGCCATTTTCCTTGATTCTAAGACACATTTTCATCTGTAATATTTTGGAAAATGAGCAGGTTCTTACAATGACTGGGGCATTTCATGTGATACTGTTGTCATCCTTTTCCAAAGCAGTTATTCAATCAATGAAGCATCTTATAACTCAAGGATTATGCTATATGCACTTCTCCCTTGGGGTTCATCTCTAGCTTCTATCCTGCTATGGTGATTTTGCCTGCTGGCCTGGCCTCAACTATTTCCTCATAGGAGGTGAAAAACAATAAGCTAGGCCGGATAACTTGAATGTTGGAGTGATAACTGTAATAGCAATGGTGGAAGTACTGAGTCTATGTTCATAAAATCCAATCTACCTTGTCTACTCAGTGAAAAAAATGTTGGTATTTTGGTTTCTGTTAGTCTATTATTACCATTCTATAGGAGGGTCCTAAATAGCAGGTTAGGGTTTGCAGATCAGCATCCAGTTCACCCTGATTTAAAAGTTGGGAAATTCTGCTAAAGTCATAGTGCCAACTATCCTGACAAAGAGGGTTTCTCTGGTGAAAGTCATAGTCATAGAAATTATTTCCATAATTACATCTTCTACAATCCTAGACTATCAAAAAGGGCAGGAAAACCTATACTGACATTTAAAGTGAAGTAAGATGATATGATTAAGTTTTTAAATATAGAAGGTCCTGCAATAAATGAGTTATAAAATCAAAATGACCCAGAAAAATAATAAATTTGCCATAGAGAGTTCAGGAATATAGCAACCTTCCTCTGCTCCCTGCCTCTCCCCACTATTCCTTGTGGCACATTCCATTCTTTGGATAACAAAATGACAGTCAAAATTTGCTGAAAATACCCATGCTTTCCTGTATTTATGTACATTTTCCTCCCCTTCTGAAATATTCCCTGGTATCCATCCATTTTTCAAGGCCAAGCTCACATACCTCAAACCCCATGGAACACTCCATAGATGGATTCTGACTTCACAGAATCAAAAGGAAATTCCTCTTTCCACTGAAATTCCTGCTGAATCTCTTTTATAATGGAGATCCTAATTTATGACACTTGTATTCTAGTTACATGCCACATATCTGAGTCACATCTGTAGCCATCTATCAATGTTTATTGATTAAATGAATCACTCAAAAATATTTTTCACTAGGGACTTCCCTTGTGGGGCCAGTGGTTAAAACTCTATGCTCCCAATTCAGAGCATGGGTTTGATCCCATGTCAGGGAATTAAGATCCTGCATGCACATAGTGTAGAAAAAGTCTCACTCAAAATCATATGCTAATAAAAGTAAAATTTCTCCAGAATAAAACTGTAGCAATGAGCACTTTCCTTCATAGCAAAAAATAGTCTCGGAAATATTGCCTAAAAGAAAAAACTTAAGTTGCCTCTGTCTACCATATGATACTACTATTGCCCTTGCTAGTGAGAAAAGACAGGGAGGGAAAGAGAACAGAGGATGCAGGCACTTTCTCCCCAAGGCATCTCATGAACAGCTGAAGACCCCTAATAATTGGACCATGGCTACACTTCCCAAATGAGTTCAGGGATCATACTGTGAAGAGCATGGCCAAGCTTTCTTGCAAAACACAACAGTGAGATCAGGATGGTGTGAGGAGTTGTACCCGACAGACAGCACCACACCTCTCACAGGCATCCAGACTCTCTCTGATTGTTAGTTTAGAAGGAAGAGGCCCAGGTACCAGCATCTGAAGGCACTTGAGAGTTCTCAAGTGTATGTGAAAAGTCAGGTAATCGCTGTATTTTGGCTTTTGCCAGTATATGGGGGAGCAGCTTGTGTATAGGTTGCTTATAGCTATGAAATTAAACATTTCCTACACTTTCCCTGTGTGTGTATGTGTGTGGATATGTATGTGTGTTCATGGGAGGGAGGAAGAGAGAGGGAATTCTCAAAGAGTGTTTACTTCCATGGTAATACATCTCATCCAAATTCTCACTACACTACAATAAAAAGACTGTAAGCCTCAATTTGAATCTATCCTACTCTTTACTGCTGGAGGAGAAATGAGCTTAACTGATACACATAATAGTTAAAGATGAAGCATTTGAAATTTGTTTCTGGAAAGTTTTCCCTAGTATCTTGACAAGGACAGAAAAATGGTATTTACTAAAGATGACAAACAGTAAACGACATCAAAGTTCTCATTTAAATAGTGTACAACAATTACTATCAAGCTCCAGAATCATGGTGTATTAAATATTAATGATGTTAGTATACTAATTACACTGAGCTGCCAAGCTTTGAATACACACAACATGCCTGTTCATTGGAGAAGGAAATGGCAACCCACTCCAGTATTCTTGCCTAGAGAACCCTGTGGGCAGAGGAGCCTGGTAGGCTGCAGTCCATGGGGTCGCGAAGAGTCAGACCCGACTGAGCGACTTCACTTTCACTTTTCCCTTTCATGCATTGGAGAAGGAAATGGCAACCCACTCCAGTATTCTAGCCTTGAGAATCCCAGGGACAGAGGAGCCTGGTGGGCTGCAGTCTCTGGGGTCGTACAGAGTCGGACATGACTGAAGCGCCTTAGCAGCAGCCTGATCATTAAGCCAAACCGTCTGTTCTTAGCTCGAGCCATAAGAAGAACTAAACCTGTGAGCAGTAGAATCTTTGTATCCTTCCTAGTTCACATTTTGTTTGTCTTAGCAGCTGACTCTGTCTCTCACTTCTTAGAATTCTTTCCATGTGCTTGTGAGCTGAAGTTTTATAATGTACAAAAAGACTGGAAAAGAGCATTATTTGACTAACATGTGATTAAGAATTAGTCACAAAGGATTTCACAACTTACAAAATGTTAGTTAATTTCTTAGGTATGCAAAGACTGTTAAAACAGAGAAAAGAATCTCATATGGTCCTCACATGTTCTACATATTGAAGTCAAGTATATTTTTAAAAACAGGATTTTATTTCTTACTATTTGATAAAATAAACAATGATTTTATCATTTTTTTCAAAAGGTGTACACAAATACTGTGTTGCTCATATTTTTATACCCTAGAGATTAGAAATTTTATGCCGGGCCCTTAGAAGAAACATTGACTTCCTTTTTTAAATTAAAAGATAATTTAAATGTAAAGCTGACATCTTTTAATACTACCCCCCACAAAAAAAAAAAAAAAAAAAACCTGTCTTCAAAGGGGCAAATTGGACATACAACTTTCTCAAAAAAAGGCCAGATGTAATATGTATTTTGGAAAATTGAACAAGGACATTTTAGCAGGGTATCTTCAACTAAAATGGCATCTTCATCACTTTAATCTGATTGGAGGTGGAGATACAAAAATCATTCTCTGTTATCTTGAACTGTCTAATTTTGATTGGGTTTTTGTAACCCAAATGCTTAAACTTTTATCCACCTTACAGACACAGAGAATTTTAAAGGTCTGAAATAAGTTCTATCATTAATAAGCACTTAATTGACAATGAAATAAATTCTGATATTTTTCACTTTTAATATGGTATTTTTTAGGCACTATAAAAAATCAGAGAACATCTGAAAGAAATAAGATTTTATGTTTGATATTGTGATTTGATTTTCCATATGGGTCCCCAAGTAGAGCCAGACGCTATTTCTAGACCCAAGGCAGATGCTTGAAACAATACCTGTGACAATGCTCTGGGTCTGAGCTGTTATGTGAAACCACAGATGGGATTCTAAACAGAGTTGTGACTAGACACACAACCTCAGCCACAAATGACCCAGAGTCTACACCACACTGCTGCCAACTCCAGCATTCTTCTGAAATGGCAGAAGATGAGAGTAACAGATTCTTTTTCGTGTCCAAAACCCCAAAAATGTCACAAGATCATTTTGGAACTTTTAGCAAGTCATGTAGACTCTCTAAAGCTCAAGTTCCTCAACTGTTAATTAAGGGTGTGACCAGCAGATCATCCTGAGTTAACACTGAAATTCAACCTTAGGGAAGAAAATGTTTGTTTCCTCTATAATGATGGCAGATGGAATGAGCAGCTTGCCTTATTTCACAGAATCTCACAGAGCCCTGCTCTGTGCTCATGCTCTCTCATAAATGCAGAGTTTCCTTTTACTTTTAGAGGTATACTTGACTGATAGAAGAATCACACAGATCTAAGTCCACAATGGACTTGAAGCCTGTGTGATTCAGCAGTTCATAACCAGATGCTCATCAAAGCTGCCCAAGATCCTTTCTAAACAGAGAGACAAAATGAGGTAATTATAGGTGAAATGATGAAAGGTTATGATTTCCCTAAAAATACTAACAGGAAAAACGGTGTGGAAGACAAGATGGAACAAGATATAAAAATGTGTTTGATGGTTGGTGATAGGTTTATGGAAGTTCACATATTATTCTATTTTTGTGTACTTTAGAAAAATCCCATAATAAAATTAAATATATATGCACACAAACACATGCACACCAAATGGGGGAAAATCATCCTGACAGTTTTCAATACAAGACACGTGTACATGTCCTGTGCTGAGAGATTCTGATTCACAGGATCCAGGAAGTGGGCTAGTCGTGATTTGCTGCTATTTACTCTTTAAAAAAATAATCCTACAGAGGCCCCTACTGCATACTTCTGGCTAAGCACCATTAAGCTGTTCTTACTCTCACTTTATAGACGAAATTGAGACCTAGAGAGAGAGAAAGTGATTTGCCATTAATATCTCAGTAATGGCAAAGCTAGGGCTATTTCAAGCCATATGACTTCTGGTGTTTGATACAATGTGTTTATATATATATATATGCATATGTGTGTGTGTGTGTGTGTGTGTGTGTGTGTGTATGATATCAATCCTAACTCAAGTTGAAGGTAGTCAGAAAATGGTTCAAGTGGCCGATAATTATGTTATTTTTCACCAAGTGTTTCCTCCTGTTGTAATTAATAGATAAGTCTCATTAGTACTTGGAAATTTACATTTGTACCAAACAATTAATATACTGCAGCCATTATAAACATTGGTCTTGCTAAATAGATTGAGTGTGTCCCTAATCCACCTAGCCCAGCATGTCTTAATAACAGGAATACCTTGTTATATACAGTTAGCATTCAGAGGGCCTAAAAAAAATATTTCCTTGATGAATTCTCACTGGGGAAAAGTCACAACTAACCTTTCAAATGCAAAATCCAGAGGATCTCTTATCCAACTTTACTCAACCTCTCTGTAGCATTTGGTGCTATGACCAAACTCCATTACCCTACTCTTCTCCCCAGGGCAGCTACAACACAACCTTCAACTTTCTGTTATTTCCTATTACTTCCTGGCCTCTTTTCCATGGCCCACTATTTAAATATTTGTATTTTTGCTTTTTTTTTCTTTTTCATTTCTTACCCCATGTACCCACTTGTGTAACAAGAATCACACTGTGGCTTCAAGGACAGTCTCTATGTTGGTCCCAAATGCATGTCTCCAGCTCTGTCCACCCCCTGAGCTTCAGGCCATATAAACAACTTTTCCATAGGCATGTCAACCCCAAATGCCAAAAATGGACTACCCCAAAGCCTGTTCCTCTTGCTGGACGTTTTATCGCGATGACAAAGTCTCCCAAGGTAAAATCAGCAAGTCATTCTAGATTCCTTCTTGTTCTACATTCCTCACATCCAATCAGTTCTACCATCTCACTGATAAGGGTCTTACAGGCTCAGAGTCAACACTCTTTTCATTCCCAAAGCTGGGGCTTAGCTCAGCCCAAGCCTGTTTTTAAAGCTATATATTAAACATATGTAATAATGGCAGTAAAACATGTTCATTTTATTACTACACCTAAGCCCAGGATTGGGGAGATATATATATATATATATCCTTCTCAGAATTTTTCTGTGCTCTGTGGGTAAGAGAGGCTAACGGTAAAGAGACCTGGATTTAAAGTCCTACAAGACTTGGTTTCAAATTCCAGCTCCACAACTTCCTATCCAGATAACCTTAAGTAAATTATTTACGATTGCTAAGCCTCACTTTCCTGATCTGTAAAAAAAAAAACAAAAAAGAGACTATTTTAAGAGTAAACTCCAACTAAACAGCAGCAGCAAACTGCAAGGAATACTAAACAAAATGTGGGTAAAATGTTTAGCAGCATACCTGACCTCTGATAAGCATTCAAAATAATGATAATTATTATCCCTTACAAATAGATCAATAAACAATTCACTGATTTGTAATTTCTTCCTTCAACACATTACAAATATCTTCCAATGTCATATACACACTTTTCCACTTTCATGGTGTTTCATTAAATAGATATGTCATAATATATTTAACGGATCACCTCTCCTTTTGGATTATTTCTAATTTTGACCCATACAAAGAAAATGGCAATGAACTTGAGCATAATTATTTGCATGATTTTGAGGATTTTGCCACAGGCTCTCCAGAGAGATTTGACCAATTTATTTATATATACTCCAATTAACAATGAACTTAGCTAGCATCTCCTACCTAACCTTCTCTCACAATATCCTTCACCTGCCAAGCATCACAACTGCTCTAAAATGCAAATACAATCATGTTACCTCCCGGGGGTGTCACAACTTTCAGCAGTTCCCCACCATATACACAATAGAAGCCTGGCTCCTCCTGGAGCCTCATTCCTGCCTTCTTTCTGTCCCTGCTCCTCCACACACCTCACTGGCCAGGATGACTTAATTTCCCTCCAAACACCCTCAATCATCCTCACTTAGATATCCAACACACACCTTCCACTCAACAGACCCTAATAGAAATTGTGATCTTCCCTAAGTGTCAATCCCATTCTTAAATTTCTTGGGCCAAAAACTTCTGAATCATTTTGGACTTTTTTCTTCTTTTTACAGCTCATCACTTCAGCATCAAGAGATCCCAGTGGCAGAACTCCCTGGCAGTCAGTGGTTAGGACTCAGCGCTAAGGTCCCGCATGATGTGTGGTGTGGCCAAAAAAAGAAAAAAAAAAAAATTTAAATAAAAATCCCAATGGTCTAACTTCAAAAAATATCCAGAATTTTACCACCTCTCAACCTCCTGGTCTGTCACTCAGATTACGACACGAACCTCTTGCAAGGTCTCCCTATTCTATCTTCACTGTCCTAGAGTCTGTTTTCAAAACAACAGACCAAGGGATTATTTTAAAATATAGATTTTCAAGCCTTTCTTCAAAAGCCTGAAATGATCGTGCTTCACCCAGGGCAAATCCAGATTCCTAACAATGGCCTACAAGGCCCTGCATAATCTGGTTCCACTGTCCCACTGACTTCATTTCATACATTGTCCCCCTTGCTGGCTCCACTCCCATCACAATCACTTCTTGCCAGTCCTCAAGTGCCTTCAGGCATTCGTGCAGTCTATTCCCTCTGCCTGGAAAGTGCTGCCTAAAATACAGACCCAGCTTAGTCCTCCTGAACATCATCCCCTGAATGCACACTACCCAGGCCACACAACTTAACACTGCAAAACACTCCCCCCTCCCGATTCCTCTTTTTCTGCCCTACTATTTTTATTATTATTTTAGGTGCATTTAACCACATACTAACATACTATATTATTAATTATATTTTAATTTTGAAATTAAAAGCAGCGAGCAGCGAGCTTTATCTGTTTTGTTCACAGAGTGTATTTTGAGTGCCTAGAACAGTGTCTGGCACATAACAGGCACACATCCAAGAATTGTTTAACAAATAAAACATCTCAGGCAGCTTCATTCAAATGATTTGGGTGGAGAGTCAAGACACACAAACATGAAAAATACGGAGTGGGCAAGAGGGGATAGTTTATGGAAACACAGATGGCCTGTGTTCCTGGTGTCTCAGATGGTAAAGACTCTGCCTGCAATGCATAAGACCCAGGTTAGGTCCCTGGGTTGGGAAGACCCCCTGGAGAAGAGAATGGCTACTCACTCCAGTATTCTTGCCTGGAGAATTCCATGGGCAGAGGAGCCTGACAGGCTACAGTCCATGGGGTTGTAGAGTCAAACATGACTGAGTGACCAACACACACATGTTCCACTCAAGTGAATAGCTGCTACTCAGATCCAGGTGACTGCCACTCTGCAGGAAACAGATTCCCCCTAGGGCAAGGAAACCTGAGGATACTCCCACTTCAATATGTCCAGTTAAGATGGACGTCCAGACTTTAAGGTTAAAATGTTTTAAAATGCTGGCAACTGGTGGGACTTAGGTAGAAAATTGACTAATTGGTGACTCATCACATAACCACAGTACTTGACATTATCTTGTACTTTGTTGTTCTGCAATTGTTTCCCAATATTTTTTCTCCTTAGCAATCCCACTGCTGGGCGTACACACCGAGGAAACCAGAATTGAAAGAGACACGTGTACCCCAATGTTCATCGCAGCACTGTTTATAATAGCCAGGACATGGAAGCAACCTAGATGTCCATCAGCAGATGAATGGATAAGAAAGCTGTGGTACATATATACAATGGACTATTACTCAGCCACTAAAAAGAATACACTTGAATCAATGAGGTGGATGAAACTGGAGCCTATTATACAGAGTGAAGTAAGCCAGAAAGAAAAACACCAATACAGTATACTAACACATATATATGTGGAATTGAGAAAGATGGTAATGATAACCCAGTATGCGAGATAGCAAAAGAGACACAGATGTATAGAATAGTCTTTTGGACTCTGTGGGAGAGAGAGAGGGTGGAATGATTTGGGAGAATGGCATTGAAACATGTATAATGTAAGAAACGAATCGCCAGGCTAGGGTCGATGCAGGATACAGGATGCTTGGGGCTGGTGCACTGGGATGACCCAGAGAGACGGTATGGGGAGGAAGGTGGGAGGGGGGTTCAGGATTGGGAACACGTGTACACCCGTGGCGGACTCATGTTGATGTATGGCAAAGCCAATTCAGTATTGTAAAGTAAAATAAAGTAAAAAGAAAATAAAAAAATAGAATGATAGTAGCTTGAAAAAAAAAATTCTGGCAATTGATGAAATTGTTTCAACCAAAACGATAAGCTAAATGACTTCCACTGTGGGCCACGATCACCTATGGATGACCACTCTGCCTCTCTGATGTCCACTTCCTGCTTGTAGCCCAGAGTCCTCTGGTCAGGCTCCATCACACAGTTCTAGCATCTCTGAGCCCCACCCTCCTGCATCCTTCTCTTGCTATCTGTGGGAGAGCACCAGCCCCATCTCCCCCTGAAGACTTAACAGGGAGTAGGGGCTTGGCACCAAGGAGGCATTTACTAGTATTTTTTCAGAAGAATTGCTGAATTTCTCAGAAAAGAAAATCAAAACTCAAAGATTAAGTGACAGTTAATGCATGATTTAACTGAGAGTTAAATCCAGGCTTAATCCCACACCTTAAACTGACAATATAGCTTTTAACTAGTACAGACACAATTCCCAGACCAGCTCTTATTTATTTAACCCAAAGGTGTTCCCTGGTGGCTCAGCCAGAAAAGAATCCACCTACAATGCAGGAGACCTAGGTTTGATCCCTGGGTTGGGAAGATCTCCTGGAGAAGGAATGGTTACCCACTCCAGTATTCTTGCCTGGAGAATTCCATGGACAGAGGAACCTGGCAGGCTATAATCCATGGGATCTCAAAGAGTTGGGCATGACTGAGTGACTAACACTCACACTTCACACAACTAAAAGAAATCCAATGCTATTTTTCTATAAATGACCAAATCATTTAAACATTTCATCTCCAAAAAATTAACATTTTAATTTCTGTCTAAAAGACTTATTAAAAAGGTACAGCACCAAGTCTGTTTTCTTAAACTGTTCCTCAGAGCATGACATTTAACTATCTCATTAAATATTAGTAAGACAAGAGTATAAAGTCACCTAAATTAATGTGAATAAGCAGGACTACAAAAAAAAGTTCACGTATTCATGATGTCCTTAGAAGTAACAAAACATTCTAAGTTAAATAAGAATATCTTAAAAATCCTTTCTAACCTGTATCATTTCTCAAAAAATACCATACTATGTACAACTCCCATTTATTAAATTTTACATTTTTAAGATACTACAAATTGACCAAAAAAAGTTTAATGTCAATAAAATGCTATTTTTTAAGAATGAGAGCTATAAATCAATAAAGGAGAAAAAAACATTTTTGTGTGTGATTACTGGATCCCTAAGTAGGCCAAAGCAGGAAAATCAGACAAAGGCTGGTAAGTGCATTTCCATATTATTCCACAAGATGTCAGCATGTAACTGAGGAACCTCAATGTTGGGGTGGTGGTGGAAGGGTGTCTTCACCATAAATAGAACAATAGAAACCCTTGCGTTTCATGTTCTTAAGTTAGAGCTTTCGTAACTCACTTCTAAATGTGTTTTCATGTACATTTCATTATTTTAGACCAGTTCTTAAGATATTCTTACAGAAGTTTATGATTACTAATATTTAGTTGCTGCTGCTGCTAAGTCGCTTCAGTCGTGTCCGACTCTGTGCAACCCCATACACGGCAGCCCATCAGGTTCCCTGTCCCTGGGATTCTCCAGGCAAGAACACTGGAGTGGGTTGCCATTTCCTTCTCCAATGCATGAAAGTGAAAAGTGAAGTTTCCCTTTAAAAAATATTTTAATTTTCTGTGTTCCAACATAACTCTTTCCAAATTCTTATGACCCCATTAAGACCCTTTGAAGACTTACTGAAGTCCAGGGAGGATCTTAGGCACAACACCAATACTGACCTATTTGTTTTTCAGGGTTAGTTATTTTTCCCCCATTTTACAGATGAGAAAAGTGAAGAAAAGATCAGTGGTTCACACAAGAGACTCTTTAGCCACTAAACATTACAACTGGTGGACAACTGCTATCTCCGTGTCATCTGTGTGTGTACACGTGGGTGAGTGAGGGTGAGTGTGTGATGAGACATTCCTTTCTTGTTATCTTCCTTTGTTCTTTATCAACAAACTCACATGCTGAGTTACCAAGACCTGTGCAACTATCCCTACTTATTATTAGTACTAGTGAGCATAGGTACCCTTATTAATGCCTTTAATTTATAAACAGTACCAGAGCTTATCAAGTGTGTAGAAAGTCATACTATAAAACATTTAAAACTCTTTGTTGTATATATATTAAAAACAGTACTGCAATCTGCATAAATACATATATCTTCAAATTGTTTCTTACATCATTTGCACTCTTATCTTGCTTTTCATATTTTTCTCGATCATAAGCCATTTTCTTCAGCAATTTCTTCATGGCTTTTTTATCTTTTCTATGATTTTCAGTGTTTTGCTTCCTCACTTGGTTGACAATAAACTTGGGAATCTATGGAGAAATGAAATTAAGTTTGGGGAGGAAAAAGAAGTAGCAACATTTTCAACTATTGAAATAATTATCTTTATTTCTTATATTTGGAGAGAAGTAAAAGTTTTATCTATTTGATAAGACTATGCAATTCATTAAATGTATGGGGAAAAGAATAGATCGTGTTACTCACCATGTGTTCAGAGCCTTCAGGTGATGCAAGTTACCACCCACTGTGTAAGGTTCAAAGAGAGGCTTGGTGATGTTCAAGGACATAGTGGCCACTTCCTATGCCAAGACTGGAGACTGCCTGAGGTAACTGACCTCAACAGTTGGCCCCTTGCGTGGGGGCTTCCCTGCTGGCTCAGATGGTAAAGAATCTACCTGCAATGCAGGAGACGGGTTCGGTTCCTGGGTTGGGGAGACCCCCTGGAGAAGGGAATGCCTGAGGTAACTGGCATTAGGGGTCACCACCTCAATGGTTGGCCCCTTTAGGGTCTATCTATCTATACCCTTGCCTCTTTAACCTATAGACCTCTTCTTAATGCTAACCAGCTAGCCTCTCCTGTCAGAAGAGAAAGAAAAACTCACCAAGAGCTGATGGATGCCTAACAATAATCCAGGAAAAAGTAATCCTCAGAAATTCCATTAGCAAAAATAATATATTTTAGGTTACCAAATTGAAACAATAAAATCATGTTGGCATTTTAAGAAATGAGATTTAAAACATTAGTTTTTTTTTTAAACTGCATTTGAAATTACCTATATTGGTTACTTTTTTGCAGAGACTATAACAATATAAAAATAATAAAGACTTCAAGATCTAGATATTATCACATTAACAGAGCTTGAAAATGTATACTCACTGTCCACAGGAGTTTCTGATACTTAATCAGTAAGTGCATGATATTAGCTATCCCGGCTGCCATTACGAATTCTCGCTGTTCGCCGGCCTTCAAACCCAATGAGTGATACATGAAGAGGTTTGGGGCCATGACCATTGCCACGTTTATGACCGTCATCTTATTTTTCTCTTTATTGTCTACAACTCTTTGGAGAAATTCAAGCAGGGCCTGAAACAAAAATGGCTCTTTGAGATCTGTGTCGTACATGAAGATAAGAGATTAAAGCACTGTAGCACATGAGATTTTCATTTACTTAAAAAAAAAAACTTAAGTTGAACATAACCACAGTCAGCTGGCCACATCCAGTGGGCCTTGTCCTCAAAGCTGCTCCATTGGTTAACACACCCTGAGGTGGTGCTGTGTGTCATCTAAGGACTATGGCCCCGGGGAATGATGCAAGAGACACACATCTGAGCTGCTGGTGGAGAGAGGAATGGAGAAGCATCAGACTGCATCCCTACCAAGCCATGGAGCACTGAAAAACAGTTAAAATATCAAACAAATATTCACTTTGCAGGAAGTGCTGTACTTTATCTCTAGGAATTAAAATTTTTAAAGAAGGAAAGAAAAACCTTAAAAGGATTCATTCCATCTCAGTTGCATTTGTTTTAAGGGATTCAGTAGCTGGCTGACATGAAATCCAAAAAGAATGAAGACTCTGATGGGGAGGAGGGGGAATAGCTAGAGACAAAAAGAAAGAATTGAGACAAAAAAAAAAAGAAAAGCAGCTTTTCACCAGACCAAGCTAGTTTATGCTCAGTTTGATGCCACCCACTTCCCATCTCTATCACCAATACTTAAGTCTCCTCCGAGCCCCTCCTCCACAACAACCACAGGCAGCTTAGACCACCCTTTTGCCAGGACAGAAAGCTTCCAGTTCTTCTGCAAATCAGTTTTGGTCTAAACCATTAACAAAAATAATTGCACAGATAGTCAATGATATCTATGAGCAAGGCATTGTTTTAAGAACTTTATAGACATCATTTCACTTAATCCTGGTTGGAAACAGAAGCTGTACCAATTTCCATCATACAGATGAGAAAACAACATCTAAGAGAATGGATGTAACTTACCCGATGTCATAGAGTGAGCAAATGGAGGAGAAGTAACTTAATTGCCTATCTATCTGGCTTTGTTTCTGAACTCTTAACTATTAAAAGAAGCAGGTTTTCATATTTAGCCTAAAATTCCTACGTAAATAAGGCCAAATAAACTATGCCAAAATGGAAAAACAACAACAACAACAAAAAACTATTCTTCTCTCACAAAATTTTTAGGGGAAAAAAAATTCCTATAAGCTCAATCGTGAATCCAGTTTAGCTGTTATATAGACTCTCAAAGTTTGAAACAAACTAAAGGCATAGCCTTACTATCTAACAATGAGATTCATGTATCTAATTTTTGATCCAGTGCTCAGAAAGTTAAACTGTAATCCAAGAATAAGGTTATATAGAAACAATACCGTCTCAAATGAGAACAAAAGATTAATTGGTAAAGTTTGGAAAAAAATATTTAATTTTGTTCCAGAGACCAGAATAATTATTCAGGGAACAGTGTCTTTCTTTACAAGCATAAATTACAGAGTTTAGGTAATAAACCACTTAAACGTGGTGTGCATAATGCAATAGTTATCAAAATACTACTATCAGATATTAGAATGTTATGTGTATAGATATAAAACTAATAAAATGTTAGCCTAGGCTTTGCTGAAAGAACTTCATCTTTGGATGTATTGTCACTACATCTGATCTATAAGAGCTGCCTTTTCTTAAAAGTTTCTATCACCAGGACTTCCCTGGGTCCAGTGGTTAAGACTCCATGCTTCCAATGCAGGGGGTATAGGTTCGATCCCTAGTCAGAGAACTAAGATCCCACATGTGGCAGAGTACAGCCGAAAAAAAAAAGTATCTATCACCAGTCTGGTGTTATATAAATGTCACTGGACCTACTCTCTGAAAACTCAGTTTGAGTCTCAGTACAGTTAGTTGACTTCCCTGGTGGCTCAGACGGTAATGCGTGTGCCTGCAATGTGGGAGACCCGGGTTCGATCCCTTGGTTGGGAAGATCCCCTGGAGAAGGAAATGGCAATCCACTCCAGTACTATTGCCTGGAAAATCCCATGGACAGAGGAGCCTGGTAGGCTACAGTCCATGGGGTCGCAAAGAGTCAGACACAACTGAGCAACTTCACTTCACTTCACAGTTAGTTACTAATCAGCTCTGTGCGATCTTAGGGTAAACCTTTTGGAATCCCGTTCCTTAAAGTCTTCTTATTCATAAAATGGGAATACTAATTTCCTAGCCTGCCAAGATTAAGCAACAAAATATATACAATGAATTTGCTGAAACTACAAAAAAGATAAATGCTTGTCAATAATAACATTAACATGGATTCCCCACTGTTAACATTAGTCTTTGTTATTCCTCCAAGTCAAAGGTTGGTTTGATCACTAGTTCAAATGCACATAAATTTGTTAAAAAAAAAAATCCTGATCAACAAGTTGCCTAAAGACATCTATTGCCTTAGATTTAAACTAGGACATAGGGTTTAATATGGTCCCTCCAAACCCTTAGATGTGCTGTAGAAATAGTCTATACAAGTCATGTATATGATCCTATCCCTCCAAATGGCAATAGAAAGAGTGGCATAATTGGAAAAATTGAGGAAGTTTGCATTAAGCTTCCTGAAATCATCTTGTGATGAATTTCCCTTCTCTTTCAGAGAAGTAAATTTAAATGGTTTATTCTCTTGCATGCATGCTATACTTGTTTCAGCATTTCTGTTATTAGACATGTTGTTGAAACCTTTATCAGATCTGGCTAATTAAACTACTGAAGCTTAAGTAAATTAATAAAATTGTTTGGCAATTTCCAATTTTTTACCCCAAGAAAGTATTTTCCACTTACTTACATAATTGTGCTCCAGTAACTTTATGTCCTAAAAGTAAAACTAAAATTAAAAATATATATATACACTCTTAAACAGATTTTGTCTTAAAAGAATGTGCCTGGGGTTTAAAGGCAAAATCCAAGAATGAGTTCTGGGCCAACCTTGCCCAATAGTAACCATATTGGAATAACTGTTTCCTCCACTACTAGTTGAACTCTTTTGAACTAGGCATATTTTAAGTAACTCATGTGTCTTTCGATTTCCATTTTATATTGGCCATTCACAGGGCCATCACACAGATAGGCACCTTTATGTGAATCAGAAAAAAGATGGACTAAATTCCTCTTTCTGGGTAGTTATGAACTGTAACAAGGGCATGGCTGACAAGCAGAGAACAGACTGAAAATCAGTCCCCACCTCGTCCTGGGTCCTATTTTAGCCACAGTCTACCCGCCCATACACAGCAGCCTTGGTCACATGATGCTTGAATACAACCCTTCCTGGAGCTGGCCTCTGTCTCCAAAACCAAACCAAACCTATTCTCAGCTACTCACAAAGTTAATCAGTGAAGTGAAAGATTATTTTCTGACTTAGTAAAGAGAACAACTCATTGGAAGTTCTCTTTCAGTGATGTAATGTTTCATTCCAGCAATCCTCATCAACTGCTTCAGGCAGAAAAGTTGAGTATTGACATTTACTCCAAGGGCATGGAATTTGCTCACCTGGTTTCAGTTCAAGGAGTCTTAATGAGGTACAGAAAAACATTTCCAAGGTTTACCAACTGGTGGTTTTGTTTTCTCAACAGGAAATTTTTTGACGTGATTCTTTTTCATTTTAAATATAAGGAACTATAGGGGGTAAATGGGCAAGGGTTGCACCCTTACTTGTATAAAAAAATTTTTACTTGTATAAAAAAACTGTTACTTTTTAAGGTAACAGTAAAACATAAGGTAGATGTGCTTTCTAAATTAAAAATTTTTTTTCTAAGAGTTTATAATTAAACCTTTTTTAACTACCCTAAAATTTTTTGCCATTAAGGAAAACTAATCAGTGTGGAACAATCCACTGATTATTATGAAAGCTTCTGATGATACATAATAAATGGTATTTAATCATATGACTATCAGACCAAATCACTGTGAAATGATGATATAGATCAGAAACTCAGGGTAAGCCCTTAGAGAAATGACTAGAATTTGAGTTGGTTTATCTTTTGACTAATCAAACATTTCAAGTTCATCATTATGACTTACTTCAAACTCTACTGCTTGGAACTACAAACACATGCAACATCTTTATGCAGCAATGGGCTATATTTGGTGAGCTTTAGGAGTTCCTTTTTAAACATTCAATTTTTACCTTACTAGTACATGCTCACTAAATAAAACTGGAAAATAGAGGAATAATAGAAAGAAGAAAAAAATAAAATACATTCATGTTTTTTATTAACAAATGAACCTCAATCACCTGTAGAAGAAATGTTATAGTTGAAAAAAAGACAAAAAAAAAACAACAATACCTAATGATACTATTAACATGACTAAGCCGGGTAATAAATTAATAGAGTTAACGACTTTCACCATCTCTCCTTAAAAACAAGTCTTCACTTTATAGACAACTACTAACATTTCCACAATACCATTATTTTGTTTTGCCACAAATAATGAAAAATGACTCTTAGTTCTGAGGGATATTTAGCGTAAATGAAACCAGCTGACCTTGAGTGTGTCTCTGTTTGCTTCGGGCAGGAGGATGACAAGAAGGTTCAAAGCCTGCAGTTGTTGCTTCCTGGTTGGAAGATCTGCAGACAGATTAAATACATCTGAATGCTTTGTCTTTACCAAATACTTCTCTTTACTTTCTTTTTCTGTTTTGCAAGAAAAAAGTTGTTTGGCATAAACATCACTGTGAAATGTGAGACACAATGAGTGAGCAGTAAGCCTTGTTGAGAGGGCGTGTGGGGGAGATCAGGAGAAGCAGCTGTTAAAGTAGAGCTTTCTCCTTCTCGGAATGCTCACTTCCAACTGTGAGCGTATGACGGCGGCCTTATGTTTGCAGACACACAACAGTGCTTTGGAAATAATTTTAACTTCTGCATGATAATTATTCCCCAGCGAAAAAGCAGAGAGATTGGACCTTTTATAAAACAGTGTCAGAGTGCACCTGTAACAGTGAAGCTTCTTCTCATGGTGAATGAACAAATTATGTGGTATCCATGGTTAAAAGCTAAAACAAAGCATGGAACACAATAAGTGTTCGATAAATATTTGTGGAATGAATAAGAAAACCAATCAGCAATGAGAGAGTTGAAGAGGTACATTATTATTATTGATATTTCCTATTTTCAGTACCCCCATCCCAATAAGTAAAACTCATGGATATCTGGAATCATTCTTGCTTTTACTTCTCAGGGATAAATTTGGTCCTTCAGTCCATATCTAAGGACTCTATATGCAAAATAGCACAACTTAACCATCAAAAAATATTTTAAATGACAATTTCAGTCATATTTCCCCCCAAATTCTAAATAAATGATATGATGATATCATTTATGATATCCCTATCCTTAAATGAGATAAGCCATGGGAAACATCTCAATATGACATGCTTTAAGAATAGCTTGGAACATAATGGAATAATATTCAGTAAAAAAAAAAAATCTGGCCATTTTCAACAACATGGATGAACCTTGAGTGCATTATGCCAAGTGAAATAAGATGGAGAAAGACAAATATCTTATGATCTCACTTATATATAGAATCTAAAACAAAAACAAAACAGCGCACATATATACAGAGAACAGATTGGTACCACCAGATTGGAACAATCTGAACCACCATAGGTATCGGGGTCAGGCCAGGAAATGGCTAAAGGCAGACAAAAGATACAAACTTCCAATTACAAAATAAGTAAGTCTCAGGGAAACAATGCAAGCATGGCAACAGCGGCTTTCCAGGTGGCTCAGTGGTAAAAGAATTCACCTGCCAATGCAGGAGCCGCAGGAGACACGGGTTTGTTCCCTGGGTCAGGAAGAGCCCCTGGAGGAGGGCATGGCAATCCATTCCTTGTATTCCCTGTATTCTTGCCTGGAGAATACCTTGGACAGAGGAGTCTGGCGGACCACAGTCCATAGTGTAGCAAAAAGTAAGACACAACTGAGTGACTATGCATCAGACCATGCGTGGCAACTATAGTTAATACTACTCTATTACATACTTTAAAGTTACTAAGAGCAGATCTTTAAAGTTCTCATTACAAGAAAACATTTTTCTATAATTATGAATGGTTACAGATGTTAAGTAGACATTATGATCACTTTTCAATGCATGCGAATAACAAATATTGTACATGTGAAACTACTATAATATTATATGTCAGTATACTTCAATTAAAAAAAAGAATAGCCTGGAAAAGTTCGGGTTGACACTGCAGTTCAGCATAATCATTAACAGTGCTTCTCTTTCACTCTCAAAAGTGTGCCAATTTGGAAGTTAAAGTATGGCTTGGTCACTAGAATGTGGTGACAGCATTTTTCCTTTTTTGATGGTCTCTATGACTAAAAGGGGTAATTATGCCAGTACATGAACCTCATCAGATCTCTCTGTTCACTGGAAAGGAATTGAGAACTATTCAAGACGTTAATTTGGAGCCTGCCCAAGACCACAAAATGGAAAGACATAAGAATCTGTTGCCCCTCCGACCAACGAAGCAGTCAAATGATTTGTTCCATGTTTCTGCATGACAATTTCAAAAGCTAATTTTTCAGGAAATAATCACAGACTCTGTCACAACTCCTTGTGCTTTTATGATAACTGTTAATCCACAGCTTCTCCGGTAAGTGTTGCTTTTAACACTTGGCAAGAAAAATGTATCAGAAAGCTTACGTGATTCATTCTATTAAAAAATAAATGTGACGTTTCCAGCTTTTAATATGAAAACACATACACTGTATTGCTTAAAGGGTACATAATTAATCCGCACCTGAAGAGATATGGACAGATTTATTATCTATTTACTCCTAGATGTATATTTATAAAGGAAAAGAAAACATCGAGTGGCATTTTATTACTCACTGACATCAATGAGTCAGTGTGTCTACCCAAATATATCTGGTTATATTCTTCACAAAGCAAAATGTCATTAAAGCAATTAATATGGATGGCACTGACTCAAGGATTGCTTCAAAGAGGGGTGGCACTTACTCTGGACAGCCTGGAAAGCTTTGAGATATTCTACACTGAGCAGTGGCTGGGGCAGCTCCCGGATAAAGAGCTTCAGCAGGCTGGCGGCATCATGCTGCTTGACACTTTCCCAATTAAAAGTCCCTTCATAGAACTTTGCTTCTAGTTCTTGGCAAAGATTCTGAAAGGCAGAAGAGAGAAAGGGAAAAAAAAAAAAAAAGCTACCAATAAGTTGATTTATTTTTCCTTGCTGAGACTGATATACTTCCCACTTCAGAAGAGATTCTACTCTTTTGTGGCTTTTTATTATTTGCTTTTTAAATATTTATTTATTAATTTGGTTGCATGAGGTCTTTCGTTGCAGTGTGGAGGCTCTGTAGTTGTGGCTGGCAAGCTTAGTTGCCACGACATGGGGGAATCTTAGTTCCCCAACCTGTGTCCTTTGCGTTGCAAGGCTGGTTCTTCACCACCAGACCACCAGGGAAGTCCCAAGATGTTACTTTTTTGAAAAGACATCTGAAACTACTAAAGGCCAACACTTCTCTATTACTCAGAAAAATATTCCTTCTCCTACCCCAAGTGTAATTCATCAATGAAAATGATACCTAAGGTCTAGAATTCCAAAACTTTACACATTTTCCAGGATAGGCAACAAACCTTAAGCAGTAGAGGCTGAAATAAAAGAACAGGTAAAACAGACTTTGCACTTGGGGGCTTTACTTAGATACTATAATTTTTCACCAACTTTTAAAAAATTATTTAAAGAAAAAGTCTGTGCTTTATTTAGAAGTACATTATATAACAAAATACGTAATCAACCTATGGACCTAAAGCAAAAGGCCACCTCTGATTAGTCACCTCTGGGAAATGGAAGACCAAGTTCCATAGCAAATGAGGTACGAAAAATACATTAGTATACCCCGTCTTACACGCAGAGGGTGTCAGTGACCCAGCCATCCTGCTGCCAGCTGCAAAAAACAGCTGGAGTCCTTGTGGAATTAGAAGTACCTAATTCATTTACCTCAAGGACTCCACAAAATCTGCCAGACAAATTATTAATAATAAATCAGTTTTGTTTCATAATTACTATTTTCTATATGCTTTTCCACTGTGGCATAAATCCTATTATAATAGAAACCCTTCCAAGTTCCTGTCACTCCCTTCTAATATTTGAAACCGTTCTCCCAAGAAATGTTCTTTGTTTTCCTGTAAGGTGAATTTATTACACTCTCTCTTCCCAACACAATTCCATCCTCTACCCTACTTATTTTTTGTAATCAGTGAAATACACAAAGGCAAACCTAGAAATGGGGGGAAAGAAAGGCAGGAGGAGAGAGGGATGAAAGAAGGGAGAGGGGGAAGCAGATGGGGAGGAAGGGACGGAAGGAAAGAAGGCCTGTGGAAGAGGGAGAAAGGGGGCGAGAGAACAAAGAGGGAAAAGAGAGCAAAGAGAAGAGGAGGAGGAGGAGAGGATGGAAGGGGAGGGAGAGTCCAAGAAATTTGGTGGGGAAGGAAGAAGAATGACAACCCTAAATTTTGCATGTCATCTTTACATTATGCACAAAACAGAGACCAGCTGCCGTATCATTCAGTCTGTGATAACAGGCTGTGTTGAGCCAGTTGACCTTCTGAGAAGTTACATGTAGTTGAATTCACTCCTCTGCCAGTGATCTGGTCAAAATGTGAAATCCACATTACATCCATCCTTGTGTACTTAAGTAAACATGTTAATGATTCTCCTGAGTTGGCCATCACCTTTTGCTAACGCGGGACATGAACAGTGATGTGGGAACCAGTGTTCTTGCTAAGATGGGTAGAATGGAGTCATGTAACTGGGCTCTGAGAGACTCTCTGTTAGAGAATGTATTTCTGGACAGGACTCATCTCCCAATCACACACACTGTTCCTGATTGACTGGTGGTGAAACTGCCGCAGGTGTCAGCAAATGAAGTGAGACAGTGGCCACGTATCAAAATTACAAGAGCACCTGAACAGTTTTGGGGACCTCTGTGCATCAGACATCAGACCCAGGGGATGCAAGTTGAATGACTTTTGTGAGCAGGGTATATATATACCAGTTCAGTTCAGTTCAGTTCAGTCGCTCAGTAGTGTCCAACTCTTTGCAACCCCATGGATTGCAGCATGCCAGGCCTCCCTGTCCATCACCAACTCCTGGAATTTACCCAAACTCATGCCCGTTGAGTTGGTGATGCCATCCAATCATCTCATCCTCTGTAGTCCCCTTCTTCTCCCACCTTCAATCTTTCCCAGCATCAGGGTCTTTTCAAATGAGTCAGCTCTTCGCATCAGGTGGCCAAAGTATTGGAGTTTCAGTTTCAACATCAGTCCTTTCAATGAACACTCAGGACTGATCCCCTTTAGGATGGACTGGTTGGATCTGCTTGCAGTCCAAGGGACTCTCAAGAGTCTTCTCCAACACCACAGTTCAAAAGCATCAATTCTTTGGCGCTCAGCGTTCTTTATAGTCCATCTCTTACATCCATACATGACTACTGGAAAAACCATTGCCTTGACTAGATGGACCTTTGTTGGCAAAGTAATGTCTCTACTTTTTAATATGCTGTCTAGGTTAGTCATAACTTTCCTTCCAAGGAATAAGCACCTTTTAATTTCATGGCTGCAGTCACCATTGGCAGCAATTTTGGAGCCCCCCAAAATAAAGTCTGACATTGTTTCCACCGTTTCCCCAACTATTTCCCATGAAGTGATGGGACCAGATGCCATGATCTTTGTTTTCTGAATGTTGAGCTTTAAGCCAACTTTTTCACTCTCCTCTTTCACTTTCATCAGGAGGCTTTTTAGTTCCTCTTCACTTTCTGCCATAAGGGTGGTGTCATCTGCACATCTGAGGTTATTGATATTTCTCCCGGTAATCTTGATTCCAGATTGTGCTTCACCCAGCCCAGCGTTTCTCATGATTTATCAGGTTACTCAAATTCGAGTAAACTGAGATCACAGTGCGGTAAGAGCCACGTAAGCCGAAACTAGTGCTTTAAACTGAAGAAGCTTAACAAAATCAGCAAGTGATGCAAACTGTGGAATCTTGGCACAGACCTGGCACTGCCATGGCCACGACTGGCCAGGAGAGCGTACACCCACCAAGAGTCTTTTCTTCCTGATCTAGCTCTAAAGAGCTCATACGGGATACATCTTTAGGAGATGAACAGGGAATATCTCTTCCCTTTATCCTATTTTTTCTTGGATTTACAAATTCAGGAAGACAAACTATTGGATGTGGCCAGTGACTTGTGTTATCTTTCTAGAGCTAGAGCTGAATTTGGAGGATAAGGGTTAAGGAGGTTGTTAATGACTGATAATCAAAAAATTCCCTAGATAAGTTTTCCAGATAGAGCTACAATTCCAAGTATGAAATCCCCATAAAATGCATATCCCTGGAGATGCACATTCCATCTACCTCATCTGCAGGGTAATTCTACTTAGACCAAGCATTCATTGGATATTGGATTCCCCAGAGCAGGAGTCAGGAACAGAGAAAGGAGGAGGACACACAGTATCCTAGGAAAGTGGGAAAGAAACGTCATCTTGAGAAAAAAGAAAGAAGGGGAGTGAGAAAGGGGGTTCCAACTGGAAAGCCTGGGAATCCTCTTGACTCATTCACAAGCCAGACTCAGGCTACCCTTGGATCCAGTGAGCCAAGGAACTGGGACAGCCAGGAGTGGTTAAGACAATCTCATTTTGCCAGCTCACTAAGACCAACAATTTACAGAGATTAATGTCAAGTCCCCTACTCTGCCCACCTGGTGAGTTTACCATCCTGCCCTTTAAAACAGAAAAAGAAATAAATCTCACACTGTTACTCATGCAGACTGTCAGCAGTCCTCTCAGTATTTTGACTCATGCTCTCTCTCCATCAGCAGGACAGAACTGCTCTTGTCTTCTGCTTGTTTACTTTTGTTCCTATTTTATATTGCACAGTTGGAGAGTAATAAGAGAGCCTCTTTATTTATCACAGTATTGTTACTGGTAATAGGGTGATTTTGAAAAAAAAAAGTCAAAATTTACAATCAGAAGAGACTGTAGAAAAGCTAATAGAAACTGAATGTTAACATGTTTTTATGTTTTTTCATCTTCTAAAATGGGAAGAAAGAGTGGGGAGGACAACTGAGCTTTGCAGATGCAAAAAAGTTTAATTAAACAAAGTTATTTACATGAGTAGAACCAAGAAATCACCTTGATTCGAACAGCAGCTCCAGGGATTCTTAACAGACCTTCGGTTTCCAAACCTCCCTCTTCAATGCGAGAAATCAGCTGTGTATAAACAGAAGGACATTCTGATTTTGGCATTCTTAATAAGCACAGTCTCAAAGTTAACATCTCCTTCATACATACATAAATAAAAACTGAATACAGTGACATGTTAACGGGATTTCACTAAGTTTTGAATGCTATGGCACAATCACTACTCATCTTTAAGCCAATATATCCCAAAACTTTAGTTGTAATTTGGAAAAAGTTGGGTCCTTTGGAACAAAAGTATGTAATTTCACACAACACCTGCAATATTCCAGATAGAAACTGACCCATGTTCAGTGTTTAAAAGTAACTAAGACGATCCATTTCTTCTGCTTTTTCAGAAACACACATTCTGCAATCAAATAAATCTTATGAAATTACAGAATTTGCATACTTACACCTCCTTTTCAGTGTGTTCAAAGAAAAAATTGTTTATGATAGAAGGGAAAAAAACTGCTTGCAAATATTCATTTTTAGGCTTTAAGCTTTTGGTGGTAAACTTAAATAAAAAAAACAGTTTGGATACGGGGTTTCTAAATCATACCTGATGAATACACACAGATCTCTAAGTTTTTTTTGTTTGTTTTAATAAGGCAGAAACCCACAAGAATAAGAAAATGGAGAAATTTCAATGACATAACACTGGAAGCTAGGAAGTGGTTAGTTTCTTGGCAGAGACTTTCAATTGGAATATGCATTCCCTGGGCAGTACACAAATGGTTTTTAGTGGGTACTTGACTATTTTAGCTTCCCTTGTGGCTCAGCTGGTAAAGAATCCACCTGCAATGTGGGAGACCTGGGTTCAATCCCTGGGTTGGGAAGATACCCTGGAGAAGGGAAAGGCTCCCCACTCCAGTATTCTGGCCTGGAGAATTCCATGGACTGTATGGTCCATGGGGTCGCAAAGAGTCGGACACAACTGAGCAACTTTCACTTGACTATTTTAAGGGCTTCCCTGGTGGCTCAGATGGTAAAAAATCCACCTGCAATGTGGGAGACCTGGGTTTGATCCCTGGATTGGGAAGATCCCCTGGAAAAGGGACTGGCAACCCACTCCAGTATTCTTGCCTGGAAAATTCCATGGACCAAGGAGCCTGGTGGACTACAGTCCATGGGGCTGCATTATTGAGCGACTTTCACTTTTCACTGACTATTTCAAAAAATCAATTTCCTTGTTCTCAATTTAAATATAAGGAATTGCTAGCATCATATAGGCTTTTCTTACCATCCATTCCCCTCCTTTCACAATAGCCTTCTTCTAAAAGACAAACCTACTTTTCTCTCAGCCCCAAACTTACTATAATACCCTCTGCATACCCTGAGGCACAACATCTTCCAGAGGGCCAAAACATTATAAAATTTTAATTTTTTTTTTTCAGAGAAACCTCCTTAATGATTTACCAAGGCTTTATAAATAACATGCTGCTGCTGCTGCTGCTAAGTCGCTTCAGTCGTGTCTGACTCTGTGCGACCCCATAGACAGCAGCCCACCAGGCTCCCCTGTCCCTGGGATTCTCCAGGCAAGAACACTGGAGTGGGTTGCCATTTCCTTCTCCAATGCATGAAAGTGAAAAGTGAAAGTGAAGTCGCTCAGTTGTGTCCGACTCTTAGCGACCCCATGGACTGCAGCCCACCAGGCTCCTCTGTCCATGGGACTTTCCAGGCAAGAGTACTGGAGTGGGGTCCCATTGCCCTCTCCATATAAATAACATAAAGCTTACTAATGTCCCCATCCTTATAAAAATGTCTATTAGGAGCAAAGCATGGCATCATGAATGAAGTCTTTTGACCTTTATCTAGATGTTCTGAAATAAGATTTATTGTAGTACACAGACACTGGAAGAGGGCACAATTGTTCCTCCATGACACCACCTCTTATATTCCTGGATTATGGCCAAAGTCTGTACTAATTTTGAGTCAGGTAAGAACAAAGCAAAGAGTAGTCTCCCAAGAAGTTATTACTGATTGAAAATAGAAGCAATGAATTTCAAAAATTGAACTGGAATGATTTTCGAGACATTTTTCAAGTTACACTGGATAAAAACTCATGGGGAAAAAAATCTTTAAATGAATCATTTTAGATTAGATGAACATTATTCAATAAAGTATTTAAAACTAAATATATTGAATAATACCCATGTGACATTTATTCAACATACTAGCAATTTGTTTTATTTCATCTTATAAAATGTTTAAAATATTCTATTAACAAAAAATAAAATTGCATGCCAGTAGCTGGATCAAATTAGTTCTTAGCAGTAAGACAAATTTTGCTTTTATTAAATACACAGGCAAAACTGATGATTTCTAAATAACTGAACAAGAATAATTTTTACATTTTTATATTTTACTGTTTTTTTTTATTATTCTCTAATGCATTCAACAGAGAATGTATATATACACTGTCATTTTTCTCATTATTTCTCACTTTGAGAATAACATATTTTAGCTACATTCTACTGTCACTGTCAAAATACAAGTAATACTTTATTATGAAAATATGATTTACTAATTTGCCAGAATTTTGCCATAGATAAAAGTTAAGAATATTTCTATTTCTCCAGTGCTTTTGGGAATATGGTTTAAACAGTGTGTTTCTAAGGTGTGGGGGGGGGGGTGGTGGGTGGCATGGCATGGGGAACTAGATACAATTTATAGATATTAGATAAGCTTTGTTAAAGCCTCTTTGAGGTATATTTCTCAATATCTGATAAAATATAATCTGTTAAGACTGAGAATAAAAATTTTTGCAAATCAGTGGTTTTCAATTCTTTCCTTTCAATAAAATTAAGGAAGTACCTAATTGCATTGTCAGATGATAAATTAAAAAATACTTTTCAGGATAGATCACAGCGATTTTTTTTTTTTGCTTATCATCCAGAGGGGATACTAACAGGTGAGTGTTATCTAATAGAAAGCTCTTTATATTCTTTTTTATTTTTTATATGAACCCAAAATCTTTAAGGCTCTTATCCAAAGATTTCAAACTGGTAGGTAGTCTGAGTCTCTAAAAAGTCTGAAGAGACCAAAAATGTAAACTAACTAAACATGAAAACAATGTCAAGAGAAAATGATAGAGGACTAGATGCAATCCCGAGTCTGACCAGGAGGCAACACTGACTTCTGTTGGGGCCAATGCTTGCTCTTCGCTGATGTGATGGTGAATCTGATGTGTCAACTGGGCTGGGCTACAGTACCCAGCTATTTAGTCAAATACCAGTCTAGATGTTGCTGTGAAGGCGTTTTTCAGATGCGATTAACACTTAACCTGTAGACTTTGAGTGAAGCACTACTTTCCATAATGTGAGTGGGCCTCATCCAGTCAGATGAAGGCTGTAAGAACCCGGACTGAGGTTCCCCAAAGCGGCACAATTCTGCCTCAAGATGCAACACAGAAACTCCACAGGAGTTTCCACCTGCAGTTTAGACTCGACCCTGAAATGTTAACCCTTGTCTGTGTTTCCAGCTTGCTGTACATAATTCAGACTTGACAGGCCCCACAATTGCAGAAGCTAATTCTTCAACATATAATAAATCTCTCTCTCCCCACCCCGGACCCCGAGAGAGAGACAGATGCTCAATAAATATTATTGAATAAGTGAATGAAGGAAAGCACGTGTGTGTGTGTGTGTGTGTGTGGCTGCATGTATCTCTCTCTCCCCCTCCCCAACACACACTCATTCCTTCATTTACTTAATAAGATTTATTGAGCATCTCTCTCCAAGAGAGAGAGAGAAAGAGAAATCTTCTACTGATGCTGTTTCTCTGAATAGCCCCAATACACTGGAAAAGGGTCCTACTGAGATCCATGCTTTGTCCATCTGCATAAGTAACTCACACCATTTACTGCCATTAAAAGAACTTGAGTCTATGGTCCCCATTTATAAGCATCTCTCTGGTTATCACAGACACCATGAACAACTATCCACACAGACACAGGTTCTGCAGGTAATGACTAGAGGAAGCTGGTGAGTAGAACAAGCTGTCTACAACAAAGTCCATCAGGAGAAACACTGAGACACAGGTTTGGATGTAATGGTGATTATGAGGAATGAAGAAATCAGAGCTTAGTATTATATAAGTAAGATAGTAAATGACTGGCTTAGAATAATGGAAGAATTGGTGCCAAGTAGATTAAGCTTAAGTATTAAATGGCTTTGTTTAGCCAAACAACTGAGAACATTACTACTGCCATTCTTGCTACCCATGAATTTTCAGAAACTGAGATGCTTGAGCTGTTGTAAAATCTGCGTCTTGGGTAGCCCACAACTGATGTGACTAGCCTTCCTCAGGGGTATTCCCTGTCTTTTATCCAATGTAATCTGTGTTTCTGAACAATGATGGCTCAGAGGGTAGACTGAAACTTTTATATTGTCATAGATAATCCCCTTATGAATAATTGAGTGTTGGCTACACAAGTGACTTTATAGTTTAGCAATCATTTTCTAATTCTACTTTATGGTTTCTCTGCCTACTTTGGAAGAAGGCACTAGTAAATTAAATTGGACATCCTCACTGTAAATAGGAAAGCTTGGAAAATACATACAGGCATAAAATATTCATGAGGATTCAATTCCCTAGAAATTTACCGACAGTCCCCACTCCTATGTATTATAGAATTGAAATCTCAATTATACAAAGCCAGCTAATATAAGACAGGAAAATGATGCCAGGTAATCACAGTTACAAGAAATAATAGTGAAAGCATCACCATGAAATAAAAATTATGAGCCCTTGAAACAAATCTGTTTTCTGAACAGGAAAACCAAAGCATAAAATAAAAGAGCATATCAATTGGAAAACTATATTATAATAGTATGAATGCAAAAACAAAAACAAAACACCATTATCTCAAGTATGCTGTCTCTATGCTGACCCATTTGGGCCTACTTACTTTTTGAAATATCAAAGGTATTCGAGTTCCTGGTACTTTCTTCTGATCTTGTTCTAACAATACTGTCAATGGGACACAAAAAAGGCCAGAATCTGCAAAAACAACAACAAAATCTCTTCACTTTCATCAACCTATGAAATATTAATGCAAATATGTTAAGGTACCAGATTCCTGATATTGTCATTCAATCATACAACTATATCGAGCATCTAAGTGGGTGACATTGTCTACCAATTAGGTAAACACAACTTAGTTGGAAAATTCTGGCTCCACGTTACAGAGCAATCTAGCAAGCAAAGACAACTAAACTAATGATTATAGATCATCACCAAAATAATTAGAAAAGTATAAACTGTTACAAAAGAGAAATAGAGTGCTGTGGGAATAGGCAAAACATGCAAATAATTTACTAAATGTAATCAAATTAAAAGTTCTCGCTTAAAGCAGATATCACTCATCTCTTCCATACTTAACTGACATTCAATATTCTATAATACAGCAAAGTATAAATATTTGCTTTTTGGAAAATCAGCCAAGATTATGAGCTTGCTCTACAAATGTTCTTCTTCAGAGAACACAGTAGATACTTGGTCTTTGTGAATTTAAATTTGTTTTTTTATATACTTGGGAATAACTCCAGAAGACATGACAGGTAATAATTTATAATTTTTCTAAATTAAAATTATATGCTTTCAGTCTGATGTAAGCATAGCTTCTACCCAGCACCTCCTACCCCACACCCATCACTGAGTGAACAGTTACAGCAAAAAAGTGTAACACATATCACCAGGGAGATATAAATCATTTGTGAAAAAGAAAAGGGGGATTATCCTATGATATAAAAACAGACATTGGAAACTGACATTCAGAGCAATGTCAGTAACCTAGTAAATAACTTTTAGTTTCGGAATTAAGAAAAGCACAATCTTTGAAACAGGAACAGGAACGTCGCTCAGTCGTGTCCGACTCTTTGCGACCCCATGGACTGTAGCCAACCAGGCTCCTCTGTCCATGGGATTTTCCAGGCAATAGTACTGGAGTGGATTGTCATTTCCTTCTTCAGCGGATCTTCCTGACCCAGGGATCACACCCGGGTCTCCCGCATTGTAGACAGACACTTTACCATCTGAGCCACCAGGGAAGTCCTTTTTTTTTAAGTCAAATTCTAGTTTACAACATAAATATCTTAGATAAGATACAAAAATATAAAAAAGGTGGAAACAAAATCTGTTATATTAATAGTGGTACTTTTAATGAGGATGGCTTAATATATCTCTGTCTGGCAGGAGGCAATTCTGAGATAAAATTTAAAAGGCCTCTCTAAGTCACTCTGAAAGTCCTGAACACTGAGTCACAACTATTTTTTTTCACAATTATTTAAATTAAATTTTTATTTTGTATCTGGAGAAGACTTTGTGACAAGCTTTTGAAAAAGCATCTGAAGTCTTTATCCATAATGGACTTGTGGAAAACCAGAACTGTTTGACTCAGAAATTCACCATCACAAGCCTTAAGCTAAAATACTCACTCAAAGGAACTAAACACAGAATGGGGTCTTCTGGGGCCCAGCATGGCAGAGAAGACTTGAGGGAAGGTACACTTCAGTCCTACAGAGAAACTGCCTCTGAAACTTACATCAGGTGAATACTTGTCTTTGCTAACGTTACCATGGCAACTCAATAATCCCCATTCTTGGTTTTTCTTTAAGAGATATCTTTAAAGTTAAATGAGATGTCAGAGATTCCTAAATAGTAAACCTTTATCAACAGAAAATTATCTGGATTTTCAGATGAATAAAATCTTGGAAAAAAACAAGAACTGAGCAGGTGTTTGTTTTCTATCATATTATTAAAAAAAAAAAGCCTATTTATATAATGGGGAAAGCAAGCTGATTACAAAGAAAAAAAAACTGTATATGCAAGAGATGCACAATTTAGGGATATTATATGCCAAAATCACATTATTGTCTTCAAAGAGGGAAGAATATTTTTTGCAAAAGAGTTAAAAGTAGATTGTAACTGAACAAAGATACATACTACTAACTGCCTGTGCATTTGCTATCAAATAAATAAAGCAAAAATAATTGATGAGGATTAAGCATATTAATGTCAGTTGTCAAGATCCAGTCTTAGAAATAAGTATATGTACCAAACGTTGTTTTTAAATACAGCTTTCAAAGGAGAGAGCATTTAAGAATCCTTGAAGAGAATTTCCTTTTTTTTCATGGTGATTAAATATTTGATTATGCCTTTATTTTCTATAATCTAGGAGACAGATTTATCAAATTACAAAAATTTTGGAATCCTAACTTTAGATGTATTCATGTGCGGATTATAGGCAATTTGTTATTTGCATTTCCCGCACCCCAGAAAGGATACTTCTAAAAAGCCAAGCTCATTCTTACTAGCTCAGGAGTAAATTCAACTGGTTTTTGTTTCAAAATTACCTTTTGTTTTGATTTTCACAGCTTTCTGTTGTTTCAGTTCAATACCCAAGACATCATAGAGGGCAGTCAGCTCAATTAGGGCTAAATGGCAAACTTTCTTCATGTCCTGGGGCGCTAGGTCACCAATCCTGGTGGTGCCTGTTTTGTCTTTTGGCACTCTGTAAGTCTAAAATAAATATCATTAATACAGTAAAGGTTTACAAGACCTAACCTCTTTTTAATGAAAGATGACAAAATTATAACTATGAAAAGAATTCATTCTCAGAGTGCTGACGATGCAAGCCATGGAGGAATTTCTCCAGCCAGAATGAAGAGCAATCCTGTCTTAATGATGATCCCAAACCTGCAGGGAGTCAATGTGTGAAGTATGACAGACAGCAGAACCAGACCATGGACTAGGAGTGTGAATATCAGTGGCCAAGAGGACAAGAGAGACAGTAAAACAAAAGGAGAAAACAAATAAACAAGTTAACTGACCTTTAAGAACCAAGAAAAATTACAAGACAAACTGTGAGGAAGAAGACGTAGGAGGTGAAAGAAGAGTAGGAGAAACCACTGGTGCGTGCCAGGAACCATTTATCTACACTATTATTAATTGTCATATATATATATAGTATGGCATTGTATTGATATAGATAATATTATATATTCAGATATATGATACCCAAATAAGGCAGGTACAAAAGGACTGTGCAGCACTGGGGAGAAGGGGAGAGCAGAGGGGAAACCAAAAGCAGGGACTTTAGAGCCACCATCTATCAGTCATCTAACTGCTATCTCGCTGTGTGTGACTTCTGGCAATTCTCTAACCGACCCTTTTTGTAAAATGGACATACAAAAGCCATACCCTAAAGTAGCAGTTCTCAAAGTGTGGTCCAGGGAGCCATATAGGTACCCAATACTCTTTTCAAGGAATCTAAAGAGGTCAACTTACTTCCAGATGTTCAAGCTGGATTTAGAAAGGGCAGAGGAATCAGAGATCAAATTGCCAATATCCGTTGGATCATTGAAAAAGCAAGAGAATACTAGAAAAATATCTACTTTTGCTTCATTGATTATGCCAAAGCCTTTGTCTGTGTAGATCACAACAAACTGTGGAAAATTCTTCAAGAGATAGGAATACCAGACCACCTGACCTGCCTCCTGAGAAATCTATATGCAGGTCAAGAAACAACAGTTAGAACCAGACATGGAACGACAGACTGGTTCCAAATTGGGAAAGGATTAGGTCAGGGCTGTATATTGTCACCCTGCTTATTTAACTTATATGCAGAGTACATCATGGGAAATGCAGGGCTGGATGAAGCCAAGCTGGAATCAAGATTGCCGGGAGAAATACAAATAACATCAAATATGTAGATGACAGTACCATTATGGCAGAAAGCAAAGGAGAACTAAAGAGTCTCTTGATGAAAGTGGAAGAGGATATTGAAAAAGTTAACTACGGGGAGGGAGGTGGGAGGGGGGTTCACGTTTGGGAACGCATGTACACCCGTGGTGGATTCATGTCAATGTATGGCAAAACCAATACAGTATTGTAAAGTAAAATAAAGTAAAAATAAAAATTTAAATTAAAAAAATAAAAATAAAGTGGATAACCAACAAGAAAAAAAAACCACACACACACAAAAAAACCTCAACATTTAGAAAACAAAGATCATGGCATCCAGTCCCATCCCTTCATGGCAAATAGATGGGGAAACAATGGAAACAGTGAGAGACTTTGTTTTCTTGGGCTCCAAAATCACTGCAGATGGTGACTGCAGCCATGAAATTAAAAGACGCTTGGTCCTTGGAAGAAAAGCTATGACCAACCTAGATAGCATATTCAAAAGCAGAGACATTACTTTGCCAACAAAGGTCCATCTAGTCAAAGTTATAGTTTTTCCAGTAGTCATGTATAGATGTGAGAGTTGGACTATAAAGAAAGCTGAGCGCAGAAGAATTGATGCTTTTGATCTGTGGTGTTGGAGAAGACTCTTGAGAGTCCCTTGGACTGCAAGCAGATCAAATCGGTCAGTCCTAAAGGAAATCAGACCTTAATATTCATTGGAAGGACTGATGCTAAAGCTGAAACTCCAATACTTCGGCTACCTGATGTGAAGAACTGACTCATTGGAAAAGTCCCTGATGCTGGGAAAGATTGAAGGAGGGAGGAGAAGGGGATGACAGAGGATGAGATGGTTGGATGGCATCACCAACTCGATGGACATGTGTTTGAGTAAACTCCAGGCGTTGGTGACGGACAGGGAGGCCTGGTGTGCTGCAGTCCATGGGGTTGCAGAGCTGGACACAACTGAGCAACTGAACTGACTGAAGAGGTCAATACTATTTTAATAACACTAAGACATTATCTGTCTTTTTCACTCTTATTCTCTTATGGTGTACAGTGGAGTTTTTCAGAGTTTTTATAAGAAATGTGGTATTGCCAACAGACTGAACACAGAAGCAAATATGAGAATCCAAATGACATAAACTCAAGCCAGACATTAGAGAGTTGCTAAAATGTAAAACACCAATACAGGATATTAATGCATATATATGGAATTTAGAAAGACGGTAATGATGACCCTATATGCGAGACAGCAGAGCAACACAGATATAAAGAACAGACTTTTGGACTCTGGGAGAAGTGAGGGTGAGACGATTTGAGAGAATAGCACTGAAACGTGTATATTGCCGTATGTGAAACAGATCTCTAGTTCAAGTTCGAGGCATGAAACAGGGCGCTCAAAGCCAGTGCACTGGGACAACTCTGAGGGATGGGATGGGGAGGAAGTTGAGAGGGGGGTTCAGGATGAGGGACACATGTACGCCCATGGCTGGTTCATGTCAGTGCATGGCAAAAACCACTACAATATGGTAATTAGCCTCCAATTAAAAGAAATAAATTAATTTAAAACAAACAAACAAAAATCTGTTTTGGAAAAATGACTATTTTTAATGAAGATATTACTTATGTTCCCCATAATATTGTATTTTAAATGGATTAACAGTTTAAATGTTTTTCAATTTTCATTTATAATATGGGCTTCCTTGGTGGCTCAGATGGTAAAGAATCTGACTGCAGTTTGTTTTAGAAAATACAACTTTTTCATAAAAATGTTATTTATGTTTACCATAATAATAAATTTTAATGGATTAATAGTTTAAATTTTTCTGTTTTAATTTATATCATGGTAAATATCCATAGGTATAACTGACATAAAGAAAAGCACCCCCTGCTCCTCCCCACTACACAGACAGTACTTTTAATTAATCATCAAGAGAAACTATTCCCTAGACTACTTATTTATATTTCAGAGCTTAAGAGCACAGTCAGTGACCAACTTCCACAGAACTCAATCCAAAGAAATTCTTTACATTCCAAAATCACTTTGTACCAGCCTTCTTCATCTCCTCAGAGTCTTCCAAGGAATCATAGCTTCTGTAGAAGTCTGTTTATGCCTTCTTTCTTAGGCCAGCTAGAGCAAACACAGAGAGCTGCAACCTACAGGGAGACAGTGAACGCTCCAAAAACACGAATCACAGGTTCCCGGCCAGAAGGCCATGCATCTGAGTGTTCACCAAAGCACTGCAAGGTGAGGCAGTTATTCTCGACACCAACATCCGTCCTGACTGATTAGACAAAAGCTTTTTGAAGTCCTCGATAATTTTTTTAAGAGTCTGTAGGGGGTTACAGGACCAAAATGTTTGAGAGTTACCATCCTAGAACATTTCCTAAAACCTACAACTTTTGGCAATTTAGCAGCTAATTCCTTTCAAGGAAACTCAACTACAAGAGAGAATCTTCTATAGTTCGTTGTAGAACCTTTGACAGAACCTTCTTTAGAATCTGCTATATTCTCAAGAGAGTCCTCCACTATAGGAGAAAAGAGATAATTCTTCTATTTTTGTGATACAGTTTCCCCATAAAAACATTAAAAGAACAACAGTAGATATTATTCATATTCAGCCTTAGTGAATTTTCAGCGTAATTTCAGGTCAATAGTATAGTGCATAGGAGTTGAGAACATGCAGACAGGTATCAAGGTTTTTCTTTTAACTATTACTGCAAGGTAAGACAAAAATGGTAAAATACTCATTCTGATAAACAGTGTTTCATTTTATCCTGCAAAAGTTCCAATAAGACAAGTATTATTACAGCATATTCTACATGGGGAAACTGAGGCTCACTAAGAGACTAAAGTGAAGTGAAAGTGTTAGTTGCTTAGTTGTTCCAACTCTTTGAAACCCCACAGACTGCAGCCCTCCAGGCTCCTCTGTCCATGGGATTTCCCAGGCAAGAATACTGGAGTGGGTTACTATTCCCTTCTCCAGGAGATCTTCCTGAGCCAGGGATCAAACCCAGGTCTCCAGCATTGCAGGCAGATTCTTTACTGTCTGAGCCAATGTCCACATAGCCAGTGACATAAAGAGGCAAATTCAGATCTTTTAAATACTAAATTCAGTAGTCATTCTGTTCTGCTCCACTTTTCTCATGCCCAGCAATAGGCAGGGAGGAATCTAGGTTGATCAATATTGATGTAGGACATGAAACCCTCAAGGACAGAAACCATGTCTTAATCACCTCTGTATGCCCACTGTCCCACAGCCCTGACACACTGCAAGTGTTGTTTCCGTGTATATAATGAATGAAGACACACACCCAACAGGGAGAAAAGTGCAGAATCAAGCTCAGTGAGGGGTGGGGTCACTGGCTTGATGCTCCCCCAATTTCCCGTGATTTGTACTGAGCTTCATTTTCAAATGACACAAAACTCTCCCCATTTTCTTCTCACCTGGTCCAGAGTTCTGCTAATTGCTTTGTTTTCTGAAGGACTGAACCAATTCTATTTACCAACCATTTATTTTAAAAAAGAAAAAAAAAAAAGTCCTACATGCTTCATTAAAATCAGTTGCATCTGGTCTAATAAGCCAAATACATGTAATATAATTATTTAAAGCATTACCCAAGGTAAATGTTTAAATAAACCTGAAATATTATTCGTTCAAACATTTGATTTACCAAGCAATATGTCATGAGCTTTATTTATTTATTTATTTAACAATGTACTTAATGAAAGGAGTTAGTTCTTTATCCCAATGTTTAATTCATAGCAGGAGTTTTAAATATTTATGAAGTTTCATGTCATTTTTGTTTAGTTAATAGACTGGATGGTTCAGTTCGTTGGCTAAGAGAAGGCAGTGCAATTTCAGCAAAAGGAAAGCTCTTTACCTTTTGAAAAATGTGCTTTTAAAAGGGGAGTGAAATAAAATTTTTCAAAACAGATAAGGTCATTGGCTCCCATGTGTCACCATAAATTAATCAGGCAGCTCTTCCTGGGTGCATCCCTCTTCTGTAAGCTTTGAAATATGAGGGGCCCATTAGAAACCTTACCAGTAATGACATACTTGACTTTTTCACTCATCAAGTCACTCTAGCCTCAACTCGGAAAGCAAGAGAATCTACTCTTACTTGGTCAATTTCCACAGATGACTTATCAACTGCGAGGAAATTCATTTCTTACCTAAGAATTTTTTCATGTGTAAAATGTGATTTTATTAAAGTATTTCACTCACTGTCAACCTAGAGAACCCAGAACTTTTCTAGATAAATGAAATTTTAGGAAACTTTCAAATTTACAGTTTTTAAAAAGAATTTTTAATAGCAAGGAATATTCATAATTTAAACTTTTCTTGACAATTCAGGATCATGATCCTACAGCACAAATGTGTGTCTGTCTTAGGTTCTCATTCTCCTTACTCTATCCCAAACTAACATTTCTTTTACTGTCCTTCTGCTTCCTCCAGAGACATTTCATTTTCTAACAAACTCCCAACTTGAGCCTCCACGCAAGCCTGTGGCCTTCAGTATGCATAAAGCTTTGTTACAAGACAAGCAAAGTTGCCATAAAACATGAATTTACTTGAATCAAACATAATTCAGTCAGAATCCAAAATACACTGAATAAAGACAAGAACTAATACAGGCTTCACCATAGTTATCATTTCAATACCATGATCTTAAAAATTCCTAAATAAACTCTTATTGTTCTTAGTCTGCCAAGATAGGATAAATGAGTGCTATTTCTCCTTTACTTATTTCTACTGTATAGATGGACTCGACATACCAGAATCTTATTCATGTAACCTCCCAAGCTATCCTGAAGTTGCCAGAAGCATCAAAACAAGGACACATCTAAGTTAAATGAACAGGGACCTTTAGGGCACATGTCATCAGGATCTTCCAGAAAAAATTCCAGCTTCAAAAGATTAGGCAGTGAAGCCAAGACTTCCCATGCACCTCCTAATCTTTCTAACTATGAAAGGAGAATCATAGTATCTATCTCATAGAGATCACTTGATAAATGAGCAAAGTAATTACACAGCATACTTTCTAAGATATTATGGGTACACGAAACACAATAGGTAATAGCTAAATTTTCATCCTAACACACATTAAAGTTATAAAACCTGATCTCCAAATTTAAGAGGAGAAATTTGAATCTGCTGAGAGATCATAAAGAATTAACGAAGACTGCTCAATGCTGTAAAAAAAAAAAAGAAGTAAATACAAAATGAGGTCAACAAAGAACAATGTATTACATAATACCCATTGCTTATTCACAGAAAGCAGAAGACCATGGAGTAGAAATGGAAATTAAGGTTTTATCTGCTTAGACTCTCACCTCAGAGTGAGGAATATAAGTATTTACCTCACCAACCATGTTTATGACTTGTAGAAAGCTTACAGTATGCACATGCTTTCCAGAAGATACACAAATTAGTAAACGGTTGTATAGATAAACTGATGCATATATACATAAATAAATTCATGGATACATTGACAATAATTATCAAAAGCATGGCATCTTAACAGTTTAAAAAACGACTTTATACATTAATGTAAGTTTGAAAATGGGAAAGTGCTAACAGGAAAGCTAGATATTGAGCTAGACCCCAAAGGATGGGTTAAAGATGATAAACAGAGAACAACAGAGGGGTAGAAATGGGAAGGTCACTTTAAGCTTGAGGCAACACATGAATAAAATCTAGAAAGTAGGTGAGCAAAAATCAGTTTGTTAGGCAGAGAATAAAGTGAGAGAGGAAGTTTTGTCTTTAAGTTTCTGAAGTAGAAATGAATTCCCTTTATATTCCACTGTTTGAATCAACAACATAAAAGTCAACAGTGTCTTCACCTTGTTTAATTAGACTACTTTCACTTAAACTGCCTTCCATCTGTTGAGATATAGAAGACCATCCCTGTCATTTACTTACCTGTCACATAGTGTGGCATGTGGGATCTTAGTGCCCAGATCAGTGACCAAACCCACGCCCCCTGCAATGGAGAAGACTATTACTTGTAAAAGATACTTTTGCTAAGGATGGTCTGGGAGCCTGATTTATCTCTTTAGGCCACATGACGCATACTTTACTTTGCCCACTAAGCATGAAAATAGATCTTTAAACATTTTTGATAAAGCCTGGAAACAACCTAGAAGCCCATCATCAGATGACTGGTTGAATAAATTGTGATAGAGCTTCATAACCTGGCACAACATATAAATAAAAAAGAATGAAAGATATTTCTCTATCCTACTATGGAGTGATCTCTAGGACGTACTGCCAAGTCTAAGTAAATAATCTAAGAGTGTATCTATCTAAGAATGGAAG
Source organism: Budorcas taxicolor (assembly GCF_023091745.1). NCBI lineage: Eukaryota > Metazoa > Chordata > Mammalia > Artiodactyla > Bovidae > Budorcas > Budorcas taxicolor. The sequence goes on from NC_068918.1 coordinate 59,310,415, forward strand.
GATAAACCATAAAATGAAAATAAAAAGAAATTGACCTGTAAGGTAAATTAACCTGTAAAGGGGAGGGAGAGAAGAGGGTGATGGCTCAAGAATGGAAGTGAGACTTCTAATACACCTTGGTTTTAATTATGACCTTTGGACCACTTAGATAATTCACATGTTTATAAAACAAAATTAAGTTTCAACAAAGCAATCCCTAAACATTCAATATAAAATGAAATTAACCAACTGGGTATGTAGTGAGTGGCATAACCATACAGAGAATAACTATCCTAAACAACCTGAAGCAGCCTAATTTGATTATTACAGTCCTTCTGGGATAAAACCCTAAGGATACAACCAACTGAGGAAAAGAAAACAAGTTTAAACTATTTTTTGGTTATCATATTGTTGATAGCAGTGTTAGTATTTCTATTCTGAGAATGCTGTGCAGTAATAAAGGATAAAACACACAAGTAATTATGTGATATGCTAATTATATTATCTGCTGTATCCTCAGAATCACTATTCTCAGCATGGAAGAAAGAAGATACAGATGTACTTCTGTCTTCTGTAAAGGCTTTAAGCAATAAGCAACTCAGAGAAGGGAACGTTCCTAGTGTCCTGAACACAGTAACAAAAGTATATTTCTACTAAGTAGAATCAGTGTTTCTTGAGGAAATAGATAATTCTAGGTCTGGATCTATGAAGTGATGGGACTAGATGCCATGATCTTAGTTTTTTGAATGCTGAATTTCAAGCAAGCTTTTTCTCTCTCCTCCTTTCACCCCTCCATTAAGAGGCTCATTAGTTCCTCTTCACTTTCTGCCATTAGAGTGGTATCATCTGCATATCTGAGGTTGTTGATCTTCTCCCAGCAATCTTGATGCTACCTTTTGATTCATCCAGCCTGGCATTTCACATGTTGAACTCTGCATAGATGCTAAATAAGCAGGATGACAATATACAGCCCGTCATCTTCTTTTCCCAATTGGGAACCAGTCAGTTGTTCCCTGTTCAATTCTAATTGTTGCCTCTTGACCTGCATACAGGTTTTTCAGGAGACAGGTAAGGTGTTCTGGTATTCCCATCTCTTAGTCAATGAAACAGAAGTGGATGCTTTTCTAGAATTTTCTTGCTTTTTCTATGATCCAACAATTTGGCAATTTGATCTCTGATTCCTCTGCCTGTTCAAAACCCAGCTTGTATATCTGGGAGTTCTCAGTTCACATGCTGCTAAAGCCAAGCTAGAAGGAATTTGAGCATTACTTTGCTAGCATGTGAAATGAGTGCAATTGTACGATAGTTAGAACGTTCTTTGGCATTGCCCTTCTTTGGGATTGGAATGAAAACTGCCTTTTTCCAGTACTGTGTCCACTTGTGACACATTTGTTAACATATTGAGTACAGCACTTTAACAGCATCATCTTTTAAAATTTTGAACAGCTCAGCTGGAATTCTGTCACCTCCACTAATTCTGTCCATAATAATGCTTCCTAAGGCCCACCTGACTTCAACTCTAGGATGTCTGGCTCTAGGTAAGTGATGGCATCATCATGGTTATCTAGGTCATTAAGACCTTTCTTATATAGCTCCTCTGTGTACTCTTCTGCTAGGTCCTTATCATTCCTGTTCTTTATCATGCCCATCCTTGCATGAAATGTTCCCTTTATATCTCCAATTTTCTTGAAGAGATCTCTAGTCTTGTCCATTCTACTGTTTTCCTCTATTTCTTTGCACTGTTCATTTAAGAAGGGCTTCTTATTTCTCCTTGCTATTCTCCGGAACTCTGCATTCAGTTGGGTAGATCTTTCCCTTTATCCTGTGCCTTTCACTTGTTTTCTTTCCTCAGGTATTTGTTAAGCCTCCTCAAACAACCACATTAAAAACAAAACAAAACAAAGATCATGGCATCCAGTCCCACCACTTCATGCCAAAATAATAGGGAAAAAGTGGGAGCAATAACAGATTTTCTTTTCTTGGCTCCAAAATCACTGTGGACAGTGATTGCAGCCATGAAATTAAAAGGCACTTGCTCCTTAGAAGGAAAGCTAGGAAAAGCCCTACATAGCACATTAAAAAGCAGAGATTACACTTTGCCAACAAAGATCCATATAGTCAAAGCTACGGTTTTTACAGTAGTCTTGTACAGATGTGAGAGTTGGACTATAAAGAAGGCTGAGCACTGAAGAGTTGGTGCTTTCAAACTGTGGCGCTAGAGAAGATTCCTGAGTCCCTTGGACTGCAAGGAGTTCAAACCAGTCAGTCCTAAAAGAAATCAACCCTGAATATTCATTGGAAGGACTGATGCTGAAGCTTCAATTCTTTGACCACCAGATGTGAAGAGCTGACTCAATGAAGACCCTGACATGCCAGTAAAGACTGAAGATGAAAGAAGGGGCAGCAGAGGAAGAGATGGTTAGATGGTATCACCGACTCAGTGCACATGAATTTGAGCTAACCGTGGAGGACAGAGGAGCCTGGTGTGCTACAGTCCATGAGGTCAAAAGAGCTGGACACAATTTTTCGACTGAACAACAAGAACAACAACATGTCTGGAGCAAAAAATATGCCGAAACACATGAGGAATTATCTCTAGCGTCATGTCATACGTGAGTTAAGATACTATTTTTACAAGAAAATTAAAACAACACTAGTTGGTCATTAATGAAAGGTACTAGGGAATCTAAGAAAAGAAGAAACAAAGAAAACAAGTAAATGAAAGTGAGAAGTAACCCTTGAGAAAGTTGTTTTTCTTAAGAGAGATATTCAAATAAATGAATTTATTAGAACATGATTTTATAACCATTAATAAATGGATATAAGTACTGATCAGCAGCCACTGCTAATTTCACAAACGAGAAAGGCAGATATTTTGTATCTCTTGCTATATGATCACAAGAAGTAATCCTGACCAAAAAAAAAAAAAAAGCATGAATCTGATAAATCTAGAGTCAAGCAATCTACAAAAAAGAGAAGGACATGGGAACAGAATTATAGACTTAATAAGCAGGCCTCTTCAACAAACAAATTCTGAGAGAAGGAGAATGGAAGGAAAGAAGTAAAAAAGGATAGGGGAAAAGATCTTAATGAAGAGAAAGAGGCAGGCAGAGAGAGAGACACACTGACAGGAGGAGGAAGGAAGGGAGGGATTAAAAGCTGCTTGAAAAGCACTTTCAACCAGCTCAACCAACTACAATGCATGAACCTTATTTGGATTCTGATTCAAACAAACTGTAAAAAAAAGTTATGAAATTTGCAATACAATAAGAAATTTAATATTTAGATATTTGAAATTAAGAATTGTTAGCATTTTAAATAGGTACAATAACAGCAATATGAATTTAAAAATAACCTTTTATCTTGTAGGGAACTGCTTGGGGGTGTGCATAGGACAGAACTAGTCATGGGTTAGTGAATGTTGGGGCTTGGTGGGGGGTTCATTATACTACGCCTATTAGCTTTTATGTATGTGAAATCTTACAAAATAAGTAAATGTATTTTTAAAAAATATAAGACATTTGGTATCAATGAGAACACTCAGTACACAGAGGTTGGTTTCTAAATACAATATGCTTCTGAAAAAACAAGGGTTCCTCGAAGAAATAGATTCTTCCTAATCTGAGGGGAGAAAAGTACAAGGTGAGCCTAGAACATCTTGTACCAGAAAGCAAAGGAGTAAAACAAGGAGTACATGTTAAAACGGCATAGGAGCTAGCTTGAAGGGCTGCCTTTTGTCAAACTTGGGTAAACTTAAACGTCAAAGAAAAACAGTAATGATTTATAAAACATTGAATGAAAAATGGAAGCTTCTGCACAGTGACATTCAAAAATAAAAAGAGGAAAAGGAGGAAAAGCAACTATCACAGAAGACTGCCAGCCAGTCAATATAGAAGGAATAATAAAATGAGAAAAATCACCATTTCTCTAACACTAGCCTATTTTTTCAGGTAAGGATTACAAATGCATGATAAAGCCACGGGATGATAGGTTATTACTGGCAGATAGGCTATTCATTTGGTTTCAAGGATCACAAATTAGCATTAGTTACCAATAGGAAAAGGTATTTTTACAATGAGGATAGAAGGTGATACTTCCATTCCCAATAGGAGGGCTATCTGACATCATACACCTCTTCTAATGATGTGATGGAAGGAATAAACAACCTAGGCATCTAGGTCTGCCAAAACTGTTCAACTTGAATTAAGTCATCAAAAACAGACAGAAAATCAGAAATTTGATTTGGACTCTTTATACAGAAAAATCAGAGGAGCTAATCTAAATTTAAGAAACCAAAAAGATATAACATCAAATGCAATGCATAACCCTTGTTTGAATCCCAGGTAGAGCGAGGAAGAAGCCATTAGGACAATATTATGACAACTGGGAAATTTCTAATATGGTCATATATTAAAATATAATTGTTTTAATGTTCAAGTTCTTAAGCATTACAACTGTTTTGTTTAGTATGGCCTGCTGCTGCTGCTAACTCGCTTTAGTCGTGTCCGACTCTGTGCAACCCCATAGGAGGCAGCCCACCAGGCTCCCCCGTCCCTGGGATTCTCCAGGCAAGAACAATGGAGTGGGTTGCCATTTCCTTCTCCAATGCATGAAAGTGAAAAGTGAAAGTAAAGTCACTCAGTCATGTCCTACTCTTAGCGACCTCATGGACCGCAGCCTATCAGGCTCCTCCGTCCATGGGATTTTCCAGGCAAGAGTACTGGAGTGGGGTGCCATTGCCCTCTCCGAGTATGGCCTAGTTAGGCTTAAAAAAAAAAGTGAGTGCATATGGTGCAACCTATACACAGATAGATACAGCAAGAGAGTAGTGAAAAGTGAAAGTGGTAGTTGCTCAGCTGTGTGTGACTCTTTGCAATCCCATGGACTGTAGCCTGCCAGGCTCCTCTGTCCATGGAATTCTCCAGGCAAGAATACTGGAGTGGGTTGCCATCCCCTTCTCCAGGGGATCTTCCTGACCCAGGGATCGAATCCAGGTCTCCCACATTGCAGGCAGATTCTTTACAGTTTAAGCTACCCAGGAAGCCCAAGAAAGAGTACAAATTATACAATGTTATAACAACTGGTGAATGGGATCTACAGGGAGGCTGTAGGGATGTATTCTATACTATTCATTTAACTTTTCTAGGGACTTAAATTTTTCAAAATAAACAGCTGATGAAAAATGTAATCTGACAGTGACATCTAAATAGTGTACTACGTACCAGTAATGCAGCATCGTCACCTTTGCTCCTCTGGATCTTCTCTCTGGAGCTCTCTTTCTGACTGACAGCTTGCTCTGCAAATGATACCTCCAGGTTGATGTCTGTTTCAGAGGCAGGTGCCTCCTCAGGCACCAGTGGGGTCAGCTCCTTTCCACCAATACCTAGGTGAGATGCCTGGTCTGAGAACAAAATAGAAGACTTAATTCCTATGCTTTAGTTACTTCTTTAAAAAAAAAAAAAATCCTTCTAATACATCAACTATATAAACCTTTTGGAAAAGTACTACTTACTGCAAGCAATAATTAACCCTTCTTTTCATTGTAAAATGTATACTCAAGGAATCATAACAATGGCACAAGGGAGACAGAGGAGGCAAGATGGTAACCAGAAGGCCAGAGCTGCACTGTGGAATCTTTCTCTGAGGTCACAGTTCTTAGATTGAATCCAATTCTAAAACATTCCTGGATGATCTCAAGCTCTGAATGAAAAACTCATAACAACTTACTAAACTTAATTCTTGTTTTATATTATACTGGGAGATTAAAATTTAGTTCAGTTTAGGTGCTCAGTTGTGTGGGACTCTCTGCAACCGCATGAATTGCAGCACGCCCGACCTCCCTGTCCATCACCAACTCCCTAAGTTCACTGAAACTCACCTCCATTGAGTCAGTGATACCATACAGCCATCTCATCCTCTGTCGATACCCTTCTCCTCCTGGCCGCAATCCCTCCCAGCATCAGAGTCTTTTCCAATGAGTCAACTTTTCGCATGAGGTGGCCAAAGTACTGGAGTTTCAGCTTCAGCATCACTCCTTCCAATGAACACCCAGGACTGATCTCCTTTAGAATGGACTGGTTGGATCTCCTTGCAGTCCAAGGGACTCTCAAGAGTCTTCTCCAACACCACAGTTCAAAAGCATCAATTCTTCGGCACTCAGCTTTCTTCACGGTCCAACTCGCACATCCATACATGACTACTGGAAAAACCATAGCCTTGACTAGACGGACCTTTGTTGGCAAAGTAATGTCTCTGCTTTTGAATATGCTATCTAGGTTGGTCATAACTTTCCTTCCAAGGAGCAAGCATCCCTTAATTTCATGGCTGCAGTAATCATCTGCAGTGATTCTGGAGCCCCAAAAAATAAAGTCTGACACTGTTCCACTGTTTCCCCATCTATTTCCCATGAAGTGATGGGACCTGATGCCATGATCTTCGTTTTCTGAATGTTGAGCTTTAAGCCAACTTTTTCACTCTCCTCTTTCACTTTCATCAAGAGGCCTTTTAGTTCCTGTTCACTTTCTGCCATAAGGGTGGTGTCATCTGCATATCTGAGGTTATTGATATTTCTCCCGGCAATCTTAGATTCCAGCTTGTGCTTCTTCCAGCCCAGCGTTTCTTATGACGTACTCTGCATAGAAGTTAAAAAAGCAGGGTGACAATATACAGCCTTGACGTACTCCTTTTCCTATTTGGAACCAGTCTGTTGTTTCACATCTAGTTCTAACTGTTGCTTCCTGACCTGCATACAGATTTCTCAAGAGGCAGGTCAGGTGGTCTGGCATTCCCATCTCTTTCAGAATTTTCCACACTTTATTGTGATCCACACAGTCAAAGGCTTTGGTATAGTCAATAAAGCAGAAATAGATGTTTTTCTGGAACTCTCTTGCTTTTTCCATGATCCAGCGGATGTTGGCAATTTGATCTCTGGTTCTTCTGCCTTTTCTAAAACCAGCTTGAACATCTGGAAGTTCATGGCTCATGTATTGCTGAAGCCTGGCTTGAAGAATTTTGAGCATTACTTTACTAGTGTGTGAGATGAGTGCAATTGTGTAGTAGTTTGAGCATTCTTTGGCATTGCCTTTCTTTGGAATTGGAAAGAAAACTGACCTTTTCCAGTCCTGTGGCCACTGCTGAGTTTTCCAAATTTGCTGGCATATTGAGTGCAGCACTTTCACAGCATCATCTTTCAGGATTTGAAATAGCTCCACTGGAATTCCATCACCTCCACTAGCTTTGTTCATAGCGATGGTTTCTAAGGCCCACTTGACTTCACATTCCACGATGTCTGGCTCTAGGTGAGTGATCACACCATCGTGATTATCTGGGTCATGAAGATCTTTTTTGTACAGTTCTTCCGTGTATTCTTGCCACCTCTTCTTAATATCTTCTGCTTCTGTTAGGTCCATACCATTTCTGTCCTTTATCGAGCCCATCTTTGCATGAAATGTTCCCTTGGTATCTCTAATTTTCTTGAAGAGATCTCTAGTCTTTCCCATTCTGTTGTTTTCCTCTATTTCTTTGCACTAATCTCTGAGGAAGGCTTTCTTATCTCTTCTTGCTATTCTTTGGAACTCTGCATTCAGATGCTTATATCATTCCTTTTCTCCTTTGCTTTTCGCTTCTCTTCTTTTCACAGCTATTTGTAAGGCCTCCCCAGATAGCCATTTTGCTTTTTTGCATTTCTTTTCCATGGGGATGGTTTTGATCCCTGTCTCCTGTAATGTCACGAACCTCTGTCCATAGTTTATCAGGCGCTCTATCTATCTGATTTAGTCCCTTAAATCTATGTCTCAGTTCCACTGTATAATCATAAGGGATTTGATTTAGGTCATACCTGAATGGTCTAGTGGATTTCCCTACTTTCTTCAATTTCAGTCTGAATTAGGCAATAAGGAGTTCATGATCTGAGCCACAGTCAGCTCCTGGTCTTTTTTTGCTGACTGTATAGAGCTTCTCCATCTTTGGCTGCAAAGAATATAATCAATCTGATTTCAGTGTTGACCATCTGGTGATGTACACAGGTAGAGTCTTCTCTTGTGTTGTTGGAAGAGGGTGTTTGCTATGACCAGTGTGTTCTCTTAGCAAAATTCTATTAGCCTTTGCCCTGCTTCATTCTATATTCCAAGGCCAAATTTGCCTGTTACTCCAGGGTTTCTTGACTTCCTACTTTTGCATTCCAGTCCCTTATAAGGGCTTTCCTGGTAGCTCAGACGGTAAAGCCTCTGCCTACAATGCAGGAGACCTGGGTTTGATCCCTGGGTCAGAAAGATCCCCTGGAGAAGGAAACGGCAACCCACTCCAGCATTCTTGCCTGGAAAATCCCATGGACCGAGGAGCTTGGTAGACTACAGTCCATGGGGCCGCAAAGAGTCGGACACGACTAAGCGACTTCACTTTCACTTTTCACTTTCCCCTATAATGAAAAGGACATCTTTTTTGGGTGTTAGTTCTAAAAGATCTTGTAGGTCTTCAGGGAACCGTTCAACTTCAGCTTCTTCAGTGTTACTGGTTGGGGCAGAGACTTGGATTACTGTGATATTGAATGGTTTGCCTTGGAGATGAACAGAGATCATTCTGTCATTTTTGAGATTGCATCCCAGTACTGCATTTTGGACTCTCTTGTTGACTATGATGGCTACTCCATTTCTTCTAAGGGATTCCTGCCCCCAGTAGTAGATACAATGGTCATCTGAGTTAAATTCACCCATTCCAGTCCATTTTAGTTCACTGATTCCTAGAATGTCGACGTTCACTCTTGCCATCTCCTGTTTGACCACTTCCAATTTGCCTTGATTCATGGACCTGACATTCCAGGTTTCTATGCAATATTGCTCTTTACAGCATTGGACCTTGCTTCTATCACCAGTCACATCCACAACTGGGTATTGTTTTTGCTTTGGCTCCATCCCTTCATTCTTTCTGGAGTTACTTCTCCACCGATCTCCAGTAGCATATTGGGTACCTACCGACCTGGGGAGTTCCTCTTTCAGTATCCTATCATTTTGCCTTTTCATACTGTTCATGGGGTTCTCAAGGCAAGAATACTGAAGTGGTTTGCCATTCCCTTCTCCAGTGGACCACATTCTGTCAGACCTCTCTGCCACAGTACACTTAATGATTGTTTTACTTTATACTCAGAAATGAGAAGAGAAGGAGGTTAGTTTTACTCTCTTAAAACCCTGGTGGCTCAGATGCTAAAGAATCCACCTGGCAATGCAGGAGACCCAAGTTCAAGTCCTAGGTTGGGAAGATCCCCTGTAGAAGGGGATGGCAACCCACTCTAGTATTCTTGCCTGGAGAATCCCATGGACAGAGGAGCCTGGCAGGGTAGAGGCCACAGGGTCACACAGAGTTGGACATGACTGAACAAAGGTTTTTAAAACTATGATATACTATTTAATTTCCTCACAGTGGAACAGATTCCTGAATAAGATTTCTTTCATGCCCTGCATATCCTTTCTGGAATGCTATCTACCAATCAAAGCAAAAATTCCAGCACCAAGAATGTTCACCATGGGAGTCAGTTCTGGAGGTATCTGGTTCAGGAATCAGATTATTACAGGGATTATAACAGTTCTCACAACTATAAATCCAGTCAAATGAGTTCCAGGTACTTACACCAACAGTTTATAATAAATTTAACATTTTTTTCTTGCTTTATTTGCTGTTAATCCTCCAGGGGGGAGCGGGAGGGAATTAACACTTGAAAACTTCTTTGCTGAAAACATCAGGTTTAAGCTTGGAAGAAAATACTTCTAAATTTGGCTATTTGATAAGTTTTTGGTTTTAACACAACTCACACTAGAAAAACACCTGGCATCAATGACAGGATTATTGTCATTTTCTCACTGTGACTTTTAATTCATGGTGAGTGGCTCTAGATTACATCAGTAAGCTTATGCGCTACAATCAAATGCATATATACTAACACAACAAGGTGATGGAAGGTAAGTTTTTCAATTTAATAAATATGTTATATATACACATTTACTATTAAAAGTCTGATGCCTTCAGAAAACATATTTGTATTATCTTCTATATATTTTCTATATTTATAGTCATTTAAATAAAAAACAAACACAAAAAATATTTTACTCAAAAGAAAAAAAGAATAAATCTAAATCTAGCCTTTTTCACTCCCACTCAATAAGCAGGGTGGGTTCGCGGGTGTAGGACTTTCAAAGTGCTTGGTACGGGCCCCACGCTGGGTTTAATGCTCTGCTGTTGCCCCTTGAAATTTGAATGAGAAGCTCTACATTTTCAGTTTGCACTGAGCCTCGCAAATTATATAGCTGGCCCTGGTCACATCTCACAGTAAAGAAAGTAAGAAAGAACTGACCTATGTCAAGTCCAAAAATAAAAGTAAATTTGGATCTCTGATTGTATTTATCTGTTCCTAACTATGCTACATTATGCTTTTTCAACAGCCTGTGACAATTTTGTTTAAAACTAAGGATAACTAGACCTCTGATTAATTTTTAAAGTATTAACTTAAATATCAAAGCACAATTTGAGTTTTATTTTCCCATTGGTTTACACTAGTTTATGTTTTACTGTGAATATGTATGTTGGTTTCCTAGGAAACCATTCTGAAAGGAAAAACCTGATTAGCCATTTTCTTAAATTAGAAGCTACCTTTCCAAAACCTGAGTGTTTACGAACAAGCATGTTAAATGGACTCCCTGTTCTTAACAGCCCCACATCAGAGCTACAATAAACACTAGCTCCCCCACCACACACAAATAAATGTTCTGTGCTGAACTCAAAACTGAGGAGAAAAATTATAATTAAGTTAGAATACATTTAAAACATATGAATTTCCTCCAAATATTAGCAAAAACAAAAAGCACAATATAGAGAAGGATTAAATGATAACTCCAGTTAAGGCAGATAGCAAGAAAAAGAGTTTCAGGATGATCTAAGAAATGGATGGTTAATTCACTAATACAAGTATTTATGAATTAATCATTTACTCTCCCTGGTGGCTCAGAGGGTAAAGCATCTGTTTGCAGTGTGGGGGACCTGGGTTCGATCCCTGGGTCAGGAAGATCCCCTGGAGAAGGAAATGGCAACCCACTCCAGTATTCTTGTCTGGAGAATCCCATGGATGGAGGAGCCTGGTAAGCTACAGTCCACGGGGTTGCAAAGAGTCGGACACGACTGAGTGACTTCACTTTCACTTTCTCAAGGAGAAACATTAATAGAGAATGCTGAGATAAACCTTTTGGCTCTTTAAGCCCTGAAGTGTAAATAATACAATTTTAATCTATTTTCTCCTTTGGTTTTTAAAGTGGACAATAGCACCAAGTTACAAATATTTTAAAAAACTCAAAGTTTTTCAGTTATCCAAAATAATCCATGACTTTATTTAAAAAAATAATTTCACTTCCTCCATGGAACTCAAAAAAAGAAAATATATATTACATGAAAGTTTTAAAAATTATTTGGGCATTATTAACACTTCTAAATGTATGTATTGAACATTGGTCTTTCAAATACATAATGGTGTACAATTTGGTGAGACGATTGATACTTAGCAGTAGATTAATGAATTTGAAATGCAACAACCCTGGCAACATTAAACTGTTATAATTTTCATTTAGAATGAGTAACTTTCATAGAACATGCATAAAAGCCCAAGTGTAGAGAAAACATTTAAAATAGACTATGTAGCCTAGGCTTTCATATTTCAAGTGGAAAGCGCTCCACTTTTGAACTCCAGACAATATTTTCTGTGCATTTCATTCAGAACCTTTCAACGTTTGCATAACACTAGGGAATTCACTGGCTAGCAAAAGAGCACGGTGTTGCCCAGAACAGGTGCAGTAGTAAATCCTCAGTGACTTGGATGGCGTCATACACATTATCTTATTATTCTCACTGGAGGCTCTCTGCCCACTTCATAGTATTCCAGCAAAAGCAGATGTAAATCAGGCAGCAAGCTTGTCACATTCCACTTGGCTGCCGCAAGCTAGGCTGGAAAAAGCTGCTACAATGAGCTTGCCTTCCAGATCTTCTGTTTATATAGGCGATATCACCATCTCTAGCAAAGGAGGAAAACACCAAGAAAGGACAATGTTTTCCTCAGTATTCATTTAGCAATTGCCAGTCGCTCTTCTCCAAAGCCCAAAACATATTGACACTGGCACAAAAGGTTCACCTGTCTCTCTTGACAACCCAGTTCTCTACCCAGCCATCAAGGGCTATTCCAGCCCGCCTGCCATTCCAGTGTCAGCAGGCACACAGCCCTGGGGAAATACCCAATCATTTTAATCTGATATACTTATGTAACTGAAGAAATTTCCACAGAATAGTAAAAGGCAGGTGCTTTTATGAATACAAATATATAGACTCATGTGTCTATACACACACATGCACACACATATATACATATGAATATATATGTATATATACACCACACATATTACATGTGTGCATCTATTTGAAGGCAGGGATACAGGAGAGAAGTTCTGAGATAAAAGCATGGAAGGAAAGATAAAGATATTAGATGCTCCAAGACTCTAAAATGTCCCAAAGTGACAAATTTTCTTTTCTTGGCCTCTAAAGTCACTGCAAATGGTGACTTTGTAGCCATGAAATTAAAAGATGTTTGCTCTTTGGAAGGAGAGCTATGACAAACCTAGCAGTGTATTAAAAAGCAGAGACATCACTTTGCCAACAAAGGTCCATCTAGTCAAAGCTATGGTTTTTCCGGTAGTCATGTGCACGTGAGAGTTGGATCATAAAGAAGGCTGCATGCCAAAGAACTGATGCTTTCGAACTGTGGTGCTGAAGAAGACTCTTGAGAGTCCCTTGGACTGCCAAGGAGATCAAACCAGTCAATCCTACAGAAAATCAACCCTGAATATTCTCTGGAAGGACTGATGCTGAAGCTCCAATACTCTGGCCACCTGATGTAAAGAGCCAATTTGTTGGAAAAGACCCTGATGCTGGGAAAGATTGAAGGCAGGAGGAGAAGGAGGCAATAGAGGACAAGATGATTAGATAGCATCACGGACTCAATGGGTAAAAATTTGAGCTAACTCTGGGAGATAATGGACAGAGGAGCCTGGGGTCAGTCCATGGGGCCACAGAGAGTTGGACATGACTTAGCAAATGAACAACAACAGTAATTTTGGACAAAACTCTGATTTTTATAGAAAGGCTGGGAACACTTCCCAGGCCTCCGCAGTCTACCTGACACTCTTCCTTCACTACTTCCAATCCAAGTATGACACTAATAATGCCATGAACACCCCAGGTACTGGGTATTAAGAACATAAACAAAAGCAAAGTCCCAATTGGGATGCAGGCAGCCACTGACCATCTTTGTTATATTATTTAAGTAGCAACACATTAAGGATTAACCTATGACCTTTTTGTAAACCTTTTAGAACATTTTTCCTTTTTGTAAATCCATGAAATAGCTTTAAATTCTTTCTTGGTAAGTACTAATAAATCCTTACTATTTATTTTCATCCATGCTTTGAATTTCTAATTCATTTCTGAAATAACATACAGAAAAAGGAATGAAATGGAGAATTATAATCAACTTTCGCCCCCCCACCCCCAGATCTTAATTTAAAATGTCTTTTTAAACTTTCTTAAAAGCAATCCATTTATGAGCTAAGAACTTAAGATTTGAAAACAAAGTTCCAAATTCATTGGCTCCCCTTACTAGCTGTATGGCCTTGGGGAAGTGACTTTATATCTCAAAACCTTACTTCTCTCATCTGTTGAATGGGTTAAGAATAATATTTATCACAGAGCATTCGTGAGTATATTAAATTAGGTAAATGTCTCTGCATAGCACCTGGCACATGGTAAGCATTCAAGAAAACTATGTAGAGAGATGTTAGAATAGATGCAGACAAATATTTTTAAAAACTCAAAACCCAACTATATGCTCCGCTGCTGCTGCTGCTGCTAAGTCGCTTCAGTCGTGTCCGCCCCCATAGATGGCAGCCCACCAGGCTCCCCCGTCCCTGGGATTCTCCAGGCAAGAACACTGGAGTGGGTTGCCAGTTCCTTCTCCAATGCATGAAAATGAAAAGTGAAAGTGACGTCACTCAGTCATGTCCGACTCTTTGCAACCCCATGGACTGCAGCCTACCAGGTTCCTCCTATATGCTCAGACTTATGCAATTATCTAGTTGGGTACCTGATATGAGTATTTTAATTGAATTTGCTTTTGAAGATGAATGTTTTAAATGGTCTTATCTATTTGTTATACTAATAATGAGAAAATACAAGAGAACGGGTCCAACTTACCATCTTTTCCTCGGTATTTGTTTTCATCTGTTCCAACTGATTGTGATTCTGTGCCATCTGGAGCCTAAAGATAGAAAATGGGCCATTTAGTCATTTCCCACTCACAACCAGAGAAATGGTATTGTAAATAACTCTATTACTAACCTGTAGAGCCCAAGAAATGTACTCAGACTTATACCACAGAAATAAAAGGACTACGGTTATAATTAACAAGCAACCAGCCAACAAATACGTGATCACCCACAACATACAAGACATAATACTAAGCTCTGTGGAAATGCAGGCAATATCAAGTGTCCCTACCATCAGGAACACCAATAAGACAACATCTCAAAAAGTTAATATCCATTAACAAATGAGTAGATAAATAAAATGTGAGCCATCCCACACAATGGAATGTTATTTGACACTAAAAAGAAACAAAAGTAAAGAAACTACAGATACATGGGACAACATGGATGAACCTCGCAAACATGATATGAAGTGAAAGTCACAAGGACCACATACTGTGTGATTCCACTTCTACGAAATCTTCAGAACAGGCAAGTCACAGAAACAAAGATTAGTGGTTGCCTAAGGGGAAGGAGGGGAAGACAAGGAATGCCTGCTATGGGTATGGGGTTTCTTTTGGAGATGATGAAAACGTGCTAAAATGACTGTGGTGATGGTTGCATATATATGACTACACTAAAAATCTCTGTATTGTAAACTTTAAATGGGTGAACTGGATGCTATGTGAATTCTTTCTCAATGACATGGTTATAAAATAAAATTATAAACTGACATATAGGTAAAAACTAGAATACTTCTTTTTTAAAAAGCTAGTAATAAATGTGAGAGAAATTAAAACTAATTTACCAAGCAGGTAATAAGAGCTTAGACAGTCACAGGAACTCCTCTTTCAAGGGGTTGGGACAGTGACAGCCAAAGAAATGAAGCCCTCCAAGGGTTTACGGACACAGTAAAATGCAGCTGGCTCCTCTCACCAGTAAGTGTGTCCAGCCAGTACTCCCTCCTTTCCAAGTAAGGCTCCAGAAGGAATCAGGAAGGGGAGCCTCGGTCAATCATACACAGAGGTCTATCTGAATGAATTGTTTTTAAAGTACTCATTCTAGTGGACTTTCATTTCAATACCAAAGAAGGGAGCCTCTGTAGTCCCCTCCCCACACATCGCGGCTCAAGTGTTAGCAGAGAAGGACTCCCCTCTCCACCTGCAATCTAAGAAGAGCGGGAAAAGCACCAGGGCAGGCACGTGGAGGTGCTCTCCTTAGATGATGCAGGATAGTACACAGTGAGTACCAATCACAAAGGGACACTACTTCGATCCCCCTCAGGCAGAGCAATACCACCTTCCTCCCTCCACCCCAAGCCTGCAGAAGGCTGGCCCTCCACGGCACCGTCAACACAGTGAGTAACTCTAATCTTACATATGAACACATATTTTGGAGCATGTGGTTGAAATTGTTTTCCTAAGCAATTGAAGATGACAGTGCAGATGGTATTCATTTCTGTATTTTATTTCCCAGTGTCAGCAAGGGCTTCGTGAGGAAGCATTAAACATGGAAGAGCTGAATATGGACAGTCGTCGCTCAGTATCTGTGGGAGACTGGTTAAAGGACACCCCCAACCCCATGAATACCAACACTGGAGGATGCTCCGGTCCCTTATAAAGAATGGCAGAGCACAGTCAGCCCTCCCTATCCACAGGTGCAGAGGCCAGGGATATGGAGGGCATACTGCATTTACTTGAGAACAGAAGAAATGCAAGTAAAGATGGCTGCTGCTGCTGCTAAGTCTGGCCCCTATTTACTTGAGGGTTGGAAGACATATTTCTAACGGGTGGTCATATTTCAATTAAAGGCAGAAAGTGTAAGTTAACATTATTTTAATTCACTTGTGCTGTTTTTCGTTTATTGACTCCATCAGCCGATACAACCCACCAATTACCTTGAATTCAAACCATGCGATTCAGACACTAGCAAGGATTCGCTAAAAAATGTTGCTTCTAGCACTGAGAAGCAACATCCTCTTCAAGACTGGCAGGAATCCCACAGAATATGGTTTGCTGAGGCTCAGTTCTCTGTCCCCTCCCGCTTTTGGCTTCCTCTTAACTCCCTCGGGGAGGGCTCTTTAATTGGGAAGGAAATGCCAATAATACTGGATTTCCTTATTATTCATTTTTTTACTGCTGTAAAAAAGCAGTCTAGTCCTTCCAAATAACGAATGGGTGGCACGCAAGTATGTAACTGCCTCACAGCCGCAACAGATCTGTCTGGAGCAATCCTGTGACCCCAAAACTCCCATAAAATGGACTGGATTTTATCTACAATTGACCATACAGAGAAGCAATCTGCAACTATGCAGGATTTCTTAGAAGAATGAAATGTTTACAAAAAGCCAAAAAACCTCTATATGACAGAAAGATACCTTAAATATATCTTCTTATTCCCAAATTTTTAAAAAAAGATTTTTGTTACCCTTTATTTATAGTGTAAATACAATCTCATGTATTTACTGGGATTACTTAATATCATAATCATATATGTAAACTCAAATGTAGTAGGATGTATAGTGGCTAAAAGCACATATTTAGAGTCTGACAAATTTGGGTTTTACTATCTATGGGACCATCGAGCAAGTTACTTAAAGTCTATGAGCCTCGGCGGTAGAATAGAAATGATGAAACCTCACGCGTAGGACAGCTCTAAGGATGAAATGAAATAAGGCATGGAAAGTAGTCAGCACAGTAAGTGTTCAGTGGTGGTGGCTACTGCTATAATAATTGCTATTATCATCACTACAATCCTCATTTAAGACCTCTTCTGTTTGCTCTTACTTCATCTACCCACATGAGTCTTCTAGACCAGAGCTATGCTGTCATCTGAGAACAGTTCAATGTGTAAACCAACTTTGACCCTAAGAACACCATTAAGTTCAGCTGACCTTTTTTTCTGTTTGTAGCAGGTTTCTTGCTGGGGCAGATATTAATTTTCATTTTGGGCAAGCTCTTAAGGTCCTCATGGGCACTCCATAAACAGCCTACCAAATGGCTAACCTGAGTAGCACTGTTCTAGTCCATTCAGGTCTCTGACTGGTACCATGTTTTCTTAGATAGCCATCAGCCCCAGAGTCTCCACCAGACTCCAACAGCTTCCACTAATAAATTCATCATCATGGCAAATATCTATTCCAATCCTCTACATGCTAGGCACTAGACACAAAGGGGAAGTTATTTCATGTTCAGGGTTCCTGTTTTATAATTCAGCTGCAATTAGGTTCCTTGCATTCCACTTCCATTCATCCCCACATGAGTCTTTAAAAAAGCAAATTTTCCTACACGAGTAAATGTGGAAAAAAGAACCTCCTGCCTCTGACTGCTAAGTAACAACTAGCAGTCACATTGTCCAGGGGGTTGGGGCACTCCCAAAGCTCCAAGGACACACTGCAGGGACTGTCACGGAGAATTTTAACTTGTTTCCTTTTCTGCCCCATCAGCAGGTAACTTTTGGAAGGACAGGGATCGAATTCTTCTTGATCACGGCCAGCATGGAGCTTTGGTGCCTTACATATGAAAAGTGAAAGTCGCTCAGTCATGTCTAACTCTCTGCAACCTCCATCGACTATATAGTCCAAGGAATTCTCTGGGCCAGAATACTGGAGTGGGTAGCCTTTCCCTTCTCCAGGGGATCTTCCCAACCCAGAGATCAAACCCAGGTCTCCAGCATTGAAGGCAGATTCTTTACCAGCTGAGTGACCAGGGAAGCCCAAGAATACTATAGTGGGTATCCTATCCTTTCTCCAGAGGATCTTCCCAACCCAGGAATTAAACCAGGGTCTCCTGCATTGCAAGAGGATTCTTTACCAACTAAGCTATGGTGGCCTTATATATACATGCCCATTAAGTTTTTAATGATATGAATTTAACTGGATGGGTTCAACTGAGTCTAAGCCATAATTCCTCTACGTTACTGAAAAAGAAAACCTACCTCCTTTTCTTTTGACCCTGTCTGTTGAGCAAATATGTCTCTGACGTCAGGAACCTGGTACTGTTTGTTTTTTTTCCTCAAGGTCTGGGAGACAGTCTCTACTCGTTTCTGAACAGCTGCCGCCTGCGTCCGGGTCAGCGTTGATAAAAACACCATGCTCTCTTGGGGATCTCCAGCAGTCTCTCCAAAGAGATTGGACAAACCAGCCTCCTTAAGCCACTCTTCTTCCAACTCTCCCTCTGAGATAGTAAAGAAAAAATGGTATTTAAATCACAAAATATGAGAACTTCTACATTTTTAAAAACTATTTTAAAAACCCTTACTAAAACTCTTGTACCATAACCCAGCCACAGTGCTAAGAATCATTATCTGAAACTTGGAGCACTGCCATAAACTCCAGCCATAAAGATATCAAATTTTAGATCCATTTCATATATACTCAATTAAAATTTTTAAATGACTTCACATGTGATTAACCTCTCTAACTTCCCTGCAGATTAACTAGAGGAAGATAATACTGTTCCCTTTCCAGAGATGAGCAAGCAATGAAAAGATAACTTACTTCCATCAAGTTACAGAAGGAAGTCGATGCTGGGGATGGCCATTAAAGCTCTATTTCTTGGCTTACATTCAGCACTATCCCAGAGTCCGACCCTAATTGATGGAAAGGCTTATTTTCTCTGCTCTCTGTAGCTGACAGTGTGGCAAAGAAGTAAAAAGCATCTGGACATCAGGAACTAATCAATTTCAAATTAATTTTTTAACCCCCCAGTCAGGATACCAGAGTCCTGTTTTTCTTTCTTTACATTTTTTTTTTTAACACAAACTATTTTCAGAAAAAAAAAAAAAAAAGTAGATTATAGGAAACTAATTAAACAACTGAATCAATTCAAAACACTGTAAGGGAGTAAACAGCAAAGCAAATATTGTGTAAGATCTGTTGACAATTCAAGACTTTCCCGATGGTCTAGGCTCCTATTGCAGAGGGTGAGGGTTTGGTCCCTGGTCAGGGAACTAAGATCCCACTTGCTGTGAGGCATAGCCAAAAAAAATTTATTGATGATTGTAGAAAAACTGAATGACAACTAGAATAGATTTACTCCAAGCTCCACATTTATAGAGGACATCAAAAACCCAAGGACTTGGGACACAAAAGATCTGTCCATACTCCATTCCTGCACCTTGATGGCCACGTCATTTTGGTCAAGTCACTTAGCCTCAAGCTGACTCTGTTTTCTCATCTGTAAACTAAAGCACAGCTGCCCTGGTTGCCTCATAACCAAATGTGAGCATGTCACATGCAAAGAACTTTGCAGAGGCCCATTATAGCCCGCAGCACAAGACAGAGCACTGATCAGTGTGCTTGTCTATAGCTTCTCTACTATCTAGACTCCATGAGGGCAGAAATGAAGTATCAATAACCTTGACTTCAAGAAACATAAGGCAGTGCAGGGCATTCTGCCTGCCAGGCAACAAAAACTGTTCACTGACATAAAAACTCACCATGATTATTAAAAATATTAAAGTAGAACTCAAAAAAAGGTCAGAAAAAGCTGATACTGCCATAAGGGAAGTAAACAAGATTACAAGACAGAGCAGCTTGTCCCATTAAAAAGTAGAGGTAAAATTCAAACTATTTAAAGTCAAAGAAAAGGCATGGGTGTGTAGAAACACTCCCAATTCTTGTTAATCACATCATGAACAACATTTTATGAATCCATTTTAGCCTTGGAGAGTTATGACATAGCTGACACACGGCTATGTATCAGGCTTGAGTGCTTCTTTCCGCAGAATGCTTACTCCTTACTCTGCAGGCCACCGGTATGCTGCTGCCATCTTGAAACATTGATCAGAAAGGTTGAAAGATACTATTATTACAAATAAGCTTAACTGGATTGGTAAAGTGAGAAGAATGAGAGTAAAATGAAAGAGAACCCAAATAAAAGGATGAGCTGGCTATCATTTTCTTTTACAAATCAATGTTAAATTAAGGAAAATCTCCAACTTTCCTCTCACAAGTATTCAGTTCAGTTCAGTTGCTCAGTTGTGTCCGACTCTTTGCGACCCCATGAATTGCAGCATGCCAGGCCTCCCTGTCCATCACCAACTCCTGGAGTCCACCCAAACCCATGTCCATTGAGTCGCTGATGCCATCCAGCCATCTCCTCCTCTGTCGTCCCCTTCTCCTCCTGCCCCCAATCCCTTCCAGCATCATAGTCTTTTCCAATGAGTCAACTCTTCGCATGAGGTGGCCAAAGTATTGGAGTTTCAGCTTTAGCATCATTCCTTCCAAAGAACACCCAGGACTGATCTCCTTTAGGATGGACTGGTTGGATCTCCTTGCAGTCCAAG
Source organism: Budorcas taxicolor (assembly GCF_023091745.1). Classification (NCBI taxonomy): domain Eukaryota; kingdom Metazoa; phylum Chordata; class Mammalia; order Artiodactyla; family Bovidae; genus Budorcas; species Budorcas taxicolor. The sequence goes on from NC_068918.1 coordinate 59,331,006, forward strand.
GGACTCTCAAGAGTCTTCTCCAACACCACAATTCAAAAGCATCAGTTCTTCAGCACTCAGCTTTCTTCACAGTCCAACTCTCACATCCATACATGACCACAAGAAAAACCATTGCCTTGACTAGACGGACCTTTGTTGGCAAAGTAATATCTCTGCTTTTGAATATGTTATCTAGGTTGGTCATAACTGTCCTTCCAAGGAGTAAGCATCTTTTAAATTTCATGGCTGCAGTCACCATCTGCAATGATTTTGGAGCCCCAAAAAATAAAGTCTGACACTGTTTCCACTGTTTCCCCATCTATTTCCCATGAAGTGATGGGACCACATGCCATGATCTTCGTTTTCTGAATGTTGAGCTTTAAGCCAACTTTTTCACTCTCCTCTTTCACTTTCATCAAGAGGCTTTTTAGCTCCTCTTCACTTTCTGCCATAAGGGTGGTGTCATCTGCATATCTGAAGTATTAATGGTTGCTTTTTTTTTTTCCAAGCAATGTTATAGCAAAGGAGAAAAACCTATGCAGATTTTAGAACTAAACAACTTGATGCTAAGTCATTTTGCATCATTAAGAAGTCTTCTGTTGAAAAACAGATCACTGCTAGCTGTGGGTCCCAAGATACTGATCGTGGCTCTTTTTTGGAATCTGTATCAGCCTGTACACCAAAGATATACTTACAAACTTATGGTCAGCACAAGGCATGGAAGGCAAGCTAATATAATAGACACCAGAGTTAGACATGAGAAACCTAGTGTCTTCTTGAATTTAACGCTGATTTTTTTTTTTTTAAAGCATGAAATTTAAGAGGAGGGAAAAAAGTAAATTTTTCCACGCTTCTTCCAGAATATCAAGTACAATAATGGGGACTGTGGGAAACGCAGATAGAGATGACAGCAATTATGAACCAAATATGAGAAGTAAATAGGGAGGCTAAAAATGCTAATACCACCTTCCACTTTCGCCGTCAAAATCTCCACCCTAAGCTTAGCTGGCTGAACTGTGTCACTGTTGCCAGTCTAGAAGACAACAGTCTGAAAGATAAGATGACCAAGATGAGGATAGGCCTGCAATCCACCACCAAGGACTGATTTATGTGAATCTTTCTCCTTCTAGAAAAAAGTTATTTGTCTAGTAACAAGATAACTATCCTCAATCATTTGAAAAGCTGTCATGCAAACAACAGAGCAGATTTGTTCTGCTCTTCCAGAAAGTAGATTGACAATAAGCGAGTCAAAGGTAGTGTGGAACAGATTGCAAATCAATAAAATAAAGAACATCAAAACAGCTCAAGCTGACTGAACAATGGAAAAACATCAACATCAGCAGCAGCTGTACTCACTTGAGGCCAAACAACCATGGGGCTAGGATACCACAGATGGAATTTAAAGAGACGTTAGATGATTTCAAAGATCAAGTCCAGCCCTAAGAGTCTATGATACAGCTTAGCCAATAAGAGTCTCTAGCCATATTCAAAACTCAGTGAATTTACTTATATCATTTATATTTGGCAGCTGCATCTATAATTTGCCACAATTACGTCATTTTTTAAGTTGAAAGGCAACTACTATTTTTTTTCTGGTTTTCCTCATTTTAATTTCTTTCTTCCTATGTATTCATTTCCCATCAATACATATAAAATAAACTAAGAAAAAGTTTTATTAATTTCACCATTACCATCAGGCTCTTTGACAACCACCACCTCTTGATCATCTTGTCTGTTTTCATGAGATTTCTTGATATTTTCTAGTTCAGTCCAATAAGCTTCCATAGATAGTTCATCCAAAGAATCCTGGGAACTTGATCGATCAAATGGAGGTCTTTCTGTAACTTTGGTGACTTCCTGGTTCATAGTATACTGGCCATATCTTCTACTGTAAAGTCAAAAGAAAACATGGTTCATTTAGTACATGAGGAAGTAGTACTATTTCTACAATATCATAATACTAAGCTGGAGAACTTGGAAACTCAAGTTCTCCTTAACAAAACCAAAGAGATATTTGGTTTGAAACTGTTTACCTTGAGAGGCTACTGATTATAACATGTTTGTAGAATGAAAAGGTTTATCCTCTACAGAAAACTTTGGCAATGAACAAACAGCCATGTGATAAATATTTTTACATTTCCATTTCACTTAAATTATTTTAAGGCTCCTTTAAACCTGAAAATTTGTTCTTAGAAAGCAACTGATTAAAGGTTATTGAGATAGAAGAGGAAAAGCCTTATTACTTGAAGGAGGAAATTTTTCAGCTATGTTTTTCCCCTTTATATTCAATAATTTTTAGAAATATAATTTGAGTAGAGATAATAATTGGTGAATGAGTATTTTGTTATTCTAATTTCAAATTGCTTTTTTAATCTCCCAAGAGGACATTAGGAAGTGATACACTCTTGCTAGACTGGTTTTACTTACTGCACATAGAGAAAATAAAAAGAAATGCAATAAAACAAAATTCTTTAATTGTCTGTGAACATTTTCACATTGAAACTGGCCTCTCCCATAATTATTTAAAATAGTAGGATTTAATATGGCATAAGGAAGAAGGTCACTAAACTCTGGTGGAATCTACCCAGTAGTTTAATTCCAACTGACTTCTCAGAAAAAGTCAAAGCAGTTAATTACCTATTGCTGCAAATAAATGCAATATAACTGACTTAACTGTAATATGCTAATTGGCCAGTTTTATCCCTGTAAAAATGGTTCTGTCTTGATTACACATTTTATTAATGCAACAATTCCTATCATCTCACTCCAGTAGCAGTCCTGGGGTGGTGATGGTGGGGGGTGGTCAGTGTTAGATGAGGGCCAACAGGAGGAGGTCTAGACGTGTTTGTGTGAATCTCTTTCCTCTAGTCTCCATTGTACAGTTTGCCTCCCCATCCCTTAATTCAGAGACAGTTTCTCCCTCCCTGCCCCGACTCCTGTTTACAACCTTATATCCCACTCTGATCCCTTCTCTCACCCAGTGGCCATGATACCATCAGTGTCCTCCATTTAGGGTTTACACTTCTGACTCTTAAATTAAAATGCAAATGAAAATGCTCTCTTTCTCTTAGAAATGAAAAGTAAACTATATTTTTTATTTCTGTGATCACCAGCTCAACTGATCTTTGGTTCATAATCCTTAATCCTGCTTTATCAGGACTAGCTCAAACTAATTTCACAGAGTATCTGCCAAATTCACTTTTGATTTCATGTCCGATATATGGATACCCTTCCTTGCTTTTGTTTTACCTCTCATTTTAAGACTGTCTACTATATTCCTATTTTCTACAACCTTAGCCCCACGATGAGAACTGCAGAATGTGTGAAGTATAATGACTAATGTCAAATAATGTGTTTTATCTGCTCACAGGAAAGAGGTGCCGTTGAACGAAAAGTACATTAAGCTTTTCGCTCCTGAAGGAATGTGTTTATTCTGGCAAGAATTTTCCAGTAAATTTCCATTAAGATAGCATGTGCAGAAAAATGCAAGGGCATTGAGCAATAGCACTGTTACGTAAATAAACCTTCTATATCAAGGCCTGCTTTCAAAACATGCATAAAGCAAAAATCTAATCATTTAGTGCTGATGAACTGACTCAATATTTTGACTCTATTAAGATTCAAAAGCTGAAAAGGTTTGTTGTAATAACCTGAAGATACTGAGCCATGGAAAGGGAAGATTTTATTTTATTTTGGATCACTGGCAAATTTTGCAAGAAAACAATTTCTTTTTTAAATATTAGGGGATGGAGTATAGGAAGGAGGCAACCATCCAGTGAAAGTTCCCATTAGCTGCTGAATATTTTACATTTTTTCTAAAAATGTGACTGAACATTCTTTATTTACAGTTTACATCAATAAACATGTCATGTCACTGGTTTTCTTCTTAGATTATTCTCACTTTTGTAGTTCAGACAGCCCACAGCTAAAAGCCTGTCCCTTCTTAAAACTGTCCTGGTAACAGGCCAGTTAACTGGTTTCCTCTCTTCTGTTTTTAGGAGTATGCTTTTACGACACCATGTTCATTCTGCAAATTGAACTCAAACACATAAAAGCAACATCTGCTAGACATAATGAAGTATGGAGCAGAGATATTCTGTATTTCCAAAAGATCCCAGCCAACACATGGTGCTCAAATCAGAGAAACACGCAGTTTGCCCCACCACACGCAACTACCAATTACCCCCACCTGACTCACTGCCAATGCTAATTCTCTTTTCATCCTTCCTCACTCCCACCCAGAATCCTGTGTCCTAAATATCCCATGAACACTCTTTCCCAACTCCCCCACTTCTCACCTTTTTACAACTAGAACTACAGAACTAGACACTCTAAAAGAAGCTGCTTCTTAGTCTGCTGGACAAGGCATTACATCACAATATTATCACTTGGGCTCTTTTTCCCTGGGCACTAACATAACAGCAAATACTAAACTTTACAGGCCCCCACTGTCCCCCAGGCCTTCATGGTGTGTTATCTTCTGGCAGCATGTCCTCATGCTGTATTGATAAAAATTGGGGATCTGTTTCCTTGTATTTTCCCCAGGTGTATTTTTTCCCATTTTTCTGTAATTTCTTTTTTTTCTACTCAGTGAGTGAATTTCAAATGCACTGACATCATTCAGGGTATTAGCAATACCTGTTATTTATTTTGTCACAGAAATCTTTAACTGATCTGACGGAAGTTGTCCTCCAGAAGGAGGCAGACTTTACCATGCACTTCGCTGTGGTCCACTAGAAGATCACTCATGATTCATCCTGGTACCACTGCAGTCAGTGAGCTGATGGGGAAACATACAGGACTGGGAGTCCTAAGCACCAAATGATTCCAGCTTTACTTAACTTTCTTTCATGATCCCTGGAGGACATCACTCCTCTGATTCTAACTTGCTGCTATCTATAAAATGGAAAGAATGCCAATAGGCTTGACGACTTTGTTGTAAGTCATCCAATAAGAGCGTCCCCGGTGGCTCAGCAGTAAAGAATCCGTGGGTTCGCTTCCTGGATGGGAAAGATCCCCTGGAGAAGGAAATGGCAACCCACTCCAGCCTTCTTGCCTGGAAAATCCCATGGACAGAGGAGCCTGGCAGGCTACAGTCCATGGGATCACAAATGCGTTGGATATGACCTAGCAACTAAACAAAACAACATCAAATAAGAATTCCTACTAAGGAACGACCTTAGAGGTAACCAAGGAGAAGGCACTCAAGTTAGTATCACTGCTAACATTTGTGTAACGGCTAACTACAGATAACTGCCTCTCCCACAGTTTAATAAAGTCACCTTTGCCCTCTTCTAAGGTTCAGAGAAATTGCTTATCCTCTAAGGACGGTCATTCTTTAACCTCTGGTCTCAGGACTCTTCTACACACTTCCTAATTTTCAAGGGCTTCCAAAGAGTTTTTGAGGTAAATTATATTCATTGATATGTACACTATTAGATCTTAAAATTTAAAAAAACTTTAAATACTAATTCATTTAATAAGAAATAATATTTAAGATGTTATTTAAGAAAACATCATAAATAACATTGGGGAGACGTGGGGAGAAGCCCTATATTTTTTTTTAAAAAAATAGCTAAGTAGCACTGTTTTACATTTTTGAAATCTTTAATGTTTAGTTTAATAGAAGACATATGGATTCTCCCATCTCCCTCTGCATTTACTCTTTTGCGGTATTCTAAGTCATGTAATTTCTGGGAAACACCACTGTATCCTCAGGATAGCATCAGAATGAACAAGGCCAGTTAACAGCTTGGGTTATTATGAAAAGAGTTCTGATCTCCTAGACCCTTTGAAGGGTCTCGAGAGCCTCAGGGGTTCCATGGCCACACTTTGAAAACCGCTGCTCCAGGATTTCTCAAAAACACCTAATGGATCTGAGAAAGCACTTTTCAATTCTGTGGGCAATGTTCCAGAAAGCCTTACTGAAAGAAATAGACATGCTTTCCTAGTGACTCTTGACCTACTTCTTTGTTTATTTTAGTTTAGTTTTACGGCCTTTTATCAAAACTGGGACTTCCTCCAATGATATATCCATATTTAATTCATACTACAATGACAAAGAATAAAAGCATATTTAAAAACCCCTGCCTCGCCAATCATCCACTTTCATCCATCATGCACAATGGGCAGAAATTCTAAGCTTCCCCTTTTGGCCAGTGTATTTGAAAATGGGTAGTTTCTTTAATGCTCCTTTGCCATCTGTACCTCTTCCTATAATCATCTCAAGGCATTTATTTAGAACTAGGACACTTCTTTGCACTCATATTTAACTACATGATCCAATCTCTACTTTGTGCACTCCACCCCATCAACAGTTATACTGCTAAACTTCACATCCAGTCTGTCTCTCAGTCCTGCTCCTTCTAGAAGCATTTTTTATGGCTCAAAGTCTGCTTTCTTGAAGTCCTCTGATGCTAGGATTTGGTTTCATATTCTCACAAGATCCTTTCTAAAAGAAGTATACTCTCTTTCATGCTTCTTATTCTACTTTCACTTCCAACACAGGAAAAGAAGGGACTGGGTTCAGAGATATGAGGATAAGGCTATTTTTGTTTTTGTTCTGTTTTTAAGGTGCCAAAAATAAAAGTTCTTATTGAGATCGCGACTTATCAACCATAATGACCAAGTATATTTTAGATAAGGCCAAATTTATTGAAGTATAAGCTTTAGAATGTTATTGGACCTTAGAGATTTAAACCTATCCCATCATTTTCTAGATGAGGTAATGAGTTGCCAGGGCTAAATCTTCTTCAAAATCTCAGCAAAGTGATGGTGGAACCAAAATTGGTGTCCTCATGTCTTCTGCAGTCATTACACCAAATAGAATGGAAAGGGTAGAATTTACTTTGTTTCACATCCAGCGTTCCAGTCTTCGTGAGTTTGTACTGCACATAGCAAAACCAAAAGTGATCTTGTTGACACAGCCTATAACTAATGTTTTTAAGTGACCACTACACTTATCTAGAGAAAAATACATTTAACAATCAAATCATACCTCTTTGAAATGCATGAGAAACCTTTTCCAATGCATTTTCTAAAATGTGATTTATGCCATGCTAGGGTACGACTTCAAATATACTTTTTGTTTTGTTTTTTAAAAAAAAACAAACCTTGTTTCAAAGATGTTTAAAATGTTTTAAACATTCACTCTGGATCTACATTATCTCTAGGCTGGGGGGAGGGGGGAAGTGCTTCTGATGTGTAGATTTTTCTTTTTCATTTTATCAGTGATATTAAAGAAGTGATCACTGCCATCTGAGATGGTAAAGCTATTAATACTCCGTAATGGCCTGGTCCATCAGACTACATTGAATTTGAGTGACTAGGAAGAACTGCAGCCTATGAATGACCCATGTCATTTCTTTTTCCCTGTGAACTGAATGCCTACTATTGTTTAGTTGAAAGCAGTAATTATTAGAAGTGGCTCTGACACCAGGAAGAAAGAACACTGACAATGCCTTAAGGCAGGAAGAAGTTGATTAGGAAGCAACCCCTCTCTGGCCTTTCTTTCTCCACTCCCAGGCAGCCTTCAGAGTGCAGGAGAAAAGTTCCTCACATCTTCTTCCCAACCCAACTGCTACAGTTTTAGAAACACACTAATTTTCACTATCCAAGTAAGCTTACTTTTTTTATCCTTTGCACATTTTAACCCTTTCATCTGGGGGAGTGGGGTGGGGGAAGCAGTAGTAGTTGTGTTAATCCCAGTGTTAATCACTCAGTTTCCAACTCTTTGCAACCCCAGGGACTGTAGCACCCACTCTGTCCATGGGGTTCTCCAGGCAAGAATACTGGAGTGGGTTGCCATTCCCTTTTCCAGGGGATCTTCCTGACCCAGGGATTGAATCCAGGTCTTTTGCATTGCAGGCAGATTTTTAACCATGAGGGAAGCCCATGGCATGGAGGGATGGAAATAAAAGTTACTCAGTATTTCTTTCAGCTTTTTCTGCACAGCACACTGCTATAGTCATCACAGAGCGTCCACCCAACTTTGACACACAGCAGAACAATGAACAAGTGAACTGATGATGCACCATTTACCCAACACTGCCCAAATCAAGCCGGGAAGAGAAGCACATTAGTAAGGTTGCTGCGGGAAAGCTTTGAAAACTTGGCTTTATCACTTTTACGAAAACACTACGGTAGAACCAACCCATATGTGAATATCACTAACAGAATAAAGGCTATAGGTGGCAGCCACAACCACCAGGTGTGCACCTAGTAGAAAGGAAGGAGAAAAGGTACGAGACAGAAAGGCATGTGGAAGCATCAAGAGGCAACCAGAGCAAGCTGGAAAAACTTCCTTCCCTTTTAAGTAGAGACACAGGTTATGTAAAAGGGAAATCACGGGATAACACCAACCACCAGGCAGAGGACTTTCCTATGTTCTCTTCTCTTCTCAGTAGATGTGAGATCCTCTTTGTTCTGAGCTCCTCCAATCTCTCTCAAGAGGCAGTTTTTCCTTCCTCAACTGGAGACATGACTCAACAAGTAGACAAATGAGAGCCAGGGATCTCAACGTCAAAGTCATTTTCCAAGACGAGGCTAGAGAGATCTGAAGTGGGACTTTAACGTGAAATGTCAAGATCTTGGAAGACTGGTTCGAAGCACGTGGGACTGAGTTTGCATATGCACTCCACTCAACCTCAATTCTCCATCACCAGGATGTGTCTCTACCAGACACTGGGATGCTCCTGACACAGCTCGAATCCAGAACGCTGGCCTTTCCTTGTTCTGGTTAGTCGTGAAACACCTGGAGGTGCAACACGAGCAGCCACTCGGCATTTGGTGGCTCTCCAGTTGGATCTGTTTTACAGCTGTCATATCTTGGCACCTTTCTCCAGCGGGGGCGGAATAAAGACATTTCCTTGCTCCTTCAGTCTCCCCCCAGCCCTGACCACAACTCGGACTGTGTTACCCACACTTGTGTTTCTACCACTACACTGTGTGTTCCTTGGGGCAAGTATCTACAAAGTTCTTTCTGGGTTTTTATTTTTTTGCTGCTGTTGTTTTTTCATCTGGGTATCCCTGGGTTTAGCCATCCATTTACCATAGCAGATGCTTGGGAATTGATTATCAATTACTGAATTATCGTTGCCTCTGAAACAACATCCTCCTTTTAACTTCTAAGGTGTTTCTTATTTAATTGCACAAAACTACAAAGGAATAAAACAGGCACATGAAAAGTAGACAATAAAAAAATTAGTCATCAGGAAACCCTAAAAGGTAATTAATAAGTAATTGTTCTACGGCTCTATAACTCTTGAGTGTTCAGTTTGAAAGTAGGCTTCCTTATATGAAACATATAAAACAGCCATTTTCCTATCAGACTGTACCTAATATTAAGTCACAAACAAGCACTGGCATACAGTTTTTTAAGCACACATTCCCTGGTTCCATCCTGTTGACTTAATTGCTAAAACAAATAAAATATTTTTGTTGAATCCCTGCAGTTTGTTGGGCACCTTATCAGAGATGTCTGTTCAACCAGCCTACTCAAGTCTGCATTGTCAGAGAGATTAGAAATGATACTGACACTGGGCAAAGGTGGAATTTTCCAGTTCCTCATCAAACCAGCAGCCCAGACAGCTTTCAAAAAGGGCCTCTGGTTCATGACCTCTGCTTTAGCATTGTCCCTAACATGCTTCAGGCCCTGCTGTGGTTCACCTTTCCTTCCTCAGAATTTCACTTCCTCTCTAACTGCCACTATCCACTCACCTCCACTTCAACCTCTGCCCAATAACCATTTCTGCAAATTCAGATCAATCATCTAGGTTACCTCCACAGCCCATCCTGGGACCCCTCCCCTCTCCCTAGCACTGTTTACCACAGTCCTCCTAGATTTGCCTGAAGCCCACTCACACGGGTCCCTAGGCGCCACAGGCTACTCTTTCCTGAGCCAGAGTCTGGTTTTCTCACAACTGTCTAATGCCTGATTCTTTTCTCACAAAAGTTGTGAGGCTTCAAAGGTAGCTATTAGCACCCAAAACTGTCATCAAGCTTATACCTACTTATTTTTTATTGCTCTTGAAAAATCAATTTTTTTGCCTTTTGGATTTCAAAGCTGTGCTTTTTTCTTTCTGAGGAGTCTATCAAGTTCTCATGTTTTCAGAGGTAAAAGACCAAAAGTCTTCCCATCTTCTCTAATATGCTTGAATTCCTCATTCAAAAGTCCCCTATCATGCTCTCCATTAGCTTAGAATCTCAACATTACAGTTAACCACATGCCTTAAAAATACATTAATGCAAATGGACAAATCTTCACCAATGTGCAACTCTCTCACATACAAAACTTGACAATATACTTCAATATCTAGGATGCAGGATAGATGTCTAACTGTTGGCCAGGACACTCATTCTGGGCATTGACTGCCTACAGACTGACAAGTTACAATTTTCTGATATCTCTCTCCAATTCATAAAGTAAGCTGCTATTGATTCATAAAGCCTACCATCATACATTGTTGCTGTTTTAGTCACCTAGTTATGTCTGACTCTTCTGTGACCCCATCGACTATAGCCCGCCAGGCTCTTCTGCCCATGGTATTTTCCAAGAATACTGGAGTGGGTTGCTGTTTCCTTCTTCAGGGGGTCTTCCTGACCCTGGGATCAAACCTGCATCTCCTTCACTGGCAGGTGGATTCTTTACCATGAGCCATCTGGGAAGCCCGCACCATCACATAGGTATTAACAAAATATTCGTTGATGTAACACAAAACTATGAACACTAATATTTTAGACTACTGTTGGACAATGGTTTCACTTATTTCTATGGGCCACTCTCTTGCCTTTCTATAAGATTTTATATACATATTAACATCAATTTTCCTATGCCAATAAAAACATGGACACAAGGCAAGACTGGATTAAAAAAAAAAAACCCTTTTTATAATAACTGAAGCTAAATGCATGGGCATATACTGTGGAAAAGATGGGGGCACTATTAACTCTTTTCAGTCCTTTGTGATTGTTTGTTACAATAAAGTTGGGAAATCATCTATCTCAGTGGGGCCATAGTGGCATAAAACCAAGCTTCCATCAGTCAGCATAAGGACTGCTATAGACAAACACTGAAAAAAATGTTCAGAGTGGAAGGATGTCTGTGTTTATGTTTCACAATAAAACGGGAGAAGACACATATTTCTACATCATTTCAAAGTAACACTGGTGAGTAGTAATAGCAGAACAATTTAAAACAGTAGTAACTGTGCGGCAAATACCTGGGTAGGAAAAAGAAAGCTGCTTCACTTAGCCTGCAAAGTGCAATTTTATGGATAGCTCCAAATGACCTTCGAAGAGTATAATGTTCCACCAGTAAGTTCTGAAGGCCAGGATGTATTTTAATAAGCCAGGTACTAAAAGTCAGCTGTACCGAGGAGATGGAAGGGGGTGGTGAAGAAATAATTTCCAGCTCTTGAAATAATTTAGCCAAGCTTAGAAAAAATTCATCTGTAACATTTTCCACTATATGTTTTCAGAAGTCAGTTACAATGTAGACTATTTGAATATTACAGGATATTTTTTTTTTCCTTTTTCAATGAGATTACCTGAGACCACTTTTTTCTTAGTATGCTTCAGAATCTGAGCTGATTCGACATAAGACAGATATGAACGCAAGTAGCCTCAAAAAGACATGAAATATAAAATAAAACATGGAAACTAAAGGCAATTTCTAATAGTAAAATGCTGCCTAGGAGTGGGGGCTTTAAACCTAATTTTTGAAGGAAAAAACAGAACAAACCAAAACTCTCACAAAAACAAATGTTTTTAGTCAAAGTCGCTGAGCTGTTTAGAGGACAGAACAAGGTCCAAAAGACAGAGAGACCTAAGGTGACCCTGAGGAAAGGCAAGGGCTTTACGGGAAAAATTATGGGAACCTGCAGAAAGGAAAGAAAAAATACAAATAAGAAAACATAACTAAGACTTCCCTGGTGGTCTAGTGGTTCAGAATCCACCTGCTAATGCCGAGGACGCAGATTCGACCCCTGATCAGGGAGATTCCACATGGCGCTGGGTAACGAAGCCCATGTACCACGACTTCTGAGCCCACGCCCTAGAGCCTGGGTCTGCAACAAGAGAAACCACAGCACGAGGCCCATGCACCACAAGGAGAGAGCAGGCCCTGCTCACTGCAACTAGGGGACACCCACGCACAGCAACAAAGACCCAGCACAGCCAGAAATAAATGAATAAATTAAAAGAAGAAAAAGAAACCTAACTAATGCAATTCCCATATCATCCAGCACAGTTATGGGCACACAGAGCTCTGACAAATCAAATTCTGGGAAGACGAAATCAAATCAAATTCCACCACATCAAATTCTGGATAGATTAAATCCTCCAACTGGATTTAAGTTTATGCACCTGTCTTGGTTGAATTCCTCTCCTGTTCCTCTTAGGAAGTCTGAGAGTCTCCAGCTCATCATCAGGCTTATGCCAACCTACTGTCAACCTGTTACTTACATGGGGCAGCAATATTCCCACTTCACCAAAAGTAATATGGCATCTGGTTCCAAAATGCCATTCCTTGTGGGAATTTGAAACAAGCTAAGAAGTTCACAAGAGTTCCCTCCCTAGCTATGGCCAAGGCTGTTGGCATTCCATAAAAAGCTGATGATAAATCAAGGTCCAGCTCAAAGACTCCAGTCTCCCACTGACATTCCTCTTGCTCTCTACTGCTGACCCCACTACTCCATACATGGATTCTCCTTTCTGCCCAGTCCCTACAAAGAAACAGTCCAGACTGAGTGATATCTCTTTCCCAAAGGTCATCTACTGAGTTGCCTTCTTGAATGAATCCCATATTCTGCACAGACCAAGGCTCCCGGGAATTCACATCCTAGCCAGGTGTGCCACCCATGCCCCTTCTTGCCAGGAAAGAGAGGTGGAAGAAAGAACTGTCATTTCAGGAAGCTAACACTGCAGAAGAGATTAGCAAGAGGGTGACTGACTATAGAGAATGAGCCTCTTGAGACAGAACAGAATCTGAGTAAGTTCTACAAGGAAAAGATAAAAGGATGTCATGCCCCTAAGGCAGAAGGTGGTATTTATGCAGGGCACCAAGGGCATGGTAGCAAGGGATCAAAGATAAACTTCCTTTACTATCTTGTCAGAGTAAGTTAGAAAGATCTAGGCCACCAGACACTGCACAGTAAACATCCAAGACTCAGAATTTTTCTAGTTCTTTTTCAACTAGATGTTTGAGGCCCAACTATTAAGTGTCCTCACCTCATAAAGGACTTCAGTTATTTGCTGAAGATGGTTCTATAAATACACAGCTCCTACTAGAAATACTTCTGAAACTCTAAGCATATGCCAACCAATCTAATACAGGAATGTAAATTTCTTAATCCAATAGCTTTGTGAATAGAAAATTTCACTGAAGAATGCTTACATTCAATCTTTGGTCTTCATTATGCTATTGCCTGCCTGCTAAGTCACTTTAGCTGGGTCCAACTCCATGCAACCCCATGAATTAATTGTAGCCTGCCATGCTCCTCTATCCATGGAATTTTCCAGGCAGGAATACTGGAGTGGGTTGCCATTTCCTCCTCCAGGGGATCTTCCCCACCCAGGGATCGAACCCGATTTTCTAACGTCTCCTATATTGGCAGGTGGGTTCTTTAACACTGCGGCACCAGAGAAGCCTACTTAATCTACATAATTAACTATATTTTCCATTCAGTTAATGAAGTGGACACTGGAAAGAACAGTGGAATTGGAATTAGGTTAACACTTCAATGTTTTGGCGGAATGATGCTGTAGAACTTGAGATCTCACTTGATACCAACAAATAACCAACTTATGATTCATACATTCATTCAACGAATACTGGCTCCTCATTAGCTGCAAGATACTATACAAGTTGAGGGTTTCCCAGGTGGTGCTAGTGGTAAAGAACCCACCTACCAATGTAGGAGACATAAGAGACATGGGCTCAACCCCTGGGTTGGGAAGATCCCCTGGAGGAGGACATGGCAACCCATTCCAGTATTCTTGCACAGAGAACCCCACGAGAACCCCTCCTCCACAGAGGAGCCTGGGGGGCTATAGTCCATAGGGTCACAAAGAGTTGGATACGACTGAAGCGATTTGGCATGCACATATACAAGATGAAGTCCAAAGCAGTACAGGGCCTCACCTCTGATCCCTAAGAGTTTACATGGTATTAGAATAGATAAAACACATAGGGAAATAATAGTCCAGGGAACACTGACTCCATGCAAATGAGCAGTGCAGACAGCAGGTGCTGCAGAGCTCAGTCCAGTTAGAGGCAGACACAGATGCAGGGAAGTATACAAAATGCTGGTATCACAACAAGAGGCAATAAGAAGGGAGATTCCAGGCTCTTGTTCTACCTCATTCTAATTTTATAAAGCTCTCCCCAGAGCCAACAGTGTCTTCCTGTTATTTGATTCAACTTTACTTCCCTCCAATTTAAGACCATTTCCTCCAAGCAAATAAAGAATTAATCAGTGTCCTCTTTATACTAACCCCTTTGCTGGGAATAGTTTTAAGTCAGTCTTTTACTATACCTTGAATTGTCCAGTGAATAATGTTCATTTACCTTTTCCTCCCATATTTTAAAAAGCAATCTCTTAGATACCACATTCTTAGTGGTTATCTGAATCATGATACAGGTACCAGCATATAACCTTTGTACCCACATATAACCTTTGGGCCTTTTCCCGATTGATTCTTGATCTGCAAGTGAAACTTCCAAGGTGTTGCTGATTTTAGAAGTAAGTACCAAAAAAGGCCCAGTTGGGTGGTCCTTGGCACAGATACCAAAGTAAGAAATGTAGTCATAAATGTTTCTCCTTCCTAACTGAGGACATTAAACACTGCTTTCAATTGCTTTCCATGGATGGTTCTGCTTTCCTTCTTTAAAAAGCCTTTGCTAATGATTTGCATTAATATTATGCTAATAAAAGTAAGGGGATGCTAACTAATTCAGTCTCTTCAGTAGTAACTCAAGATCAGAAAAAGATGTAATCTGCATAACTTCATGAATTGGTATTTAAATACTTGTCGCAATTTCTGAAGAAAAATAACAATGTTGGGCCAGCCAGGGCAGAAGTAATTCCTCCAGTAGAACCATCTCAAACCCAAGCATTTCAAGAGATGTTTGGCCTTGAATCTCAGATGACATGGATGCGCATTCAAACACAGGGCAACCATCTGCATATAAATACATTTCAGTTCCTCTCTGCAGAAGGAACTCATTTACTGTTGAAGGCCATTCACTTCCACTTCTGAGTGCTTATTCCTCAAAAAGCTTCCAAGTGTTGTGGGAACAATGATTAAAAGAGGATCTTTCCATCTGTGCATTAGGCTGCAAGACAGCTCCTGCTGCAGAAATAGCTTTTGCATAATTCATTGTGCCATTTTCAACCCTAATCAGTGAATTGCAAGAAGCTATGGAGTGAGTACAGAGGGAAGAGAGACTGACATTTTACTGACTACCGCCTAAGCGGTCATCCCATCCTCACTTTGGGCTACTATTCTATGAGTCATGGTATAAATGTCCTCGCTTTATCTCCAACAGCTTACTACCCCACCCTCCCATCTCAAGTGCTGTCATCATTGTTTGTCCATACTAATGTCCCAGCAAAGAGTATTTTTTAGGCTATTATTACAGGAAAGCGTATGGGAAAAAAAAAGATTCTACTGGAAGTCAGAAGAAATCAGCCTTTCTCCAGCCCTACCGTTCACTGGGTAAGAATGCATGACATAAAATTCACCCTACAAGAATACCTCAATTCTATCCTTCAATTAACAATAAATAAATTTAAAAAAGAAAAATAAAGAGTACCTCGTCTTTTCTAAATCTAAAAATTATATAAGTCTAATCTGTTCACATTGATGTTTTCATGTATAAAGTCTAAACCAGTCACTTTGCCTTAGAGTTCCTCCCCCGACCCTGCAACCCATCTGTCCACACTGAGCAATTTGTGAGATCTCAATTCCCTGACCAGAGATTGAACCTAAGTGAAAGCACCAAATCCTAACCACTAGGCCACCAGGGAACTCCCAGAGTTGCATTTTTTAAGGAAGGAGAAAATAAGGTGATGGAAATGAACCTCTCTGTGTTCCCCAATTATCCCTCCCCCTCAACTACAGAAACTTTGATAAATAAATTACCTGGCAATCCATTTAAGAATGTACTGGAAAAGGATCCTATGACTATACAAAATTAGAAAAACAAGTGCTTTAGACATCTCAAGGTAAAAAGAAAAAAATCTTTTATAGAATCCTTAAGCTTTAAACACTGAATAGTGAAGCAGATTTTTATGATGGTAAGGAAAGTATGTGATTTTAAACCAGCAAAATAGGTTAAAGATGTGGATTTTACAGCACAAATTTTATAGTAAACTTTCTAATTTTCTATTTCTTACTACTCCATATATCATGGTAAATAAAGAAATAAACATTCTGAGTTTTTATTGATAGCTGACATAAAGTTACTGAGATTTAGTTTGGTAGTTCATTAAGAATTGAAAGAATCATCTCAAAAGACACTACAAATTGGAAAACTGAATTCAGTGGTAGTATTTTCATATAAATGATTTTATTTTTTTAAATCAACAACTCGTAATTGAAAACGTAACCCTAAACATTAAATACTTTACAGAATATTAAAAAGCATAGAGGGAGGGAGTGGCAGGAAACCTTTCTGAGTTGTTCTGAATGTGAAAATAAGTTGTTATTTTATAGTAGTGCTGTCTAATTGAAATAAAAGGCAAGCCACAGTAGTAATTTAAAAGTTTTTAGCGGTCACATTAAAAAACAAAAAACAAATAGATAGAATTAATTTTGATGGTGTACTTTAGCCCAATATACCCAAAGTATTATTGCAACATGTAATTAACATAAACATTGTTAATGAAATCTTTTGCTTTTTTTTTTTCCATTTTGAATCTTCAAAATCCTGTAACTTATGCCTGTATCCCAGCGTAGTTTGGACCAACCACATTTCAAGTGCTCAGTCACCACAGATAGCTGGTGAAACTGTATGGACAGCGCAGCTGCAGAAAGGATGAGGCGGTGGGCAGGTTTTCCTCATGCACCTGAATATATACAAGTGAAATAATTCTCTCCTACTCCTAACACACAAAATTTCATGTCTGTCTGACTACAGGATATTTGCTTTTTCAGTGACTCAGTAAACACTTAGGGAAAAAAAAAAAAAACAAAACACTTAGGGAAAACCTACTTTATTCCACCCTATGCTAAATGATGGGATGTAGGTGTATTTCAGACAAGGCAAGCCTAGAATTTGGTAGGCAACAAAGACCCATGCCATGAACTCCAAAACAATAGTGCAAGTGGTGACTGCCACGGGCGCAAAGATGAGAAGTCACAAGCTTTACGCAAGAGACTTGGTCAAGGAGCTCAGAGAAGAGCGATATGAGCTGGAGTGTGCAGCCTGAGCAATATTCTGCTAGGTGGAACGTGATGAGAAAGGCATTCAAGGCAGTGGCCACCATGGAAGCAAGGACACACTGTGAGCTTGGCGAACTGTGACTGGATTGTTATGGACAGACTATACTGGCTTCCAGGGAAGTGAAACCAGTTGGGAGGCAAGGGGATGGTGTTAAGCATTGCGGGGAAGAAAGGGCCACAGCCAAACTGTACTGAACCTTGACTGTCATACTGAGACACTTGGAATGTGACAGGGGAAGGTCTTTAAACAAGCAAATGTCAGTCCAAATTAATGTTTAAGAAACATACTTTTAGGAAAAATACATAGTGAGACAGCCTGGAGCTGTGATGCTCTGGAATAAGGGGATTTCTGAGAGATAAGGATCTGAACCTAGAGGGCACTGCTAGAAACAAAAGTGAAAGGACAAATTCAGGAAGCTTCTTTCAGGTAGACTCAAATGACCTTGGGGACCAGTTAGATGAACAGGATGGAGGGCACAGAAGAAAGCAAAATGATTCCAGTGTTCCTGGCCAGGCAAACAGATAACATCATTAACTGGGAGCGAGAATGCAGAACACAGAACAGGTCAGACAGAGAATGTGATGGGTTCACGTTGGACCTGCTAAGTTTGAGTTAGAGACCCTTGGTTGACATCATATACCTACAGCTCATACCCATCTTATCCAAGATCCATTTGTCTTTATCTCTGAGCCTTAATTAATGACCCTTTGGGTATGAAGTGTGTTTCCACGACTAGCAGCACTAGCAACAAATTTGTCGGAAAAGCACAATCTCAAACCATACCTCAGTGTGAACCCCAATGTGCATTTTACCAAGATTCCCAGGTGACTTCTACAGACATTCAAATTAGAAAAGAACTGCTGCAAGGGTTTGAAAATCTAGATTAGGAGCTCCTAAAAGAGGTACTGACTGAAGGCAGGATAATTTTAGAAGTCATCAGCATATAGATGAGAGTTAAAACTACAGGAGTGCAAGAGTGCTTATTCCCTGAAAACAAAGAACTTTAAACAGGATAGACAAGTCCATGTGGTGAGGAGGGTGCTGTATGTTTCTAATTAAAGAATCAGCATGAAGGTACACAGTGGTTCTCTCTTGCTAAGTACATTAAATAAAAACTGAACAAGGAGAAGAGGAAGAGAAACTGGAAACAAAACCTTTAAAACAGTGAAAGAACCACAAAGGTGAATCTGCATTAAAGCTTTAAAGAACTTGTATTTATGATTAAGATACACACACGTTAATGTTCCTTAATATTCAGGGATGTTCGTTGAGCAACAGATTGATTGAAAAACAAATGTGATGTGAGTGGAGGCAGAATTCACTGAAACCTTCGGGGCCACTTCTTGCTGAAGAAGGACCGAGAGCCTGGGGCAGAATCAGAAGGCCTGGATGCTAGGTTGGCTTCACCTCAGGCTGGCATCTGCCCTCTACACACCACTCGGCTATGTAATGCGGGGGCTTGAGAACAAGATACGCTCTTCCAAGATTTCCAGCTGCAACTGGCTATGTGGGGAGGTGAGGTTCATTTGTTGCCTCCAAAGACTCCCTGACAACAGTATGAAGAATGTTCTGTTTCCCACCCTCGGCCCATCCCCGCCACCTCATCCCATCAGCTCACCCAGCAAACAACTTTGCTGAAGTTTCGTTCAGAATCAAACAGCTGTTTAGAGCTGGTTTCAAGTCCACCAAGCGAATCTTCTGTGTACTCTGTTTCCCAGGCAACGCTGACGTCACTGCACGCTGTTGCCACAGACAGGATCAGCACACCCAGGCCTGCAACCAGGAGAGAGCCCCGTGCAGACTGCTGCTCCCGGAGGCAGAAGACCCTCTGAAGGCGTCTTGCTAGATGCCAAGCCATTGAAATCAGTGTGCATAATGACCATTCCGTGTAAAAGCCTTACCATATATACTTTCTAAATTGGGTTTACTGCAGGTCATAGAAGCAAAGCTGGGAATACAAGCTGGGCTTTTATGTGGGGGACTGTGCATCTGAATACAAATATGGCAGAAGATGAAAGTGCAGAACATAAGGGCTGGATGCTCTTTCAGTAGCCAGTGCAGCCCAGTATGAAGGGCCATCAGGGCATGATGCCTGCTTCTTGGCTCCTTGAACAAATACTCAGTGTGAACCCGCACTCTCCTTTTAAAGTGGAGGTAATTTGGCTATTGTCATCCTCCTGCCTTAATTAGACTCCAGTATGGATCTGGAGAGACATCTTTGTTCTCCCAGTGCAGAGGCCCTTCACAGTAGCCCATGAAAGCTACCGAAACATCATCTTCTGTAATAAACTCTTCCCTTCACTACAAAGTGGCATCAGATGATCTTTGAGATGGATACCAAATCCACATGTGCAAGTGGTCTTTCCGTTTCACTGTGTAAGGGATTCCAGGCATGTCTACCCAGCCACATGTCCAAAAGTTAGCTCTTCCGTTAACATCGGGTCCTACAGTTCATACCCATCTCACAAGATTCACCTGTCTTTACCTCTGTGCTGTAATCAGTTGGTATGAATCAAACACTGAGAATTCACACCCACACTGTCCCTCACATCAAGGTTCAAATAACCTTGCCAGTTTTTAATGCCAACACATCTCAGTTCCTACCAAGAAATTTAAAAGCCCTAAATCTGCTGGGAAAGGGGGGAAATTCACATGCTGTGTTTCAAATGTAAATGTTAATAAAATTTGATTTTCATTATCTATGCCACATGGTTGCTACACAACAAGAATAAAAGGAAAAAGAAAAAGAAGAATAGAAGGAGTATTTAATAATTTGCCGGAACAATGATCCCAACAGCAAGACTATGAGATAGTCGCCATTATTATCCCCATTTTAAGGATGAGGAAACTGAGGATTGAAGAAATAAATCAAAATGAGAAGGAAAGCCAGCATGCAATCTATGCCATGTGGCTCCAGAATCCATACTCTACGTGGCAGAAGCCTTTGAAAGCTGTCCTCAGAAATAGTCATTCAAGTCACGATGGAGGCTGGAGCAGAAATGACCCTACAGATCATTAAGCAAATCATTCTCAACCTGCCTCAGCTTCCCAGCTGGCACGTGAGAGGGACCGCAGCAAATCCCCAGCTATTATCAACATGCTTAAAGACATGAGTGATAAACACAAACCATCCAAGTCTTCTCTGCCTCTCTTCTCTCTGACAACACTGGTTTTTTGTCGTCACTGTTGGTTTGTTTTAGAGCCAAAGATAAAGAGCTGGGTTTAAGTCCTGCATGAAATCCTCAGAATTCTTTGTTTCCCTAGGCCTTATAAATCCGGCCTTTGTTTATTCAAACATGAATACAGCAGAGTAGAAAACCAGGTGATCTGCCCAGTGACACAGAGCTACAGTAACTACCGGTACACAGTCCTGCCAAATCGCCAAGATTTCCTGATTCTCAGTCAGTAAACAGCATAACCAAGTACTTTGCATGAGGACAGATGGTATTATGACAGAGAAAACACATTACTCTTCAACTTTATCAGCAGGGTAATAAAGATGGGCAATAAATACTCCTTTTATTGATAATTATTTTCCCTCTGTGAACTTTGACAGCCCAACCCACTGATCCTTGGGCTAAAGAACAATTAACCACAGTGACACCACTTTGCATATTCTCCTACACAGCCCCACTTACTGAAACTTACTCCTTTGGAAAGAAAAGAGCTATTAACACTGAAACTTTAGCAGTCACCAACTGGAAGCCTGCAGGCAAGATCTGGCTGACAGAAATGTTTCCTTTGGCCAGCAGGGTATTTCAAACAGTTTGATTGGTTTACCACCTTTTTCTCTCCTAACATGTTTCTCTGGGCAGGCAGTTTGCCAGAGTCCCTGGCAGCTTGACTGTTATGCTATCTGCTGGTCCCTGTGGGCATCTGGTTTGCAGTCTCTGCTTTACTGCATTAATCGTATGGTATTAAAATAACAAGACCCACTATTTCACACCCATCACCTATGACCGATACTTGAATGCTGCATCAAAATTGGGCTCACTTTATACAGAAAAAAGTGAATGCAGAAGGGTACAGAGGATGGAACTGGGAGATTGGGCATCCTGATTCTGGTCCTTTCTCCATCAGTAAATAGTGGAATTACTTTGATCGTGTCACCTATTCTCAATGGATCACAGTCATTTCCTCATTTGTAAAACAGGGAAGTTGGCTGGCTACTTAAGATTTTTTGCTAACTAAAAAAACCTGTGCACTGTCTCGTTCCTCAACCACATACAAATACAGGAATCTTCCCAGATCGGCAAAGGTCTTTAGCAAAGGAGGGATTTTAGGAGTCACATAGACTAGAATTTATATGTGGTTCCATCAATTTCTGTGAAATTTTAGGCCAGTTATATAAAACTCTGAGAGCCTCAGTGTGAGTACTTTCTATGTACTTACACTCTCAGGTACCTTCTAAATTCTGAAGATCCACGAGTTACCAAAACAAAGATCTTGTTCTTATGAAGCCGACATTCTAATGGTGAGGAGAGAGAAAATAAAAATCTGTGTAATCTGTCAGGTGATAAGAAGGGCTATGGAAATAAATTAAGTGGGTTAGGAGGATGAGGCAGGAGAGGTCAAATGATTAGAGATGGCAGGAGAAGATCTGACAAGACACTTGAACGGTGACCTGAAAGAAGCGGGGAATAGGGATGGTTTAGCCATGTAGACCCCTGGGTATATATAGGTTGCTCCAGGCAGAATACCCAGGAGTCATAAAATTTAAATGATGTGACAAGCAGAACTCCTGACAGAATCGTTGTGATAAGCTGCTTTCCTCCCTACCCTCTCCCTCACCATGTCCCTCCTAAAAAAAACTTGGGCACGGTCTTCAGGATCTCCTGTCTGCCTTGATATCAGTCCCAAATATCTCAAAGCAAAGCAGACCCGGGGTAAGAAAAACCTTACCTCTAACCAGCATTCTAACCAATGAAAACCCGTATCTGTCAAATCCTATTTTTGATACTCAGGTAAGACAGGCAAACCCTTCCTCAACTGTGCTTTGAGGAAAATCTTTTCTTAACAAAGTACTCCAAAATATATTGTTGTTTTTATTCAGTCGCTAAGTCGTGTCCGACTCATTGTGACCCCATGGACTGCAGCACACCAGGCCTCTCTGTCCTTCACTAACTCCCGAAGTTTGCTTCAATTCATGTCCATAGAGTCGGTGATGCCATCCAACCATCTGTACAGGAAGCTAATGGTAATGATCTGCATTCCTCAGAGGGTGGGAGCCAGAGCACAGAAGTTAAGATCACAGTCTCTGTGTAGGAAAGCCTGGATCACACTCCAGCTCTCTGCTTATTGCCCGTGTGGTTTTAGTCAAGTTACTTAGCCTCTCTGAATCTCAAGTTTTTCAGCTGTAATTGTGGACCAACATTATCTCCATCCCAAATGTCCATAAAACACCTCAAATTCTCTTGGCACCAAGAAAGGTGCCTGATGATATGTGTGTATTTCTATCAGGGCTTCCGATAGCAAATTATACATCAGCTCTGACTACACAGAAGAGAATGTTATTAAACATCACCCAGTGGGTGGCTCCTGAAGTGTCTGACAACCAAGTGTAATGCCCCAAGTTGTGCTGCGGAGTGGCCCAGGGACACTGCGCAAGAGCGGACCAGACAGCTCACAGCACCAAGCCCTACAGCTCTAGGCACTGCCCTACTGTTCAGTGAGAGGAGGGCTGTGTCCCCCAGCAAAGCTCAGGCAGGTGCTCAGATGCCAGCAGCCGAAAGAGTGACACGTCTTTCACTACAGCCCCACTATCACTACAGCAGGGGTTAGGGGTGCCGAGCCTCCGACCCTGTGCAACAAAAGGTCTGCATCTAACTTACAGCCAGCCCTCCACATCTGTGGTTCCTCCGTATCCATGGTTCTGTTTCTTCAGATTCAACCAACTGCAGACCGGGCAGTATTTACCATTGAATTAAACGTATAAGTGGACCCAATTCAAACCCATATTGTTCGAGGGTTGCCTGTACAAATATCCTTTGGAGCATCTACCCATTTGCTCGTGCTTCTTCCCTCCTGGAGGCTCCCTGCCCTGGGAAACCTTCTCCCCAACTGCAAAGCCTGCTTCCTCCCTTCTCCCGCTAATTCTCTTACAAGGCACCTCATTACAAGTTGATTTACACACCCTAACTATACATACTCATATACAAACAGACACAAATCCTTTGGAGCATACACAGGCTAGAGATTAAAAAACAAATGCATATATGGTTATAAATAACCCTGCTTGCTTCACTAATCATTTTATGTGTGTATATCTCAATCCACAAATGAGGTTATAATTCCTTCTTGACAGGGAGCACCATCCTTTTCTCTCCTGTTAGAAGCCTGTTCCCTGTTCTATGCCAATGCTTAATACCTCTTCCTTTAAAGCTGGATGATGCATAGTTTTTATATTGGGGGTCAAATATCTAATTCATCTACAAATATGCCTTTCTTATGAAAAACAAATACAGACTCTCATATAAAATGGGGACAGTTACCAGTGTCAACAAATTTCACAAAATATCGAAACATGTACAAATTAATTATTTTATAAAATCATTTTTACTCATTTTCAGATTAAAAAAGAAACATTATCCTCCTACTTCAAAAATTGGGGAATCCCACACTGCCCCAATTTTACCAAAAAAAGAGTAGGTTCCCACCCCCCACCTTTGAATAACATCCCCATCGTAAGGGCACAATTGTTCAATGTTGTCAAAAACCATGGTGACATTTTTAGAACTGTGATATCTCTTAATACTTCTCGGGGTAGATAGATTTGAACTACAACTCCTATACAGCCCATTAGCCAAAAGTCTTAATATGTCTTTAATAAATGCTTTCTATACAGAGTATTTGTAAATTTAAACTAATTATAAACCTACAATATTGAGTCAGGAATCTACCAAATCTACAGAAAAAGAAATATATATATATACATAATCTGGAGAAGGAAATGGCAACCCACTCTGGTATTCTTGCCCAAAGAATCCCATGGACAGATAAGCCTCGTGGGCTACAGTCCCTGGGGTCACAAAGAGTCAGACATGACTGAAAGACATATATATATATATCAGGCATATAATACATATATTAGATATCTAAAGAGGAAGTTCTCCCATGAAGAGTTCTCTTCTCCCAATGAGTAATGAACTCCTTCAGGAAACATTTACTGAGATCCAAAGTGTCTATGCTACAGGCTATTATCCCCTAGTCAGAAACTGCCAAGCCAGAAGGCAATACATATGTGAAGGGCAAAGAGAAACTGACAAGAACCTCAGTGCTTCCCAGCAGGCTCCTGGCGAAGCGGGGCAGCTGATAATGCTACCTGGGCTCTCGGCCAAGAGGAGGAAGGTTGACAGGCAGTCAGAAAAGTGCATGTGTGGAAGAGCTGGAAACAAGAAGGGAGAGGAGCGCGGTCAGACAATGGAACAATGGAAAAGTCAGAGGAGGAAACATTGGAGGTATCTTTTTCATCAAGAAAAAGGAAGGGCATGTACATGTATCAGAAAGAAGTGAAAAACAAAATATGAGAAAAGAGGCTCAAAATAGTGCCCATCTCGCTTCTCCAATGTGCTTCAAACACACCCTGGGTATTCATGCAAGTCCTCAACCTGCAGATACCACAGATATTTAAAGTTCCCTTGTCACTACCTTCCTTCCTTATGGAATCGTCATCATGTGACAAGCTTATTTGGTCTTGCTTCTATTCATTTTCCCACATTCGGAGTCTTTTCCTAGAAACAGAGAGAATCATGCTTCCCAAGCCAGGACATGATGTCAAGCCCACTGTTTTCAGTGCTCATTTATTTCAGAATCACCTTTTCTGTTGAAGAAGGTTATCACTGCAATGCAGATCATATGTGCAGTGTAAATGTAGCATCATCTTTAACCGCTAGTTCCCAACCATCAGTTTACCCAAATACTCCCCAATAAATATGCAAAATGCTGTGTGAATCCAGCCAGTTTCATCATCTCCAAATTCTCTGGTACATCTCTTTGTAAACCATAAAGTCAATCAGTACCAGAGTGGCCTGGTTCATTAGGTCCCCTGGACCTTCAGTTTGCCATTCAAGACACTTGGAGCTTGGCCCCAGCTACTTTCCCCATTAGGCATCAAGTCCATTTCCTTCAGGCCCACTTCTGTCATCAAGCACCCAACCTATGCAAACAGTACTGACTTGCCAAGCCCAGCTCTACCCAGGTCCCTTTCCTGCCCCAAGAACCTCTTCTGTATAGTCCTCCCCAACTTTACGCCCTCCCAACCCTCCCCAGTGCCCACCAGCAAACGATGCAATCCTTGCTTCCGATGGGATCCCTGTCCTGAGGGTCCAGAGCTTCAGGGACAAAGGAAGGCTTTGGAGTCTAAACCCTGCCACTCATTGCACATGGAGCCTTAGCTAAACCACCTAACCTCTTTGAACATCCCTTTCCATATCTGTAAAATGAAATAACAATACCTACCTTGCAGGGCTATTATGAGGACTGGAAACAATTTACAGAAAGGGCCAAATACTATTAATCCATAGTAGATATTCAAGAAAGGAGGATTATGAGTCCATCAAGAACAACAAGAACAACACTGTGAATGTCTCAAGTCCAGAGAAATAAAGCACTCACACACAGGGCTGTAGTATCAGCTGTTGGCTCCTGGAGAGCAGGGCCCAGTCCTTCCCTCTCCAGATACTCAGTGCTCCATCCACTCATCTTTATGTTTAACGGGCATTTTATAAACAGCAACAGGGGAAAAACAACTAAAATAATATGTACCCAATGTTAACGTAACTATCTTCAGGCACTGGTTTTATAGGAGATTTATGAGGCTTTTTAATGTGTGCCTTTTGATATTAACTACCTTTTCTAGAGGCAACAGATATTATAAAAGTCTTGCCAAATGTATTCAACATCTCATCAAAATTTTAGGGTCTTAAGTCCCATTATGAACTCCAAATAGAAGTTACATTAACAACTTGATTTTCACTTGGTTTAACCTCTATCTTGCAAACCTGTCTAATTTTTCTCCTGAAGCAATAATCAAGTGTGGAAGTCACTCAGTCATGTCTGACTCTTTGCGACCCCGTGGACTGCAGCCTGCCAGGCTCCTCTGCCAGTGGAATTTTCTAGGCAAGAATACTGGAATGGGTTTCCATTTCCTTCTCCAAGGGATCTTCCCGACCCAGGGATAGAACCTGGTTCTCCTGCATTGGCAGGCAGATTCTTTACCATCTGAGCCACCAGGGAAGCTCAAGCAATAATGCCTCCAATAAAGCACTATATTCTAGACTGAAACAAAGTTTCGGTCCAAAATATGCTCTCAGAATTTCACTTATGATTACAGTAAGCATTAATATTGGAGGTCAAGTTCAAACTTTTTCTGGTCTAAAAACCAATTTAACAACAACAAAACAGGAAGTAAGCCTAAAAATGGAGAAGGAAATGGCAACCCACTCCAGTATTCTTGTCTGGGAAATTCCATGGACAGAGGAACCCGGCAGGTTACATTCTATCGGGTCTCAAAGAGTCAGACATACTTAGCAACTAAACTACCACCACCACCACATCTAACAAATCTCATATTCTATTTTAAAAGGATGTCGTATTATTTGACATTCACACTTTTTCATACGGCAGGTGGCTGTAATCACTTCAGTTTTCATATTTTCCATATGCTTTAATATATTAGATAAGCTAACAAGTAGAAGATAGAACTACTCTCCAATTGGAAACTGAAGGGGCAACAGTGTGCCTATTGAAATAAAAAGGAAAGGTCACATATCATGGGCCACTTTTTTCTTGTACTCTGAGAGAGGACTTTCACACAAATGATGGTTGATGGCACTGTGTCATAATTTAAAAACAAAATGAGCTTCCAGAAGAGAGGGACACACTGGTGGGTAGCTAAATCGTTTGAAAAGCCTCTGCTACCACCTACTTCCCATCACAAAGAGGATCACCCAGATGCAGCTGCAAAAAAAAAAGTGGTAATTGCCCCTGCCCTCCTCACAGCTGCCTCCTCTGCGGACTGCAGGGACAGCACACCCTCCCGTCTGCCTGCATCCACACTCCCCGGCAAGGACCCATCATGGGCCTTTCCCTCAGGGAGATTTCAGCTTCTCAGGCTTCCATGCAATTCACAAGAGGTGGCTGATTTCCACGATTTCCAGCCTGATGCTGTCAGTTTTTAACACTTCCCACTACAGAAAACCTACCTCTTCAAGTGGAGCTGTAGTAGTTTAGAGATGTTAGGAGTGAAAAACCTGGGGAATCATTTAGGGAAGCGGTTCTTGACATTAACAGACTTGCCCTTAACATAATATTTTATCATCTCCCCCGTTAATTATCCTGAAGTGAAATTTTGATCATTTATCTCTACACCATTTTAAGATACGTGCATCTGCCTATGACCTTTATCATAATATTGAGGAACGAAGGAAAATAATTTACAAAATTATGCATTTCAATGAGCGGATTAATGCTCAGGCACTGTAAAACACAAGGAAGTGGTCAACTGCTTACTTCTACTTATTACTTCTAATGAGTGACTTTAGATTTGGAGAAAAACAAGATCAGAAAACATGCCTCATAAGAAAAACAGAAAACAAGAGAACAAAGGGACAGGTGGTACCTGGAATTAAAAGCTTGAGTTAAGATAAGCAGAGATGAGACGTTTATATGACATCCTTCAGGAATGCCCACTGGGCCATTCTAAAGACATGAAGGACACCACGTAATTCTTGGTTTGGCAGGACTGTCCTAAAACTGCAGGATGTCTGACACAACTGGAACCTACCTGGCAAACAATGAAATAACATAAAACACTCCCACGAGTTTCCAAAACGCCCTCTGGAGAGCAATACTGCTCCTGCTGAGAAGTACTGACACAGTTCCAGTGTTCCCCTCATTCTGGCTTTGAGAACACAGAGGCCCTGCGAGGGGAACTGATTACACTCCCAGCAGGTTACTGACAATGACACAGCCGGTTTCAGAATGAGACTTATAATCCACACACACACACCCCCATCCCTACTCCTAAATCAGATTTTCACTCCCGCCCTCTGCAATCATCATCCCCCTTAAAATCGAAACACCTGTGTCACGCTGACCCCACACCTCCTGTATTCTTCCCTAATCGTGTATGCTGACTTGTTCCCATCGCACATGAAGCCCCACTAGCGTGGTCACAGTCCGAGCCTTATTAACTCACATCACAAGAAACACGCTTTGTGTCACCAACATCCTGACTGTCTTTGGGACCTTCCAGTTCCCAACCAGCCCATTACATCAGTCCCTCCCTCCCTACACCTCATTCTCTCAGCATCCAGAATGCTTCCCACACTGCTCCCTTGGCACTGCCCATCATACGTCTGCTAAATCTTGGTTTACTGCCCCACTGTCAGCTTTTTCCTTAATCCTTGCTACACAGAAGTGTAGGTGTGTTAAGTTTCATATCTAAGCAGACCCTGTGTTATTTCATATTCATCAGCTACAATATAATTCTATTCAACGTAGTTTCTTCCAGCTACTTAAGAAGTTCTTTCAATGACTGTTCCAAATCTGCTGAGTCAATCCCTGATTCAATCCACATATTCTGTTTTTATAATGATTGGGCAATAAATTATGAGGATGCCCCCTTCCAATGACATCTCTGTTCATGCTATAGGTCCAAGCAGACTGTCCTCGTTTTGAAAAAGTAATTTTTATCCTTCCTCCAAAATCTGGCCCCTGTTAAAATCCTCAACAAAGCTTTCAAGCTCCTGGCCCATATTGATCTCTGAATTCTCAAATCATTAAACAGAAATGAAAGCAATTTTTAGATGACCTAGCCAAATCATTTTACTTTACACATGAAGGAACTGAGATTCAGAGAAGCAAAGAAATAGTCTCTAGGCATATAACTGGTTACAAACAAGGCTACAACTCAGGTCTCCCCCTTCCTGCCCTGTGAGTTAATTTGCTAATATTTACAAATGTTTCCAAAAAATCTATTAAAAAAAAAAACCAGAAAGAAAGAAAAGAAAAACTGAAAAAACCTCCTCTTAAAAAACATACTTTTGTATACTTGTTAGGATAATTCTACTATCCTTTGTATTGTCATTCATTCAGTACGCAAAAATGGCAATGTTTTAATTGCAATGTATTTTCACACTAAATGGAAATTTAATGCAAATATTCAGTTCCTATTTTGCTTGTTCATTTCAGGTTTATTTCAGTTAATAACCATCTCCAGTTTGCTTTCTAGGCAACACAATCTTGCCAAAAATTCCTAAATGGGGCCACAAAAAAATCATCTCAAATGAAGCTTTTTAACTTTTATAGCCTATTTCCGTTTCAAACCAGGTTTACTTCACAAGTGGTTTTCGTTTTTATTTTATGACTGTATAAAAGGACAAAGTAAAATTACAATATTCAGTCTGAAATCATTTCCTAAGCTTCTAAAGAGTGCCTTGCATGCCTCAACTATTGTTAATTAGTCAGCAATGATTCACACACTCTTTAAGCTCATGCTGTCTTCTTGCAATTTCTCAGTCCTCAATCATTTAGGTGGTGAATCCACTGTGAGGTGACTAATGTGTTAAATCACCAGATTAGACTATTTCTATTCTTTTCATAAGCTTATTTTCACCACCGGCTTCTTTTACATTAATATACCATCAGTTGACTCTTTTTAATGGTATCTGAAGAGACCAAAGTCAATATCCAAAAAACCACCTCCTTTCACACCCGCAGGTACACGTTACTGTACCGAATGCACTTCACCAGCCTTGAAAATCTGATGTTTCTATCCTTTGAAGAAACTCTCTCCTTTGAAGTTATTTTATGCTCTATTTTAAACACAATCAAAATGTGGGAAAGAAAAGTGGATATTCTCCCAAAGCCACTCAAAAGTACTGGCTCATATTTCATTTTCTTACTCTCTAGACCCATAGAGTAACTACACACACACACACACTCTCTCTCTCCCTCTCTCTCTCTCTCTCTCCCTCTCCCTCTCTCCACCCCCACTTCCTCTTTGAGAAAGCTGTTAGTCATCAATCTGTTTTAGCTAGTTCCCAACTCTGCCTCAAGCTTTTAATCTGGCCTTCATCATTAAGGAGATATACCTTAAGTATTTTATAAACTATCTAAAAATTTCAATTAGCTATTTTTATCTCCACGAAAATTGTTCAGTAAAGTTCTCATTAATACAACCATTCAATATTGAAGGAAACAAGTGTAAGATGTAAGCTAGGTAGTTGACACACAAGAAGATCTGTAACACATGTCTATAACTTAAAAGAGAGACGGCAGAGACTGCCTGCCTGCCTGCATAATTAACTATCTAATCTTGAAGATGGCACTTTTCTATCTCTGGCCTACTTTCTTCTGCGTGAATCTGGGAGTAAAGAATGCAAACACAGTATCCGTTAAAGTTTTTACTATTTATGATCCTAGGAAATTACAAAAAATATATTGACATCTTTCTATAACATGACTAAATGAAGAAAATATGCTTCCTTAAACATATGTATTTATCCTGTTTATTTAATTTAGAAGCAGAATATGTCATGTGAAATGCCAGGCGGGATGAAGCACAAGCTGGAATCAAGATAGTCCAGAGAAACAGCAACAACCTCAGATATGCAGATGATACCACCCTAAAGGCAGAAAGTGAAGAGGAACTAAACAGCCTCTTGATGAGGGTGAAAGAGGAGAGTGAAAAAGTTGGCTTAAAACTCAACATTCAAAAACAAAGATCATGGCATCCAGTCCCAACACATCATGGCAAGTGGAGGGGAAAAAGTGGAAGCAGTGACAGATTTTATTTTCTTGGGCTCCAAAATCACTGCAAGGCAGTGACTCAGCCATGCAATTAAAAGACACCTGCTCCTTGGAGGGAAGGCTATGATCAACCTAGACGGAGTATTAAAAAGCAAAGACATCACTTTGCCAACAAAGGTCTGTATAGCTAAAGCCATGGTTTTTCAGTGGTCATGTATGGATGTGAGAGTTGGACCATAAAGAAGGCTTAATGCCAAAGAATTGATGCTTTTGAACTGTGGTGCTGGAAAAGGCTCTTGAGAGTCCCTTGGATAGCAAGGAGATCAAACCAGTCAATCCTAAGGGAAATCAACCCTAAATATTCACTGAGAGAACTGATGCTGAAGCTCCAATACTTGACCACTTAATCCAAATAGCTGACTCATTGGAAAAGACCCTGATGCTAGGAGAGATTGAAGGAAAAAAAGAGAAGAGAGAGGGCAGCAGAGGATGAGATGGTTGGATGGCATCATCAACACCACAGACAAGAATTTGAGCAAACTCTGGGAGATAGTGAAGGACACAGGAGCCTGGTGTGCTGCAGTCAGTGGGGTTGCAAAGAGTCGGACACGACTTAGTGACTGAACAACAACAATATATATATTGCCTAAGAGCCAATGGCACCCCACTCCAGTATTCTTGCCTGGAAAATCCCATGGACGGAGGAACCTGGTAGGCTACAGTCCATGGAGTCGCAAAGAGTCAGACAAGACTGAGCGACTTCACTAGGAGCCAAACTATGGATTTCTTTTGTTTATAACATCAGCTCACTATCACATATTGTTTGGCCAACTGAATCTATAAATAATTTACGTCTTATTTTCATAAGGTGTTGCTTCTACCTTTCATTTTAAAAGTGTTGACAAAATGCTAGTAAAAGAGTAAAATAGCCAAGAAAGAATAACAATCACAATGATACCAGTAGCTTGTACTCACTGAGCCATCACCATCAGTCAGGAACTCATTTAAAACACTTGCACAGGTGCTTTTGCATTTACTCCTCATAACAACTTTATCTACTGATTCGTCAGTTGAGAAACAGAGGGACAGAGTTGTTAAGTAACTTGACAAGGTTACATCATAGGTTGGAGAGCTGGATCTGGATGTTGGACAAGGCAACTTCTAATTGGGTAGTTAACGCCTTCACTTTACTGCCTCTTGATAAGAGGCTGGGTGACAAGATGAACGTTAGTTCAGTTCAACACTAACCAGATACATTCTGCTGGAACTCACTTTCCATATCTATTAATACTATGAGAATACTATTCATAGTATGAGATTTGCCATTCCCATATCTGGTGCTAGGGCCTCCCTTGTGGCTCAGCTGGTAAAGAATCTGCCTGCAATGCGGGACACCTGGGTTTGATCCCTGGGTTGGGAAGATCCCCTGGAGAAGGGACTGGCTACCCACTCCAGTATTCTGGCCTGGAGAATTCCACGGGGTCACAAAGACTCGGACATGACTGAGGGACTTTCACAATCTGGTGCTATAATCTAGAAAATCCATGTAAGTATTTACACAGACATCTAAAAAGATTGGTATTTCTCTCTGGAGCATCTCTTACAGCATAGCCACCTGCCTTCTGCCCTACTTCTCAGAAATGAATCCATGACCAAGCAAATAGCCTTGGTGCCCAGCCATAAGAGATATGAGAAGGTATTTCAGAAAGGAAAGAAATAGAGGCTTAATTGCTCTTCCCCACCCCTTGCTCCTTGGACGAGGTGTGTCATCAAGTCTCCTCCCTCTGTCCCTTGCCTACCTGTGCTGCCAATCAAACAGCCCTCAATTCCAGACCAACACCCACTCCAACTTCAACCAAGAGCCACCTCACCCCGCCCTACTCCACCCTACTCTGACAAGTGAAGGCACAACTGTGTCCTGTGGAAGGACTGACTAATAAGTGGCCAGGGATCATTTTAAATGCCAGCTGTTATTTCTGCAGAAAGTGTAAAGCCAATGCACTGAAAAAACCCTGCTTAGAGTCACTGGGTTTGGGCTCTTGACCTAGCACATCAAGTGCTCGACTCTGATTCTTGTCTTGCTATCTTCTAGAAGAGGCTGCAGATGGGTGAGAAAAGTGGGAGAGAATGGGGAGAGCAGGTGTGGCCAAGCTTCTTCACATCTGATGCAGTTGGTCAGTGTTCCGGGTTAAAAGGGAAAGCAAGAAATCTATGGCAAACGAAGTCAAGTCTTCTTTCAGGTGAAAGTGGTAAGGACTGCTGCTTTTGTGTTCTGACCACTCCTAAAAGGTTAAACGCCCCCCAGGAGCTGCAGAGGGGGGAACAGGTCAAATACCACCACTGGCACCTTCACTCAGTAATCCTTTAAATACAGCTAAAGGTATTAATCACTGACTCTTCACAGCTACCTGAAGCCACCACACTCCAAAACCAACCACTCACTGACTAAGAAAGGTGTGAGTGCCGTACACACTTGCATGGTTTATGAGCTTCCACGTCCTCAGCATCACTACAGTTAGAACTCAGGCTGAAAACATCCCTTTCCCATCCTCGTTCATGAAGACGGAATGACAACATTCTACTCAGCCATATATACATACTACACTTCGTAGAACTTCAACATTAAATTGTTGCAATAATACTCCTGCAGCAGGCCCTTAACAAAGTTCATCAGGGATTACAGGCTCTGTTCTTTCCAGCACCAGCTGGATGTGAGAAACCTTCAACAGCCACTAAACACCCCTCAGTGACTCTGTTCTTGGTTCCATCACCAGCTAGCTGTGGGTTTACCTCTCCTGATTTCCATCTCCTCACATTGTAAAAGAAAGAGTTCAGACCAAATGACACTCGGATTTCCTCAACCACAAAAATCTGTGATTACAAGAGCAAAGTATTATCCTTGACAGTGACCTAACAATCGGTGATTTAATCTGAAAAAAAAAAAAAAAAAAGAAGAGTTGTTTATACATTTTTCAAAAAAAAAAAGAGGAAAAAAGGGTATCTGGGGATAATAACACCACTGAATTTTCATATCATTGAACTCAAGTAAGCAAATCACAAGTCCTGATCTAAAACTGCAAATTAACAGTGTCAAGGACCTAGCACCAAAGGTCAAATTTAAATAAAAAATTACTTTTGTTGACATAGTCTTCATAGATTGTTGTTGTTGTTGTTGTTCATAAAAACCATACTTGCTGATGATTATGAGTAGCAAGTTTTAAGCAGCTTGAGAACTCATACTTTCACGAAGTATGAAAACTTAGAATTCTGGCTCTGAAAGAAACAAAGCACCATATTCAAGCCAGTTAGATTCTATCTCTC
Organism: Budorcas taxicolor; assembly: GCF_023091745.1. Classification (NCBI taxonomy): domain Eukaryota; kingdom Metazoa; phylum Chordata; class Mammalia; order Artiodactyla; family Bovidae; genus Budorcas; species Budorcas taxicolor. The sequence goes on from NC_068918.1 coordinate 59,365,504, forward strand.
GGTTAGATGAGACTTTGGTGTGCTATCTGTTAAACTCCTGGAGCTATCTAAAATTGAACGTTGATACTTGGGGAATATTCAATGGCAGACATAATAACACGGATTAAAATATTTCTCAGAATTTTGTTACCACTGATTCCCTTATTCTTGCAAAAACCTAGGCTCTCAAATTTTACCACTCTTACCATCAGCCAGAAATTAAACTTCCCACACAGTAACACTACTACCATCAAAGCTATTAAGTAATCTTAATATGTGAAAGGAAAGGGGGATGAAAGACAGAATAGCTAAAAAGTCAAAAATATCACTTGCACAAATGGCACAATTATTTCTTTTTCACAGCTGAGTAATATTCCATTGTATATATTGTACAAAAACTTTTGACACAATTAGGCACACAATCACAATGTTGTTTAATATTCAGCAAGAAATGAACTCCTAGAATCTGCCTGCAATGCATGAGACTCAGGTTCAATCTCTAGGTCAGGAAAATCCCCTGGAGAAAGGAATGGCAACCCACTCCAGTATTCTTGCCTAGAGAATTTCATGGACAGAGGAGACTGGTGGGCTACAGTCCACAGAGTCGCAAAGAGTTGGTCACAACTGAGCAACTAACACACACCAAAAAAATCTACAAAACTTTATTTTTCATGGTGAAATATTAAAAAGTTTTCTGAGAAAAAATTAATAAATAAATGAAACTTATGTATTGAGTGCCACCCATGTTTTCTTTACTGTGTTTGCTTCAGGCTTTCACAAAGTATAATTAAACCCATTGGTATAAAAAAAAAAAAAAAAGGTGACTTTGTGCCTATATGAGTATGAACTCACCCTGGGGGCCGCCTTTAAACTGGGTTTTTTTCCAAACTGTCCCACTGAAGCCCAGGGACCCAGACAGGTAAACCCTTTGGGTCTCTGAGCAATGTGTACACAAATCACATAATGGAATTTTACTTTACACCTCTGCACATATTTGAACCTAAATGTACCATTGATTAGGAAGGTGTAGTTCTCCATTAATCTTTTCATAAATACAGGGTGACACATTTTTGTTCAAGTAAAGCCATACAGATAAAGACATCGGTCAGTCATATCCAACACACCTTGTCCCACCAAACGCAGGAGCCATGTATTAAGTTCATGCAACCTACAAATATTTCTCAATAACCTACTCAGCCCAGCTTCTCTTCTAGACACTGGGGATACAGTAAACAGAGCAGGCAAAAATCCCTGTCCTTGCAGAGACATTACAACCAAATAAATACATAGTTTAGAAACTAAACAGATATAAAAGGTAGCCAGGGAAACTCTGTGAAAACCTTAATATGGATCATATACTAGACTATAATTATCTTTGGTGTGATAATAGTATATTACAGTGGTTTTCAAACTTGTCTGCACATTGGAATCACCTGGGAACTTAAAAAAAAACAAAAAAACACACAGATGCCTATGACCCATCTAGGAATTGAGATTTAATTAGTTTGGTGTGTAGTCTGAGCTTTGGAATTTTACACTTTTTTTAAATTAAAACTTTGAATCCAGATGAAAGATTTATGTGTATCCATTATCCATTTTAAAACAGTCCTAAGAACTTAACTTCTTTTGTATAAAAGCTGAGGAAACAAAATCAATCATCTGGTTCACTTGATTATCTTGGGATGTTGTCCTAGGTATGAAATTCAACAATTTACAAGCAGAAAACTACTTTCAGATGATGGGCAATGTTTCAGAATTCACCAGGTGAATTTTTAATGTCAGCTTGATATAATTGTTTTACTACTAACTTTTTGTTTCAATGTTTATTTTTCAATGTTTTAAAACCATCCCATCTTTAAAAGAGCAGTGCCTCACTGACAATGTTTTGAATATTCACTGCTTCTAAAGAATGCTGCAGGCATAGGATACATTAGGGTTTTATCTATATTCATCCTAAAAAACATGAAGTACATTTTAAAAATAAATCCTTAATATACACTTGATTTGTCCCAATTTGCCTCTCTTTCCTAAAGATGTAACACAACGTTTCAATTAATATTATTCAGTCTATTCCAGTGTCATCTGGACAGTTATTATTCATAAGGGAAACTATAGTTACTATTCATTATCTGTATCTTCCCAACTTGGGGTTTTGGGTTTTTTTTTCACCTAACAAGAATACACACACATACACAAACAGAGAGATAATATGAAAGAAAGAAGGCAGGAGGCGGGGTGGGCGCAGTGGATATAGCTGGAAGAGAAGACTGGAGCCCTAATTAGAAAGATACTCATACTTAAGCATGTACTCATCTGGAAAATATTTACTAAGAACCTACTATGTGCCAAGCAATGTGGAAACAATTATAAACAAGCCAAACAGAATTCCAAATTGATAGTCACATTGGGACTATGGACGAGCAAACATAACACAATTAGAGCACTGCTTTTGCAGAGTTAATCTGATGAGGATTAAAACCAACTAGACCAGGTTTGCATTCAAAGTGTATATGTTATACCTAAGTAATAAAAAGGGATTCTTTCTAAACACCAAATCTGATGGCATGCTCCTGACCAAATTGCTTTCTACTTGTATTTCTGCTCTTTCACGTGGTTGCTAATTACTACAAACTTGGGGGCTTAAAGTAACAGCAATTTACTCTCTCATAATTCTGCAGACTAGACACTCAAAATCAGGATGGCTGGGGTCAAGGTGTCAACGGAGACAAACTCCAACCAGAGCCTCTGGGGGATCCATTCCCTGCTCTTCCAGCTTGGGACAAGCGTTTTTTGCTCATGATCTCATTGACTCCAATCTCTGCTTCCATTTTCACTTTGGGAGTGTGGGGGCGGGGTGTGTGATCTCCCTCTTTCATAAGGGCCATTATGATTGCATTTGGGGCCCAACTCAATAATCTGGGATAAACTCCCACCCCAAGATCCTTCACTTAACTGCATCTCAGTTCAGTTCAGTCGCTCAGTCGTGTCAGACTCTCTGTGACCCCATGAATCGCAGCAGGCCAGGCCTCCCTGTTCATCACCATCTCCTGGAGTTCACTCAGACTCATGTCCATCGAGTCCGTGATGCCATCCAGTCATCTTATCCTCGGTCGTCCCCTTCTCCTAATCCCTCCCAGCATCAGAGTCTTTTCCAATGAGTCAACTCTTCGCATCAGGTGGCCAAAGTACTGGAGTTTCAGCTTTAGCATCATTCCTTCCAAAGAAATCCCAGGGCTGATCTCCTTCAGAATGGACTGGTTGGATCTCCTTGCAGTCCAAGGGACTCTCAAGAGTCTTCTCCAACACCACACTTCAAAAGCATCAATTCTTCGGCACTCAGCCTTCTTCACAGTCCAACTCTCACATCCATACATGACCACAGGAAAAATCATTGCCTTGACTAGACGGACCTTAGTCGGCAAAGTAATGTCTCTGCTTTTGAATATACTATCTAGGTTGGTCATACCTTTTCTTCCAAGGAGTAAGCGTCTTTTAATTTCACGGCTGCAGTCACCATCTGCACTGATTTTGGAGCCCAAAAAAATAAAGTCTGACACTGTTTCCCCATCTATTTCCCATGAAGTGATGGGACCAGATGCCATGATCTTAGTTTTCTGAATGTTGAGCTTTAAGCCAACTTTTTTGCTCTCCTCTTTCACTTTCATCAAGAGGCTTTTTAGCTCCTCTTCACTTTCTGCCATAAGGGTGGTATCATCTGCATATCTGAGGTTATTGCATCTCCAAACTGCATCTCCAAAGACCCTTTTTCTAAATAGTATTCACATATTAAGATTCACAGATTCCAGCGATTAAGACTTAAACCTTTGGAAGCCATCACCAAAGTACCACACCTACCAAGAAACCCTAAGAGTAGCAACGTACAACAGGGAAAACTCGACTAAACCCGAGCATTTACAGATCTGCTCCAAACACTTCTGTCTGACAAACTGACCTGCTTCTGTACAGATTCCTAAGTGCATGGTGCTTCACTCCTCGGCTACACTTATGTGTTTATGGTGAGAATTTAATTAAATGAGATTAGAAAGCACCATGCAGATTGAAAGTAACATTAGCTTTTCCCCTCTCTCTTCTGCCTCCTCAGCTATAACCTCGAATACCCTTACAAAACAACTCCTGTAATTTTCACTTACCCATTTTGGAACCCTGACTTGACTTCTCGATAGATTGAATCTGCAAAGAAAGAGCTCAAAAGAGCAGAAGTGGAAGAAAGTTCTAGTGGGCTGAGGTAGTGGCGGGAGAAGCCGCTACAGGAACTGGAGCTGCAGATTAAGCTTGATCGAGATGACAACCTCCCAAAAGCACCAAGACTTCGTGGCAGAGCCCATGGGGGAGAAGCCAGTGGGAAGCCTGGCCGGGATTGGCAAAGTCCTGGGCAAGAAACTGGAGGAAAGGGGCTTTGATAAGGCCTATGTGGTCCTCGGCCAGTTTCTGGTCCTAAAGAAAGATGAAGACCTCTTCCGGGAATGGCTGAAGGACACGTGTGGCGCCAACGCCAAGCAGTCCTGGGAGAGTGCCTGCGAGAGTGGTGTGACACCTTCTTGTGATGCTCTCTGGGGAGCCCCCGATCCCAAGCCCCAGCATTGAGTCTCCAGAGTTTGCAGCCTAGTGAGGACTCCTCCTCCATCCTCTACAAAAGAAGAGATTGCTGTTGTTGTGCACACCTCCCATGTACTCCAGGGCCTTTGCAGAGTTCTCCCCTCTCACCATTTCAACTTTGTTGGAATTCTCACCCTTGCATGCATCTTCCTTTTCCCTGCCAGTTTCATGACAATAATTACCAGCTTTTCTGAGTGGATTCCTGGCCCCGTCCCTCACCCCCACCCCCACCTGTGGTCTCTTTTATGCCATTTGGTAGTCTTTTTGGCAGAACAGTCACTGTCCTTGTAAAGTTTTTTAAATCAATAAAGCCAGTGGCCTTCAAAAAAAAAAAAAAGAGCTCAAAAAAGTTCAGTAAGCCAGGCCAACATGGCACCAGTTCTCAGGAGTCTTCAGGACCAGGGGCAAACCTGGGCAAAGCTAAAGGCTGGTCTGGTGGAACTCTGGAGCTGGAACCTCTCTGAGCGCTAGAACGGGAAAAGTGACATGACATTTACCCTGGGGTCACTCTGCGTGCGTGAGTACATGCAGGCTCAGTCATTCAGTTGTGTTTGACTCTTTGTGACCCCATGGACTGTAGCCTGCCAGACTCCTCTGTCCATGGGATTTCCCAGGCAAGAACACTGCAGTGGGTTGCCCTTTCCTTCTCCATGGAATCTTCCCAATCTGCAAATGAACCCGTGTCTTCTGCTTGGCAGGCAGATTCTTAACCACTGAGACATCAGGGCGGCCCTGGGGTCAGGTCACTCTACTCACTCACTCTTCCCTAATTACAAAAGTAAGACTTGGTTAGAGAAGCTGAGAAATCTAAGACCAAAACTGCATGGATAAGGATGGTACAGAGAAACTGAAGATTTCCAGTCAAATAACTGAGGAGCCATTCTGCCTTCTGAGCTTCAGCAATTGCTATAACTGAGGCTCAGCCAAGTCACTGCTTTCCTGACCAAGCTATTTGAGTAGAACCAAAATCCTGACTTGTCTCATTCTCTAGTGACCCTGATATGGACAATGTCTACTTTTCCATAATCCACTAACCAGTGATCCTTAGCTAAAATTCTTACTCGGAAGTATTCTTTTAATGTATTTTCTGTTTTGTTTTCTTTGGGTTGTTTTCTTCAGACGTATTTCTTAATACTGTTAATATATACGGATAACCTCTAAAAATGAAAACATCCTTATGTAGAAAATTTAAATAAACCAACAACTGCTTATATACAAGCTCCATCTACTTTATTCTCACTCCAGACCTGAAACTAGTGTATAAATACAATCCTTAGCCTCTCAAGGAAGAATGAAAATAGCACCTCATATGCTATGATGCCATTACAAATATATTTCCATTTTATTTGAGCTATTAATATTGTTTGCTTTTATACACAGAATAAATAAAACAATTCAGGATTTCCCTGGCAGCTCAATGGTAAAGAATCCCCCTGCCAATGTAAGAGACACAGGTTAGATCCCTGATTTAAGAACATCCCACATGCCACAGAGCAACTAAGCCTGTGCCCCACAACTATTGAGCCTGTGCCCCAGAGCCTGGGGGCCACAATTATGGAGCCCATGTGCTGTAATTACTGAAGCCCTCTTCCCCTAGAGCTCATGCTCTGCAATAAGAGAAGCCACCACAATGAGAAGCCCCACACGCTACAACCACAGAGTGGTCCCCGCTCGACCCAACTAGAGAAATGCCCACAAACCAACAAAGACCCAGCATAGCCAAATATAAACAAAATTATTTAAAAATATATAATAAATATACATATAATAAAACAATTCATTTCATTACCACATTGGCTTAAAATACAACATGAAAGCAAATGTCAAATGAATAACAAACTAAAATCTACAGGATATTAGTCAAAAGCTGTCTGATGCACGGCAAGCACTGTGGCACAATCCAAAGACACAAAACACTGAATTTCACCTTGTTTTCCAAAAGCATGGTAAGTAAGCCCACAGGAAGGCAATCTATTATCTCCTCTTCCTCATTCAAGGCTTGCCTTTGGTATTACATATTCCAGACAACTACATAATACGCTTATTATTTCTTCTCCACTGTCTTGCCATTCAATCTCCATCCACTTTAGTGAAAAAGTTGTATTCTCCTGTAGAAATTATTTTAACCTATTCAATGTAAAATCCGACAATTGCACCAATAAAATGCAACATAATTATACAATCATAGACTATTTTAAAGATTCGGTATTTGAAAGCAGACACTGCCTCAGCCCCATCATACTTTCTGAACAAAAGTCCTATCACCCCCTCCCTCAGTTCAATTCAGTCACTCAGTCGCGTCTGACTCTTTGTGACCCCATGGACTGCAGCATGCCAGGCTTCCCTGTCCATCTCCAGGAGCCTACTCAAACTTATGTCCATCAATTCGGTAATGCCATCCAAACCATCTCATCCCATGTCGTCCCCTTGTCCTCCTGCCTTCAATCTTTCCCAGCATCAGGATTTTTTCCAATGAGGCAGTTCTTTGCATCAGGTGGCCAAAGTATTGGAGTTTTCAGTTTCAGCATCAGTCCTTCCAAAGAATATTCAGGACTGATTTCCTTTAGGATGGACTGGTTGGATCTCCTTGCAGTCCAAGGGACTCTCAAGAGTCTTCTCCAACTTCAAAAGCATCAATTCTTCAGCACTCAGCTTTCTTAATAGTCCACCTCTCACATCCATACATGACTACTGGAAAAAACATAGCTTTGACTAGATGGACTTCTGTTGGCCAAGTAACATCTCTGCTTTTTAATATGCTGCCTAGGTTGGTTATAACTTTTCTTCCAAGGAGCAAGCATCTTTTAATTACATGGCTGCAGTCACCATCTGGAGTGATTTTGGAGCACAAAAAAATAGTCTGTCACTGTTTCCATTGTTTCCCATCTATTTGCCATGAAGTGATGGGACCGGATGCCATGACCTTAGTTTTTTGAATGTTGATTTTAAGCCAACTTTTTCAATCTCTTTTGATTTCACCAAGAGGCTCTTTAGTTCTTCTTTGCTTTCTGCCATAAGGGTGGTGTCATCTGCATATCTGAGGTTATTGATATTTCTCTTGGCAATCTTGATTCCAGCTTATGCTTCATGCAGCCCAGCATTTCGCATGATGTACTCGGCATATAAGTTAAATAAGCAGGGTGACAATATACAGCCTTGACGTACTCCTTTCCCTATCTGGAACCAGTCTGTTGTTCCATGTCCAGTTCTGTTGCTTTTTAACCTGCAAACAGATTTCTCAGGAGGCAGGTCAGGTGGTCTCTTTAAGAATTTTCCACAGCTTGTAGTGCTCCACACATTCAAAGGCTTTGGCATAGTCAATAGCAGAAGTAGATATTTTCTGGAACTCTCTTGCTTTTTCGATGATCCAGGGGAATGTTGGCAATTTGATCTCCGGTTCCTCTGCCTTTTCTAAATCCAGCTTGAAAATCTGGAAGTTCACGGTTCATGTACTTTTGAAGCCTGGCTTGGAGAATTTTGAGCATTACTTTGCTAGTGTGTGCTGCTGCTAAGTCGCTACAGTCGTGTCCGACTCTGTGTGACCCCATAGACGGCAGCCCACCAGGCTCCCCCATCCCTGGGATTCTCCAGGCAAGAACACTGGAATGGGTTGCCATTTCCTTCTCCAGTGCATGAAAGCAAAAAGTGAAAGTGAAGTCGCTCAGTTGTGTCCTACTCCTAGTAACCCCATGGACTGCAGCCTGCCAGGCTTCTCTGTCCATGGGATTTTCCAGGCAAGAGTACTGGAGTGGGGTGCCATGATAGTGTGTACAATTGTGTGGTAGTGTGAACATTCTTTGGCATTGCCTTTGTTTGAAACTGGAACAAAAACTGACCTTTTCCAGTCCTGTGGCCACTGCTGAGTTTTCCAAATTTTCTGGCCTATTGAGTGCAGCACTTGCACAGCATCATCTTTTAGGATTTGAAGTAGCTCAGAGGGAATTCCATCCCCTCCACTAGCTTTGTTCATAGTGATGCTTTCTAAGGCCCACTTGACTTTGTATTCCAGGATGTCTGGCTCTAGGTGAGTGATCACACCATCATGATTATCTGGGTCATGAAGATCTTTTTTGTATAGTTCTTCTTTGTAGTCCTGACACCTCTTCTTAATATCTTCTGCTTCTATTAGGTCCATACCATTTCTGTCCCTTCTTGTGCCCACCTTGTTATGAAATGTTCCCTTGGTATCTCTAATTTTCTTGAAGACATCTCTCTACAACCCAAATTTTGGCTGAAGCAAGTAAAGGACAAGATTAGTGTCTGTGAGTATGAAGTCATACTAGGACAGAGAAGAGATAGCTCCACCTTCAGAATATAAGGGCTTCCCTTGTGGCTCAGATGGTAAAGAATCTGCCTGCAATGCAGGAGACCGGGTTTGATCCGTAGGTTGGGAACATACCCTGGAGAAGCAAATGGCAACCCAACTCCACTATTCCTGCCTGGGAAATCAAATGGACAGAGGAGCCTGGCAGGCTACAATCCATGAGGTCACAATGAGTTGGGCATGACTGAGCAACTAACACACACATTGGAATATAAAAACACCCATACAAGCTCTCTTTGCCAGGCCAGCATACTGACGTGGCCACTGAAGCACATGTCATGTAGTTTCAGGCTAGCTCTATTTTTAGCTCAGTCCCCAAAGCAAAAGAAGAGGTCTTTAAAGCCAAGTATCAGCACGAGGGGAATCTATTCCGTGCTGTCACCAACATGAGTTGCAAATGAAATATCCTCGTGAACAACTGGATACCATTTTCTATAGTTGTTGAAACATGGATTTCTGATACTGGTGTTACAGAGTCAAATTCTTCATTCTGTTGGGTAAAAATAAACTAAAACCCTAGAAGTATAAAAAAGACCATCCTGTTCCTAAACACTGTCATATAATCAGCAATCATTTGTTGACTATGCAGAGCATGCCAGGCACTAACTAGATGCTGAGATTCAAGGATAAAGAAAATAACAGGCTCAGTGCTTTCACGTTTATTATTCTAAGACGGATACAACACCATAGAATATTATGGTTAATATTTTTCTCATCTATAGCTAACAAGGGACTACACAATAAAACACAAATAGAAAGTATTTTTTCCCTAAATTAGCACACATTTTTATCGAAGAAAAACATACTCATAATAATGCACTCTTATCAAAGTACGCAGCTTGCTAATATTACTATCTCTTACTGGCTGTCCTATTCTTTATCTCTCCTCCTCCTGCTACTTCTCTTTTTCACTGCTACAGCTTTAAGTAGTTATTCCCAGACTTACATATTAGGGAAAAAAAAAATTTTTTTAATTTGGGGTGGAGAGTATCAATACAGAGTTGCAACTTTTTATCAGCCAACTAAGAGCAATTTTTTAAAAACAGAAACTACATCTACTTGCACTAACTTTATTTCATTAAAGACATTTGATCACATAAAACATGTTGTGATCCTTTCAGATCCTTTCCCATCTGACTGGCAGTGTGAACTCCAAATAACAAATAGGAGGAAAGAAGAACCCTTGTGGTTAAAAGTATATAATGGAGGGTAGAGGATGGAAATGGCAAAGACTTTGCTTACTTCACAATTTTCACTAGGGCTAGTCCAGCTCACCTTGAACAGTGCAATAAGAAAGGACGAAGATGCGTCTTTGCCTGGCATGAAGTGGATGAGGTGATAGAGGATGCATGGAGACTCTGAAACCAATGTAGAGATAACCAGAAAGTAATAGAGAGGTGGTATCACCATGTGGGGAGACGTGCTAGGATTAGGATGCTGAGAAAACACTTAGAGAAATTACTTTTTAAAGTGTGGATTGAACACAGAAGAAGCTCAAGGCCCAGAAACAGACACTGGACAGCGGTGGTGGTGAGGGGGGCAGCAGTCGAAAAAGTACAGATCTGAGAAATTTCAAGGAGAAGAAAAATAACCAAGCTCAGTAACAGGCTCCGTGAGGAAGCCTGGGGACAGCGCTGTCAGCGATGACTCAGATGTCACGAGTGGAGCAGACAGGCCAGTAGTAGCACTGCCAGTGACACCGAGGAAGTAAGACAGGAAATGATGCATGAGATAGCTAAGAAACACTATAAATAGTTACACAGCTGTGGTCTCTCCAGCAAAAAATGCATGTGCAAAATATCCTGTGTTCCACACCTTGGTTAAATTTTAACTCAGAGAATAACAACACATTAATGACCACTATTGCTGTAAGAGAGCATGTCTAGGAATGTGTGCATAAGGAAAAAAATAACAAAACAGAGGGAAAGTAGATTTCAATAGTGGCTGGCTTTGGAGTAGTAGCAGATGTGACCTTTATTTCCATCTTTGCACTCTTAATTATTTTTACAAATTTCCTCTAAGGAGAATGCTATTTTGTTGGTAAAATTTGGGGGATTTCATAATTGAGCATGTTACCATGTTGTGGTAGTTTGCAGGCTTCATTAACCCACAGGCAACACACACAAAACGTCCACCTACTTTAAGAATTATGGAGACTTTAGCACACCAAGGGAAACTCCAAATCAGGGTTCACATACCCACTGAAGTCAACATGCATCGTCCTGGTCTGCCATCTGGGGACTATTCACATTTAACATGTATCAGAAGTACATAGATTGGTCTCACTCCAGCAAAAGTTAATCATGAAAGCCAAGAAATGTCACCCCAATATTCAACCTAAAGCCTCCCAATGCCAGGAACTACTATTGCAAGGAATTTTTCACTAAGGTCTGTAAAAAGTACTTCTTAGAAGTGTAGAGGATATATGCATGAAGATTTTCTAGTATTAAATAAGGTGCTTTATTGTCTTAGAGAAATGGAATGGCTACTTTCAAAGTAAACTGGGCAAATCCAATGTGCAAGGAACTAGAGAACAGTCTCCATTCCTGCCTCTAGCTCAGGATGTAGACAGTGGACATAGGGCAGCCACTAAGGGAACAAACTCTGGAAACCAGGCTGCCAGGATTTTGAACCCAACTCTGTTCTAGTGCCTTCCTAGCATGTCATCTTGAGCATGTTTCTGAGCCTCGGTTTCTTCCATCATATAACAGAGAGAAAATTATACCTATCCTCACAGTATTGTGAAGTATAGAGGAGTTAAAATTCACATACAGGACATTGTAAAGCAGAACAGCGCTAGGCAAATACAGGGTACCATTATTTTTTTATTTATAATAAACACTGTTGAAAAAGCTCAGCCTTCTCAAATACCATACTTAAACGCAACCATAAACTGTGCTAATCATGCTAGTGATCATTTGATATCGTTCTACCATATTCAAAAGCACAAAGTTGCTTTTTTCCTTCTCACTTCCTCTTATTCCCTCCTGACCTACATTCAAAGATTAACAGAGCAGATACTAGAGTTCCTCAAAAATAATAACACCCCAAAATTGAGAAGCCTGGATGTTTTCCTTCTGTGTCATGCTCTGCCCTGCTCAATCCCTCTCCTAGGAAACCAAGGAAACATCTTTATTCAATAATCCAGTGTGTTGGCAACAACTTTCAAAATCAAGAAACAAGTTGGCTCACTGTTAAAAAAAAAAAAAAAAGAGTCTGTGCTAAAGAAAAATTAAGTAAATATATTTTTGCAAAAAGCTCTAATAACTAACTCTCCTGTGGAGCAATGCAGCCTCTGAGAATGCAACTCAGTACTTCTTTAAGTCACCTCTTGAGATAATGAATCTTCCCCAGCAGGACTGTGCATTTGTCTAGTAAGTGCATGCACAAACTGAAATACTAACTCCCACTAGAGCCAACCCCACTACTAGTGGTTGGCTCTGTCATTTACACTTGCCCTCTGCAGGCTGGCTTGTTCATGTCCTAGGGAGCTTATATCTTCTCAGCCATTCACATGAGGCTCCCTGAGCACTCCATGTATGATTATTAGGGAGCCCTAGAAAGCCCGCCCCATCTCCAAATCTGGCCAATGACAGTAGCTTCTCTGCTAATAAGTTGCCAGGCCAAAGGTTCCCTGTTAGGTAAGTTGACAAGTGCCAAAGGCTTACCCAGAGTTCCCTTGGCTCCTCACAGGGAGCTAAGTGTCTTCCAAGCTGAGTCTCTTTCCTAGGATATTAAGAAAACCAAACACCTGGAAATGGGCTGAGTTTCCACAATCCTCAGAATTGCAACCACAGAAGTATTTATACAGACTTGTGGTTTTCTCCAGATTTACATTTCTCTCAGAAGTCAAGGCAGTCACCATGTCAACTTTCACTAAGTTGTCTTCCTAAAAAACTATTCTTTATAAGCACAGAGACTCATCACTTCAGGACTATCAGCTGCAGGCGCTGGGCAGGTATTCCCTGCTTTGTCAGAGCCTGGCTTCTACACATTGTATCTTTAGGACTCGCCATTCTGGTTTATGGGTCTCAGAGCTGTAAACAACCAGTTTCCAACTGTCCAAGTTACTGCAAACGATAGACAATACAAATGTTAATTCTGAAAATACTAGGGGTCTGAAGACCCACTGACAGAGCTTGTTGCTGTTGTTTAGTCACATGACTTAATGTTCTTAAGTCATGTCCGACTCTTTGTGACCCCATGGACTGTAGCCCACCAGGTTCCTCTGACCAGGAGATTTCGCAGGCAAGAATACTGGACTGGGTAGCCATTTCCAACTCCAAGAGATCTTTCCGACCCAAGAATCAAACCTGTGTCTCCTGCATTGTAGGTGAATTATTTACCGCTGAGTCACTGGAGAAGATAAGTAGCTGAACCTTATCCCACAAAGTGGTTTTTGACTGCCTGGGGCTGATAAGCAGTTACTCCCTTCCTCTCCTCAGGGACCAAGTAGAACTTATGGGGACACTCAAGCTCAGGCTCAAAACCTACCAAAGCAGCTAGAGTCTGAGACTGTTTCTTTCCTTCTCTTTTCTGAATATGGGAAAGAGATGGGCAAGAACCTTTGTTCAAGGAAGTCAGACTTCACTATAGGAAATAAACCTACAAGTTATTACTCATATTTCATGCAAAAGCCCATACTTTCCTCTTCCCTACAACTTACCTCTGTTGACCATCTCCCCATCTCTTCATTGCACTTTGTCTATCTCTGGATTCATTCACAGGCCTCCCTCATGGCCCAGTGGTAAAGAATCCGCCTGCAATGTGGGAGACCTGGGTTCGATCCCTGGGTTGGGAAGATCCCCTGGAGGAGGGCATGGCAACCCACTCCAGTGTTCTTGCCTGGAGAATCCCTTGGACAGAGGAGCCTGGCAGGCTACAGTCCATGGGGTCACAACGAGTCAGAGCTAAGCTCCTAATGGGACAGAAAGGGAAGGAGACAGTCTAAGATGGCATAAGAGGTTCAGTAGCAACCAAACTTTTTTTTTTTTTTTCCGGTTATTTGCAATGCTCCTGTCTGCTTTACGTGGTTTACCACATTTAATCCTCATGCCACCACTGAAACACAGAAAGGTTCAGTAACTTGCCCAAGGTCACATAACTAGTAAGCCTTGGGTCCAACGTATGAAACCATGCTGTCTCCTAAGCCAGAGCTCCCTCTTCTCCCCACAGCACTACTGCATCACCCCAGTCCCAAATCAGGGGACCCAAGGGTCTATGACGGAGCTGTCAGCTATCCTGAAAAGGGGGCAGATTACATGCAGCTGAAAGAACTCCCAACTCCTCAGTCAACGCTGATCTTTCAAGCTTGCCACAGAGTGACCTCAACCTCCCCTTCTTGCCTTTCCTTCCGCCTCTCCTCAAGTGGCCTGTCCTCTAAAGAAATGAGAATCCTCATAGAATCAACCCCCATCTGAACCTCCCTCTCCTCAAAATACATCTCCCTTCTTCCCCTAAAGCCAAATCCTACCCAATCACTCCAACAAGATGAAACCTTGTTAGGGAAGTTGACAAGTGCCAGAGGCTTACCCAGAGTTCCCTTGGCTCCTCGCAGGGAGTGAGCAGAGTGCTCTCCTCACTAAGCACTTTGACTAAGAAGTGCTCTCCCATCCTTAGTCAAAAAGAGGATGTCCTTCCTCTGCAGACATACGGAGCAGGGTTATGATTATTGGTGCATTTGTTCGTTTTAACCTATGTTAAAGCGATTGTAACTTTCTCTAGTGATTGCAACATGGGACACAGCTCAGTGTCCTCAGCAGAAGCTTGAAAACCCCTTACAAGGGTTTATCTCGGAATAGTACAGTGTACCCATTAGAGGAGAGAATACAGTTTCTGTTCAACAAACTTCATAGCAGAGTTAACATAGTACAGTTTTTTTGGTGTTTGTTTTTAAAGATGTCTCAACACTGGCAGCTGCTACACTGGGTAATGAAAACAAATTGAGCTGCTACTAGTGACAATAATTCCAGAGATTCAGTAAACTGATTCTAAGTATGCTCCATCTGAGTACTGTCTAATATAAAAATCTCGATTTTCTTCCTATCTCTTAAGGATCTCAATGCCACAAGGTCAAGAAGAGGAAGATTCTAAGTTAATTCTTCAACATCCAAAAATGTTTTTGCTGTTACTCTTCTTTGTCTGGAATTTATTGAACAAACACAACCAAGGGGGCTAATTTTAAATTTCTAGAGGAATTAATAGTTTGTTATCACTAATGATGGCTCTGAGGCCTCATCAGCAGCTTAAGAACAAATTTATCAATCTCTAGCACGGAAGACTAGGAGCAACCTGACAGTGAAAGGCAATAATTCTCCTTTCAGATGTAGATGGAAACTCCCCACCCCATCCCACCTCCGGCCCCCTCCCTCCCACCCCCCAGGAAGGACAGAGGTGCAACTATTGTTTTTGCATTTGAAAACGTCACCAGAGTACTTTCCATGAAAGACAGAGGAATGATAACCCACTTACATATTTTTTGTATTAAGATGTCCTTTTGGATTAACTTCAAAAATCATTGCAAGTGTGAATGTACATAAATCTTTCTCTATTTCTCTTTCTCATCGCTTGGAAAAAGCATACATTTTTCCATTTGCTTTTCATGAGGACCTGAGAAAACAGCATCGCTGGAAAAACAAGTATTTCTCTACCTTTCTCACTCCTGTCATCCCAGCCTTCAAATTTTCATTCTGAATTCTGAAACTACACAGGTTTGACCATTTAAGTCAAGTTGCCCTTCAATTTTAAAAGGGAGCTAGTTAATTTGTTTTTAAAAGAATTATATAAATTTAAATTATTACTCTAATGCTAATAACAAGCAAACATACCAGATTGCTTTGGCTAAAGAGTTACATTAATAACATTTTATTAATCACAAAATCAACACAAATTTCCTGCCCATGTAAACCCATATGTGTATATGGAATTATTTATATGGACATTTTAAGTAAAAATTAACCAAATGGCTAATTCATATAGTACTAATATTACCTTCCTATACATGCAATGCGGAGAAGGCAATGGCAACCCACTCCAGTACTCTTGCCTGAAAAACCCCATGGACGGAGGAGCCTGGTAGGCTGCAGTCCATGGGGTCTCTAGGAGTCAGACATGACTGAGCAACTTCACTTTCACTTTTCACTTTCATGCATTGGAGAAGGAAATGGCAACCCACTCCAGTGTTCTTGCCTGGAGAATCCCAGGGACGGGGGAGCCTGGTGGGCTGCCGTCTATGGGGTCACACAGAGTCGGACACGACTGTAGCGACTTAGCAGCAGCAGCATACATGCAATGTAAAAGTGCATAAAATCACAGCTGAACTGAATACATGCTTATCAGATATATTACTATAAATGCTATACTTAAAATGGAAAACTCTTCAATATATGACATGGATTTAGCCTAAGTGGTAGATTTTAACCTCAGCTCAAATTATCTGTCATTACATACAACATATAAAATTGTCTGAGTATAAAAATATTTGTGTTCTAAATATAATGACAATTCAATATAATAAGATGTTTACATTACTCACAAGTATAATTCTGGAATTTGTAGTTCATCATTTTTGCAATACGAACTACCTGAGTGATTAAAAAAGATGCTAGCGGTACACGAAAACACAGTGTAACAGTGCATTATATCTTGGTCATTTATAGATGGGGGCTCAATTTAAGCTGTTCTTTGATGAGCAACATAGGGCATTTTATAGCAGCGCACAAAATCCTCCCAATTTAACAGGTTGTTCGATTCTTAATTTAGTTCATTAATAACAATGAGACGGGGGAAGAAGCAGCAGGTCTGTGAGGCAGGGACGGAGTGACTAACCCAGAAATGGTTACCTGGAACACAAATACACCAAAACTTTCCCTAACTCAGTCCTCAATAAAGGATGACACAGTCCTCCACCACACCTTTTCAACATGGGGCCCTTAGAACCCTGAGGAACTTCTCTTGAAGAGCAAGATGACAAGGATGGGGTGGGGAGAGGGAGGAGAAAATACTGAGTCGGGCAGACCCTTTGCTTCAGCCATCTCCATGGAAAGATCGATCTAACCTGCAATGAATTTTGCCCACTTGCACATTTTGCTTAGGAAGCTAGTTCTTCCTAATGAAATCCACTCTTCCGAGCATGTCTTCAAAATACTTGGATTATCAGCATTTCAGGTGGAAATCTAAAGGCCAATTCTCCCCCAAGCTTTAAAATTCCCTGGCCAAGGTTTCACAGAACACACGTTTATTACAGGTATTTTAAAATTTCAGTACTATTAGTTAAAAAATAAAAGGTATGCCTTAAGAGGTGCTTCCCTGGCCACCTCCCCAGGAAGCATAATTGAGGGGATGTGAACTACCCCATCACAACGGTGCAAGGAGATGGTCTCTGGTTCCCAAAAGGCTGAGAGACTGCATACACACCTCCCCATGTCCAAGAGCGCTAGTGACCGTGCTCCACTCCTGGTCAGCCCACACTGCCTTCTGAGCTCTTGACTCATTGGAAAAGACCCTGATGCTGGGGAAAATTGAGGGCAAGAGGAAAAGGGGGTGACAAAGGATGAAATGGTTGGATGGCATCACTGACTCAATAGATATGAGTCTGAGCAAACTCTGGGAGATAGTGAAGGACAGGGAAGCCTGGTGTGCTGCAGTTCATGGGGTCACAAAGAGTCAGACCTGACTTAGCAACTGAACAACAATAGGCCACCTTGCCTCCCCAGGCTGCCTCCGTACTGACATTGCCAACACCTCTGTAAGGTGACTGGAGCAACCGTCCGATTGTCCCTTACTTCCATCACTGCTCTCCTCCTCCTCCAGGTCCAGGCCTATTTTTCTGTTCTTGATCCTGAAGCCCAGGGACCACATTGTTCCCTTGACTGAGATCTCTGGAACTGCTGGCCTGAGACGACGACTGGGCAGCCTGGGCTTTCTTTGTTAAATGTTTACATTGTGAAACGTTTAATTTTTTGCAAAACATGTCCTCCCATCCTTCCTTCTCCCCAAAGAGGCAGACTGTCCATGCAGCTAAGCCTGCCTGAACAGGCTCCTTTATCAAGACCATCCCGTTACCCGTGGGTAACCTGGCAGCACAGGGTTCATATTTTCCTTCCCCACTCCTCGTCCTTCCTGCACTGGGACTGCAGACTTGGCTGCTTGGGAAGATCGCTCCATGCAAACCATGTGCCTGGGTCCAGAGAAAGGATATCAAGTCAAGTAGCTTAAAAAGGCAGAGAATCTTGGGAGACAAGTAGATTTCTCTGGGTGATGTCTACACGCCTTCCTGTGTGGCAAAGCAGCAAAGGGATGGCATCCTAGGAGAGCAGGACAGCTCTGGGCAGACAGAGAATTCTATTTTGGTCAAGATTAGCAGTTTGTGGCAGCAGGACATTTACGGGAACATGTCATACAGGGACAGCTTGGCCTGCAATTCAACTATTTATAAGACAGGTCTAGGTTTAGGACCAAGAATAAGGTAATCCCCAATGTCTGGCTTTCAGACCAGTTTCAAATTACTTTGCCTAAAAGTGAGGAAGCTCCAGAAAGAGCTGTGGTGGAGTTGATCACTTGTTAAGTAGTTATAAACTAAGAAAATCTATTGATATTCGCTGTGAAAAATCTCCATGGCTAGAAGAAAATTCTAAGTATATGCTGTTCAGTCAGCCCATCCTCACTCACCACCTTCTTAAATATTTTCAGTAATTTAATCAAAAGCGCTTTTGACACACCAAATAGGTCATTTTATTTTGAGACTTTTGGGTCTGTGTGGTAGGCCAAGATTTTAATGGCTCTGCATCCCTATGACGTGTTTGGATGACTTTTTAATAAGTGAAAGGAGATGCTCAGTAGCAACTGCGACATGCCCACACTTTCACAGCTGAAGAGAACAGCTCATTTGGGTTTCAGAGGAAAGTTCTCAGGCAACAGAAAGGGTACTGAGACCACCTAGATGGCTGGGGAAGACAGAGATGATATAGCTTCACAGTTGTCTTACTGTCCTATTTTGCTAGGACTAAGGAAAATCTGATTATCAAAGCTTTATTGAAAAGTACAACCACCTAATGGCAAGGACAGTGGTGATGATGGCAGTATTTTAAATACATATCGTATTAGAGTATCATGCTGGTTAGGGGAGATTTTCAATGCCTTGAAGACAGTTTCCAGTTTACAAAGACCTACCCAGCCTGGGGCTTTCTCCTCTACTTTACCTACAGGAACCTCCACTTCACCACGGCCTTCACAGCCCCCACCACAGCATGGTACACTCAGACCGCTGCTCTGAAAGATCCAGATCTGGGTCTGCCACAGAAGACATCTTGCCCTTTGAATTGAGTCTCCAGCGTCATTCAGACACATGTGCTTGGAAGAGAAAAAAACAATAATGACCCTTATTCTACATCAGTGAGTAGAATGAAAATGACCCAGGTTCCAATCAGAACTGATCTACATACAAGGAAGGTGCATGATCTCGAACCAGTTATATCATGCATTTATGTGAACTTTCTCTGTCTTAGGATGTGTATGGTTATTCTCACTTTATGAAGATTAAACAAAGTCCATTTTAAAGGGCTCTGAACACAGAGTGTACTCAATAAATATTTGTTTTTCTTTTCCTCTGTGATACAATTTGTCCCAGTTACGTGAAGAGCTGACCCCAAGAGGCCAGGAGACACCTCAAGGAAGGCCACACAAAATTACTTGCTTAAATGGTAGAATTTACTAAAGCTATTTACTACTTCATTGCAGTAAATGGTATCACGGGGTTTTGAAAGTAGCTCAGGTTATCTTCCAAAGTGCCTATTTTACTACCAAGTGAATTGCCGAGAATTCAGATTCACATAAGCTTCTCTTAACTCCCAAGAGAACAAGAGTTTTATTATAAACACACACACCACCAGACAACCAAGCATTCTGTTGTAATTTAACTTGCTTTGCATATCCTTCCAGAAGCCATATTTGGTTTACAAAAGTTGGAAACTAATCATTTCTATGAACAGCACGGTGAAGACCCTGACAGCAGATTGCTTGGGTTCAAATCCTAGTCCTGCCAAACTTGGCTCTAGGCCCTCGAGTGAGGTTTGTTGCTCCCCGCCTCTATTTCTCCTTGTGTAAATTAGGAGTGATATCACCTGCGTGCTTGGTTGCTAACCTCTCTAAAGTAGTGGCAGCAATCCTTACCTTAAAAAAAACACAAAACACTAACATTGTCCTCTTCTTTCAAATAGAGAAAATGTGTAACACATCTACCCCAGACCCTCAATCCATACACAGCAAAATTCCCATACGTAACTGACTATCATGGTGAATGTAAAATGCTGTTTACTGAAGACCAAACCATTAGTGAGACCAAGTGCTGTTTCTAGTTGGTCACATGGCATATGACCTCTTGGCTGACAGCGAGTGTGGTTTTCAAGATATCCATGTCATACTAAAAATATAACTCGAGCTATTTCCCCCACATTTGGGTTTAATATGTCATTATTGGGTTTGGAGGCATACATATAAATTTTCCCTATAAAAACATGAGCTAAAAATATGTATTAAAAGATGTGCATGCTATAAAGCTTGGGTATTAAAAAAGCAATAAACATTCTTACTGTGGAAATATGTTCACCAAGAGGAGCTTTAAAAGGGCATACTTTTATTGATAAAACAGTGCCCACAGAAGGGTAATTTTTAAAAATCCACTATATTACTACTAATACCAATACTACCACCACAACAAATAAAGCCCAAAATATGTTCCTAACTCTAAACTATACAATTTTTCAACATATTTCCACTTATAAAGAAACAATAATATTTGGAGATTTTACAAATTGTGTTCCCTGGAACATTGGTAACAAGCAGCTTTTTTTTTTTTTTTTTGAAGTGTCCTTGGTGCAATAAATTTAGAATATGATTTTTGATACCAGGTTTTTTGTTTTTAGAAATTCACAATACTAACTAAAATATATGCTATAAGGCATCTTGCATAAACTTGACTTACACCTAAGTATTAGACCACAGAATGCTTTCTTCTTTCTTAACAGAACACCTATTGATAATATTCCACACAATTTGGGAAAAAGAAATCTATCACTTTGACTTATTTATTGAAGGAATTTTGTTTTAAGCAAATTAACAAAGTAATGGTTTTTCCTGAAATGTGTAAAAAACCTATTAGAATAAGCCTTTCATTTTAAGGATACATAGCCTGGCCGTGGCTTCCAAGATTCAGGCGACCAACTAAGCTCAAATTTCTTTGCCTGCAAAACAGAGATGATATGATTCCAATCGATAGTATGCATGCATGCTCAGCCACTAAGACATATCTGATTCTTTGCAACCCCATCGACTGTAGCCTGAGGACTCCTGACTAGCCAGGCTCCTCTGTCTATGGGATTTCCCAGGCAAGATTACTGGAGTGGGTTGCCATTTCCATCTCCAGGTACTGGGACAGGAAAAAATGATGTATTTCTCCAATGACCCTAAAATCTTAGGAACTACATGAGCTGATAAAACATTACCATCATTGCTATAGACAAATAACTAAAATTTATGCAGCAAGTTCTCACGAAACAGTCGCAGCTCTAAGCTGAGGATACAAAGTATTTTTAAAGAAATGCTTCCTTGGTGGCTCAGACAGTAAAGAATCTGCCTGCAATGCAGGAGACTCAGGTTCAATCCCTGGAGAAGGATTCCACTCCAGTATTCTTGCCTAGAGAATTTCATGGACAGAGGAGCCTAGTGGCTATAGTCCACAGGGTCGCAAAGAGTCGGACATGACTGAGCGACTAACACTCTGAAGGAAGTGTAGTGAGAGGCAAATACGGTATAATAATTGGTATAGTAAAGCAACGTTTCTGAACAAGAAAGAAAGGAAATTCTACAGTGATGCTATTTAGGTATTCTGACAAGCAGTGATAAGAATTACTGGACGACTGCTAAATTTAACTAATGTTCTGGGAGGAGAAAAAGCAAGCAACTCAAATACTGGCAATTAATTTTTATACAGCTTCTGGGATGTTTTCCATATGTACTATGTGATCTCAAAAATATTATGTACTCCAAAATACTACATCTGTATCCAATAGTCCCTTAGAGTAAATATCACTGGATATAAACAAACAAGAGCCTTTGGCAACTCTGCTGCTATCAAATAGAGGGAACATGTTCTTCACAAGGAAGAAGATCTCATTTCTTAGGATTATTCTTTCCAAATTCAAATCCACTTGTACCTAAAATCAAATTTAGAACCTTTTGTGAAAAACGTTTTTGAGAATCTTTTTTTTTTTTTTTTTTTTTGGCGGAAAGGAGAAAAGTCTCTATATTAAATTTTTTGCAAACATAATACTCAGTCTTTCCAAAATATAAAATATCAGTCGATGCACAAATACAGTTAAGTTCCTAGGATATACCGGGTACTGAATCCATCTAGTGCTTAGGATAAAGAAAAATTAGGCCTAAGCTTAAGGCATTTATGCTCTTGATGAGGAGAAAAAATTTTCCAACATAAATTTATCTAATAAAGTAAGGCCAGAACGATAAGTGTACAGAGGATGTACACGTACTAGTGGAAAATGTTGAAGTCAAGCTCCAGGGAACAGAGGTTTCTGTCTACAAGAGCAGTTGGCCTAAGGCCAGAAAAGGCAGGTAGGAGATGCAGAGAGACTGGAATGGTAACTGAGTAGCTTATTGCCAAAGATGACCTTGTTACCCAGCTGAGTAAGCCTCTCCTTCACTGAGAGGAGGTGAAGCCTGTTCCTCCATGCTCTTAAATTCGAGATGGGCTATAATTCATTGACGTGAAGTGAAGTCGCTCAGTCGTGTCCCACTCTTCGCGACCCCATGGACTGTAGCCTACCAGGCTCCTCTGTCCATGGGATTTTCCAGGCAATAGTCCTGGAGTGGATTGCCATTTCCTTCTCCAGGGAATCTTCCCAACCCAGGGATCGAACCCGGGTCTCCCGCATTGTAGACAGACGCTTTACTGTCTGAGCCAGGATTCATTAGCCCACAGAATATGGGCAAGCGGCACTGAGTAACTTCTGAGGCTAGGCCTTAAGAAGCCTGGTAGGTTCTACCCAAGACATCTTAGAATGCTCATTCTGGGGTAAGCCAACTAGAGTATGGGAAGTCTGACTGCTCTGATTCTGCCATGCTGTGAGGAAGCCCAAGCCAGCCATTCAGAGAAGCTGAGAAAGGAGAAAGGTGACCCAGCAGCACAGGTCAAAGCTGTGCACAAAGAAGCCTCTGATGACCCCCATGCCTCAGCCTACCCTGCTTGATAGATCCCAAGAAAGAACTTGATTGTGATCCTCCAGAATCAAGAGAGAAAACTGATAAGTCACTAAGTTTTGGGTAGTATGTTACATAGCAACAGACAGCTGAAACCACCACCTTGACCTTCAGGATAGGGGTCACGTACAGTGGTACCTGGGTGTAAGATCCAAACTGCAGATCAGATTTTGAGGGGGCTTACTCAGTATTTTTAAAATTCTAGCTAACATTTTCTAATTAAACATACATTTTTCTGCCTGCGTTTTCCAATCATCTGCTTCACTTATTATATAATCTGCCAGGCCACTATTGATTCTTAAGTATATAAACCTTTTTCTAAAAAATGGGGAGCAAAGGATTAATAGGGCTTCCCTGATGGTTCAGACAGTAAATAATCTGCCTGCAACGCAGGAGACCCAGGTTCAATCCCTGGGTCAGGAAAGACCCCCTGGATAAGGGAATGGCTGGCTACCCATTCCTGCCTGGAAAATTCCACGGACAGAGGAGCCTATCAGGCTACAGTCTATGGGGTCGCAAAGAGTCAGACATGACTGAGCAACTAACAGTGAAGGATTAATACACTCATACATTTACTTAAATATATCCAGTCTGATGACATTATGTAAGTACACTATATTCCAGAATGATTCAAAAATGGTATAATTTAAAACATTTTAGCCTGGAGATATTAAAGCATATATATCCCCATTTTAACAATCAATGATTTACTTAAAACAAAAAAAAAGACACCATACAAACTTACTTCTACTTTGATCTAAATAACTTCTATCAGATGATGGACCATAGCTTTGACAGCATTATATGGACCAGAAAGAAATGAAAAGACACTCACTTAGTAACTCTAGTCTAAACATTAATTATAGAATAAGTTGATCGAGTTACATGTTTCTATACCACCTATAAATAGACAAAGTTCCTTTCAACTTTCAGCTCCCAACTCACCTTTTCCTACTCAAACCAAATCTTAATTACTCAATAACAAATTTTTGTGAAGTTTTATACCTCAAAAAAGAGAACCACACCATGGCTTCCTAAATATGATACTGAAAACGTTGTTTCAGAATCCGTCCAAAGTATATTGCAAGCTCCCTCAGAGTAGGAATTCTTACATTCATTTTATTCTAGGCTTATATATACTCAGCAAAGATCTTCACAACTGTTTATTAAAATACATATTAAGATTTTTTTAATAATTAAAATTTTAAGACATTTTACATTTATATATTTTTAATGCCTTTCTGAATTATCCAAATCTTGTTCTAGGTAGGATTTCAATTTTATGCTGCTCATCAACAATAAATAATTCTTACTATTTTTTTCCAAATATATAGATGATATCTGAGAGACATTAGCATTCAGAGATAAACCAGATCGCTACAGCCAAACCACCCAAACCTGAAAAACTCTTGCTAGTATGGATTCCATTAATTTTCTACACAGCTTCACTTTTACAGCAGCATGCTATTAAAGTATTTCCCATTTTAAGTTAATTACATTTTACAGTTCTAATCTGATTCAACTAGAGACACAACATATATCAATTTCCACATTTCTAAATCTTCCAAAGGAATGACCAATTTCGGCTAGTGCCTGCTCCCTAATGTAGGACAGGCATGTGTTCAGGACCTGTGGAAAGACACATCAGGGTATGCAGCGCTCCCGTGTGCCTTGAGAAGTGCACTGTACTAGAGAAAGACAAAACTAAAGGCAGCAGAAAAAACATCTCTTTCACATCTCAGCTAACAGAGACCCTAAAAGGCACCAAAGATCATCATCCCCAACTTATTCGAAGATTTTACTTCGGTTTGAAACATGTTATTGGGAACTCAGGACACATTCTCCCATAGCAACAATGCCACAAATATATGGTGCTTAGAGTTTTCCAACTGGCGAAAAGAACTCTATTAATCCAGAAAATGGCACAACTGGAGCTCTAGGGATTTGATTACCATCTGTGATGCTACTTTTCTGCCTATGGAAAATGGCTTCTGCATAACTCAGTGGATTACACCTCTCTCCCCTCTCCTGCTCACCATTTCTTTCCTTCCTCCAGGTTCCCCCATCCCACCACTAAAGTCCCCAGTCTCTTAGAGGAGGAGGCAGAACAGCCTACTCTGTGAGCCACTCATAAGCAGGAACTACCAAGTTAATAGCAACTTGAAAGGCAGGTATGAGAGGGATTTGAGAAGAACTGGCTAAGGGGACAGAAGTTTCCTAGGCGAGGCCCAGTGCACAGTAAGCATTTAAAGTAATGTATTATGTATGATACAGAGGATGAGAAAAATCAATAGACAGTTTTTAAATGTGTGCACTAAATGGGAAACGGGATGCAACTCAGGGGCAACTGTGTGAGGATCTGGGCTGCGGATACCACACCTTCAGTTTAGCTCTGCTCCATGAAATATCACTGCTCGGTTATAAGATCAACAGTTATTCAGAAAGTACACAGGAACATTTTAAGGGGGAAAAGTGTAAACATTATCCTGTCTTCAAATATTACCTACAAGTATTCAAATAAGCCAAAGTCAGTTTGGTCTTTGAAGAATATTAACAAATAACTGTTCCTTGCTCTACATGAGATGATTTTACATTATTAAGAGTAACAAATGACTTAGAAATTTATATCCACCCAAACTACAAAAAGTTGTTTAAAACAGTCACCTGGGCCTAACAAGGGTTCAGTACCCTTTAAGCCCTTTTTTAAGATAGGTATTCTTTGTATTTCTTAAAATTAATATAATCTAAGATATCTTTATAAATATCTTAAACTTATTCCAAAATACTATTTCTCAAATTAAGAAATTATACTGCACATGTATTAAAGCAAACATTCTTTTCCCAAACCACTTACAACTCAGCTTCAAAGATGCTTTCTAGCAGTATTTCCAGATTAATTCACCAACATCTGCGACTGAAAATAAAAGTGTTAGTCCCTCAGTCATGTCCAACTCTTTGCGACCCCAAGGACTGTAGCTGCCAGGCTCCTCTGTCCCCTGTATCATCATAAACGGTCACTGTGCTTTAAAACAAACATTCTTAAGAATGTTACATATACTAACACATTCAAACCTCATAATTCTTGAATTATGTATTAATATGCCCAGTTTGCTGGAGAAGGCAATGGCAACCTACTCCATACTCTTGCCTGGAAAATCCCATGGACGGAGGAGCCTGGTAGGCTGCAGTCCATAGAGTTGCGCAGAGTCGAACACGACTGAGAGACTTCAATTTCACTTTCCTGCATTGGAGAAGGAAATGGCAACCCACTCCAGTGTTCTTGCCTAGAGAATCCCAGGGACAGGGGAGCCTGGTGGGCTGCCGTCTATGGGGTCGCACAGAGTCAGACACGACTGAAGCAACTTAGCAGCAGCAGCATGCCCAGTTTGCAGAAAGAAAAGAAAAAACTGAGGCTCTATGACATTAAATAAATTGCCCAAGATCACACAGCTATTAAATGACAGAACCAGGACTCTGACCAAGACAGTCTAGTTTCAAAGTCTATGCATGTAATCACTACACCCTACTCCCTCTTATACTCATTCAAATTTTTATTACATGCCTAGAGTAGATCAAGCCCTTTGCTAAACCCAAGTTAAGAGACAAAATGAGGCAAGACCTCCATAATCAAGGAACTTACATTTTAATTTAATACACAGCAAAAAAGGAAAGTGCAAATTAAAGCAAAAAGTTCAGTATGACAATTCTGGTTAAGTGAACTGTCCTGGGAAAAGTTAGAGTATTGAAAATAATTCAGCAATAATATTCCTGATGTGTACATTTTTTTTAATGCTTTCAAAAGCTACACAGTTGATCTTTATAATTAACCTTGTGAAGCAGAACTTTATCACACTCATTTCATAGATGAATCAAATCAAATTCTAAACAGCTTACCAAAGATGCCAAGTTACCTCTGGAGGGAAGCTGCCCCATTGACAGAATCTGCTTCTCTAAAAAGACCCCAGATGGTCAAATCATAGGCTTCCCAGGACAGCTCAAAAAAATTAACTGAGCAAAACTGGTTTTGAACGATCCCCGTTCAAACATTTGAAATTAGCTCATATGCTATGAGATGTAAGATTTTAGAGGGCTACATAAGTGGGGCATCCATTAAGAGACAAGCTCAAGCTCAAAATATGATTATAAAGCCACTGGACAGAAAAGAATAGAGTCTCCAAAAGAGAGCAACTTATCATGTGACCAGTCCTGAGGGAAGAAGACATGGTCTTTTTCTTATGACCCAGATGCTTGCAATAAACCTCATTTTCCCTAGAGACACAAGCATTCTTTGCAAAAGTGACTACCAAAAGAGCATGTGTCAAAGGGATGACGTGTCACCATTTTTTTTTAAACACAAAAATTCAGATGTTTGGTGGACTTGAGTAACGACTCCAGATGTAGTAACTGACCATGTAGATCTCCATGGTTTCTGCTTACTTCTTTCAAAAAAGGGGATAAACTTGGCCAGTTCCTAGCAACAAATGCAGAAGTCAAAAGAATGTGTCTTCAGAATTATCCACACATCATCTCATCTGCTCCCTCTGCCCTAATCCACCCAACACTTTGACTTGTCCCTATCTATGCTTTGTGCTCAGTCGCCTCGGACTCTCTTGTGACCCCATGGACTATAGCCTGCTAGGCTCCTCTACTTATGGGATTTTTCAAGCAAGAAGACAGTGAGTTGCCATTTCCTCCTCCAGGGCACCTACCCCCTCCCCCAGGGATCTTACTATTGTCATCTGCATCTCCTGCACTGAGGGTGGGTTCTTCACTGAATAGACCCAGAAAGCCCAGTCTCCTCCTGTAAGAAAACTTCTTACTTTCTATCTCCTCTTATCAAAAGTAAAATAAAGTCATCAAATATCAGTACTGACTAAAACTTTGACAACAAGCCATTTTATCTTGGAATATTTATATGAAATGAAAGGTTTAGGTCAGGAAAGAAATCACCTAGAGGGGAGAGTTCAGGAAGGGACTGGCATCACACCTGGTCTAGGACACCTTCTTCCCCAAATCAAGCTTGGAGGCCACGCTGCTAACCCTTCCCATGCCCACCCTCCACCGCACCACCACCGAACCAACAGCCTGGAGGCCTCAAGTTTCTGCTGTTGCAAGCTTTCTCACAGGGCCACCCCTGGGTAACAAGCAGAGAGGCTTCTCTGGACTTCTGGGTAGCATTCAAACAAGATGCAGGAGAGAGCAGAGGCTGCCACAGAGTGTGAGACCTTACAGATCCACAACCACGGGACACAGGGAACTTCTGCTTGGCACAAGTGTAGCCTTGGCCTCTAGGATGCCGGGTCCTTTTTCTAACCTGTAAAATGATACTCAGGTGTACAGATAATGAGGAATTTTTTTTTTTTTTTCAGATAATGAGGAATTTTAAAACAAGAGAAAAAAGTAATTCATTTTGGTGGGCCAATTAGTAAAAACTCTTTAGATCTAATTGCCAGGCAATCCGGAAGCCATCACGAGCAGTGTTACATGCATCAGTCTTTGTGAGTTCATTCTGCTGCAAGACTCTCTCAAAAACATGACAAATACTAAGAACGCAAAAGAGCAACCATAAACCTTGAAAAGCACTAGCCTCACTCAGAAGAGAGATGAGAGTAAACGGTGAAAAACGTAAGTGTGCCACTGAAGTCGAGGAAAGTTTTCAGCACGTTCCTTTAGTTTTGCTTTTTTTTTTTTAAAGGTGGAGTTCTTGAGATCTATAAATCGTTATATTTGAAAGATATACACCTAATATAAGTCCCATGAAGATACTTTAAAGAGGCCCACAAAAATCAGAGACCTCACAGATGAGGATAGTTAGAAGGTAAATACCACACAATTCTAAATGAAGGTAAGACCTGTCTAGTTAGAATACTGGGTGTGTCTTTTAACAACTCAAAGGAAAATTACTAGTAGGACTTTTAAATGACACAGTAAAGAAAATCAGTTTTTAGAAAGCACTCTTACACCAGGAAATGAGGACTAGATTGATCTAGAAAACAATTATCCATATGGGCAGGTTAAAAATGCATTTGGTCACTAACTCCTGCAAAATCAGAATGACAAATCACCCTTAAACTCCAAGGTCAAGGAAAATAGTCCACATATTACATAATTTCACTATAAAAACTCTTCACCATTCCTTCTGTCACCAAAAATATATAATTTCAAATAATACATAAATTCAAAAGGAAAGAACTCTATCTGTGGTATCTTACTTTTTTTTTTAATGTTATAAATTCAACGTGAAAGACATAAGAAGGTGGCAGCCCTTCTTAAATTAAAGAGCCCTTGACTCTTTAATTTGGCACACCAGAAGCAGTAATTCTTAAAGGAGGAGGACAGAAGCATGGAGGCAGCAATTAGTCCAGCTGCCAAAAGAGGACCCACATTCCAGCCTGCCATAAAAGTCAATGTTTGCAGACCTCAGCAGGGCCCATCAATGCCCCAAGGCAGGCCTGTTATAAGTGGCTGTCACTAGTTCAAATTGTAAATGTTGCTTTGGATCAAAAGGACATCTCGAAGGTCTTTTAAACTTCCAAGGCCTGAACTTTTATATCATTAACTGCTGGTTATGTCATTTTTAGTTAAGCATATGGATCATGGCCATGTTTCTTAACACGTGACAAAATATTATTATTTGTAAAAATACTTCTGAAATGAAAAAGAATATATTGTATACCACAAAGCTCAGTAAATTCTTTTTCTGTATCTACTGTGAAAAAAAGCAGAGGCTAGCCATAAACTCTTCCCT
The DNA here is from genome assembly GCF_023091745.1 of Budorcas taxicolor. Classification (NCBI taxonomy): domain Eukaryota; kingdom Metazoa; phylum Chordata; class Mammalia; order Artiodactyla; family Bovidae; genus Budorcas; species Budorcas taxicolor. The sequence goes on from NC_068918.1 coordinate 59,395,443, forward strand.
GTTCTATGGGCTTTACACGGATCTTCCCACTTAATCCTCCCTGTGAAGTGAGTACTACCATGAAGTTCAATTTACAAGACACTTAAATAATCTTTCTAAGGCCAAGCTGCTAATGACTGGCAGAATTGGGATTCAACCCCATGCAGCCTGGCCCCTACACCCAGAGTTTCAGGGTTTATGTCACTGTGACCTAGTGCCTCCTGGTTCTGCCTGCCCAACACCAATGGCAAATAGCTTCAACAAAACAAAATCCTTCATGAGGAACACCATACATGTACTCATGGAAGACATAAAAATATCTCATATGATAACTAGAGTCAGAGGTTCAGTAAGAAGAAAAATACTATTGATGTTGCTGCTGCTACCGCTAAGTCACTTCAGTTGTGTCCGACTCTGTGTGACCCCACAGACGGCACTACTGATGTTAATATTTATCAAATATCAGCAAAAACTGATAAGAAGCAAACAAAACAAACAGCTCTTCTTAAAATGACAGGCAAGTCAAGGCAGAATAGTAAGGATAGCCAAAATGCAGTATTTTTTGAAAAACTGCTTTGCAAAAGTAAACATTAAAAAAACCTACTTGACAATTAACAAGTAAATAAAGTCTTATAAATATAGCTACTCATAAAAAGTGGTTTCCTCTGGAAACATTTGACTATGTACAATTCAGTCAGAACTAGTATTAGCATATTTCTTCAAATCCTAATGTTTTCAAGATACATAACAAAAAAAAATTGAAAGCAGGATTCTGTAACTATTTGAAAGACTCTAACCAGGGCCGGGCTTCTCAGGTGGCGCAGTGGTAAAGAATCACCTGCCAATGCAGGAGACACAAGAGATGCGGGTTCGATCCCTAGGTCGGGAAGATCCTCTGGAGTAGGAAATGGAAACCCACTCCAGTATTCTTGTCTGGAAAATTCCAAGGACAGAGGAGCCTGGTGGACTACAGTCCATGGGGTCGCAAAGAGAGTCAGACACGACTGAGCACACACACAGCAAAAACAAGAGTAGCAAGAATTCCTTAATCAAATAAACAATGACTATGTCCTGATAAAGAGCGATAATGGAATGGAATGGAGGGAATTTTAGACTAACAGATAACTTACAAAATTAGCTCCTTACTATCTCAGCTTTCCCAAAGACCAAAAGAACAATTAAAAAAAAAAAAAAAAAAGGATTTGTTAACTTAGGTCTAAAACTCATTTTCTGTAAGTATCCTAAATCATATATATAATCCTTTATACTTATCAAACGGCATATAATGAGTTCATCTAATTGAACTTTTGAATAAGTAGTTCATCAAAGTGCATATTATTTAGAAGAGACAAAGTCTTACAAAAAGCCAAATTAGACTTCTGTGCTGCCTTCAACAAATGTTAAATAGGTGGACACAGAGTCTAACTTCTGCCTCTTTTTAAGAGGTTTTATTTTGGTTTGGTTTTTGAAGCGCTTTTTTAAATAGGCATCTACCTTGCACCTTGGGGCAGCTTGCCAATGCTTAAAGTACAAGCTGAGCACCCCAGCCAGAGCCAAAGCCTTGTGTACTGCCTCTCCCCCATCACCATCTTTAAGGGATCACTCCTGATGCCACTCCTCCTTCAAATCCCTCCTCCTTCCACCTACCCCAACTGCAATATCTCAACCCTTCCAAACTAAAGAAGGTGCCTCCCAAAGAAACACTGAGCTTATCTGATAAATTAGTTCATGTGCTTAAGGGTAAAAGCAAAAAGGACTGTCCCTTTTCTCGCCTCTCCTCCCAGCCCTAAAACAAAGGCTCCCATCTTCTCCAGCAGAGGACTCTGATTCAGTGGTGGGAACTGGCACCAGTATGGGCAAGCAATATGGCAGCCAGTGGTGGGGAGGGGGGGCCTGAAAAACATCTGGTGCTGCCATCCCATGGAGAGCACTCAGTCTGAGCAGCTGCCCACCCTGCAGCCTCTTGACTTTGCTCTAACCTAAGCTGAAAATGGTGGGTTTCCTGGTGGCTGAGTGGTAAAGAATCCACCTACCAAAGCAGGAGCTGCAGGTTCCATCCTTGGGTCAGGAAGATCCCCTGAAGAAGGAAATGGCAACCCACTCCAGTATTTTTACCTGGAGAATCCCATGGACAGAGGAGCCTGGCAGGCTACAGTCCATGGGGTCTCAGAATTTGGACACAACTGAGTGACAACAAGGCTGAGAATGACCCATCCGTTCCTATCCTTTGTCCCCACAACCCACTCAAGTATCGGTCACCCACAAGAGGCAGCTAAGCTCCAAACACAGGGTAAAGTCTCCGTATCTCAATACGCAAAGCCCTAGAGAAGACCTTTCGAAAAAGCCTAATTCCTGAGGTTTGAGTCAAGGTAGAAGTGAGAGGTCAGGCCTCAATGTCCCTAAGGTTCTTTTCACTCAAGATCCAAAATTCAGCTCACATCCTCAGGCCATTCCAGAGTAAAGCCTCTGGAGAATGTGCTAAGTCGGCACAATTCTGGCAATTTGGACTGTCAAGCGGAGTCCAAGTTATGGACAATAAGCATTGCTGTCTGCTTACTGCTGAAAGGTTACTATCCCCTTAGTGCACTACAAAAAAAAAAGAGGTTGAAAACACATTATGAGCTCTCAGACAAAATACTTAAAAAGACAGAAAATAAAATAACACACCCAAAGCACAAGCAGCAAATCCCTTTTATCTTTGGAAATGAATTAATTCAACAGAATACATATGGTAGTTGCTATGTAAGGAAAAAGTCTAGTCAGCCTGGGAATCTAAGGCAGAATATTACAGCCATTCCTTTGATTTTTATTCTCCTCCCCCATATCTGGGGATTTTAAAATAAATGAAAGAAGGCATTATTCCAGCTTAAGACCTAGGCATAAGTCACAAAAGAACAAAGAAGGTTTTATTATCACATTAAACATCAAGGAGGAAATGTGCTTACTGATAATTAGTGTCCTACCCTATTAGGTTAGCATTTGCTGTTTGTAAGCTTCTGGTCCAATATTTACAATTTATATCTAATATGGAGGTAAAAAATGTTCAGCTAGTGAGAAGGTCATTAAGGAAAGGTAAGGGGGAAAAAAAAAACTTGAAAAAACAGCACAAAGTACACAGAGAGAAAGGTACTCTTTGCACCTCAGTGGTCTATAGAATATTCGCCCCCTCTACCTATAAAGTGAGTTAACATTAACCACAGGTCACTCTGGTAGCAGAGAACTACTTCCTAACAAAACCTTTCTGAAAGCTCCCCCAATAACAACAAAAGAATCTACATACACCAAAGAATGTGAAACATACTGCCACAGGCCAGTGTCTTGGGCTTTCTGCCTAAGAAGTTTGCTTTCAGCCAGAAGAGGGGGAAAAAAACATACTGTAACAACAACAGATTGTACAATGAACAGCCCTCCTGCTTGTTGGCACTGTTCCCAAGCAGCAGTTTCAGTGGCTGGGCCTTGGGCCCATTCAAGAATTCCATCTCACAGGAAGTGTTTCAAATATAGTTATTTGATCTTTTAGCATTTGCAAATGCACCTGCTGAGCGAGGAGCCTGACAGCCATCGCCCCAGCTCCTTCCTATCCGTCTTCACCAGTCATCGTAGAGGCGGTTTCGGACTCAAACTAGGTGAGATGTAAAGTACAGAAAGCCCCAGTCAAACATTTCTGCTGCTGCACGAGGTTGGGCGCGACCTGCGGCTGTCGCTTACTTTCTACCCACACCAACTTCCCTGTCACTTTCTTCCCGGAGGAGCAGGTAAGAGCGTTTTGTTTTGTTCTCTGGCTTTCGAGTGCCCAGGCTTACCTCGAGGCGGCTTCCTCCCCGCCCTTGCCATGGCTCCCCCCCAGGGCCTGGTCCTTGCCGCTGGGGTGGTAGGCAGTGAGCACAACTGCCTGGGAATTGGAGAGCCAGCTCATGGTGAGAGAAGGGGCATAATTTCTGCGATCCTGACACAGAGGAGGGAATGAAGTTCTTGGCTCGCCCGGCAACTCGGCTCATTAGCATCCGCCGGCTCCGCCCACCGAGGCCTGCGATACACATGGGAGGGGCGGGGCCTCTCGGCGCGCGGCCGCGCCTCTCCAATCGGGAGACCGGTGACTCAGAGCCATGGTCCCAGCCCCGGACCAGCCCAGCCCCGGACCAGCCCAGTCCAACAGGCCGCAAGTTAAAGGGTGGGGGTGTAGGGGTTACTGGTTGCCCCCTCCCCCAAGTTATTCTGATCTGATTAAAACTGCCAGGTTGTAGCCGCCTCTCATTCTTGTAAGGACAAGTTTTCTTGGTTAGGAAACAATGAATTGCCGCAGAGCCTTTTTTTTTTTCTTTCTTAATTCCTGTTTCCATCTGATAATTTCTGCTACTTCCATGTAACACGAGTCAGAGCTTTTCTTAACCCCTTCACGTCAGCGTTAAAATTAACCATAGCAAAACCCAATGAACCTGCCTAGCAGACAAGAGAGGCTACCTCTTGTGTCCGGTTAAAAATGTCCTCATTAAAAAGATGTGCACCTGGAATGTCACCTTCTTTCACATAAAAGCCAATGCCAAGTTTACCTTTTGCTTTTAATAAAACACCCTTCAGTACCAAAAAGAGATGCATCTACCAAAAGTGTTAAATGGCATTGTTGAGAATTAAAAAAAAAAAAGTACTTACTATTTGTTGAGCACCTACTATATGCAAGGCTCTCTCTGTGACAGGTGTTGTACATGTATTATCTCATTCAATTCAGTTAAATTCTCTCTCTCCTCCCCCTCTTTCTCTCCTCCCCCTCTTTCTCTCACACACATATACATCTTATAACACCGGTATCATCTGCAGGAAAGTGAGGCTGAAGGGCTGATTAAGCACCTTCTCTCTCCACTAGTTGGCCCCTGCTTCCCTGGTGACTCAGTGGTAAAGAATCTGCCTGCCAATGCAGGAGACACAAGTAGAATCACTGGGTCAGGAAGATCCCCCAGAGAAGGAAATGGCACCCACCCCAGTATTCTTGCCTGGGAAATCCCATGGACAGAAAGGAGCCTGGGGTCTATGGGGCCGCAAAGAGTTGGACAGGACTACAACTAAGATAACAATTGATCTGTGCTAGAGCTAGATTTGCACAGAATTCTAGGCTAAAATCCATTCTTTTTAACCACTATCCTGTTTTTTGTCCTGTAGATAAGGAAACAAATGCAAAAGTTATTAAAAATGTAAGATTTTTCTGTCCTTTCTCCTCTAAAAAAAAAATTCTATTCTCTTCTATATATCTAGTAGCCTGAATTGAAGTAGCGTTTGTTGTTCATTTTCATGTCTATTAGTATTTGTATTCAAACTTTCTTATAAATAAGTTGTCAGCTTCATCATTCCATAAAAATACTGTTTATACTTTTTATTATTTAAAACGATCATGAGAAATAAGTACTTTATTCATATTTACACAACTTAAAGTACCAAAAATTTTTTATTATTTTTTAAATCCTCTTTGGTAACTACAGTGAACTCCCATTTATAAGTCTTCCCAAAAAAGCTTATTATAGCTTTCTCCCTCCCCTCTGTCCATAACTAGTTGGTCAATCTTTGCACAAATGCCTCCACCAGGCTCCACCTATCGTCTTGCTTCCTCCTCATAATTATCTGACACATCATTATCACAACCAAGCACAAGCCCTAACGATGTTGCTCCACACTTAAAAACTTCCACTGGCTCCCCATCGGAACCATTGTTTCCCAGAACCAGTTCCAAACTTTTGAGAAGAGTGCTGTACGTTCTTGCCCCCTTACTCACACAAGTCTTGCCATGGCTTCTGCCAGACACCCCTCTCTCTGGTCCCACTGTCATTCCTTTCTGTCCCTTCTATATCTAACTTGATCCTTCCATATAGTGGGTCTTTAGGGACTGCCACATAGTGGGTCTTTAGTGACTGCTTTAGTGACTGCTAAAAACCCACTATGTGGAAGGATTAAGTTAGATATAGAAGGGACAGAAAGGAATGACAGTGAGAGTGGTGTGGACCAGAGAGAGTGGTGTCTGGCAGAGGCCATGGCAAGACTTGTGGAGAAGGCAATGGCACCCCACTCCAGTACTCTTGCCTGGAAAATCCCATGGGCGGAGGAGCCTGGTGGGCTGCAGTCCATAGGGTCGCTAAGAGTCGGACACGACTGAGCGACTTCACTTTCACTTTTCACTTTCATGCACTGGAGAAGGAACTGGCAACCCACTCCAGTGTTCTTGCCTGGAGAATCCCAGGGACGGGGGAGCCTGGTGGGCTGCCGTCTCTGGGGTCACACAGAGTCGGACATGACTGAAGCGACTTAGCAGCAGCAGCAACAGCAGTGACTGCTGACCAGTAAAGAACTGAATGAATTTAGTATGCCGTTAGAAAGTACACTAGTTTTTTTGTTGTTGTTGTTAAAATTGGTAAATTAGACAAATGATCCTTATGCTTATAGTGGTATGAACCTATAATGTGATGTTAACTAGTTCAGGCAAGAAAAATACAGGAAGGCAAAAGGGAAATTGATTGTATGAGTTCCTTTTAATTCTTTATGTGGAAAAATGAGTAATGTTTCCACATTCATCCTTCTTTCCTGTGTAGCTGCTCTGAGATGCAAGAAAAGTCCAGGAATCCCTACCTTCTGCATTATTGGTAGGCTATATATTCTAGAGGGCTTCCCAGATGGTGCTAGTGGTAAAGAGCCCTCCTGCCAATGCAGGAGACATAAGAGATATGGGTTCAATCCCTGGGTCTAGAAGATCCCCTGGAGGAGGACACAGCAACCCACTCCAGTATTCCTGCCTGGAGAATCCCATGAACAGAGGAGCCCAGTGGACTACAGAACATAGGGTCTCAAAGAGTTGGACAGGACGGAAGAGACTTAGCACGCATGCATTCTTATTGTCGTTCGGTCTCTCAGTCATGTTCGACTCTTTGTAATCCCAGCATGGACTGAGGCACACTAGGCTTGCCTGTCCTTCACTATCTCCCAGAGTTTGCTCAAACTCATGTCCATTAAGTCAGTGATGCCATCCAACCATTTCATCTTCTGTTGCCCACTCCTCCTCCCACCTTCAATCTTTCCCAGCATCAAGGTCTTTTCCAATGAGCTGGCTTTCGCCATCAGGTGACCCGAGTATTGGAGCTTCAGCATCAGTCCTTCTAATGAATACTCACAGTTGATTTCCTTTAGGATTGACTGGTTTGATTCCTTGCTGTTCAAGGGTCTCTCAAGAGTCTTCTCCAGTCCCACAGTTTGAAAGTTTGCTTCCCTATTTTTCTCTCCATTACCCCATCCTTTCTTTCCCATCCTTCCCTGGACTTTTTTTTTTTTAACATATTTTTCTATTTTTCCTTCTTCTTTCAGTTTCCTCAGTCTGTCAGTGTAACACGTGCCCATTGAGAGCCCTGAACACTACCAAACTCTCATGAGACCATTTATGATCGAGGGACCTTTTGTCTGGTTTTAACCAAAATGATGATTAAGTTATATCTTCACCTAATTATAGGCTCTCCATTTGTTTAATAACAAGCAAATCACAATGTGTAAATCAAAACATAACTACTGGCTCAAAATAATACTTGGGTTCATAGGCTATGTGTGTGCTCAGTCATCCAGTCCAGTGTGACTCTGTGTGACCCCATGGACTATAGCCCGCCAGCCTCCTCTGTCCATGGGGTTTTCCAGGCAAGAGTGCTGGAGTGGGTTGCCATATCCTCATCCAGGCAATCTTTCCAACTCACAGATCGAACTCTCATCTCTTGTATCTCCTGCTTGGAGACAGATTCTTCTTTGCCACTGAGCAAGCCAAAATAACATTTGGGTTCACAGTAGCCAAGTTTCTTAACTTTTGTGAGGCATAAAATAAATTGTGGTACAAATTGATTTACGTATTTTGGGTACATAAAACTTGAATCCTCTTAAGTTAACTTTCAGGTACATGGAAATCTTCTGGACTCCTCCTCTTTTCCTCCTAATAAGCCCCGTTGTTACTGATCTGAGAATGTTTCCTGTAACAGGGAGACAGCTTGTGCCCTGGTGTGTTTAAGTTCAAATATAGGCTCAAATAGATGAAGAACCGTTTTCAGAATTTTCTTATGACCATCACAGAAGCAAATCTTACTACCAAGATGCTCTCTTGAAAGGCTTTTTGTTTAACACCTAAAAGCCTACCAAGAATTAGCTAGTCTGTCTCTCATACTCTTCCTCATAGAGACACATTTTATGGGGGAAAAAAAAAGTATTATTTTACTCTCTTCTTTAACTACTTTTAAATAAATGCTAAGAACCTAACATCCTTGAAGATGTTACTATTCCAAGCTATTGATTGCATGCCAAAGTCTTTCCTGTTATGAAACATCTCACAAAGTAATTAACAACATCAAGATGGTTGAAACATTCATTCCCTTCAAATGGGATGTACTAGATGACTTAGGGAGGAAAAAGGAAGCTGTAATTTATGTACCCTAATCAGTTGTGAAAAATAGGGGGGAGATAGTACTGCAGCCTGAGATAATTTGACAGTCATATTCAAAAATAATGAATAAAATTCTTAGCTTCATTGCTAGCAGTATCAAGGAATTTATTAACAGGTTTTCATATTCTGACTTAGGAGCCTCGTTAGTAGTATGGAGTTTTATTTGCAGGGTACCAAAACTGCAACAGATCAACATATTTATATAATTTTTCCTAAATTGGTTTCTGTCATTTTAAATGGAATTAACTAAGGAGAATGTTTATATTCAAACACACACTATAAGATAATTGGAAGCCTTCTTTATGGTCCAACTCTCATATCCGTACATGATTATCAGAAAAACCATAGCTTTGACTATACGGACCTTTGTTAGCAAAGTGATGTCTCTGCTTTTTAACACACTGTCTAGGTTTGTCACGGGTCTTCTTCTAAGGAGCAAGCATCTTTTAATTTCATGGCTGCCGTCACCATCTGCAGTGATTTTGAAGCCCCCCAAAATAGAGTTTACTATCAATAAGTAACAATAAATAACACAGGGTGATGTGAAAACTGAACTTTCAATAGGTAAAGCTAAACTCAGTTTCCAATAATATAACAAGAACTTGGATAACTTAATCATCAACTGAAGTTAAAGTTTTACATAGGTGATAAAACCTAGATTCCTACAACAGAATTAACTAATGAAGAGGGAGTGTTCAAATACCTCCCACATTTTGTCTTATCAAGCTTTTGTATGAATAATTCTGTGAGCTTGCAAGTGAGCCAGTTCTCACTGAGGAGCTGTGACTGAAAATTATTCCATACACAGAATCGAAACCTACTCCCTTGAAAACTGCCTTTATTATTACTAATTCTGTTGCTGGAGTAACAAGGAAAAAGCCTTTTCTCTCTGGACAGCTCTTAAAAGTTCTCATTATTCTCAAAGGTATTTTCTTAAGGATTCCTCCAGGGAAAAAATACTAGTCATGCCTGGGATGATTTCTAACTGCTTTCGCCAGAGGCTACTTTAGGTTCCCTGATAAACACCTGGAAAAAAATCCTACAGCTAAAAGCTTACTACCAATAAATCATGTTGTTGTTCAGTCACTAAGTCATATCTGACTCTCTGCAACCCTATGGACTGCAGCGCGCCAGGCCTTCCCTGTCCTTCACCATCTCCCAGAGTTTGCTCAAATTCATGTCCATTGAGTCGGTGATGCCATTCAGCCATTTCATCCTCTGTTGCCTCCTCCTTCTCCTGCCCTCAGTCTCTCCTAGCATCAGGGTCTTTTCCAGTGAGTCAGTTCTTCACATCGGGTGGTCAGAGTATTGGAGTTTCAGCATCAGTCCTTCCAATGAATATTCAGGGTTGGTTTCCTTTAGGATTGACTGGCTTGATCTCCTTGCAGTCCAAGAGATTCTTGAGTCTTCTCCAGCACCACAGTTGAAAAGCATCAATTCTTTGGCTCTCAGCCTTCTTTATGGTCCAACTCGCACATCTGTACATGACTACTGGAAAAACCATAGCTTTGACTATACAGACCTTTGTTAGCAAAGTGATGTCTCTGCTTTTTAACACGCCATCTAGGTTTGTCATAGCTTTTCTTCCAAGGAGCAAGCGTCTTTCAATTTCACAGCTGCAGTCACCATCCCCAGTGATTTTGGAGACCCAGAAGATAAAGAGTTTACTACCAATAAATAACAATACCTCATGTTTGAGCACTTGCTTTTTGCTAGACATGGTACACATAGTCTCTCATTTAATTGGCACAAGTCTGAGAAATCAACATTAGATTCTTCCCACTTTGAGAAGAAGAATGTGAGGTCACTCCATTAGTAGGTGGCAGAACCAGGACATGTAAGACTGAGTTTATAGAACCATCGAACCTGAGCTCTTAAACATTATAAAGGTCACAGCTGTTCTGCAACTATTTTGTTTATGAAAGAGTCTACATGGATAATTAATGAGGTAAAATAATCTATAGCACATCTAAAGTGTTAAACCAAATGGAACACTGATGTAAAGGAAGTGCTATGGAGAGGAACATTTAGTTAACCTTAAACACATTAGTTGTTTCCTGTTTTGTTTTTTTCCTGGAATTTCTTTTTTTATGTCAGATTACTAGGGGAGTGTGGCACAGTGTACATCCTACTATACAAGGTCATCATTATTATGTCGTCATATCTAAAATTGTTTCTGCTCATAGAACTGAAGGGAAAGTCCTCTGGCCATTATGATTATAAACATCCTTTTCTTTTAATAAAAAAAAAGTTTTTTAAAACACCAAGCAAAGACAGATCTAGGTTTATGGACCCTAAGTTCACTTCAGTTGCTCAGTCGTGTCCGACTCTTTTCAACCCCATGGACTGCAGCATGCCAGGCCTCCCTGTCCATCGCCAACCCCCGGAGCTTACTCAAACTCATGTCCATTGAGTCAGTGATGCCATCCAACCATCTCAACCTCTGTTGTCCCTTTCTCCTCCTGCCTTCAATCTTTCCTAGCATCAGGGTCTTTTCCAGTGAGTCAGTTCTTCGCATCAGGTGGCCAAAGTACTGGAGTTTCGGCTTTAGCATGAGTCCTTCCAATGAATATTTAGGACCGATTTCCTTTAGGATGGACTGGTTGGATCTCCTTGCAGTCCAAGGGACTCTAAAGAATATAGAATTTCTTAGATATGGGGCTTTGGAAGGGGCTTAGCAAGAGCAAGACTGGTGGGTTAACTTCATTTAGTTTCATGGTAAATCCACCTCCAGGGCTTCCCAGGTGGCTCAATGGTAAAGAATCCTCCTGCCAATGTAGGAGATGTGGGTTCAATCCCTGATTTGGGAAGAGTCCCTGAAGAAGGAAATGGCAACCCACACTAGCATCCTTTCCTGGGAAACTGCATGGACAGAGGAGCCTGGGAGGCTACAGTCCATGAGGTGCAAAGAGTTGGACAGAATTTAGCAACAAAGAAACAAACTCCACCTCCTGCCGAAACTAGTCTAAACTGGAAATTACCTGCTATAAGTAAAAGCACTGATCTTAAACTCTCCTTTGGTTTTCTCTTCATTGCCAAATACATTGGAGCCTATGTTGCAAAACACTTGCATTTAAAAGCACCAAGTCAGGGAGACTGAAGTATATTTTGGAGGTAGGTACATTCTGGAAAGGTAGTATTTTGCTTATGAACAAAGATTCAACTTGAAATATCTAAAGTATAGCAGTACTTAGGTTTGCCCTAGTAAAAAAGCCTCGTTCTGAAGTAGACTGCAAAGAATGCTTATCTGCTTGTCTAGTAAAAAAAAGTCATGATGATTGGGAAAGATTTGGGAAGCTGAATATTGAAGGAAAGCACTATATTTCTATTAAAGTTTAGTTTTTATTTTAAATAAAATAACTAAGTTTTCATTTTATTTATCAAAGTTTTAGAGAGGTCCTAGAGCAGTAATTTATTGCTATTTTTATTGACCAAAATACTTGCTAAAACTGTGAAGATACTATCATCAAAGAAGAATTTCTATTTTATAAGCACTTTGGGAAATCTCTAAGGTTAGAAATGTCTCCAAAGAGAAGGGAACCTCCTGCAGTGTTGGTGGGAATGTAAACTGGTGCAACCACTATGGAGAACAGTATAGAGGTTCCTTAAAAAACTAAAAATAGAGCTACCATCTGACCCTGCAATCCCATTCCTGGGCATATATCTGTAGAAAAACATGATCCAAAAGGATACAGATACCCCCGTGTTCATTGAAGCACTGTTTACAGTAGCCCAGACATGGGCACAACCTAAATGTCCATCAACAGAGGAATGGATAAAGGAGATGCAGTATATTTATACAATGGAATATTACACAGCCATTCAAAAGAAAGAAATAAGGCCATCTGCAGTAACACGGATGGATCTACAGATTGTCATACTAAGTGAAGTAAATCAGACAGATAAGGAGAAATATTGTAAGGCACATCCCTTTTATGTGGAATCTAAAAAGAAACGACACAAACGAACTTACTTACAAAACAGAAAGAGACTCACAGACTTAGAAACTGAACTAAGTGGGGAAGGGATATTTAGGGACTTGGGGATGGTCATGTACACACTGCTGTATTTATGTTGTTCCATACCACATGGAACTCTGCTCCATGTTATGTGGCAGCCTAGGTGAGAGGAGGGTTTGGGGATAGTGGATATGTATATGTATGGCTGAGTCCCTTCAATGTTCACCTGAAACTGTAACAACATTGTTAACTGGCTATATCACAGTACAAAATAAAAAGTTCCAAAAAAAAAAGAAAGAAATGTCTCCAAAATGGTATAAAATAATTTTACTGGGGGAAAATAAGTCTTATTAATCAGCTTATAGAAGGAGCACCTAGAATGTAGGGCAATACTTCTGGTTTTGCTTCCTGGTAGGAAGAAATTAGACTCATATGTAATCATGGATCAGTGCTCTCTACACATACAAACACTGGCAGCAAAAACTATTCTAGAACCATGCAAATTGTCAACATCATCAGACCATGGACTCTGACCACTAACTTTTCAAAAGGGCGGTGTCAATAAATATTAGAAAAATATTAGCTTCGCTATGATACACAGGACTTCACTAGTTTTCTAAAGAATGTCTAGCTATGTTTTGACTATTTCATGGAGAATATGTTTTTTGTTTTGTTTTGTTTTCTATTTTTAAAGAGAAAAGGGAAACCTTCAAGATAATCTCACAGAGGAATTTAATCAGGAAGTCTGGCTCATTTAAAAGAAATTATTTCTGGTCAGATGAATGAGTAGATCTTTTCATTTTCAACTTGTAGAACAAGCAGAGTTGCTTTGGCCCAGCAGCCATCATGTTCACAGAGGTCAGAAACTAGACAAATTTCTGAATGCCATAATTGATTGCTAATATAGAGAAAGATAACTACCTCTCAATTTCTAAGCAAACATCTCAGGAGAACTCTTTTTCAAGTTTGCTTCTACTCAGATGAATGAGAGAGTAACAGTTCTTGACTTCCTAACAGGACTTCAGCTGAGGGTCTCCTAGGATTCTTGATGGGCCAGTCTTGCCATAAGCCTGTGTAGCAGAGCAAGTCATATGAATTTAAATTTTCTACACTTCTACTACATGGTTTTGAGAACTAGTGTTTTCAGGAATTGTTATCAAAATAAAATCAAAGGAATTATATATAAAAAATATATATGCATTACTTGGTAAAATTTATTTGGGGAAGAATTTGCTTTGTTTCTTGTTTGACCAGTTGGGATTTTGTTTTTGCCTTTAGGGAATAATTTTTTTTTTCAAATAAGTGAGCCATAGTTCTTGATTTAAAAAAAGTTTATACCATATTCCCTCAATTTTAAGAAACAGATTTTAACATTTTTAAAGCTACCTTAAAATAAGTTTTTTATGGTGACAATATTTTTATTTAAAGAAAAACACTACTAACTTGATTTGGTTTACATTTACTATAATCTGTAATAATTGAAATATTCTCTTTGCAAAATTATGGTATAATATACAGGCTTCATTGGACATTATGAATTTTCTTCATTTGTTATAATTTACTTATTTCATTGGAAATTTATTTCACTGTGAAAGAATACATGTCCAATGAAATAAAAAATTATTTTTAAAAATTTTAGCATAATTGTTTATAATAATTTTGTTTTGAACCAACACCCATATGCTTTTAGAATTCTCAATAAGTTTCCAAAAAGGATGAAGAACCATTGCTCTACACATTACTGAAAAGGATTTCCACCCAAATGTTAATTGAAAAAGTTTTCCTCACATAATATCCTAGCCCTAAAATTGTCTGTGCTCCTGAAATATTGCTCTGAAAATATCTTAAAAAGCTATTTGCCTTCATTCTATTTAATAATTTGGCTAGCTGGCTTGTTACAAAGGCTCAAAGAACATAGCTATAATCAGGAGGATTTTGGCTTTCTGAAATTTTAAAGCAGATGCAAAATGAGTCTGTTTTGAGGTTGGCCAAAGGTTAACTATACCTACTCCAAACTACTTCCATTACAGAAGCAGCTACTAAGGAATAAAAGGCTAAACAAAAGTTGGCAGGCAGATAGTTACAGAGTCAGGACTCGTAACAGTTGAGGAAAACACCATATCCTGCCTCTAGAATATGTACTTCCTGACAGTGTAAGCTGCTCAGGCTCAAGGATTGCCTCAATACACAGTTCCTGGGTCAATCAAAATGTCAATTGTAAGAACGGACATCTGGTTCTTGTGAATCACTCCTAAACAATGTCTTTAAAATTTCTATTCCCCCTCCATACCCTCCCCAAAATCCATAAGGTTCTCTACAATTCAAAGGGTCAAAGAATTTGAATTACACGACATAAAGGAAAAAATACATTGTTTTCCTTTATCAACCTATCTTCCTGCTAACTATATTTCAGTTTTGCATTTTTCTTTAAAAGTCTGTACAGTATATATTTTTTCTTTCCCAATAATGAAATTATGCATTTAATATTAGATATGTCACATTCCTGCAGGTAAAGATTAATAACTAACAATAAATATAATAAAATTTCTTCCAGTCATCCTTCCAAGCATGTCACAATACATTTTACATATACATCCAATATCCACAAACACTGTAAACTAGATATATTCATAAAGAACAGCTTTTATCACAAAGTGGCATGACAAAAGAAAAGCAGGAATGACAGAAAAAAAGCAGAAAGGGTATGACAAAGGTATATTATTCTTTTGGTTTCCAAACACACTTTATATCACATTGCCTCTTCCTCTTAATTTTTTTTTTTTTTCAGAAAGTGAATATAACCTTCAAAGTCTTGAATTTAAATCACACTCTGTGATGTTCTGGGAAATTTATGCCACTGTAGTTATCAGGTATTCAAATCAAGGCAGCAGAACCACATTTTTTATAACAAAACTGAGAATTGTATCAGAATTCTCCATCCTGCCAGTCTGCCCCTCTCAAAAGTAATACTTGCATCGATCATCAAAATAAAGCTGTGATGAACAAGTAAATACATCACTTAGAAAAAACAAAGTGAAATGGGCAGAACCCTCTAGGGCTTTTCTTTCGAGAGAGACAGCCACACAGTCTATTATAAGCATTCAGATATTAGAAGGTAATCAAAAGAAACCAGACAAAGGCATCATCAAACACGTTAAAAGGCTGTTTTCAAAGGTGTCAGTCCAGAGCAGATGTTCTCCACCTCCACGTGAACTAGAGGCACAAAACGAGCCCAACAGAGACTCCTCAAACGTCCCAAGAACAGTTACTAGACACCAGCAATGGCCTGCTAGAGCACTTTGAGGAAAACTAGCAGGACTGCCTCTAAAAGAAATATAGTTCTCCAACAGCCCGTGGTTTCACCACTGAAGTCACAGGCAGGGTTATATTGCATAACCACTGGACCCCTTCAGATAGATGAGCTAAGGGAGTCAGACCCAACCCAGTTCCAGTTCACTTTTAGGTAGGGTGGACAAATGTGTATATATTTACAATATCAAGCATTATATAGTAAATAAAAAAATAAACAAAAGCATACCCAAATGCTAAGAGAATAACTCATAGGAGGTAAGTAATTCCACGATCTATTAGGGTTGCGAGGAAGAAGGCACCATGACTGTGCACGTGTACTTTTCCCCCAAGCTTTCTGCCTTAAACATTGATTATTTTACAATCAAAGAAAATGCTATTAACATACATCAAGTCATAACCAGCCCATAAGGGCTCCAATTAGGGTGGGCAAAGCATGGCTTTTTACAAGGAAACAGAGCGAAACAGGAAAAGGCATAGGTTCTGGATGACTACTTATACAAAGTCAAGGTGTGTTCACAGCCAAATCACTGTAAAGAATGCAAACGGGAGAGGGAGACAGGAGAGGAAGATTAAACATAGAAGTATGTAAATGCTTACCAGACGTTTAGGGACTTCCAGTACCTTGCAAATAGTCCACATTCCATAGGCAATGGGGAATAATCAAAGGTTATTGAAAGAATGACATAATCACCTCTACTAGAAGGAAGGACATTATGATAGCTGTAAATAGCATGGATGAGAGGAAAAAGATGGAAAGAGATCCAGTGGGTCATTACAGTAGAGCTTATCAGTTAGGAGAGGGCAGTAGTATTACAACAGGTCTGTCCTTCACGTTCGTTCTCAATCCATGCCACCTACAGCAGTGGCAATGCACAGACGGCAGCAGTAGACTCTTTTAGGAACTGGTAAATATTTGGAAATGGGAACAGAAGAGAAAGGGGTTCTAACCTAGATGAATGGAGATCAGATTTTAGACACAAATGGTTAAACGCAAAGTTGTTTGAGAGGACCGCTGACATTTCCCCACAGCAGGAAGGCCTCAGGCAACACACGGTTATGAAACACGGGGGGACAGCTAGTAGGTGAGGAAAAGCTTTGGGTCTCAACCCAGCTCTCCCACAAGAGAACTGGTCACCCAAAGGGTTTATTCTTGTGCCTGCCTCATTGGCGAGGAGGAGCATTTACCCATTTCTCAAAGATGCTTCATTTCTACACTGGAAGTCCACTTAGATCCGTTAAACTTCAAAACTATTTCAGACAATGAGAGTTTTTCATTTTTATTTATTTTAGGGTGCAACAGGTCTTTGTTGCTGCATGTGGCCTTTCTCATTGTGGTGGCTCTTCTTGTTGTAGAGTATGGGCTCTAGGTGCGTGGACTGCAGTAGTGGTGCACAGGCTTTGCCCCACAGCATGTGGAATCTTCCTGAAACAGGGATCAAATCAGTGTTCCCTGCATTGGCAGGCAGATTCTTATCCACTGGGCCACCAAAGAGGTCCCCAGACAATGAAAGTTTTCAATCAAGAGTGAGGGATTAAAAACGGAATAGAATAGGACTTCCCTGGTGTTCCAATACAGGAGACTCAGGTTTGATCCCTAGTCAGGGAACTAAGATCCCACACCCCCTGCAGTGCAGCAAAAAAATAAGATGAATTTTTTTAAAAAAGCGTCTTGCTTGCATTGCAGCCTAACTTAAAAAACGAAGACGACAGATGGGAAAGGTGAATTTTCTGAGCAACTATCAAGTTTCAGGTACTGGCTAGGCCCTTTCAGATTATTTTTTCTCTTAATCTGCCATCATAGGGACACTAGAGCTTTAACGTGCATCAGAGCCTTGTCCCTAATCACAGAGCTAGCCCTTGCTGAAGTGGGTAGGCTCACTCAGAAACCTGACTGCCATTTCAAAGGAAAAGCACATCATTTGCATTTAATTTTGGTGAAGTTATACTATTAAACCAAGTCAATTTCCTTGTTATTTGATTCATTTGCAGCTTAATTTAAAAAATGTGATTACCAAATAGAAGAAAATGCTGAGGCTAAATTAAAAAAAAAAACAACAACTTATAATTGAAAATTTTCAGGCCAAAGTGAGAAAACATAAAAGCAATTTCCACAGCATCTATCAGTGATTCCACCCTGGATCTTTAAGGGCCTGAAGGTCTAATATCCATTGGCTATTAGTCTATTGGTCTATCACAGTAGAATCCTGACAAGTTGTTTTGGGTTTTGCACTAAGCCCCAAGGTCCTAGTGCTGATCTTTAATTTTAGTCTCACCTCATAGGTTTGCTCTATCCAAATAAAAGAATAGTGTGAATTGATTTATGAATCACAGTATTTTTGAACATGTGGTTTATACCATCTTGAACCAATTTTCTGGTGAACAATGAGATGAGGAAACCATCTGGCTCAGAAATTGCTAGGCCAGGTGATACAATATCCTTTTCCTTCTTCCTTTTCCTCCTCTTTAAATAGAGGCCCATCCTTGTTTACAGGATGAGGGCAAGAGCTAAAATCCTTTACAGAAAGGATATAGTGTATGATATTGTTATTAAGGTATTGTGTAAAATTCTTACCCAGCCTGCCTAAGGAAATTTATCAACAAAAAACTAGCTAAGCTCTCACCAAAGCCGACAGTTACCTGTGAGAAGTCGAATGGAGCACTGGGGAATGGGAAAATCAAAACTCCAGGGAGGTCTCTCTCTCAACTCACCTGTGCTGCTAAGCCTCTCTCTCTGAACCAGTAAAATGAAGTTACATGTTCCTACCTGACAGGGCTGGTCTAAAGCACATGTAATTCTTACATGTGTTCCCAAACATGGAACACATGTAAGAATTAAAGATTTTAAAATTAAAAATAAATAAATAAATAAATAGAAAAAAGAAAATAAAGCACATGTAAGCTGGTGAAGGAGGCTGAGAGAAAAAAGGAGGAATTCGCTGAATTAGCTCATTAAATTATTTATTATTAATAAATTTTAAAATGAGAAAAATAATCTTATTAATAAATTTAAATTTATTAATAAAATAATATTTTATTTTGCTCATTAAATTATCTATTTAGCACAGATCCCTAATATGAATGCTTTATTCCCATCACATAGATAAGAGCACTGTGGCTCAAAGACTAATGACAGGGTAAGCTCTCTGCTCAGATTTTCAGAAAAAGGCAGAACCAGGATTCACAATAAAATTCTTTCGATATAAAATCCGTGCTCTTTCCATTATTCCATTATTCTATCCTATACACGTGGCAGTACATGCATTATCAAGGCGAGCTTATGTATTATTTTTATAGCTTACCGAATCTAAGAAACATATCGCGTTTTAGACTTGCCATTCATTATTTGCAAACCATTAGTAAAGAAAAATACTGCCGATATTATGAAAAGCACCAACTGTAAGCTGCATCAGAGTTTCAGTGATATTCAAATGTGAAACAAATACGCATCTTAGAGAAAATATAGAAATAGAATGACCAAGTAGAACCAATTTTTAAATTTCACCAAAAAGTCAGAAATTTGATTCTTGTAAGATTTGCCAAGTATTTCAAAACTTCAATACATGGTTGTTGTTTAATCACTAAGTCATGTCCGACTCCATTTGTGACCCCCATGGAGTATATAGCCCTTCAGGCTCCTATGTCTGTGGGATTTCCCAGGCAAGAATACTGGAGTGGGCTGCCATTTCCTTCTCCAGGGGATCTTCCTGATCCGGGGATTGAACCCTTGTCTCCTGCACTGGTAGGCGGATTCTTTACCCCTGAGCCACCAGGGTAGCCCTCAATACATGATACTGATACATTTATTCAGTCAATAAATTACACATTCATTTAATTACTGTGTATTTAGCACTGCCTCAACCCTCAAGACCGTGTTATCAAAACACAAGAATCAAGTTGCCAAACATGTTACTAGAAAACAACAATGTTAACAACAACAATACCAATAAAGTGCACGCTCTGGGCATGACAGAAGACTGCAGAGAGGGCACAGAGCACTACCAGTCAGTTCTTCCCGTAATTACCTCTCTCTCTTAGAAATGACTGGCTTCAAATGCAAAGCTCCCTATTCTAGATTTCTTCTTTTGGTTATCTGTTTATCCTTCTTCACCTTTAAAAAGAAGCTGTGGCCTTTCAGAGTAGCACAGAAGTCCTTACAAGCGGGCACAGTTTAACTGGAACCTGCCCCCGCCTGGCCTAGAGTTGTCCAGACTTTGCATGTCACCTCCTGGCGACATGTCACCCATCACATTCCCAGCTTGGTTTCTGGGCTCCTGGAATCCTCTCTTGGTTGACCCACACACTGCAGCACTGTCATGAGCCAGTCCTGTTGGAATGAGATTCCATGTTCTCCAGGAGTACACATGAGTATACACTTCCTACCAAGTCCTAGAAACCACCTGATGTGCCCTGGGTAACTTGGCAAAGACATAGGCTTATTCTTTTTTTTTTTTTTGGTCACATCATGCAGCTTGCAAATCTTAGTTCCCAGACCAGGGATTGAACCTGGGCCACCAAAGTAAAAGCACTGAGTCCTAACCACTGGCTGGACCACCTGTAAACTCCTGGACATGGCTTACTTCCTTTCAGATTTCTGTTCTTTGTACCAACCAGTGAACAATGATAGATTTCAGGCAGAAGTACAGTCATTCCTTTCTTAACATCAAAACAAATTACCTGTTCTAGTAATTGATATAGCAAGCTTTAAGTTAATTAATACAAGAAAATTCCTAGCTCCCTTTTTAACTGAAGTATAGCTGACTTACAACATTATATTAGTTTCAGGTATATAACATAGTGATCCAACATTTTGATAAATTACACAAAATTATGATAAAATATTGGCTATTTTTCCTATGCTGTACATTAGTCTTGTGATTCGGTTATTTTATAACTAGCAGTTTTTTCCTCTTAATCCCCTTCGCCTATTTTACCCTTCCCTCCACCCTCACTCTCCTCTGGCCCCACTATTTTGTTCTCTGTATCTGTAGCCTATTTCTGTTTCACTGTATTTAGCTTTTTTTAGATTTCACATATAAATGATAACACACAGTATCTGTCTTTTTCTGTCTGACTTATTTCACTAAGCATAATACTTTCCAGGTCCATCCATGCTGTTGCAAATGGCAAGATTTGTTTTCTTTCTAATCTAACTAAATACCTTTTGGTAGTTGTGAAATTCTTAACTATTCATTTCCTGAATTAATGTGAAGGTCACTAGATTGCCCTGAAAATATCATTCATGGCATAATTATTGTGAGTTCATTGGTTTATTTTTCTATGAGAATACATTCCTTGGCCATTCATCAATTTATTCATTTGGCAAACACTTTTGCCTTGCACTTACTAGTGCCAGGCACTATATTAGCTGATGGTAATAAATTGATATATAAGAATGAAATAAAGAACTTACTAAAAGCTGTTGGGCCCAAATTCTTAGATTCCACCCATTAAAAATAAGTGAATTTAGTAGATGCCAATTACATGCTACTCTGCGCTATTTTACTTCTTCTCAATCAATCCTCATTTCTTTGTCTCTATCTGACAAATGAGGGAACTGAAAGATTAGTCAGAAAGAGTAAGCAATTTACAATAAAGAGGACCACCAGGGCTCACATTTGAACTCACATCTCCTGACTTTAAATCAATCATACAGTCTTTTTACTAGCATATTGCTTATGCCATTTGCCAAAAGGAATTCTATGGTGCAGTTAGAAGTTCCAATCTCAAGCAGATTTGTGTTCAGTTTGAGCTCTGTTGTGTCCTTAATGGAAACTTGGAGCAAAAATTACTAGCAGCTGAGCACAGTACCAGAGCTCTAGTCCTCTGAATACTATTATGTTTTATGACTAAATATACAATTTCATGTTTATTTTCATTTGACAGAGAAATACCATGTTCCTATAAATTAAGCATACAAATGCTCTGCACAATTCTGTAGTGAGCATGTCTTATTCTTTCAAGAGAAAAGGTAAGCTACTAATATTTCTCAGCCTTTGTATGTGTTCAAGTTATAACACACTCACTGGAATCTCATTATAACAAATTCTAGGTTTATAAAGGATGGGAGAAGGAAATGGCAACCCACTCCAGTGTTCTTGCCTGGAGAATCTCAGAGATGGGGGAGCCTGATGGGCTGCCATCTATGGGGTTGCACAGTCGGACATGATTGAAACGACTTAGCAGCAGCAGGTTCATAAAGGACTGTTCCAAAGGTGACTTAATCTTCCACCAAGATAATACTTGGTGCCAACAAGTAAATCCCCCTTGACCACAGTCAGCTGTGTAGCAAAGCATATGCCATACTTGCTCACTTTCCTTCTCTCTCTATATCCTGCCCCATGATAGAGGGATTTGAGGCTGTTTCCCTCCCCACGCCCCAGGCATTTTAACTAAAAGTGTACTGCTAAGACATGTACTTTGCCTAGCATTTTAAAGAGTGAGAGCCTTTATGTCTCACAATGATATTCTAGGCATTAACTTAGATCTCCCTTGGACATTCATTCTAAAGAAAGGCTGAATTACTGAAGTATGAACAACATGCCAACGTGCGATCACTCCACCAACATGTTCCCATAGTATATGAAAAAGTGGAAAATGAAAGTGTTAGTTGCCCAGTTGTATCTGACTCTTTGTGACCCCATGGACTGTAGCCCATCAGGCTCCTCTGTCCATGGGGATTCTCCAGGCAAGCATGCTGGACTGGGTTGCCATGGCCTCCTCCAGGAGATTTTCCCAACCCAGGAACTGAACCCAGGTCTACTGCATTGCAGGTGTATTCTTTACCATCTGACCCATCAGGAAAGCCCAGGCCTGGTGTTCTATTCTGTGTCTCAACTTGTTATACTGAAGTTATTTCTGATAACTCACCCCCCAGCCCCCAACACACACACACACACACACACACACACACACACACGAGGATTCTGTAGGATTATATGGTCCTCAAGGTCTCTATACTCTGAATATAATGTCTGGACATAGTCACTCTTCGGTATTTATTGACTGAATATGCTGAAATATCCATGTTAAAGCCACTGGGTCTGGCCAAGGACACAAGCGAAAGCTTCAAGAGTCCTTCCCCACAGGTTGAGGGTGGGTAGGTCAGTGAACACCCTAAGAACAGCTTAATCAAAAAATGCAGTAGATTTGAATCTCTGCTAGAATAGTTTCTTGGCTGATAAGATAAACATTGTGGTAAGAATAAGCTACTCTACTGAATCAGTCATTGGTAATACAGCCTTATATCACTTGAGAAGCAATGTCAGCTATGCATTCTGAAATAGGAAGGAAAAATATCGTTTTCACTCTATTCTTTTACCTCCCCTTTCCTAAAGAAACCAGAATCACTATTACACTAGAAATGACCAATTTTTCAACCTGACTTTATTTTATAGAGCATCAGGATATGCATGAGAAAAATGCTCCAAGAGAAGAACACGAAGTCTGTAATTCTTCCCACAGCACAGCATTAAACTACCACTGGCATCACTAATCAACAACTATAATTAAGCCTAATTATAAATTACAAGTATCTAATTTTAGAAGACCTTTGCTTTATAAAGCGTAGACATTAGAGATGTTATTAACTTAGCTACTTCAAATTATTCTAGAGCCAGAAACATCCTTTATTCATTGGTGCCTCATGAATCTGGCCTGAAAATATTCCAATGGTCAGGATCCTTTCCTCAGGTCAATAAGGACCAGGGGCAGCAGTCCACTTGCTATTGTAAGTTGAGCATCTCTGAAAAGGCAGCTGCATGCTACTCAAATCTCTCTTCTACTTACACCTGTAACATCCCTGCAGGTTTCCGATTTTCTTTTACTTGCTCCCCTGTGGTCCTGTTGTGATTTTTGATGTGAATAGTCTCAGGACAATTTAACAAAGACTTGAGTGAGGGAGAGCCCTGAAAAGGGAAAACTGTCTGAAAAAGAAGAAATAAGTCCAGCATAGGATACATAAAGATCCAAGTGGTGCTAGTGGTAAAGAACCTGCCTGACAAAGCAGGAGACATAAGGGAATGTAGGTTCGATCCCTGGGTTGGGAAGATCCCCTGGAGGAAGAAATGGGAACCTATTCCAGTATTCTTTTTTTGTTGTTTTTTCTTTTGTATTGGGGTATAGCCAATTTACAACATTGTTGATAGTTTCAGGTGAACAGTGAAGGGATTCAGCCATACATATACATGTACCCACTTCAGTATTCTTGCCTGGAGAATTCCAAGGACTGGGGAGCCTGGCGGGCTACAGTCCATAGGGTCGCAAAGAGTTGGATGCGACTGAGTAACTTAACACTTTCACTTTTCATAGAATACATACTAGCTTATGGCAAAGTACTTAAGTCCCTTGCCTTAAACCACCATCATTTCAGTTTTGGTTGGGCTTTGAACATTTCCAAGTAGAATTAAGATGACCAAAGTATTATCTTTGCCAGGTGTAAGGACTGGCACAAAAGAAAGCCATTGCAGTCATGAGGGATGCCAGGCCCAATGAAGTTCTGCTGGGTTTTCTGATTTGTAAAATGATGGGCTGCACAGCGCATGGGAACTTGTGCTCCCTCTCGCCACCACGTGATCTGTCTATGGCACATCACATTGTGAACCTCCCTGACAGTGTGATGGACCACACTTCCCACATTGGCAGGTTATATGGATATGATGGTAACAGCTCCCACCTGATCCAAGGCCCAGTGTCCCCAAATCCCTGACCTCTAGAGATA
The DNA here is from genome assembly GCF_023091745.1 of Budorcas taxicolor. Taxonomy (NCBI): domain Eukaryota; kingdom Metazoa; phylum Chordata; class Mammalia; order Artiodactyla; family Bovidae; genus Budorcas; species Budorcas taxicolor. The sequence continues at coordinate 59,419,858 of NC_068918.1, forward strand.
CTAGAGGTCTAAGAGTGGCAAGCAGCAAGCCAAATAAGGGCGGGGGATGTTTGCCCCTCTGTCTAGCACTTCAAAAGCCTTTCATAGGAAACTGAAGACCATTAAGGGGAGCCATAGATCAGCAGCTTTAGCCATGAGGGTTGCGAATTCTTTCTCTTGGAACACAGCTGGCGGTGGTGACACTGAGCCATTCCTGACAATCCCAGGATGCTGAACATGGATCAAGGACAATGGCCAGTAGGTCTGGTCTTCCTGTTGAGAGAAAGGGGACACTGCAGGAACTTGGTTTGGAAAAGGAAGCTGGTAGTAGGGGTTTATCTTACTGTTTAGACTTTATCTCAAAGGATATCAGAGGCATGCATCACGTGACAGTGCTTTGATCTTGACCTGCCTCTTAAAGACAGTTCTCAGTCCATCTGCCATGCCCACTACCCTGCCGACAGTCCTGAGAAAAAAAATAGCTGTCCCTTAGCATGGACAGCCGTGCTCTACAGCATACATGTCCAGGTGGAGCGAGCTAATGACTCACCCCAGTACTGGTGTTAGAAAAGAATACCATGGCTTCGGGAGATCTGGTTTCCAGAACAGATGTTGACGCTTAATTAACTGTGCCTCTGTGCACAGTACATTTTCTATAGCTCAGTTTCCTCACCGTATAAAGAAATGCAGGAGACCCAGGTTCAATCCCTGGGTCTTGAAGATCCTTTAGAGAAGGAAATGACAACTCACTTCAGTATTCTTTCCTGAAAAATTCCATGGACAGAGAAGCCTGGCGTACTACAGTCCATGGGCTCACAAAGAGTCTGGCACAACTGAGTGACTAAACCACAACCACCACCAAAGAAAAGGTTAGTTAAATCACAGGGACCTTCAGATCTCTTACTTTTAGTGATTCTGTGATAATGATACAAATCATCTACATAATTTTTTTTTTTGGCCATGTGGCTTACAGGATCTTAGTTCCCTGACCAAGAATCAAACCAGAGCCCCTAAGTCCTAACCACTGAACTGCCAAGGAATGCCTGATAGTAGGGTGCATGGCATAATAAATGGTACTAAGTGTTTTTCCTATATCCTCTACTTTAATTCTTCCAACAATATGTGATGACAATTTTACTCCCGCTTTATAGGTAAAACAAAACAAACTAAGGTGCAAAGACATGATTTACCAACGATTCTATCCTGCTTATACCTTTTTATGTCTTTTTAGTCAAAAGTTGTGCTTTGTTTAAAAAAATATATATATATATCACACAAATTCGCAATGGGCAAACCTCCAAAATTCACATAAAACCAGATTAAAAATAAAATGCAATAGAATTTTTACAGCTGTTCTATTTTATAATTGATGGCTTTGCTTTATACTCTGTTTTTTAAACTGCCAAACCAAGTGAATAGATTCATTATTTTCAACACAATATTGCATAAATCTGAATGATTTCTCTGACAAGTCTCTGGGAAGATGGATTACCATCGTCCTTTGGTACTCAAATCAAAAGAAGCCTTAAGAAAACGGTTATTCTAGGTCTGGGGCCTCGTGTTAAAAATGCCTTCACTAGGAGTGACTCCAGAGCCAAATGTTTTCCATCCACAAGTCACTTCCATCAAGCATTAATACGGAGAGGCAGTATTCTTACCAGTTGTCAAAATGAGGTGAACTTTTAGCTTTAATTTGGTTGCCACCTGCTGGCTAAAAAGACAAAAATCTTCTCTCTGTAGCAAAGGCAGCCTGGGAACCCAAGACAAATGGAAACAAATGAATTCTCTATTATGAGTAAAGCAAGTTTGGGTGAGACAGATTATCTCCTAAACCAGAAGAGAGTGAGTATTTAATGTCCCTGTTGTTTTCCAGGTACTGTGTTGGGTCTTCAGATACAGTATTACATGTAATCAGCTCCAAATGACTGACTGGCCTAAGTATGAATAACACCATTTTAAGTGGCTTCAGGCTCCACAACCAAAAAGCAGCCGTGAATTCAATAACTCACCCAGATATCAGCTTTTCTTCAGCAATGTACATTCTTTTCATTAACCATGATTCTTCTCAACCGTGTCTGAATAATCTTTATTTGTGCTAAGTTGCTTCAGTAATGTCCGACTCGTTAAAATCAGAAAATAGGTATTTTAATTTAACGGCTCTCCTGTTTTGTTTCATCTTCCTGTTGCTGCTCAGTTGCTCTCAGTGTATCCAACTCTTTGCGACCCCATGGAATGTAGCCTGCCAGGCTCCATTATGGGGTTCTTCAGACAAGAATACTGGAGTGGGTTGCCATTTCCTTCTCCAGGGGATCTTCCCGACACAGGAATCAAGCTCTCTCATGTCTCCTGCATTGGCAGGTGGGTTCTTTCCCATTAACGCCATCTGGGAAGCTCTCAATCTTTATTGGTTTATTTTTGGTTACTCTGGGTCTCCACTGCTGCACACGGGCTTTCTCTAATTGCGGCAAGTGGGGGCTACTCTTCATCGTGGTGCCCAGGCTTCTCACTGTGGCGGCCTCTCTCATCGCAGAGCACAGCCTCAGTACTTGTGGTGCACAGGCTTAGTTGCTCTGCAGCGTGTGGAACCTTCCCTGACCAGGGATTACCCGTGTCCCCTGCATTCGCAGGTAGAGTCTTACCGACTGTGCTACCAGGGAAGTCCTTTCCAAGTAATCTTTCCCTGCAGAGAAGAGGCTTAGGAACAGAGCTACAACTCACCACGGGGAGTCATAAAGCTTTCGTGACAGTTCATAAGTTAAGCAGAGACAAGTCACATAAATACTTCATAAATTTGGCAGGAAGGGCACCAATGATTAGCAAGAATGAGAATACTGCAAGAGTCATCAATAAAAGCAATTTCAGGTGATCAGAAAAAAATAATGCATTTTACAGTAAAATGTCAGGGCCTCTCTGGTGGCTCAGTGGCAAAGAATCCACCTGCCAAGGTAGGAGACATGGGTTCAGTTCCTGATCGTGGAAGATCCCGCATGCCACAGAACAACTAAGCCTGTACGCCACAACTACTGAGCCTGTGCTCTAGAGCCACAGCTACTGAAGCCCATGCTCCCTGGGGTCCCTGCTCTGCAACAAGAGGAGCCAACATGAGAGGCCTATGCACCACAAGGAAGAGTAGCCCCTGCTCACAGCAACTAGAGAAAGCCCACTCGCAGCAACAAAGATCCAGCACAACCGAATTTCAGTCCTTTAGGAAACACTCACCAGCGCACCATCTCTTCATGGTGTACTGCATGCCCAGGGGGCACAGACACAGCCCAGATCCTGGTATCAAGAAGCTCACAATCTAGTTGGCCAGACACCAACATAAAAGCAAGCTTCAACACTCAGAGCCCCTTTCTCTGATCTCTAAGAGGCACTACCATTGAAAAGAACAATGGCTGGTGTTTGAGTTATAACTGTGTACCAGACACTGTTCTAAGTTAGTTAATATATGTGAAGTGCTTAATCTTCATAGAATGGTATGAGCTAACTAGGATCTCTAAATCTCCCTGTTATCCATCACACAAGGGTAAACAATTTGCCTAAAACCACACTGATCTCTTAAGTGACTGAACTGGTGGTGTTCAAATCCACAGACTTGGCTCCACAGCTCAGATGCAGAAAGACCAGGCTATACAGCCTGTAAGAGAGGAAGCATCACTGACTCAATGGACATGATTATGGGCAAACTCTAGGAGATAGTAAAGGCCAGGGAAGCCTCACAGGCTACAGTCCACCGGGTTGCAAAGAGTCAGACACGACTGAGTGACTGAACAAGAGAAGTATGCGTGCCCTGGTGTCAAAGTAGAGGAACAGAAAGGTCAGGTAACTTATCAGCTGTTGCACAGTCAAGTAGCCAGAAGTGGAACCTGTCCTCTAACCATTAGTACAGTTCTCAACTACTACCATCATGTTGCTTCTGAAAATAACAAAAAATGATACAACAAGCATGAAAATTCTCATCTATATCACTTAAGGAAGTGGAAGTTCAGGTTACTGGGAACAGAACCTTTAGCAGAGATGACTACAGAGTAGGCTTGTTCCAAGTGAGGCTGCTCGGAGGCTCTGAGTTACTTCCAGACCCATCCACCTGTGAACCACCTCCTTTTTCACCTTGGATGCTCAGTTTCCAAAAGAGGCCTGGCACAAAACACCAATTCCGCAGGTGAGGAGAGTGACTAACTCGACATCTCAGCCCCTATACCCTGAGGAGCCATGTGAACTTCCACCTATAGGAGGCACACGGTTCATCAGGTTAGAATGATCATCAGTTTCTGAGGCAAATTCAAAGGGCACTTTTACATTCTGTAGCCAGTTGGAAAGAAATGACAATTAGAATCCACTCTGTACACCTTGTGGAATTAACACCGACACAAAATCATTATCCTCAGATGAAGTTTTACCTAGAAGTTTTTGGAGGAATCACCATTATTATTTAATAACCACATCTCACATTCATCTAAAACATATAATTGGAAGATACAACTACTATTTACCACAAATCAAACAAAATATTGACACTAAGTTATGTGTGAGTAATGAGATAAACAGACCTGGAAATCAGCCTATCTAGAATGAGAAAGATACAAAATCATGGCTAATAGTCACCCATGAGTAGATCTAAAAATTGGACAGAATTTTTCTTTGATTCTTTTAATGCCATTTATCAGGACATTAATGCCTATGTAGCTCAATGCTTTTTTTTTTTTTTTAACCATAGAATGATGTGTCTGTTTTCCTTTATGAGGGCTTTGAAAAGAAGAAAAAGAAAAATGTAAGTGGAGAAAGGAAAAGCATACACTGTGAAATGTAGGTGAATCCACAGAGAATTTTACAAGTGAGTTATAATTTTCATTGTCCTAAAATACTTTATAATCATTGCTAGTAGCTTAAAAGATAGATACATCATGCTGTGTCCCTGAGCTAAATAAACTATTTGTTTTAAGCTCTAATAGCACATTTCAAGAAAAATGTGCATCTAGAGAGATTCAGGATGGTATGAAACTCCAAAAATATATCATATGAGAAAAAAATAGAAAGAAATAGGGATGCTTGTCCTCAGAAGGACAAAAACATTCAGAAATAATAATAGCAATCATTATGCTGTAACCTTAAGTTTACACAATGCTATATGTCAGTTTCATCCCAATAAAACTAAAAAATGATAATGGCATGTACTGAATCTGTATTATACACCAGGCATTGTGCTAAATAATTTATGTGCATTATCTCATTTAATCTTTACCTACCACCATACGAGGTAAGTAATACCTTTTATAGACAAAGAAACAAAGATTGGAAATACTCCGCAAAGATCATTAGTTGACAAATGGGGTAGGTAAAACCATTCTGAAGGTCTGCCTTACATCCAAAGCCTGACATCTTACTCAGTCTGCTACAATGGCCCCCACTTAAGAGACAGCAAGCAGCGCAGCCTCTACTGTACAGGGTAGGGTTCTGATACCAACTGCTGCCACCACCTGGGAATACGACTTTAGGTAAAATGTCATCTGAGTGCATCATTCTTCGGTCACGTACAAAAAGAGTTGGGAGGACCACTAAATATGCTGATAGCTCAAACTACATAATTTCAAATATTTGAAAGTTTATTTAACAGAGAATGAATTTTGCATTGCTCTAGATGACAGAACTCAGAGAAGGCAATGGCAACCCACTCCAGTACTCTTGCCTGGCAAATCCCATGGATGGAGGAGCCTGGCAGCCTGCAGTCCATGGGGTCGCTAAGAATCGGACTCGACTGAGCGACTTCACTTTCACTTTTCACTTTCATGCATTGGAGAAGGAAATGGCAACCACTCCAGTGTTCTTGCCAGGAGAATCCCAGGAATGGGGGAGCCTGGTGGGCTGCCGTCTATGGGGTCGCCGAGAGACAGACATGACTGAAGTGACTTAGCAGCAGCAGCAGCAGATGACAGAACTAGAATGAATGTGATTACTCAGAGACTGATTGTCTACAATACATGGATTATTTTGGCACTGCTCAAGAATAAGATGGAGATTTGAAGAAAAAGAGAATATGTGAATGAAAATATAGATCTCAAAATTATGGTCTATAATACATGAATTTTTCTGGCATTGCTCAAGACTAAAATGGAGAGGAAAAGAATATATGAATGAAAATATAGATCTCAAACTCACTCATTCAATGTTGAATACATATATATTTTAGCAGTATTTTGATATAATCCTAATGGTGGAATAGGGCCAAAAGTAGACTCAGAATTTAACTTTTATAATAAAATTCTGAAATTATACTCTGTGTACCTTTGGTTATTTTCCCACCTATATTCAGGGCTGCTGCTGCTGCTGCTAAGTCACTTCAGTCGTGTCCGACTCTGTGCGACCCCATAGACGGTAGCCCACCAGGCTCCACCGCCCCTGGGATTCTGCAGGCAAGAACACTGGAGTGGGTTGCTATTCAGGGCAGTGTCTTTCAAAAGAAAACTAGTCAAATTCTGAGTCCTCTGAACACTAACATAATTTTAGTGATATGAAATGGTTTAGACTATAATTTGACAGTGCTAATGAACAGTGGTCATGTATGGATGTGAGAGTTGGACTGTGAAGAAAGCTGAGCACCGAGGAATTGATGCTTTTCAACTGTGGTGTTGGAGAAGACTCTTGAGAGTCCCGTGGACTACAAGGAGATCCAACCAGTCTATTCTAAAGGAGATCAGTCCTGGGTGTTCTTTGGAAGGACTGATGCTGAAGCCGAAACCCCAATACTTTGGCCACCTCATGTGAAGAGTTGACTCATTGGAAAAGACTCTGATGCTGGGAGGGATTGGGGGCAGGAGGAGAAGGGGACGACAGAGGCTGAGATAGTTGGATGGCATCACGGACTCGATGGACGTGAGTCTGAGTGAACTCCGGGAGTTGGTGACGGACAGGGAGGCCTGGCGTGCTGCAATTCATGGGGTCGCAAAGGGTCGAACACGACTGACTGACTGAACTGAACTGAATGAACAGTGTTTCGAAACATCTGCAGCTAACAAAAATTTTCACGGTAACATTGTCAGAACAAGTTTTAGACGGCAATTTTAATTATTTTTCTACAAAACTAAGATTGTGATTTTACAAAGTTATAGACATTGAGAGAAAACCCATGTGCAGCCATTCTACTCTAAAAACTAAATTATCACATCTATAGAGATGATGTGCAGTCTTGATTTCTAGTCTCAGTTTCTCTCCATTTTTAATATGCCAGCCTTGCCTTTCTGGCTACCTGTTGGATATCTATCTATATTGGGCATTCCTTCAACATCTTAACTCCATGTGCCCATGCTGTTAGTCTGTGGAGATTACAGAAAAGTGCCTCAAAGGACTTTTTAAAATGACAGCAACAAGCAGTCTTCAGTCTGCTGATCCACATGAACTGAAAGGGCAGATCAGCTCTCAAGACAGCAGGACCCTGCCAGTGGGACAAGTTTATAATCCTATTAACATATCTAAAGAATCAAAGGAGGGAGGGAAGAGAGGCTGGAACAGAGCATGTGCAGATAGATGCATAGGAAATGGCAGTTTCTATCCAAATGATATTCAGGAGGCCAAGAGCCTTACCATGTGGGGTCATGGAGGTTGGCTAGTCCTTTTCCATGTAAGAGACATACCAAACCTAATGCATCTTCAGCACCCCTTGTTTTTGTTGACAAGCCTTTTGGCCTAGTTTGTCATGCTGGCCTGCCCAGGAGATATTGTGTTAATCAGACAAACTTTTAAGAACTTCCTATTTCTGTGTCACTGGTCCCAAAAAATGTGCCAGTAAAACAGTTTCAGTCAACTTTACAGAGTATGAATTGATCATATCTACTAAATACTCCAGTTCCTGTGACAAGTCAAATACAACACACACAAAGGAAAATATACAAAACAAAACTCCATACCTCTATGATTTAGGGCTTCCCAGGGTCCTGGGTAAAGCTGGTAAAGAATCCGCCTGCAATGCATGAGACCCCGGTTTGATCCCTGGTTTGGAAAGATCCCTTGGAGGAGGGCATGGCAACCCATTCCAGTATTCTTGCCTGGAGAATCCCCTCGGACAGAAGAGCCTGGTGGGCTACAATCCATAGGGTCGCAAAGAGTCAGACATGACTGAGTGACTGAGCATGGCACAGGTGGCGCTAGTGATAAGGAACCCGCCTGCCAATGCAGGAGACATAAGGGACTCAGGTTCGATCCCTGGGTCAGGAAGATCCCCTGGAGAAGGAGATGGCAACCCACTCCAGTATTCTTGCCTGAGGACTCTCATGGACAGAGAAGCCTGGCAGTCTATAGTTCATGCGGTCACGAAGAATCAGACATGACTGAAGTTACTTAGCATGCACATGATTTATCACAAGGCAAACATTCAAGTAAGCAGTTAAGAAGCAGGACGCTGCTAGCGCTCAGAAATCCTGCACCTTTTCCTTCTCAATCACCAATGCCTACTTCTTGAATCTATATGATGACAATTCATTGCTTTTTTGGGTAGAATGACCACCTAAGTACACATTCTTAAAACTGTGGCTCAGCTTTACCTTATTTCTGAATTTTATGGGAATATAAATTCACATAATACATACTCTCTACTGCCTAGCATTCTTTCCTTATAATTTATGCTCACAAGTTTCATCCACGTTCTTCAGATAAGTGTAATTTATTCATTTTCATTGATAGGTAGCGTTCCATTTTATGGAGAAACATAAATTATCCACTCTACTATAAATAAAAGTTAGGGCTGTTTTCAATTTTTATCCATACAAATAAGGCCTACAAGTATTCTTCTATGTCTCCTGTTTCACTTGTGAACACATTTCGATTGAGTATATACCCAACAGTGGAAGGCTGACTAGGACCTAAACTTTGTGCCCTTGTACCTCTTTGTCTGATAAAATCTCTGGACATTGTATTAGGATAACATTTTTAAATATACATAAAATAAACAGGATAACAAACGAAATCAACCTCTTCAAAATATAGTTATCAAAATGTTACAAACAATTGTGATGTTTTAACAATTGTTTCTTTACCAGTACATTCAATAGCAATATCTAATGATGGTTCCTACAATCTCCATAATTCAAAAGCAATGATAAGCACAAAGATATTTCTGAAGTATTTTCAACAATGGTTATATGATATGAAAATATCTTCCATATCTATTGGTGACAAAGTAACAGGTTCTAAGACTACTGTAATTTATTGCCTACATTCTTAATTAAAAGAATCATTCAATTTCAGTGAGACATTAATGAAAATAAGTTTATCACTTTTTTCTGCCCATGTTCAGAAACACACTAAACTCCAACCATTAAAGTATTCACGTTTCTGGACCATATACTAAGAACCTCTGCTTCAGGAGAAAGTGCTAGGATGCTGTTCTCACGTCCAGCTTACTATCTCCTGTTTACTTCTCATGTTTTCTTCTCCCCTTCTTGTTACTTTTGCTCTTTCTCATTCTGTTGTTGTTGTTACTGTTTAGTCACTAAGTTGTGTCCAACTCTTTGTGACCCCACGGACTGTAGCCCACCAGCCTCCTGTGTCCATAGGATTTCGCAGGCAAGAACACTGGAGTGGGTTGCCATTTTCTCCTCCATGGAATCTTCCAACCCAGGGATTGCATTGGCAGGCAGATTCTTTACCATTGGGCCATGAAGGAAGTCCCTTTCTCACTCTATTTCATAACAAATTAATAATCATCTCGCTACTCCCCAAGCACTTTCACCGAACTTTACTGTCTTAGTAAATGATATAACCCTTTTGTTAAGAAATATGACTGTTTCCTTCTCTAAATCCTTAACGGAATATATTTCTCTTATGGTATTCATCATGCCTTTTACATTATGGATGTTTGGTATACTAGCCTTATCTACATTACTATACATAAACTTGTATAAAACTTTCATGCAATATGAAAATAATTTCTCAAAAAATATTTGTTGAGATTATATAATTCACTTTGTATCTGAAAATCTTGATCCTCTAAAATTATATTCGTCCTTGAGAAATCAGCAAAGTGAATGAGAAAAGTTTTGCCTCTGATATTTCCTTTTTATTACCTTACTCTGTCTTGAATAATCTAAACCTAGGTGATACCTTTCATTTTATTTATATCAGCCAAAACCTGGAAACCATCAAATGCCCATTTACAGAAAAATGGACAAAGTGTGGTATTTCCATAATCAACAGTTTAAAAAAGAAGAAAAATTAGCTTTTGATACATGAACCAATACAGGTGAATCTCAAAAGAAACACATTATGAAAAAAATCACATACAAAAAATCAGCCAGGTACAAAAGCATACATGTATTTCATTTTAAACAGACAAAAATAATGTATGGTGATAGAAGTCAGAATACTGGGACTATGGGAGCAGGATCTAAAAAGAGCACAGAAGAATGTTCTGGGATGATGGGTATATAATTTATCTTAATCCAGATTGATGGGTACACAGGTGTATACATGAGTATACATTCAAACAGTGAACTTAACAAGTTTACATTTTGCCATAGGTCAATTATGCCTCAAAAAGTTAAAGGGAAAAAAAGCAGCATTTTAGTTAAACAGTCTACTGCCATGTACTGAAGATACAGCAGTAAATGAAACACTGAGATAAAGAGCAAAGTGAATAACATTGCAATTGCAATCTTCTTTTGACTAGAGTAAAATATATGGCTAAGTGACACAATCTGAATGGCAACCTTACAGAAACACTGCTGCTGCTGCTAAGTCACTTCAGTCATGTCCACCTCTGTGTGACCCCATAGACGGCAGCCCATCAGGCTCCCCCGTCCGTGGTATCCTCCAGGCAAGAACACTGGAGTGGGTTGCCATTTCCTTCTCCAATGCATGAAAGGGAAAAGTGAAAGTGAAGTTGCTCAGTCATGTCTGACTCCTAGAGACCCCATGGACTGCAGCCTACCAGGCTCCTCCATCCATGGGATTTGCCAGGCAAGAGTACTGGAGTGGGGTGCCATCGCCTTCTCCGACAGAAACACTACTTGTTGACTTTCAGTTTTTATTACCTAGTTTCATGTGTAGTGGTGCTAGTGGTAAAGAACCTGCTTGCCAATGCAGGAGACTAACAGACACGGGTTTGATCCCTGAGACAGAAAGATCCACTGGAGTAGGAAATGGCAACCCACCCAAGTATTCTTGCCTGGGAAATCCCATGGACAGAAGAACCTGGCGAGTTCCATCAGACACAACTGAAGTGACTTAGCAGATGTCTTTATTAATACACATGCAATAAGCGTTCATTGTAGAAGACAGAAACTCCAAAAAGCACAAAAAATAATTATCTATAATCCAACCACAGAGAATATTTTCTTTTTATATTGGCCAAATAAATTATTTGTTCTATTATTGAGCTGTGTCCAAGTTTTAACAAGGAGTTTCTAAACAGAAATTGCAGGATCCCTTTAACATTGAAAATATTCCATTCTAATCAATTCATCTTTCATTTGAAAAACAAAACAACAAAACAAGAAACTCAACTGAGATATGTTTTATTGATGGTTCAATAAATAAAAGGAATATGGATCTATGCAATAATTATAAACTATATTCAATCACATTTAAAAATATAACTAAGTCTTATGGGGGGGGGGGGCTCTTTAGCCTTGAGGATCCCTTATTTTTGTTACTCATTCAGTCTTGTCCGACTCTTTGTGACCCAATGAACTGCAGCACACCAGGCTTCTCTGTCCTTTACTATCTCCCGGAGTTTGCTCAAACTCATGTCTACTGAGTCAGTGATGTCATCCAACCATTTCATTCTCAGTTGCAACCTTCTTCTCCTGCCCTCAATCTTTCCCAGCATCAGGGTTTTTCCAATGAGTCAGCTCTTCATATCAGGTGGCCAAAGTATTGAAGCTTCAGCTTCAGCACCAGTCCCTGATTTTAGTCTAGTTTTGGAAATGGTCACACATAAAGGATCCATAGACTTACAGAGAAAGTGAGGTGGAAACAGATTCAGTTTAAATAACAAAGTATCTAATGGGTTGCTATGGATTATAGCAACATTTCCCACTGAAGGGTGGGGGAGAGGTCAGTTGTTCTATCAGTATATGCAGGAAACTATGAACAAAGCTAGTGGAGGTGATGGAATTACAGTTGAGCTGTTTCACATCCTAAAAGATAATGCTGTGAAAATGCTGCACTCAATATGCCAGCAAATTTGGAAAACTCAGCAGTGGCCACAGGACTGGAAAAGGTCAGTTTTCATTCCAATCCCAAAGAAAGGCAATGCCAAAGAATGCTCAAACTACTGCACAATTGCACTCATCTCACATGCTAGGAAAGTAATGCTCAAAATTCTCCAAGCCAGGCTTCAGCAATTTGTGAACCATGAACTTCCAGATGTTCAAGCTGGTTTTAAAAAGGCAGAGGAACCACAGATCAAATTGCCAACATCCACTGGATCATGGAAAAAGCAAGAGAGTTCCAGAAAAACATCTATTTCTGCTTTATTGACTATGCCAAAGCCTTTGACTGTGTGGAAATAAACTGTGGAAAATTCTGAAAGAGATGGTAATACCTGACCACTTGACCTGCCTCTTGAGAAACCTATATGCAGGTCAGTAAGCAACAGTCAGAACTGGACATGGAAGAACAGACTGGTTCCAAATAGGAAAAGGAGTACGTCAAGGCTGTATATTGTCACCCTGCTTATTTAACTTATATGCAGAGTACATCATGAGAAACGCTGGGCTGCATGAAGCACAAGCTGGAATCAAAGTGGCCAGGAGAAATATCAATAACCTCAAATACACAGATGACACCACCCTTATGGCAGAAAGCGAAGAACTAGAGAGACTCTTGATGAAAGTGAAAGAGGAGAGTGAAAAAGTTGGCTTAAAGCTCAACATTCAGAAAACTAAGATCATGGCATCCAGTCCCATCACTTCATGGGAAATAGATGGGGAAACAGTGGAAACAGTGTCAGACTTTATTTTTTGGGGCTCCAAAATCACTGCAGATGATGATTGTAGCCATGAAATTAAAAGACGTTTACTCCTTGGAAGGAAAGTTATGACCAACCTAGACAGCATATTAAAAAGCTAAGACATTACTTTGCCAACAAAGGTCTGTCTAGTTAAGGTTATGGTTTTTCCAGTGGTCACGTATGGATGTGAGAGTTGGACTGTGAAGAGAGCTGAGCACCGAAGAATTGATGCTTTTGAACTGTGGTGTTGGAGAAGACTCTTGAGAGTCCCTTGGACTATAAGGAGATCCAACCATCCTAAAGGAGATCAGTCCTGGGTGTTCATTGGTGGGACTGATGTTGAAGCTGAAACTCCAATACTTTGACCACCTGATGAGAAGAGCTGACTCATTTGAGAAGACCCTGATGCTGGGAAAGATTGAAGGCAGAAGGAGAAGGGGACAACAGAGGATAAGGTGGTTGGATGGCATCACCAACTCAATGCAGGAAACAGGCCATGCCATTTCTTACCCTAGGAAAATAAGAATTTGCACAGTAAAGTAACTCTCTCAGAAGTCCTACCACAGAAAACACAAAAACTTGTTTTTTACTGAACATTTCCCTTTCCTCCCACTCTCTGCTCAAGGAACAACTACAAAAAACTGAAACTAAGACCAGTCTTTGGAAACACCAGCAGATAGCTGATCAGGGCCCTTCAGGAGGGTCTCCATCAGCACTATAACCTCACCTCTATGTTCTTCCACAGACACACCTATCTGCCACCACAGCAAGCGCACCGCCATCCTCACAGACACCTGGTGGCTCACATGCTCCTCACTGGAACATGCCGTCTCCTCAGCATAAATACCCCACTGCCCTTTGGCCTCCCTACTTATCCTTTACGTGGTCAGTGCCTACTTATCCTTTACACTGAGTAAAACATGCTCTGCTGGATAAACTTGGGAAACCTGCCTCCAGGGCTTCCATTTACATTCCAATCTTCTTTATTCTAGACATTTCCTCAGTATATTATAATTGTCTTCTTCTGTGGCTCCCTACACACAGGTCTAAGTGAGCTCTCTAGAGGGTTTTTCCTTTGGGTCTTTTACAAAGGTAGACTGGGAGATGGGAGAGTCTTAACAAATAATGATTAAATGAATGAATAAGGTGGCTCAATGGTAAAGAAACTGCCTGCAATGCAGGAGACCTAGGTTCAATCCCTTGGTCGGCAAGATCCCTTGGAGAAGGGAATGGCACCCCTATCCAGTATTCTTACCTGAGAAATCCCATGGTCAGAGGAGCCTGTTGGGCTACAGTTCACAGGGTCACACAGAGTGGGATGCTACTGAGCGACTCAACAACAACAGGAAGATGAACCAAAAGAGAAGAGCCGTTAAATTAAGATACCCATTTTCTTATTTTATCCACAAATTTGTGGTGTTAGAATTCATACTAAAAGTGTATTTCTGAATGACTCCAGATTTCTCCATTTGTTGCCAGGTGAAAAAGCAAACAGACTTAATGTCCCTGAATTGTATACTTAAAAATGACTAAAATGTTAAATTTTACAGTCCATGGGGTTGCAAAGAGTTGGACATGACTAAGCGGTTGAACTGATGTATATTTTGCCACAATTTAAAAAAGCAAATGGAAACAAATATTTAGAGGGCTTTTTCTTTCTTTTCTGGGGGGTTGGGGGGCATAGTGGAATAATATAATGCCTATAATCTTTTTTAACCAATTTCCTTGAATAAACCAGTAATTTTAAAATGTGCTGAGCTGAAACTGAAAAGAACACTGATGGTAAAAAAAAAAAAAGTAAACAAGTGAAAAAAGTTATAAAAGACACATGTTTTTACTATGAAATTAAAACACAAAGCACCCCTTAATTAGAGAAAATAGAGAAGCATTGCTGCAAATGACACCCCCATTATTACCACTTAAATTGCAAGGGACAGCTTACAGCTCACAAGTGACTATAAAGTTAGTTAACTGGTTTTACAATAAAACATTCAAATACCACATAAGAACTGTCTGTGAGAGAGATTTTTATGTGGCTCATAAGCCTATTCCAAAAGATATCCCAGTAGAGGGGTTCCTGGAGGACTTTGATCCATGAGAGATGCTTGTAATAACAGATCCCTAAGGCATTTACTCCCCATAAATTTTCTTCAAAGGGGACAACATCTCTGGTTTGTTTTAGAATAATCTGTAGTTGTAACTTTATAGGCAAGCTGCTTCTTTTTTTCTAGATTCTCAATCAAAAGCTCTAGTATTTACAAGATATGCAGAAAAATCAACTACATTTAAACTTGATCCATCATTCACATGACTTAAAATACACAGACCAGTACATTCTGGTACTTTTATTTTGTTACCCTTTAAAAAAAAAAAAAAAGCATTGTTTAAATGGACTTAACTAAGATTTTCCAGGTTTCCTTTATAAGTGAAGTGACATGTAACTAGGATGAAAAATAATCAGTGAAGAAGATATTGACATCTAAAACAGAAAAGGGCTTCCCTGGTGGCTCAAACAGTAAAGAATCTGCCTGCAGTGTGGGAGATCCCGGATTGATCCCTGGGTATGGACGATCCCCTGGAGAAGGGAATGGCAACCCACTCCAGTATTCTTACCTGGAGAATTCTATGGACAGAGGAGCCTGGCAGGCTACAGTCCACAGGGTTGCAAAGTGTTGGACATGATTGAACAACTAACACTTTCACTTAAAATAGAAAAGATACTTTTCTAGAAACAGTTACAGCATAGCAGGTAAGCAGCATTAGTAACTTTCTAAAACAAACACAAAATATCATCCTATATTTTTCTCTGTTCATATCTAATAGCTGCTGTTTTTGTTAGTAAAATGTGAAAATATAAAGTAAAAAGTATTATCCATTTACTGGCAAGAGTCAATAAATTTAGTACTTTCTATCACTTTGCTTTTATTGAAACTAAGGCCAGGAATTTTTATACTTTTAATCTTTACACCACAATCTGTTATAGATTGTGTCAAGTCAATGGATCTATTTTTTTTTCTGTACTTTTTGTAGATGGTTAATCCAGGATCATAAATTACAAGAAACCAGTTCATCTAGAGAGACTGAGTAGAGCCAGGCAGCCATCAGCTGCTGCTTTTTCACCC
This sequence comes from Budorcas taxicolor, assembly GCF_023091745.1. NCBI lineage: Eukaryota > Metazoa > Chordata > Mammalia > Artiodactyla > Bovidae > Budorcas > Budorcas taxicolor. The sequence continues at coordinate 59,435,902 of NC_068918.1, forward strand.
CACTGAGCAATTACTAAACAGCTGAGCTGCACAGACATTAACTGAACATCAATACACCTCTCACTTCCGTTTCTTGCTTCCTACTCCTTTAAAGATTTGAACCAAATAGATAAATTTTGCTGGTAACTAAATGACTAAGGACAGGAATACAAAGTAAAATCTAGTTAAACAATTCTGCATGACTTGCCATGCCCTGTCATAGATTATGAAGGCATAATTTCCCCCAAATGAATAAAGCACAAAATGTCATTCTTTCACTGCAACCTGATCTACTACTAATGTTGAGTGTTTAAATTCTGACACATGGACTCATTAAAATGATCTTCCACCTTCTCACTGGGCAGTTTTCTCTGCTTGGGCCCATGACTACCTTCTACAGGATATTAAACTCGAATTTCTGACTCACTGCTCTGTTGATTTCTTGGAGTTGACAGTGTTCCAGCTTCTTCCCCGGAGAAGGCAATGGCACCCTACTCCAGTACTCTTGCCTGGAAAATCCCATGGACGGAGGAATCTGGTGGGCTGCAGTCCATGGGGTTAAGAGTCGGACACGACTGATCGATTTCACTTTCACTTCTCACTTTCATGCTTTGGAGAAGGAAATGGCAACCCACTCCAGTGTTCTTACCTGGAGAATCCCAGGGACGGGGGAGCCTGGTGGGCTGCCGTCTCTGGGGTCGCACAGAGTCAGACACGACTGAAGCGACTTAGCAGCAGCAGCTTCTTCCCAGCCCAATTCCTCCAAACTTGACTTCTGACATGCCAGATTTAGATACCAACCAGTCTACCTTCTAGCTGACCTAAATTTGGACGCTGACCCCCGAAGCCTGCCACTCTGATTGTAATTTCTAGACTGGATAATCCACAAAATATGAAGTTACTCTACAGTAATGCTTGAGGGTAATTTGGGAGGTAGGAGAAGAGATTCATTTGCAACATCCAAAGACACAGACTAGATCATAAGGACTCTGCTTCAGAAAGTGACATACACCAAAGGAAAGATTGGATCTTGTTAGCAAATTATGAAACACGCAAGAGATTAAACAGAGCTATAATATATGATCCATTGAATAAAGTTTATGATCAAAACATAGGTGAGGAGAAATTGGTTCCTGATATCAGATTATTATGTTATTTAAAGAACATTGTATATTATTTAAAGTATGCAAAGTAAGTGTGTTTGGTTGTTCTCAACAAACCTTGCTCGTATAATCACAAATTTAAAACAATCTCTGGATAATATCACAGGGGCGAGAGTGATGGTGGGAGACACAACAGCATGCATAGTCTCCATAATTTCAGCAAAAATCAAACTTGCTGGGAGAATAGTTCTCCCAGCCCTGCATATAATCCACTGGTAAAAACAGAGTGTTTGAAACCTGTAGGCTTCTGTCTGGGCTATGGGAGCTCTTCTCTCACCATTTGAATTATATATGTTTACTAAGAATTAGGAAGCTATTCAGGCTAATTAGTCCTATTATCTTCATTAAGTAATTTAATTACGTATCATTCAAACTAATAAAATACGAGTTCAAAAAGAATTGTGTCTATGAAAATTAAATGGAATGCCTTGGGAAATTTTTATAAATGCAACCTTCCAAGAAAAATGCTGTTGAACTGGGTGCAAGTAGGAAATGTATAAACATCTAGCATTTTATGCTTATCTCCAAAGCGGTTTCTAGCTCTAGGACTACAAGATTTTTATCTTTTATAAAAGAATACACCTCAAAATACTTTATGCCCATATGTTTTTATATGATTATATAAGCACAAAGACAGACATGGAAAGGTGCACAGGTTATAAACACGGGTTTCCTGTTTTCATACCATTTTGTTTCGAAAGCAGTTATGGCCTGGGGGAGAGGTGAGGGAAGAAATGACTGTACATGAGAAAAAGAGTTACATAGCAAATAACATCATGGATAAAAAGAATCATGAAAGGGTGCTCATTGAAAAAACAGTGGTGGTTATTTTGAAGCAATTTTAGTTTTCATACATTTCTTTTACATTTGAGTATTTTACAGTGAGCAGGATTTTACATAACCACAAGAAAAATGCAACTTTTTTTTTCATTTTGGATTTTTCTTTTTTTTTACTATTAAAAAGAGACCATGGGACTAATTTTAAGGAAAAATCAATGACTAGACATTGTAGGAAAATGACTTCTGATCCTTGATGATCTGGTCTTAACCAGAGAGGACAGACTGCAATGAACCACCCATGTCCCACCCAATTTCTATAATCAAAAGTTTTATTCTTCAAGGAGCCAAATGATCTGCTGATTTCAAACCTCTTAAACTATCAGTTGGCAATACTTGACCTTCACTCTACATTTTCTTCTCCATATTTGTTTGCATTATTTTAATAGAAAGTTAGAATTACTTTTTATATATCAATGCCCCATAGGCCTACTTATAATTCCAAGTCAGTCTGCCTACTGGAGGACTTTCAATACTTATCTCTGGGCCAGTGCTTCATTCAAGCAGTGTTTGTCACAGGTTATAGTTTATTTGTATGTGCAATGAATTAGCCTTTGGCTTCGCAATAGATAGGGAGCATCAGATCAGAAGATGTTAATTGCAAGGGTTAGGAGACTTTAAATTCCAATGATATAGTCTCTGTACAAGGGAAAAAATCCTAAGGAAATCTTAATTGTTTTTTTTTAAAGACTGCTTAAAAGGAAGAACTTCACGGGGAACAAATTCTTTAAAAAGAAATAATGACTCTGCTATATAGCAAACAATACTTCAACAAGATCTGGTAACCCGAGACTTCCCTGATGGCTCAGTTGGCAAAGAATCTGCCTGCCATGCAGGTGACACAGGAGACTCAGGTTTGATCCCTGAGTTGGGATGATCCCCTGGAGGAGGAAATGGCAACCCATTCCAGTATTCTTGCCTGGAAAATCCCACGGACAGAGGAGCCTGGCAGGTTGCAGCCAAAGGGGTCACAGAGTCAGACACAACTAAGTGACTAAGTATGAAACCAGAGATCAAACTGCCAACATACACTGGATCACACACACAAAAACAAGAGAATACCAGAGAAACATCTACTTCTGCTTCATCGACTATGCTGAAGCCTTTGACTGTGTGGAAAATCCTTCAAGAGGATGGAATAACAGATCACATTACCTGCCTCCTGGGAAACCTGTATGCAGGTCAAGGAGCAACAGTTAAACCCAGACATGGAACAACAAACTGGTTTCAAATTGGGAAAGGAGTATGTTAAGGCTTTATATTGTCAGTTCAGTTCAGTCGCTCAGTTGTGTTCGACTCTTTGCGACCCCATGGACTTCAGCACACCAGGCCTTCCTGTCCATCACCAACTCCCGGAGTTTACTCAAACTCATGTCCATCGAGTTGGTGATGCCATCCAACCATCTTATCCTCTGAGCCCCCTTCTCCTCCTACCTTCAATCTTTCCCAGGATCAGAATCTTTTCAAATGAGTCAGTTCTTTGCATCAACTGGCCAAAGTATTGGAGTTTCAGCTTCGGCATCAGTCCTTCCAATGAATATTCAGGACTGATTTCCCTTCCAACACCACAGTTCAAAAGCATCAGTTCTTCAGTGCTGAACTTTCTTTTTAGTCCAACTCTCACATCGCTACTCGACTACTGGAAAAACCATAGCTTTGACAAGACAGACTTCTGTTGGCCAAGTTATGTCTCTGCTTCTTAATATGCTGTCTAGGTTGGTCATAACTTATCTTCCAAGGAGCAAGTGTCTTTTAATTTCATGGCTGCAGTCACCATCTGCAGGAATTTTGGAGCCCAAAAAAATAAAGTCCCAAATCCCCCCAAAATAAAGTCTTGTCAGTGTTGCCACTGTTTCCCCACTATTTGCCATGAAGTGATGGAACCAGATGTCATGATCTTAGTTTTCTGAATGTTGAGCTTTAAGCCAACTTTTTCACTCTGCTCTTTCACTTTCATCAAGAGGCTCTTTAGTTCTTCTTCACTTTCTGCCATAAGTGTGGTGTCATCTTCATATCTGAGGTTATTGATACTTCTCCCAGCCATCATGATTCCACTTTGTGCTTCATCTAGCTCAGTATTTCACATGATGTACTCTGCATATAAGTTAAATAAGCAGGGTGACAATATACAGCCTTGATGTACTCCTTTCCCGAGATAGAACCAGTCTGTTGTTCCATGTCTAGTTCTAACTTTTGCTTCTTGGCCCACATACAGATTTCTCAGGAGGCAGGTCTGGTATTCTCATCTCTTTTAAGAATTTCCATAGTTTGTTGTGATTCACACCAAGGTTTTGGCATAGTCAATAAAGCAGAAGTAGATGTTTTTCTGGAACTCTCATGCTTTTTTGATGATCCAGCGGATATTGGCAATTTGATCTCTGGTTCCTCTGCCTTTTCTAAATCCACCTTGAACATCTGGAATTTAATGGTTCATGTACTGTTGAAGCCTGGCCTGGAGAATTTGGGATATTACTTTGCTAGTGTGGGAGGTGAGTGCAATTGTGCGGTAGTTTGAGCATTCTTTGTGATTGCCTTTCTTTGGGATTGGAATGAAAACTGACCTTTTTCAGTCCCGTGGCCACTGCTGAGTTTTCCAAATTTGCTGGCATGTTGAGTGCAGCACTTCCACAGCATCATCTTTCAGGATTTTAAAATAGCTCGACTGGAATCTCATCACCTCCACTAGCTTTGTTCATAGTGATCCTTCCTAAGGCCCATTTGACTTCACACTCCAGGATGTCTGGCTCTAGGTGAGTGATCACACCATCATGATTATCTGGGTTGTGAAGATCTTTTTTGTACAGTTCTTCTGTGTATTCTTGCCACCTTTTCTTTATATCTTCTGCTTCTGTTAGGTCCATACCATTTCTGTCCTTTATCGAGCCCATCTTTGCATGAAATGTTCCCTTGGTATCTCTAATTTTCTTGAAGAGATATCTAGTTTTCCCATTCTAATGTTTTCCTCTATTTCTTTCGATTGATCACTGAGGATAGCTTTCTTATCTCTACTTGCTATTCTTGGGAACTCTGCATTCAAATGGGTATATCTTTCCTTTTCTCCTTTGCCTTTCACTTTTCTTCTTTTCACAGCTATTTGTAAGGTCTCCTCAGACAACTGTTTTGCCTTTTTGCATTTCTTTTTCTTGGGGATAGTCTTGATCCTTGCCTCCCGTACAATGTCACAAACCTTCATCCATAGTTCTTCGGGCACTCTATTAGATTTAATTCTTTGAATCTATTTCTCACTTCCACTATATAATCATGAGGAATTTTATTTAGGTTATGCCTGAATGATCTAGTGGTTTTTCCTACTTTCTTCAATTTAAGCCTGAACCTGGCAATAAGGAGCTCATGGTCTGTGCCAGGCAGCTCCTGGTCTTGTTTTTGCTGACTGTATAGAGCTTCTCCATCTTTGGCTGCAAAGAATATAATCAATCTGATTTCGGTATTGACCATCTGGTGATGTCCATGTGTAGAATCTTCTCTTATGTTGTTGGAAGAGGGTTTTTGCTATGACAAGTGTGTTTACTTGGCAAAATTCTGTCAGCCTTTGCCCTGCTTAATTCTGTACTCCAAGGCCAAATTTGTCTGTTACTCCAAGTGTTTCTTGACTTCCAATTTTGTATTACAATCCCCTATGATGAAAAGGACATCTATTTTTAGTGTTAGTTCTAGAACATCTTTTAGGTCTTCATAGAACCATTCAACTTCAGCTTCTTCAGCATTACTGGTCAGAGCATACACCTGGATTACTGTGATATTGAATGGCTTGCCTTGGAAACAAACAGATCATTCTGTCATTTTTGAGATTGCATCCAAGTACTGCATTTCGGACTCTTCTGTTGACTCTGAGGGCTACTACATTTCTTCTAAGGGATTCTTACCCACAGTGGTAGATATAATGGTTATCTGAGTTAAATTTTCCCATTCCAGTCCATTTTAGTTTGCTGATTCCTAAAATGTCGGCGTTCACTCTTGCTATCTCCTGTTTAACCACTTTCAATTTGCCTTGATTCATAGACCTAACATTCCAGGTTCCTATGCAATATTGCTCTTTACAGCATCAGACTTTACTTCCATCACCAGTCACATCCACATTGTTTTTGCTTTGGCTCAATCCCTTCATTCTTTCTGGAGTTATTTCTCCACTGATCTCCAGTAGCATATTGGGCACCTACTCACCTGGGGAGTTCATCTTTCAGTGTCCTATCTTTTTGCCCTTTCATACTGTTCATGGAGTTCTCAAGGCAAGAATACTGAAGTGGTTTGCCATTTCCTTCTCCAGTGTATACTGTCACCTGCTTATTTAACTTTTATGTAGAGTACATCATGCAAAATGCTGGGCTGGATTGAAGCACAAGCTGGAATCAAGATTGTTGGGAGAAACTCCAATAACCTCAGATATGCAGATGACACCACCCTTACGGCAGAAAGTGAAGAGCCTCTTGATGAAGGTGAATATGAGAGTGAAAAAAACTGGATTAAAACTCAACATTCAAAAAATGAAGATCATGGCATCTGGTCCAATCACTTCATGGCAAATAGATAGGGAAACAATGGAAACATTGATAGACTTTATTTTCTTGGGCTCCAAAATCACTGCAGATGGTGATTGCAGCTATGAAATTAAAAGACACTTGCTCCTTGGAAGAAAAGCTATGCCAAACCTAGACAGCATATTAAAAAGCAGAGACGTTACTTTGCATCTAGTCAAAGCTATGGTTTTTCTAGTAGTCATGTATGGCTGTGAGAGTTGAACCATAAAGAAAGCTGAGCACTGAAGAGTTGATGCTTTTGAACTGTGGTGTTGGAGAAGACTCTTGAGAGTCCCTTGGACTGCAAGGAGATCCAACCAGTCCATCCTAAAGGAAATCAACCCTGAATATTCATTGGAAAAGTTGGTGATGAGCTCCAATAATTTGGACACCTGATGCTAAGAGCTGACTCATGGGAAATGGCCCTGATGTTGGGAAAGATTGAAGGCAGGAGGAGGAGGGGATGACAGAGGATGAGATGGTTGGATGGCATCACCGACTCAGTGTACTTGAGCAAGCTTTGCGAGATGGTGAAGGACAGAGAAGCCTGGTATGCTGCAGTCTATGGGGTCACAAAGCGTCGGACAAGGCTGAACGACTGAAGAACAAGTGAAGAACCCAGCTCTTCTTACTATGTTCTAGCAAATTCTCTAAAGATCTTGAGAAGTGAACAGTTACATATTCTTGAATACTTTTTTCTAGCATTTTCCCTTTTCCAATAAATCTCGTTCCTTAGATTCCAGTACTGCTAAAAAAGAAAAAAGAAGAAAAAAGGCCACCCTGTACACAATCTATTCTTTCCTCTCTACTAATTCAATTATTTATTAGATGGGTTTACATTTATGGTGTACCTCAAGTACTTTACCTAATATCTAACTCGTGTGTGTGTTAATCATTCAATCATGTCTTACTCTTTGTCACCCCATGGACTGTGGCCCACCAGGCTCCTCTGTCCATGAAATTCTTCAGGCAAGAATATTGGAGTGGGTTGCAAGTTCCTGCTCCAAGGGAGGAGCAATTCAGGCCTAAAGAAGTTACTGAACTCCTCTGTGTTTCTATATGGAGAATAAGTGGTAAAACTGGAATTCAGACACATCTAAAGCCCCCTGGATTCCAGGTGAGAGCAAGTACAACATGTCCAAGACAACATGAATTTTCCAATCTTCCATTTTTGCTAATAGCTCAGTTAATGAAAATCTACCTTTAGAGTAGATTCCATAAAATTAGGTGTACCTTGCAGTGGTTCCATCACCTTGGTTGGGATCTAGAACAGTCTTGTCTATTAATGTCCCCAGAATGATTTGAGAAATAAAAACAGAGCATTCTTATGCTATTGCAGACTGACACCAACTTACAAGTCCACTGCAAAAACTCATTCCATCTACTCAGGTTATAAGAATGATGAGCAAGAAGAACTCTTCCTCATGAAGTCATAGAGTTCATACCAGACTATAATGAAGCCACTTCCCATTTTATTAAAAGTCACCTGGAGTTAGAAATGGGGAGTGCCTCTCAGCGCTGCTGCCTTTGGCTTATGCAAGAGTCCTGACATTGATCCGGCCTGTCTTACGTCATGGCTGTCCTCATCCTGTCTTACTTATTCACTTGGTTTTACTTTCACTTATACACAAACATACATACACCACACAAATACATCACTAGAAGTTATTACTATATTTAATATTAATGTTAAGATCACATATTCTAAATCCAACCAAAAACACAATTATTTCTCACAAGGAAGAAAATGTGGTTAATCCCATAAATCTTTTCTCTTAAAAGCAATAACTAGACTATTCAGATGCTAAACACGCTGCAATGCACTAAACCAGATCTTTAAATCTCATGGTTTTGAAAGCGGTAATGAAACATGATATAATTTAATTTGCAAATGATCTGCTTTCCAATTTTCTTCTCTAGATCTAGTTACTGCAAAGACAGACACCATGGTGTGGAAGTGGACTTATCAACGTGTGTGTCAGGAATCCTAGGTTCTTGTTCTGGCTCTAACAGTAACCTGTCATGTAACCATAAACAAATGCCTAACTTCTCTGGTTTTAGTCTCCTTATACATAAAAAGAAATAAGAATGAACAAATAACTTCTAAGGCCTCTTCCAGTTTAACCCCTCTCATTCCAGTTTCCAGTTTGGACCCACTGACCCAGTCTATGACAATGCCTCTCTAAACTTTTATTGGCACTAAGAAGTTGGTCATTGTCCAACACCATTCCATTAGAAAGAGAAGATCACATTGTTATAAGGCTGAGCAAACATCTGTGCTAATTCTTCCCCAATTTTATTGAGATGGAACTGACATATGTTATACTAGAGGAATACAACAATTATTTGAGAGATATATACACACACACACACACACACAGTAAATGATCACCACAATTAGTTAAGAATAGCATCCACTGCCTCACATTATTATAGTTTTTTAAATTTTTTCTTAACATGAGAACCTTTAAGACCTACTCTGTTGGCAACTTTAAGATATACAATACAGTATTAAGTATCAGGCTGCACACTACAGCTGTAGGACTTTTTAATCTTATACCCAGAAATTTGTACCTTTTGACCCCCCTCACCCATTTCCCTTGCCTCTAGCAACCACCAATATGGTCTGTTTCTATCAGTTCCATCTTTTTTAGATTCCACATAAAAGTGAGATCATACAGACGCAATAAATAAAGAACTGAGGAAGTAGGAGAGATGGAGTACTACTAAATTCTCTGTGAAATGAAATTTGTGGTTATTTGACACTGTTGACAAAGGATGTTATTAGACTGTTCAGAATTACAAATGAGGTTAGAAGGACTGTTAGATATTAAGCAGATTCTATTTCACAATAATTAACAACGATAGAAGACCACGCAAGCTAAATCACATCAGAAATTTCCTTCGGCTCTTTTAGGCATGCCAGGAAGAATTTGAGTCACTTTTATTGCTTATCCTATTCCTGTGCCCCTGAAGGGCGAAGAAGAGCGTTAGTCATCTGCAATTAATTACTCATTGAATTTGTTAAGCTATGATCGTCTTTCCTTTTGAGCTTTCATCTAAGGATCTCTAAGAACTTTTGAATATTAATTATAACAACACTGTCCTGAAATAATTTTTGGCTTTGATTAAAATTGCATGCCCTACTTTTGATTACTCTCTTCAGGTGTGGAGCCTAAAAAAAAAAAAAATTCTAGACAGTTAAAGCTTAGCAAGATATTAAGCACATCAAACCCCCCACCTCACCTCTTACAGATGAGGTTCTGAGACTACAGAGGTTAAGAGACTTGCTCGATTTCACCTAGCTCATCCCAAAGCAGATTTAGCATACAATGAACCACATCCTGTTCTCTGAGGCTCTTTTGAGCTTGTGTCAAAATAACATATTTCATTATAATATTCCACTCATTCAGCCCCTAAATTACTAAAACACTTTAATTTTATGGATAACTTTCTTAGACACAAGTCTAGCATGTTGGTGAGCATGCCTCTGCTGCCATATCATGGGTGATTTGGGAGCCTAAGCAAAATATATTTTCCTTCCTGATATTTTTTATATTTCTGTCAGCCTCTCAAAATTAATCAAGATTAAGTTAATCGCCAATACATGAGAGTTGCATACAACTGTGGAGCTGAATAAAATGAACTGTGTTCAAATCTAAGAAAGCAGCCCCTAAATATATATATATTTTTTAAATTGTTTTTCACACTATCTGGCTTAGTAACAGTAGAATCTGAATTCAAGCATCATGTTACCTGCAAGGGATCACAATCACTGGTGAAACAGCTTTTTTTTTTTTTTTTTTCAAAAGTAATCTATGGCTTCCCTAGTGGCTCAGATGGTAAAGAATCTGCCTGCAATGCTGGAGACCTGGGTTCAATTTCTGGGTCAGAAGATTCCCTGGAAAGGGGACTAGCAACCCACTCCACTGTTCTTGCCTGGAAAGTTCCATGGACAGAGGAGCCTGGCAGGCTACAGTCCACGAGATGGCAAAGAGTCAGACACCACTGAGTGACTTACACTTTCACTTCACTTTCATGACTTACCAGGCGGCGCGAGTGGTAAAGCCCCTGCTGGCCAATGCAGGAGACGCAAGAGACTCAGGTTCGATCCCTAGGTCAGAAAGATTCACTGGATGAGGGCATGGCAACCCACTCCAGGATTCTTGCTGGGAGAATCCCATGGACAGAGGAACCTGGTGGGCTGCAGCCCATAGGGTTGCAAAGAGCTGAACACGACTGAAGCGACTTAGCACACACATGGGACTTCAGCTTCTCTGGGAAAGAGATGGGAGGTGAGGAAGAGCAGCAAGCAGGTGAGGACCCTGAAGTATGACTGAGAAAGAAGAGAACATTGAGAAGATATCTAAAGAATATTTCAATTAATTCACCATATGGCATAGGTCTGGCTTTCATGCCACACGTTTCTCAAGGGAAGACCATACTCACACGGTTCGAAGAATTAGACCAGGCTCCTCCCACCAGTAGTCACAAGACCCTAAGCTTATTACTTTACTCCCTTAAGTCTCAGTTTTTTCATCCATAAAATGAGGGTAACAAATGGTCCTTTTTCCTGACAAAACTGTTGGGAAAATTAAAAGAGATGATACAAACAAACAAGCGAATGCTGAGCACACCGTAAGCACACAATAAACTCTTTGACTTGTTTCAAAACAAGTGACCTGTCTTTACATCAACTGGTTAGCTCCGAATAGTTTATATAGTTGTGAAGAGCAAAGACACTCATGAGGCACTTCCTTAAGAACGCGATTTATCTTCTCTCCTGAAAAGGTGTTTTTTAAAATTAACATAGGCTAGTGTGGCCCTTTTACTTTTGGTTTTAATTTGAAAGTACAGGGCTTAAACTAATCTACCCACCATTATTTTTTATTTTTCAGAAACATTCAGAAAGTGATATTAAATTACATTGCCCTGGGTTGCATTAGAGCTTCTCATCTGAATACTTCATCCTTTACCTCCACCCTCATAATTTCTTTCCTTTGTTTTCTACCTGTTGCTTTACTCCGTCTCACTAGGCTCTGTAATTCCTCAAAGCACAGATGATCAAAAAAGAAACAAAAAAAAAAACTGAAGTAATAGTTGAAGATACAGACAAACAGAGTTAATAGAGTCCAAAACTATGGAAGCTGCATGACCTAAAGACAAATACTTCTAGAGAATAAATGTGCACCTTTTTTGGCTATTTGTTTTTGTGCGTTGAATAATGTCACAAACATACATTCCTGATAACACATATTGCAATGTCCAAGAAAGCACAGAAATTCATTTTATATAGCTCCTAGGAATATTCCATGGCTGTATCATCTCTTTCAGATATTCAGTTTAATTTTGCTGTGGTAGGACCAGAATTACTTTATAGAAATGATGCCAGGACATCTGTTTGGTTAATGTTCTGCTGAAAATAAAGAATTGGCTTTGGGCTTAGATTTATCCTGGTTCTACTCCAAATTGGAGACAAGGTAGAGTTTTATATCGGCAGAATATCAAGTCCGATGTTCCTTAGGTTAGGTATCGGTTGCCTGAAATCTATTTGATTCACTTCAGAAAATAAAGTCTATTCTAATTCAAAGGGTTGCATGCATCCTATAAATGGCTCCCAACTCTTTTGTTCTCATGCGCCATCTAGTGTTAGCTCAGGGAATATTCAGCTAAATTCGCATCCTGGCTGGAAAGATAAAAAGGCTTATTCTGGAAAGAGATCATCCAGTCCAAAGGCCTGGCCTCATTTTTCAAATAAAGCAGAATCACTGCTTTCTGCAGGTAAAGTACAGATAATTAATGTATTTCCTTATATATGGGATTATATATTATTCTGGAATAGTGACGGGGACATTCTCCATAATACCCTGTTGACTTTATTTACTGCTCATGTGTGTGTGTGAAAGTCGCTCAGTTGTGTTCAACTCTTTGCAACCCCATGGACTATACAGCTCATGAAATTCTCCAGGCCAGAATACTGGAGTGGGTGGTCTTTCCCTTCTCCAGGTGATCTTCCCAACCCAGGGATCGAACCCCAGTCTCCCACAATGCAGGAGAATTCTTTACCAGCTGAGCCACAAGGGAAGCCCCTTACTGCTCATAACCATCATCATTTACTAACATAGACGATGTTAGGGCATAGAACTAAGGTATGCACACTATTCATTACAGAAACTTAAGTATACAATGGCTTTAGAGTCAGATAAATAGCTGTGGTTTGGAGAAAGTTACATATTTCACTTGGGGCTTCCCCAGTGGCTCAGATGGTAAAGCATCTGCCCACAAGGTGGGAGACCTGGGTTCAATTCCTGGGTCAGGAAGATCCCCTGGAGAAGGAAATGGTAATCCACTCGAGTACTTTTGCCTGGAAAATTCCATGGATGGAGGAGCGTGGTGGGCTACAGTCCATGGGGTCGCAAAGAGTTGGACGTGACTGAGCGACTTCACTTTCCTTCTTTCTACATACTTCACTCAGACTCTGTTCCATCACCTATAAGATGGGCATCAAAATATGTATCACCATCACTGTATCTCAGATGGATGTTATGTTTTGTTTTTAAGAAAATAAATATGTAAGTCCCTATTATTAGAGTTTATGATCCATGTAAGCAGTCAATTAATGGCAGCCAGTTTTAATACTGTGTCAAACAGTCCTATACAATGGAATTCTCAGGAGCCAATATTTGGTTGACTGCAAGGAGATCCTACCAGTCCATCCTAAAGGAAATCAGTCCTGAATATTCATTGGAAGGACTGATGCCGAAACTGCAGCTCCAATACTTTGGCCACATAATGTGAAGAGCTGATTCATTGGAAAAGACCCTGATACTGGATTTACCCTAGATTTACCAACAAGATTCATGAAGCGAAAATATTTAAGTTCTAGAGTTTTCAGTATTTTAGACCACTTGATCTGATCACTCTCATTTTTTTTTTAACTTTTTATTTTGTATTGGAGTATAGCCAGTCAACAATGTTATGATAGTTTCAGGTAGACAAAAAAAGGACTCAGACATACACATCATTGGAAAAGATCCTGATGCTGGGAAAGATGAAGGTAGGAGGAGAGGGGGGAAACAGAGGATGGGATGGTTGGATGGCATCACCGACTCAATGCATGTGAATTTGAGCAAACTCCAGGAGATGGTGAAGGGCAGGGAAGCCTGGAATGCTGCAGCCCATTGGGTCACCTAGAGTCAGACACAACTTAGCTACTGAAAAACAATTCTTAGTTGGATCAGCACCTATTTGTGCCAAACAAATACAGATATGTACAGCAACTGGAGTACTCTTGCTTTCTACTTACTAGCAACTGTCCTGTGATGCGTGTCCCATGTGAAGGGTGACAGTAGTGACCCCAGTCCCAGTAGGTGGGGCTCAAACCCCAGCTTCTCCACACAGAGCCCAGGGACCTCAGACTTCCCACTGTGGTGAAGTTTCAACATCTGTCATACAGGGGTCGTGATAATATCTATCTCACTGGGGTTTTTCTTTTGTGGGGATTAAATGTGTTGATATATGTACTTGGCACATAGCAAGTACTATATAATTTATCTGTTTAAATATTAGCTGTAGTTTAAAGCAAAATAAAAGTCATCTATTTGGTCTAAGTACTAATAACACTTATAGAACTGCTAATTGATATTTAAATAAACCTAAATTTTCAAGAAAGATTGCCTCAATATAACAGTTGATTTTCTTATTCAGAAAGAACTAGGAAAGCATCTATATTTTAAGTGTTTCTAATACATATTGTTTCAAAATGCCAACTTTTGGAAAGATCCTTTTTCATAGAAGTATTTTAGTTTAGACAATAAAAACAATTCCACCTCATTTCTTTCCCTATGTGCCATACATTATAAAACTCACTTGTTTAATTCTATACATTCTTCTCTTAGCTTATTATAATGAAATATTTAACATTAAAAATGTCATCACTTTAACCATTTACTCATTAGCCAGTCTTGATTTCTATATTTCAGTAAATATAAAATAAGGGGGAAATCTGCCAAAAGTCAACCTAAGGATTAGCAGACAAAAAACATCACTTGCTCAGTATTTTGTTTTTATCTTCCTTAAGCCAGCCAGACATATTTATTAGGAAAACGAAGACAATAACGTTAGTTTAACCTCTCACTGTTAGCATTCAATTAACACATCCAAAAACTGGAAAGGAGCTACTTGCTATTATAGTGCTGACATAATAGCACTAAAGTCAGTCTAAACGCTCCAAAATCGTCCTGGACAACCAACCTGTTCAATGACCTGGCCAAGAAGGCGAATTCCACCTTGGTTCCTAAAGCTAAGGGAACAGAGTCCTTACCAAGTTAACACATTAGTGTAGCAACTACATTTGGTATGAAAGGAAGAGGAGTTCACATCCCTGCTCACCCACTGTGAGGTCCATAAGCTTTCACACAACCTATCACGTCCTCTTCACGGCACTCATAACTCTGACATGTTTAGCAAAGGTCTCTCTTACCCCAATAGAATTCAGGTTCCATGACATCAAGAATTAACCCTTTTTGTCACCTCTGTAGCCTAGTGCCTGACATAGTATCTGACACATAATAGATGCTGGGAAAATAGATTTACTAAGTAATAAGATCAGTGCAAAGAAATAGAGGAAAACAACAGAATGGGAAAGACTAGAGATCTCTTCAAGAAAATTAGAGGTACCAAGGGAACATTTCAGGCAAAGATGGGCGCAATAAAGGTATTGAGGTCCATACCATTTTTGGACAGAAGCAGAAGATACTAAGAAGAGGTGGGAAGAATACACAGAACAGTACAAAAAAGATCTTCACAACCAAGATAATCACGATGGTGTGATCACTCACCTAGAGCCAGACATCGTGGAATGGGAAGTCAAGTGGGCCTTAGAAAGCATCACTATGAACAAAGCTAATGGAGGTGATGGAATCCCATTTGAGCTATTTTAAATCCTGAAAGATGATGCTGTGAAAATGTTGCACTCAATATGCCAGCAAATTTGGAAAACGCAGCAGTGGCCACAAGACTGGAAAACGTCAGTTTTCATTCCAATCCCAAAGAAAGGCAATGCCAAAGAATGCTCAAACTACCGCACAATTGCACTCCTCACACGCTAGGAAAGTAATGTTCAAAATTCTCCAAGCCGGGCTTCAGCAATACGTGAACCATGAACTTCCAGATGTTCAAGGTGGATTTAGAAAAGGCAGAAGAATGAGAGATCAAATTGCCAACATCCACTCGATCATGGAAAAAGGAAGAGAGTTCCAGAAAAACATCTATTTCTGCTTTATTGACTATGCCAAAGCCTTTGACCGTGTAGATCACAATGAACTGTGGAAAATTCTAAAATAAATAGGAATACCAGACCACCTAACCTGCCTCTTGAGAAACCTGTATGCAGGTCAGGAAGCAACAGTTAGAACTGGACATGGAACAACAGACGGGTTCCAAATAGGAAAAGGAGTATGTCAAGGCTGTATATTGTCACCCTGCTTTTTTAACTTCTATGCAGAGTACATCATGAGAAACGCTGGGCTGCATGAAGCACAAGCTGGAATCAAGGTGGCCAGGAGAAATATCAATAACCTCAGATATGCAGATGACACCACCCTTATGGCAGAAAGCAAAGAAGAACTAGAGAGCCTCTTGATGAAAGTGAAAGAGGAGAGTGAAAAAGTTGGCTTAAAGCTCAACATTCAGAAAACGAAGATCATGGCATCCAGTCCCATCCCTTCATGGCAAATAGATGGGGAAACAGTGGCTGACTTTATTTTTTGGGGCTCCAAAATCACTGCAGATGGTGATTGCAGCCATGAAATTAAAAGGCGCTTACTCCTTGGAAGGAAAGTTATGACCAACCTCGACAGCATATTCAAAAGCTGAGACATTACTTTGTCAACAAAGGTCTGTCTAATCAAGGCTATGGTTTTTCCAGTAGTCATGTACGGATGTGAGAGTTGGACTGTAAAGAAAGCTGAGTGCTGAAGAATTGATGCTTTTGAACTGTGGTGTTGGAGAAGACTCTTGAGAGTCCCCTTAACTGCAAGGAGATCCAACCAGTCCATCCTAGAGATCAGTCCTGGGTGGTCATTGGAAGGACTGATGTTGAAGCTGAAACTCCAATACTTTGGTCACCTGATACGAAGAACTGACTCATTTAAAAAGACTCTGATGCTGGGAAAGATGGAGGGCAGGAGGAGAAGGGGATGACAGAGGATGAGATGGTTGGATGGCATCACCGACTCAATGGACATGGGTTTGGGTAGACTCCAGCAGTTGGTGATGGACAAGGAGGCCTGGCGTGCTACAGTTCATGGGGTTGCAAAAAGTCGGACACAACTTAGTGACTGAACTGAACTGATGTAATAAAAATAAATCATGCAGGTAGTTGAAAAATTACTTTCTATTTCTGGATAATTTTTATCCCTTATTGTTAGTTGTTGTCTCATTTCTCTCTCTGCCCACTACTTAGAAGCAGATCTCAACTTTCCAGCAGGCTGTAGCAGGCTGGTGCTTTATGCTACACCATGATTTGTAACTCCAACCTTCACCTCATGCTTTGGGAGCATAAACCTCATAGACTCTCATACTCCTTCCAATGGGTGTAGAAGCGATGGGACAAATGGTAGCCCCATAGCTATCACACAGGATCATCTTGGGCTTGGGAGTGTTGCTCTAATTCTTGGAATGGTTATACCCCACTGTCCTCTAAATTATACTTGATGTCCTTGAAACAGGTCTTTTTCTTGACAGTCTTGACAAGCCAGAAACCCACATCCACAGTTGGATTCAGAGCTACAGGCCTTGCCTTGCAGAGCTCCCTGAGAGAAGATCACAGTCCTTGTCATGTACAGAGGACCTGAAGAGTTTTTTAAAAGCATAGATTCCTGGCCTGTATTCTCAGGGAATTTTGATCCAGGAAGATGAAGAGAATCTGTGTTCATTAAAAGTTTAAAGAATTTTATTCACTGCCACTTCTACCCATCACTCAACCATCCACCTCACCATATCTGTAGTAGATTCACTTTGGGAACCCATTCATCTAAGACATATTCCTATCAGCAATGCAGGAAGCAACAAAAACGACTTTGTTTTGTTCTCGGAATAAAGGGGGCACTCATTCATTCATTCACTCATCTGTGCATCCAGCACAATGCTGAAAATTTGCAGGGAAACAAAAGATGAATAAGATACCATTCCTGTTGCCAGGACTGACTGTGCTAGTTATGGGATCCAGTGCAAAATAAAAACATGGGCCCCTTTGTTCAGAAAACATTTATTAAGCGCTTCAAGACAGTGACGGCAGAGCATTAAACCAGCACAAGGCCCATCTGAGCGTGGGCAAAGCATGTTCATTTTGGAAACCCACTGACCTAAACAACATTCCTATGAGCAAGACAAAAAGCAACAAGAAGTACTTTGTTTTGCTCTCAAAACAAGGAGAGCCCTCAGCAATGCTCACAACACTGGCCCTGCTTATGTATAAAAGAGAGATCTAGAACATTCCCACTTGAGAAATGAAATTCAAAAAGTTAAGAAAGAGTCTCTATTTCAGTGAATTTTTCTAGTTGAATAACTAGCTCTGACTCTTCCAATGATTGTGCTCAAATAAAAACAACATAGAGTAATGAATTAACATCTTTTACTACTTTGGGTTTTTCCTGGGTGCTACTGTTGCCTTCTAGAAGCTGTAACTATGAGTCCTTACAAATAAAAGCCCCCTTTGTAGAGCTGACTTAGGCGTAACCAAGTGACTTTCATGGCTTCATGAAAAGGAAAGAATAAAAGTTCTTCATTTCTATGTAACTCACAATAGCTCCTAAGTAATTCCTCATCTCCTAATGAAATGCAAAAAAAAAAAAAGTGAGAATTTTCACTCAAGACAGCTGACTTCAAACTTGAATTAATTCAAATTCCTTTAACAAATGAGTTCTTCCATACGTTAGTGCATGATTTTTATAAAGCTATTTGTCAAACTCATATTCTGACACTTCATGTTAGTAATCATCATGATTCCATATGCAGAATTATGTAGTTGAAGTTGATGGCTATTTTGTTGTATGGATTTGGGGATCCATAAACTCAAATCTTTGTATTTATTCCTACAAGGTCAAAGAAATTTTTAACTGCAGACCAAAAACATGACCACAATGTTCACCCTTCCTAAACACAGGGCTTAGGAGTTCTTTGTGTGGCTCCCGATTGTTGAGGCAACTACATTAGCAGCCAAAGTGCCAAATAATTGTTTCTTAGACATTTACTATTTCATGGTTGTTTTGCCTTATTTGTATTCTGACATAATACTCAGCTTCAGAACATTACAAATAGCAATCAACGAAATTAAAATGAATACAGCGATATAGTATGCGGAAATGGCAGTAGAGGGGAAACAAAATCTCTGAACAAAAGCATGTACAGAGCAACAGGATTTTATTTCGTTTAAAAAAATACCTACCCAGATGGTAAGGGATGCTTTCTCTCTGAAAATAGAGGAGGAAAAGCCAGAAAGAAGACCTCTTGGGCTATTTCTAGCCATTTTTAGAAGGCACTTGAACATTTAAACCTGCTACAGTGAAACCATGGAAGGATGGCAGAATGTGAGCTGTTCATGACTCCCCCACCCAGTGTTGAAATATAGCTAATTTACAATGTTGTATTACTTTCAGGTGTACAGCAAAGTGATTCAGATAGACAGATAGTAGCTATACAGATATACTCTTTCAGACTCTTTTCCCTTATAGGTTATTACAAAATATTGAGAACAGTTCCCTGTGCTACATAGTAGGTCCTTGTTGGTTACCCTCACTCACTTTAAGGGAAATTCTCAAGTATAGAATCACAACTAATTTTACACAGTGAAGAAACAAAATTTACAGATACTTCCCAAAGTTAGTAAGAAAAAAAGGAACTCTGCTGAATTGAGTGCACTTTTTAGACTATAATTTTTCTGCAGTCCACTGACAAATGTAATGTACATATAATATTCCAGATTAGTTTTACTTAAAACTAAGAAAGGAATGATATCTGGATGTAATTTTTTAGAACTTACTGTAAACAAAGTTTGTTGTCATCAAAACAGCTCATGTACACCTTAACCAGCAAAGCCCCCATGATAGTTCTAAAAGCAAGATGATTATTCTTCAGAATTACTCTTTTTAAAATACAGACAAACTCTGGGGATTCATTTGTAAGTTTGGGGTGAGGACAATTATGTTTTATTTTTAAAATAAAACATTTAAACTCTCTAGATGGTTCTGAGATGCAACTGAGGCTCAGAATCACAGCTCTGAACTAATGGTTCTGAAAGTGTGGTCTCCAGATCAGCAGCATCCAAGAACCTCTCTCAATGCAACTTCTGGAGCATTATCTAAGGCTACTGAATTAGGAGTTTACCCAAGGGAGGGAAAACACTCTGCAGTCGAACGAGCCCTCCAGGTGATTCTGATTCATGTTAAAGTTTTAAAATTGGCTTGGGTCAAAAGCATCTGTCTTGTGATTAGTAAAACAAAGCTACCAGATCTTTCGCCAGATTTGTTTTTATAGTTTCTACCTGCAACACTAATCAAAATAAATCTCAGAAACGTATTACTCTATATAAGGATCTAACATGATCCCATCATGTCATGGCAAATAGAAGGAGAAACAGTGGAAACAGTGGCAGACTTCATTTTTCTGGGCTCCAAAATCACTGCAGATGGTGATTGCAGCCATGAAATTAAAAGACGCTTACTCCTTGGGAGAAAAGTTATGACCAACCTCGACAGCATATTAAAAAGCAGAGATGTTACTTTGCCAACAAAGGTCTGTCTAGTCAAGGCTATGGTTTTTCCAGTAGTCATGTATGGATGTGAGAGTTGGACTGTAAAGAAAGCTAAGCGCCAAAGAATTGATGCTTTTGAACTGTGGTGTTGGAGAAGACTCTTGAGAGTCTCTTGGACTGCAAGCAGATCCAACCAGTCCATCCTAAAGGAGATCAGTCCTGAATATTCATTGGAAGGACTGATGTTGAAGCTGAAACTCCAATACTTTGATCACCTGATGTGAAGAGCTGACTCATTTGAAAGACCCTGATGCTGGGAAAGATGGAGGGCAGGAGGAGAAGGTGATGACAGAAGATGAGATAGTTGGATGGCATCACCAACTCAATGGACGTGAATTTGAGTGAACTCCGGGAGTTGGTGATGGACAGGGAGGCCTGGCGTGCTGCAGTCCATGGGGTCACAAAAAGAGTCGGACATGACTGAGCAACTGAACTGAACTGAAGGATCTAACAGCTGATACTTTGCAAAAGTCCCCTCAAGCAATCACTTCTGCCACCCTGATCTCAGACTCTAGCTTCTTCCCCACTTAGAGCAGGGGTCAGAAATCTTTTGCTGTGAAGGCTAAGCAATTATTTAGCACAAGTGGTCATATGGTCTCTCTCTCACTCAAGTCTGCCAGTCACATTACAGAAATGAATGGGCATGGCTGTGTACCATTAAAACTTTATTTATGAAAACGAGTATAGGGCAGATTTGGCTCAAGAGCTGTACTTTACTGACCACTGGCTGTAAGAAGTGATGGCAGGCTAATAAAGAAAAAGCAAAATAAAATGCACACTCTCCCATACGCACAAACTTGTCCAGTCTGGAAGCTGCTTCCAGGTGAAGGACAGACTACAAGAAAAAGAAAAATTACATATCTCATATATTCACCTATGACTTATTCACACAACAACCATTAATTAGGTACATACTATAAATGTGCCTGGAACCAAACAAAGCCTTGACCCCCTAAAGACCCAAGTCCAACAGAAGAAAAAAACAAAAATAACTAGAAAGAATGCACTGTGGTTATAGCCACAGACAATGGAATATTATTCTTCACTAAAAAGAATGAGCTAGTAGGTCATGAAAAGACAATGGGAAAATAAATGCATATTACTAAATGAAGCCAGTCTGAATAGACTAGCGTGATTCCAACTATATAACATTCTGCAAAAGGCAAAACTCTGCAAACAATAAAAACATCAGTGGTTCCCAGGGGTTGGGGGTAGGGGAGGGCAGAAAGGGATGAATAAGCAGAGCACAGAGTGCTCTTAGGGCAGTGAAAATACTCTGTATGATATCGATGATAGATACGTGCCATCGTGTATTGTGTGTGCTCAGCCGCTGAGTCACGTCCAACTCTGTGACCCCCATGGATTGTGGCCCACCAGGCTCCTCTGTCCACGGAATTCTCCAGGCAAGAATACTTCAGTGAGTGGTCATTTCCTTCTCCAGGGGAGCTTCTTGACTTAGGGATCGAACCGTGTCTCCTGAACTGACAGGGAGATTCTTTACCTCCAAGCCACCTGGGAAGCCTGTGTGGTATCATACATTTATCCAAACCCATAGAAAGTATAACACCAAGAGTGAACTTTGTTGTAAAGAATGAACTCTGGGTGATTATGAGGTATCACTGTAGGTTCATCAGTTGTAACAAATGTTATCATTCTGGTGGAAGATATTGATAATGGGGAAGGCTAGGTATGAAATAGATGGTTGTATCATCATCTCAATTTTGCTATGAACCTAATAGTACTCTAAAAGAAAGTCTATCTAAAACAAATAAAATAAAAATATATGCGGGGAATGAGAAAAGAGATCTGTTAGGAATATTGGTTGAGCAACCTTAAAAAGTAAAAATGCCAGTTAGACATCTGATACTATATTTTTGTTCCAATCATGATGGTTCTATTCCAATAAGTCACACTCTCTGGCCCTTTAATTCACAGACCTAGGCCCACAGTTTCAGGATTAAGTAGACTAGTTGCCTAAGTGGACCCACAGGGCTGAAGAAAGAAGCCTAAAGAAGGACCAAATTCTGTAATAACAATAGTAATAATGACCCCAAACAGCATCCTGCTTTGACCCTGTGGAGTCTCTCACTTTGGAGGTGTCTTGCCACTAGACATTCATGGAGAGAGCAAATCCGCATATTTTCATTCCTGTATCTTCAGGAACTAAATGCAGTATCTGGCAAGCAAAAGACACACAATCAGTATTAAGTATTAACATGAAGTGAATAAACTACGAATGATTTTAGTGACTACAGAAAAAAAGAAAAATTGAAAATGTTAGTCGCTCACTCATGTCTGACTCTTTGCAACCCCATGGACTATAGCCCACCAGGGAAGCAACTGCTTTAATATTAATCAGGTTGTTTCAGGAGAAGCTAAAAAACAGACAAATTAGGTCTGGATCTCCAGGAATGAATAAAATACACCATTTGGAGAAGATGGAGAAAGATATTACAGTAGAAGACACAGGAGATACAGGTGCAAGATTAATACATTAAAGAAACAAAAGATCAACACAGGTAGATCATGGGATAAAACAGTGAGAAAAGGAAGGAGATGAATTTAGAAAGTCAAGGCAAGTTGAGATGTACCTTGTACTTCTGAGAAATTCACAGATGACCTGGATGTGTGGCATTGTATCATGTAATCTGGAAACCATCATGGTCAGGCACCTGAATTTTTTGAAAGCCCAAATAGATCACTCTGGCTGTAGCGCAAACAGAAGACCAAAGAGCGGTGTGCTACAGAATGCTCAACAGAGCCGGTGAAAGATGGAAGGAGCTGCTGCTGCTAAGTTGTTTCAGTCGTGTCCAACTCTGTGTGACCCCATAGATGGCAGCCCACCAGGCTCCCCCGTCCCTGGGATTCTCCAGGCAAGAACACTGGAGTGGGTTGCCATTTCCTTCTCCACTGCATGAAAGTGAAAAGTGAAAGTGAAGTCGCTCAGTCCTGTCCGACTCTTAGCGACCCCATGGGCTGCAGCCTACCAGGCTCCTCCGTCCATGGGATTTTCCAGGCAAGAGTACTGGAGTGGGGTGCCATTGCCTTCTCCAGAAGGAGCTGACTGAACCAAAATAGTAACCAGCAGAATGGATGGGAGGGAAAGATCTGAGAGGCTTTTCCAAACTTGTGTAGACATTATTTCCTATCAGGTGGAAAAGAAAGAGCTCAAAGAGATTCTCCCCTTTCCTACCAACCAGATAGTGTCAGGAGTGACAGCCAGAGAAGCAAGCTTGGAACACAAAGATGAAGCTCAGTCTCTTGGGCCTATGTTGACTTTCAGGCATTTGGGGAAAGATAGGGAAGTATAGGTCTCAAATGTTTATTTAAGAGAGCCACCTACATGAAAACACTCAGTGTAAAAATACAATGCAAACAAGTACTAATATTTTTAATAAGTTTATGATGAGCTTGAGGAAGTGATTAAGATTGTGCATTTTCTTCTCAGCATGCCCTGCCATCATCACTGCCCGTTTGTGTGATAAATGGTAGTTGAAGCAGAGAATGGGCATTTAGTTTGGACTCTTTTTGAATGCTTTTACCAGGTGACTTCTTAGAATTGAAGGTTTCTAAGAGATTCATCAGGTTAACTCTGCAATGGCTTACAACTCTTTTAAAATTGATATAAGCAAGATATTCAGACATAATAATATAAGCAACTTTAAAAATGTAGAAGGAGGTGGGTTTCCCTGGTGGTCCAATGATTAAGAATCTGCCTTGCAATGTAACGGACACCAGTTCAGACCCTGGTCAGGGAAGATTCCACATGCAGAGCAACTAAGCTTCACACCACAACTACTGAAGCCTGCATGCCCTAAAGCCACAGCAAGAGAGGCCACTGTAATAAGAAGCCTGTGCACCCCAACTAGACAAAGCCTGCACACAAGAAAGACCCAGCACAGTCAAAAATAAAATTTTTAAATAGTTTTTTAAAAAAGATGTAGAAGGAGGGAATGAAAAATTGATGATTTGTTCCAAGAAACGCAGATATTCAGATGCCAACTAGGCTTGAACCTTCCAGAAGACATCAGCATGACCTCCACCTCCCCATTCCCTACTCCCTACCTCCCCCACCCACGTTGCTGAACTATTCCACAGAAAAAAATGTCACAGAGAAACAATACTATCCTAAAGCCTTAGGATGTATCTATATTCCTAGGTGGAATTTCTAGAAATGACAAGGTGAAAATTGCTGGCTGGGCTAAAAACTATGCCCTTGAAGATGACAGACTCCCTGGGTTTTTTGGACACAAATATATCAACCCTAGAACTAGTTTGATATTGCTGGCTTCTTGCCCAAGCTCCAGTTAATGTTTGAGTATTTCTAGTTCTATATAGGTACAATGTTCCTTTCCTTAAGTTGCTAAAACCAAAGCTAAGAGTCAGCCTAATTAAAGGAAAATTCATTTATTAAATCAAAAGCAACCAGGGACAAGGATGAACATCTTTCAGGCTATACAAGATAGTTGATTAGCTCTTTTCAGACTGCTATCAAAAAAAAAAAATCTGATGAGGGATAGATGAAAATGTTCTATATTATATTATTAAAATACATGTAGTCCCTCTATAATAAAAAAATACTTGGGGGTATATACTGATCTAGGTTTTAAGAATGAACAAAACAACAGCTTTGTACATGCTCAGTCGTGTCCAACTCTGAGACTACCGACTGTAGCCTGCCAGAGTCGTCTGTCCATGGATTTCCCCAGGCAAGAATATTGGAGTGGGTTATCATTTCCTCCTCCAGTGCATCTTCCCGACCCAGGGATCAAACTCCCATCTCCTGTGGCTCCTGCACTGGCAGCATTATTTACTATTGAGCCACTTGGGAAACACTAACGATAGCTGACTCGAATCCTAAACAGTAGTTGCTGCCGCTGCTATTTAGTCATGGAGTTGTGTCTAACATTTTGCGACCCTATGGACTGTAGCCCACCAGGGTCCTCTGTCCATTGGATCTCCCAGGCAAGAATACTGGACTGGGGCCATTTCCTTCTCTGGGGGATCTTCCCGATGCAGGAATTGCACCCAAGTCTCCTGCTTGGCAGGCAGATTCTTTACCACTGAGCTACCTGGGAAGCCCCAAACACTAGTTGCTGCTGCTGCTAAGTCACTTCAGTCGTGTCTGACTCCGTGCGACGCCATAGACAGCAGCCCACCAGGCTGCGTCTACCTCAGAATTCATGGTAGAAATAAAGGGGCAGATATAAGGTCTTCCTCAATAAAGGAAAAGACAAGGAAAACATACACACTGGGACTGAAGTTCTAGTACTATTCAATGTTAAAAGGGCAATGAAATTTATATTTCAAGCATTGTCTTTAACCACTGTAAGGCAGTCCAAAAATTATACTTTCTTTTTTCTATCTCACATGGAAGAGACACCAGCAAGGCTGGGACAGGACAGCAACAGAGGCCGTAGCACTGTCCTCACTTTGCACCTGATTGGACAAGAGGAGAAAGAAGCAGAGAAACAGAACTGTCTCTTTCTCAAAACCCAAATGATGGAATGACTTTTTCCCCCTTGTTTTCTTCAGATTAATCAATCGTTAAGGTATCATTCTAGGCAACTGCTGATTGGAGTTCTTAGCATTAGAACAAACTTAATACCTAACTAGAACCAGAATGATCATTGCTGATAATGGGGGGTTTGGGGAACCTCCCAGAAACTATTCCACTGATAGAGACCAAGAACAGAGGCAGGCCTTAGGAGACAGTTTTTCCTCAGTAAAACCATAGGTCCTTGGGAGCTATAAAAAATGATGCTTAATTCCACTGAGGGTCTCCTGGGCTGGGAATCTGCAAACTCAGCTGATGTGAATAGCTAAAGATAAGAGATCAGACTATTACCATTAGTGTTCCCAGGTAGCTTTTGTCTTGGTACAGGTCAGCTGAGAGCTCACAACTTGGGGTGCTAAAAATGCATGGAGTTGGGATATTCACACCAAAACAGGAGGAAGGAATGGATTGCTCTCAGCTCCCAGACTAATGAGACTTAAAGGAACTTTGTTCCTTCTGTAGAATCAAGTCTTTTGAGTGAATGGAGCTGGCTTCCAATCCCCCCAGAATAAGATAGAAATAAACATTTAGGGCTTCCCAGGTGGAGCTGGGGGAATGAATCCACCTTTCAAAGCAGGAGACATAAGAGATGAGGGTTTGATCCCTAGCTCAGGAATACCTGGAGTAGGAAGTGGCAACCCACTCCAGCATGCTTGCTTGCAAAATTCCATGGACAAAGGAGCCTGGTGGGAGTCCATGGGGGCAGCAAAGAGTTAGACATGACTGGGCACAACATTTTAGTTCTGCACAAGCTTGAATCCTCACCCTTTCTTCCTAGAGTCTGTTTACTTGTTCATAGTTCAATGGGTCCACAAGAGAATGCATCACAAACACTGAACTATATTTAAAAAGACTTTATAAGCAACAATCTATCCAGATTTTTTTTCAGTCAAGCACTTACTACTCCATATCAAGCATTTACTTGTCTTTTCCTCTTTATCACTGCAAGATTTGTAATTTGAGGGTTTTAGTTTTGATAAGAAAAAAACCTCAAAGCATATCTCAGAGAAACAGCACATAGTTACCATTTTAAATGAACCATTATCAATAAGGATTATTAGAAAGGATAAGATTAGGCAGGAAACAAATAAATCTGATATTAGACTATAAAGAAAACATCTTTCAATCCCATTTGTTTATAATTGCTAAGTGTTAAGCAATACTTGTAGACCTACTACTCACTTATTAATTTGGGATTTACTTGGAAAAATGATGCTTTCTTGCAAAACCTCCAACCAATTAATAGTAACTGAAACTGTAGTTAATATTAAATGGCATGTTGGTTTTTCTTTGGTAGCACAGACAAATAGTTTTTTGAAAGCTCTTGGTTTATATTTGAAAACCTCTATTTTTTTCTTTATATGAAGAGTCAGCTAAAGATGTTGACTCCACAGTTTTCATCAACAATGTTAATTTGCAACCACAAAACTACACTTTGACAGTGTTTCTTTAGTTTTGAACTGACAATGCTGTGGAGACGCTCTCTTGATCAACACCGAAAGGACAGAAGGAATGCTAATTTTTTGTTTTTCTTTAAATCTGTGGGCCCCTATTTCTCAAGAGTAACCCCCACCACTTGTTTTTGTTTTCACAAATAACCAGGTAACTGCATCCAGTATGCACATGTCCTCTAGGCAACTTAAGTTCAATGCTGCTCAAAACTGATGTTCAACTTTAGTATTATTAATTATCCTCTCTTAGCTGTAATTGAAATCATAATCACCTGAAAAGACTACCAATTAAAATATCCATTTGCCTATATGGAAAGTAGCTCCCCTAGAATATCCCAGAAATCTTTAGAAAGGAAAAAAAAAAGTTCCTTAATCTCATCTTGCAAACAGAGGCTGAAATTATACCAAGCAGGTCACGGACAGGGTCAAGAAAAACAGAGGTCAAGAAAGAACACTCAAGCTTACTTTTAACCTCAACCCGAAGGGATTTTTAAAATCACACAAAATCTCTTTTTTCTCAGTCTTCGTTAAAAAACAAACTTCAGCAGGTAAAAGACCTTTCCCAGTGTGGGCTTCGGAGCCACCACATGCACAGAACAGAGAAAAGCACGCAAAGCCGCTCTCCTTACCTGAGATGAAAGCAGTGCACCAGCTTTGTTACTATTATAACCATCTTTCCCAGGTCAAGGGCGCGGAACGCCCGGGTGACAAGAAGTGAAGAGCGGCGCCGAGGCTGAGCCGCCGCGGCGAGAACCTTCTCAGGGCGCTGCTTCCCCGGCACAGCTCCTCTCTCGGGCTCGGAAGAGCAGCGGCTCGCACTCTCCTGTCACCGGGAAGCGCGGCTTGTCATTTCCGCTGGATCACCCAGCAGCTGCTACGAGCCTCGGGCTGAAGCGCGGGCGCGTGGACAGGAGCGCGAGAGTGCGCTGCGGGGCCGGCAAAGCGGCTGCAGCTGAGGCTCCGGCAGCGGCACGTTACTGGGCAGGGAAGGTCAGCTCTCCAGGAGCCAGGATCAGCTACCCCTCGCCTCTCCGAGCTCCGCGTGGGCCAAAGCCGGCTGCGAGGGCGGAGCGGCCCCAGCTATGGAGCGTGCTCCCCTCCGACGAGGGTCTTGCACGCGGTGACCTTTTGCCTGATCTGAGAACCAAGAGGTGGGCCACGGGTGAGATTTAGTGGAGGTAATTTTTCTCGAAAAGGGAGATGAACTTCTCCCTATCCGCCTTTGAAAGAAAGAAAGAGGGGAGGAAGGGAGGGAGGCCTCCTATGATGTTCTTTGCCAAGATAAGCCAAATCGAGGGTGGGAGGGAGAGTGGGTGGGAGGTGGGGGGCGGGGGGGGTCCTAAAATGTTCTTTGCCAAAATGAGCCAAATCCAGAGAGGGGAGGGAGGTAGGTTGGGGGTATGGGAGGTAGGAGCGAGGGATTTGGGGGTAGGCAGATGAACACATTGCACTGCGCTTAGCACATATTTCTGATCGGTAGGTTGATGGAGATGTTTGGATGCTATCAGTGACGTTTAGTCTTTAACTGCTCTTCCTGCACCATCAGGTTGCCTCTGGGGTCAAGTACGTGGTCTAGGGAGTGAAGGGCTTTTAATCCTAGCAAATCACTGATTATCTCAAGGATTAGGTGTGGAATTGCCTGTGTTTGAAAAATCTAGACAGCTGTGCTATGAATTAATTGATCTCTACACAAGTGAAGTCTGCCTACAGATAATTACTTTAAAAAACAAGCGTTTTATAAATGTGCAATTTTAAAATTTAAATGTTAACACGCATTATAATAACATTTTGAAGTTTCAGTCTTTCAGATGGCAAGCTCAGTGAAAGCAGGGAATGTTGCTGATTCGTGAATCCTTTTACCTGGGCTTGGTGAATGGCAAACGCTCATAAATGCATGTGTGTGACAGTGAACTGTGGGTTTGGTAGTTAATCTGTAAATGGCACTTTCAGGAAGGCTGAAGTTCTTGAATTTGGTGTGAATTTTATTCTAACTCGACCTCAGTTTGCCTTTTTAGCCCAATGACACAAATTTTTGTCATAAGTGTCCAAATGCATAAGCACATTGGCTTTTAACTAGGATTTTCCTTTTGTGTTGCTGGGTGTTCTGTTTTCCTCTCTTTCAGGCCAAGAGGCGTCAAATCCAGAGCATATTCTCTCTGCTACTATTGATATCAGGGACATTGACTGTCCATGTTTGCAGATCACACCATTATTTAATTTTGAAAAATTACTAGCTAATCAGTTCTGGCTAGTAGACTAGCCAGTGGAGGGTGGAGGGTGAATCCAAGAGGATTTCATGGCTGAAGTGGAACTAAAACCTGAAAGCTGGACCTGTGGGAGTCTGGACAGGAAATAGGCCTGAGCTGGGAGTCAGATGTTTCTTGAATCCTTGGTGCAGCCTTGACCTATTGATCCAGTCCGTAGGTCAGGAAAATTCTACCTCCCCACCCCATATCTG
Organism: Budorcas taxicolor; assembly: GCF_023091745.1. Lineage (NCBI taxonomy): Eukaryota > Metazoa > Chordata > Mammalia > Artiodactyla > Bovidae > Budorcas > Budorcas taxicolor. The sequence goes on from NC_068918.1 coordinate 59,465,695, forward strand.
TCTCTCTTCTCCATCTCTCTCTCTCCTTCTCTTCCTCTCTTTTCCTAGTCCTCCATTCTCTGACTGCTTTCCACACTCCCTTTAAGACTCAAGTGCTGTTGGACTCTAGAGCCCTAACCCCTTGCCCCGTCAACCCCCTCACCCCCAAACCTCCAACTCCCTCACCCCTCCAACCCCCTGACCCCCCACTCAGCCCCCTCATGCCCCACCCTCGACTTCCCCCACTCCCACCTCTCCAAAGCATATTTTTATCTCACACTTTCTGGATTGTTTTTAACTAAATCAGGCCCTACCTACCACCAGCTGTGAATTCCTTAAGATTAGGGACAACACTGGCTGTTTCCATCTATACAGTTGTAAACATCTCCACAATTACTGGTCTTCACCTGTTTTCAGTTTAGATTAAGGCACAGGTGGGAGTCCTAACTCTGGTGACCAATTAGAAAATTGGTGGAGTTAATTTAGGGACATTTTCTAGAAGTGATTCTAGTTGGATAAATTAAAATTTCAGTGTAACCAAATCAAATATTTCATAACTGGGAGGGAAGACACAGAACTTTTTGTGCAGACCAGATAGATACAAATAATCAGGGTAACACTGTTTATTTAATCCCTGCCTTGGCCATCTGATGCAGAGTTAACTCACTGGAAAAGACCCTGATGCTGGGAAAGATTGAGGGCAGGAGGAGAGGCGGCAACAGAGGATGAGATGGCTGGATGGCATCACTGACTCAGTGGACATGAGTTTGAGCAAACTCCAGGAGATGGTGAAGGACAGGTGAGCCTGGTGTGCTGCAGTCCATGGGGTTGCAAAGAGTTGGACACGACTGAGCGACTGAACAACAGCAAATCCCTGCTTCTTGATCCCAAACTGAAACAGAAGAGGAAGCAATTATTCTCTTACCTTGGGCCCTCTGGACCCACTCATTTTATTTCATAGCAAAGATTCCTTATACCATCATCCTCATTCATCTCCTACAAATTTTTGCTATTCATTAACTTCAGTAAAGCTGGTTCTCAAAGGTTACCCGGGGTATCCAAATCATCTGAGCCAAGAATTTGTTTTGGTGACATAGCCATCGTTTCTTTAGCACTTTATGCTCTTCCAGGCACAGCTAAATTCTTTACAAAGATCACATTGCATTGTCACACAAAGCATCTTTTAATAGTACTTACCACAATTTTATATTTTGAACTTACAGTGTATAACTATGTTTGCTGAGGAACAAAAGAAAACAGGCACAAACAATCATTGGTCATGGATATGGATAGACTATTATCATCTCTGATGATGAAACCAAGGCTTTGAGAGCTCAAGAAATAGAACTACAGGTGGAACCAGGTTTGAAGTCCATGTTGTCAAGTGTCAGAGTTCATCAGAGCGTCACCAGTGGAGACTGCAACCACTCTTTCAGAATCCTGAGCCTTGCTGAGATAGAGGAGCCCAAAAGGAAGCAGAAAGATTCCACCTGGAGAAGGTCAGAGTTGTCAAGAGTCAGCACTGTCCAAATGAAGAGTGCAGATGGAAACCGTGGGTCTTTAGTGAGTATCACTGAACTGACCTATTTACCAATGCCTACCTTTACCTCACCTATTGGAATGTGAGCTAAAGAAATATGTTTAAAGTCACTTTATTGGTTTTGATTATTTAATAAAATTAGTTTTAGTTTTTTTCTACAATATATTTTTTTGCCACATGTGGCATGTGAGATCTTAGCTCCCTGACCAGGAATTGAACCTTCCTCCTGCAGTGGAAGTGCCGTGTCTTAACTGCTGGACACCAGAGAAGTCCCTAAAGTCACTTTAAATTGGGTTTCCTTGTGGTCAAAAGCCTCCTGAAATAAGCTTGTTTCAATTTCTTATTCAAAATGTTAAAATGACTAAGAATTAACTCAGTGTCTTAGCATAGCATGTGAGTACTTTCTGTCACACTCAGCCATGCATTTTATATTCTGGCTGAGCTGGACTGCTTGCTCTGACCATATCCTTTGCTGTCCTGCAGTCCACTCTGCCTTCCTCCTGCACTTTCTCCTTAGTTCTGTTTGCCATATACTTGTGCTGTGGTTAGTCGCTCAGTTGTGTCCGACTCTTTGCCACTCCATGGGGTTCTCCAGGGAAGAATACTGGAGTAGGTTGCTATGCCCTCCTCCAGGGGATCTTCCCAACCTAGGGATCAAACCCAGGTCTCCTGCACTGCAGGTGGATCCTTTACTGTCTGAGCCACCAGGGATGCCCATGTCATACACAAAAGTCTCTTCCTTACTGAATGATAAACTCCTTAAAGGCAGGAATTGGCTTTATCTTTGTGTTTCACTGTATGTTTCTTGTTGTAGAGTCCATGTGGAGATTATGTTACTGCACTGAATTCTACAATGTGTTACCTCAAACTTCTGTGTTAGTAACTCCTTACCCAGGTAGCTCAGGCTTCCCCAGTGTCATAATGGTAAAGAATCCACCTGCCAATGCAGGAGATGTGGGTTTGATCCCTGGGTTGGGGTCAAGAAGATCCCTTGGATATGGAAATGGCAAGCCACTCCAGTATTTTTGCCGGGGAAATCCCATGGACAGAGGCGCCTGACGGGCTACAGTCCATGTGGTCACAAAAGAGACACGACTTAGCAAGTAAACAATAAACTCCTTATAAAATAATAAGGATAATGCCCTCCTCAATTCCATGAGAACTTGCTCTTGGAAGATGTAATATGCTATTCTGTGATTCATATTTTTTTAAATTTTTAATAATTTTAAAAAGGTTAACTTAGTCTTACTCCTGTGGGCCTGTGTGTTTCCACACAGAAGTTCTATTCTAAACTTCAGAGTCCCTTGTCAGGCGATAAAGTGGAGCATTGGTTGTTTTACACTCCCTTTTCCTCAAACTTAAGCCCCACAGACAATGGATTATCAAACTTTTGAGTTAAATTTATAATGTACTTCAATTCTTGACTGGGAAAATAATTTTCTCTTGCTTGATACAGGATTTCTTCAACATTCATTTTTAGGTGAGATGTGTTGACCTAAAACAAACAGACTGCCAGATATTTCTCCAGGAAAGATAGAATTTATTCAGTATCAGCAAGAATTGTTATGTATTATTGTTAATTTAGAATCAATAATTATGGGTAAGATATAATAATAGTGTTTGTAAGTTAGAGCCCGACAAGGAGATGGAAACCCCAGAGTAACTTGTAAAGGGAAAGCTTAATATGAAGAATTCTTCACTGTTTTCAGAGAAAACTAGTGAAAAGGGATCAAAAGAGTTCTAAAGAATACCCCGAGGATGAAGAAGTATCCAAGGAAGGAGACTCTTCCCAAGACTGTGACTCATTTCTCTGTGAGGTAGTTGCTGCCCAATGGATAATGGAGAGGTTTCCTGAGTGCCCAGGCCAGCACTGGTCCATCCTCAGCAAGCCGAGGTCATGAACAGTGGGGGCTGGGACTCCTGAGCTAGAAGGCTTCTGCGGTGATGCTAATAGGCTGAGGCTAGCTGGTAGGACACTGCCTGCTGGGAGGCTACCTGGGGAAGCTGCTGTTGAACTGGCTGGGCAGCTAGTTGGATACTGGCTGGACTTACCAGAAAATTGCCAGGAAGTCACCAGCAAGAGGTATTGAACTCTCTGGGCACCCACAGAACCCAGCTAAATCCAGCCGTGAGGCTGTAAAATGAACTTGCAGATGTGTAGGTAGCTGGAAAGACTATAGAACACTCCAGAAGCTGCTGCCTGGAGATGATGAGATGCCAGTAAACTCAGCTAGCATGACTCCAGAACTCACCTACAAACTGCTTTGGGAGGTACTGCTGCAGTTACTGCTGGAAATGCTATTGGGGCTGAAAAGACTTCTACAGGAGTGCTGCTGGAAGTCACTGAAGGTGAGCTCCACTGGATGTCCTGCATGTTAGCCCAACATTTCAGGAGAAAGAAGGCACACAGAAGACACACAATGTGCCACACACACAGAAGGTACAACATCGCAGGAGAAAGAAGACGCACAGGAACCAGGAAGAGGCAGCCCCACCTCCTGCAGTGTCCCTCCAGCGCCCTCTATTGACCAACGTTAATATCATGCCATCTGGAAGGAAATAATTTCAGTATCACAAGCAGGCAAAGAACAATGGTTTTGGAGTTGAGAATCAATACACTAATAACTGACTTGCACTGTGCTTTTGTCAAAATCACTACTTTATATTAAGATTATCTCTTTACTCATTTGTCTCTTCCACTAGCAGATGATATGCAAGGGTTTCAAAGGTAAGGAAAATCTTTATGCATGGCATAGACTTTGGTGCATGTTATATATTTAGTAAACATTTATCAAAATGTGGTACTACATTAAATAAATATTGCATCCTGCACTGAAAGGCTCACTTGGTCTGACAAGCCCTAGGTATGCCCAAGTTTATTTGACATGAAGGGAGTTATTTTTTTTATCGCCATCATTTACGCAAAGAAGGAAAATTACCTTAGTGGCAGTTGACACACTGGATATCTGTAGAGTCACTATTTTCTGAAAATGAACTTATTTTAGTTCCTTGAATGTTTGCTTGAGGTTGACTGAGAAAATCCTCCATGAATCACTAGGATTAAAAAAAAAAATCCCCCTTCTTTTGAGAGGAAGAATATTCTACAAAAAAATATATTGAGGGAAAAGAGCAAATAGACTAGTAAGCTGAAAGATGCCCATTTTACAGATTTTAGTAAAATAGAAAAAATAAGAACAACTCATATATAACAGAAGTTGTGTGCTTCAGTATGCATTAACAAGACCCACTTCTGTGACATTCTGACTTAAAGACTGAATTTCATCTCATGTTGAAGATATCTGCACTGAATGAGTTTGGGAGTTGAATAAAGAGATGAATTTATTTAGTTGATATCAAGTATCAAGTCAATGCTTTGTGTAGGATAGAAATCAAAGTATAGTTAAAATATAGACTTAGCTACTACAACGAGACCCCCAAAAAGATAGAAATCAATTTCTTCCTCATGCTACACCTGTAAGGTGGGCTCTGCTTCATAAAGTCCTTTGGGAAGGAGCTCAGGTTTCTGCTTTCTTGTTGGTTGGCCATTACTTGGGATGTCATCTTGCCTCGCAGTAGAAGACAGCTCACTGGCAAAAATTTAGCCCAAATTCTCCTGTAGCATTGGTTAGGGACAGGAGGAAGAAACAGAAGTTTTGGCCATGAGTTTGTCCAAAGGTATGAATCATCTGTCCAAAGTGACTGTTTTTATCAAATCCAGTGGCAAAACAAGGACATCTTTATTTTCCTGGAGCAGCCATGTTTTAAAATTTCAGTAAAGACACTCTATACTAGTTTTGCCTTGGGCAGCACCTCCCAGTTCCAGCCCACAGAGAAGAGAGTGAAAGCAGAGGGTGATTCCCTTGAAGGAAATGATGTTGAGGTTGTGCTTACCCTGAGACCCACTGACTGGAACATAGTCATGTAGTCACAATTTTCTGCAAGGTAAAGTGGGAAATGTGGCCGCTAACAAGAAGGGGTTTTTACTATCAAAAACAAGGAAGAATAGATACTGAAAGTTAGCAGTCTCTGCTACACTAAGACACTCTATTCTGAGATAATTAAAATGTTTACTCAGTTTTAAATACCTTTTATTTAGGAATATGTTGAATCTGCTGTAATAATAACATTGATTAATATTAGCTATAAAATAGTGTTAACTATTCTGAATATGTTAAGGGCTTAGATAGAGGATCAATGTCAGCCCTCATAGTTTCAGTTACTTTGTTTTATTAAATTGATATATAGGCTGCTAAAAAGATGATCATTCACCTTTAATAAACAAACTGGTAGCTAATGTGCCAAGAAACAAGAAAATACATGAAAAAATGGGGAGAGGAAAATGAAATAACAGAAATTTCTAAAGAAATATATGGAGTAGGAGCAGAGGTACAAAACTTAATTGAAAAGGCAAAAATTATTAAACAACAGCAAAAAGAATACCAATAGCCTTGGAGGAAGGACAGAAACATCATTAATGTTTGAAAATGTCATCTGGGATAAACCAGAGATATGAAGAGCAGGAGTAGAGATGCAAGTTGAAATCACACTGTGATACACTCACTGAAGAGTATGGTAATGACAGGAATAACCACAATTGAAAACATAAGCTATTATATGACAATATTTTACAACAGTACATATCATGGATTTGATCCCTGGAGGAGGAAATGGCAACCCACTCCAGTATTGTTGCCTGGAAAATTCTGTGGATATAGGAGCCTGGTGGGCTACAAGTCCATGGTGTTGCAAAGAGCCGGACACAACTGAGCATGCACGCATGTACGTTTTACAGTACTATGCAAACAAATTTGAAAAACTGAGTAAAATAGATGATCTTACAGAAATTTAAAAATAATTGACCCCAGAAGAGATATAAAACCTAAACAGATGAGCAGCCTCATAAGAAACACAGGAAGCAATCAGAGAAACCTCAAATAAAAAGTTGTTTTGTGGATGACTTTTTTCAAATGTTTCTAGTACCGAGAATGTCAATGTAATATAAATTGTTTCAGGGACAGAGAAGAAGGAAGGCATCTGTATCCAGAGAAACAGAACCAACAGGATGTGTACATTAGTCAGCTCAAGCTGCCATACCAAAATATCATAGACAGAATGGCCTAACCAGCCGGAGGCTGGAAGGCAGAGACCAGGCTGCCAATGGGATCAGGTTTTGGTGAGGGCTCTCATCCTAGTTTGCAGATAGCTCCTTTCTCACTGTATTCTCACATCATAAAGGGAGCAAATTCTCTGGTGTCTCTTCTTATAAAGGACACTAATCTCATCATGAGGGCTCCACCCTCATGACCTTGTCTAAACCTAATTACTTCCAAAGGCCTCATCTTCAAATACCATCATATTGAGAGTTAGTGTTTAAACATATGAATTCTGGGAGTGCAATTTCAATCCATAGCAATTTGTGTGTACATATTGAGAGAGAAAATATTAATGAAAAAATCCTAAAGAAAATATTAACATGTTGAATTTAACAGAGGTCAATAGGAAATATGTTTAATTCCAAGAGTAGATTGAAGGACAAAAAAAATAAACATGTGATTGTCATGGTAGAGCCTGGTAGAACCATCTTTTCTGGTGAAAGTAACTGAGAGAAGAGGACCTTTACCTGAGAACATGGGAGAAATCCCTGAACTGAGGGGTCTGGAGAAGAGGACTCCTAAATTATATGTGTGACCTGATGCAAATCAAGCTTACACCTGACCTGACCTACAGAACAGACTAAAAGAAGCACAGCAGAGGTTTTGGGAACTGAATTATGATATAAAACAGTACCCAGTTCCCAGACTGGCACACAAAGGGTGCATGTGCAGGGCAGACACACACAGCATAGCAAAGCTTTGAAAACTGAACTGCCAATGGAACCACAGCCCACAGATTGCAAGGTAGAACTTTCAGTCTGAATGTTGACTGATTGCTAACATCATCAACATTCTCCACGGGATTTTAACAGGATCCAGAGTCTCACAACATGATATTCAAAATGCCCATGGTACATTTGAATTTACAAAAAATTACCAGAAAAATATGACCACAACTTAAAGGAAAAGCTAATCAACAGATGCCAACCCTGAATCAACCAGATGTTGGAATTATCAAAACTACTACTTGGGAATCAAAGACTGGAATAGTGATGTATGCAACAATGTGGATGAGTCTCAGTTTTATATGTTACATATAAAATAGGGTACGTTCTTTGTGATTCCATTTATATGGCAGTCTGGAAAACTACAGAGATGGTGAACAGAGCAGAGGTTGCCAGTGGTTAGGAGTATGGGAAAGGACTGATTATAAAGGAGGGGCAAGATGGAAACTGCCACTTTGATGGCAGTTTGACTCCATGTGTTTGTCAGTAAGTAGAATGAACTTCTTGTGTAAATTTAAAGTAAAAGTTAAAAATACTCTAAAAACTTATTCTTTCCTCCTTCTGGGTAATGCTAATATTACCCAGTATTTTCATATCACCTTGGTTTTATAGCTATGAATTGGTCATCATATTTCTTATTCTTTTTTATATTCAACTTTTTTAAGATTTACCAATATGTAAAATGGTTTTTTCCTTCTTGCCTCTCCTTCCTTTCTGCAATACTCTTCTCCCTGAAATAGCGATACTTCGCTTAATAGTTCATTCAGCAACATTTAACTAAATTTACTCATTATTAACCCTTTAAATTGATCTCATATTTGAATGATAGCTTATCTGGATATAATACCTAGATTCTTAGTTATTTTCTTATGAATATTATAACTATATTATTTCATTGTCTTCTTGCAGCTATTGATGCTATTTATGGTGAGAGTTGGACCATAAAGAAGGCTGAGCACTGAAGAATTGATGCTTTTGAACTGTGGTGATGGAGAAGACTCTCAAAAGTCCCTTGGACTGCAAGGAGATCAAACCAATCAATCCTAAAGGAAATCAACCCTGAATATTCATTGGAAGCTTCAATACTTTGGCCACCTGATGTAAAGAGCCAACTCATTGGAAAAGACCCACTGCTAGGAGAGACTGAGGGCAGGAGGAGAAGGGGGCGACAGAGAATGAGATGCTTGGATGGTATCACCAACTCAATGGACATGAATTTGAGCAAAATCCCAGAGATGGTGAAGTACGGGGAAACCTGGCATGCTGCAGTCCATGGGGTCTCAAAGAGTTGGACATAACTGAGTGCCTGAACAGCAGCAACAAATGTTACTTATCAGTCTGTATATTTTTGTGCCTCATTGCTTAATATCTCCTTTCTATTTCTGATTTTCAGTAGTTTAAGCATGTAGCTTTGCTATCCTCCAGACTTACTTGTTTAGCCTTTGAATCTTAGATTCCTAACTTTATTAAATTCTGGAGAGTTCTGTGTTTATGCATGCGTGCTCAGTTGCTTCAGTCATGTCCAACTCTTTGCGACCCCATGGACTGTAGCACACCAGGATCTTCTGTTCATGGTATTCTGCAGGCAAAAATACTGAAGTTTCCATTTCCTTCTCCAGGGGATCTTCCTGATCTATGGATCTAACCCACGTCTTGTGTGGCTCTTGCATTGGAATGCAGGTTCCTTACCACTAGCGTCACCTGGGATGCCCTCTTCTATGTTCGTATCATTTACAAAATTTGCCTCTCTTCTAATCTCGTTAATGTCTTCTCATGGTGTACCAGTTACACATATGTTGAACCTTCTCATTCTATCCTGCATGTCTGTTCATTTCTTTTTCACGTTATTTATTTATTTTTATCGTATTGTCCATAGTTTTCTCAGTAAAATCTACCAATGCACTAACACTCTTTCTATATTCATATAATCTTAAGTTTAACATATTCAACAATTGTTAAATTCTAGTGACTATATTTGGAGAAGGCTATGGCACCCCACTCCAGTACTCTTACCTGGAAAATCCCATGGATGGCGGAACCTGGTAGGGTGCAGTCCATGGGGTCGCGAAGAGTCAGACACGGCTGAGCAACTTCACTTTCACTTTTCACTTTCATGCATTGGAGAAGGAAATGGCAACCCACTCCAGTGTTCTTGCCTGCAGAATCCCAGGGACGGGGGAGCCTGGTGGGCTGCCATCTATGGGGTCGCACAGAGTCGGACACGACTGAAGCAACTTAGCAGCAGCAGCAGCAGCAGTGACTGTATTTCTTTTGGAGAAGGAAATGGCAACCTACTCCAGTATTCTTGCCTGGAGAATCCCCATGGATAGGAGAGCCTAGTGGGCTACACTCCATGGGATCACAAAGAGTAAAACACAACTTAGCAACTAAACCACCAACCACCATATTCAGTAACTTAAATTCTAGTGGATATATTTATTTTCTACAAATTTATTTTTTCTTTTTAAAATTTGCTTGGCAGTTTTCATAGTAACATATCTTTCTCATGTCCTTGTTTGTTTAGTTTATATACTTTATTTAACATGTTTATTTTATTGTGTCTGATAATCTTGTTCTTGGAGGTGGGATCCAATCATACCTTTTTTTCTCTGCTGATCTTTTTCAGGGTAGATTTTTTTTCCATGTATGTCTTAGATTTTTAGAATGTGAGCTTATCTTCCTAGGATTTATGTGTGGTAATCCTATGTAATTTGATTTAAGGTATCCTAGGATTGTAACTAGTCTAGGTTCATATTTATGTTAATTTATTGGTATGTAGTTCCCAGACTTACAATGATAATGTCAATTCAAACCTCAAAATTGTGTGATCAGGTCTATGATCATAAATTTACAACGTTACTAACTTTTTTCAACAAAAGCCTTGGCTGAGACCAAAAGTTTTCCTTCTCACCTTCCTATGTTAGGGACAGGTAACTTTTAGTTTACCTTTTCCATATGTGTAAATAATTTCTAACTGCCTATCTTTTTGTAGGCTCAATTCCCTACATGCCATTTCAGCATGGATTTATGCTCAGTTAATTTCCAAGCCTCTGGTTCATCAGGATTCACACACCCCTCTTTGAAAGACATTTTTTTTCATTCAGTTTCCTTTCTTTCCTTTGTGTCCTCTGGAGACTTCCCCCACTTTCTTGTGAGTGTAGCTGTGTATGTTAAAATAATGTTTGCTGTCTTTCATTTATAATTTCTGTAATTTTGCATTGAAAAGCTTTTCACTTACTGTCCTATTTTCAGAAAACCTTTTCTCTTTTAAGATGATATTAAACCACATTAATTTGTCCACAGCTTTACAAACTCTTTCAAAATATTTTGGTATTAATTTTGAAGGCATTTTTAATAGCTTCAGATCAGGACAAGATTATACAACATAGCCAATAAACGGTTCATGTGAAAAGACTAAAACCCTAGATTAATAAACAATGTAGCAATCTAGGATTTTTGCAACCGGTTTCTTTGAAAGAAAACTGAATACAGAAATGGTCAGAGTAATATGATTGTGTAAATTACTTGAATTCTTCTCAGGCAAAATCCTTCATTACGAGATCTTAATTCTAACAAGATAACTGGCACAGAAATTTGAAGGTCTAGTGTGCAAATCAGTGGTTCTGGATGTTTGCTGTTCATCAGTTCTTAGAGACATAAAAATGATTTACCTCAATGCTGGCAGGGCTGCAAGGAAAAGGGTAAATGCTTTTATGGCTGATGGTAATATAAATGGGTGCCATTTTTCTAACCATCAAGAAGGTAATATGTAACAAGATCTTAAAAATACATTTATATCATCTGACAAAAGAATGCTACTCCTGACTATACATCTTTCTCCTATTTTCTTAGAAGTGTTCAGTGGTGTCTATGTGTAAAAATCAGTAGAACCTAATTATTTTTATTAATAAAATTGATGTAATGAGTAAAACTTATGTCAATTTTATTAATAAAAATAATTAGGTTCTACTGAATTTTGTTTTTAATGCATTTATTATACATTGCTGATTTTTTACACACAGATACCACTGAACACTTCTATGAACATAAAGATATATAATTCAGGTGTAGGATTCTTTGGCCAGATGATATAAATGTATTTTTAAGATCTTGTTACATATTACCTTCTTGATGGTTAGAAAAATGGCACACATTTATATTACCATCAGTCATAAAGGCATTTATTAATAAAATTGGTATAACTTTTAAATGAGTAGAACTTAAAAACATGACAACAATTGAAGCTAAAGTAAAAAAGGAAGATAGTTTACCGGCCCTCATTATCATGACCTGGCCTTTTCCCCTTCTTAAAAAAATATGTAATCTGATTTCTTTTCTATGATTTTTGTTTAGCTGAAATGATAAGTATTATAACTGATTTATTGAACACTTAGAAGATTAGCACATATCTCTATTCATTAACAGATGTTTAAATAAACTTCTCTAAAGTAGGTGAAATGAGATAACTATTAAGGCATCATGTGCTAAACAGTAAACAAGGCATTAGATAGTCATGATAAAGTAATAGAGTATAATAGCAACTGATATTTTATTGTTATGATTCCGAAGACAAACTGTCCTCAAACTGAGGTGACCTGTGGTCCTATGTCAAGAACTGCCCTGCACCCACAGGTGAGAGTTTTCTGGTACCTCAGAGTGTCCTTCAAGTTACAATTTCTTCCCATCTAAATTCATGTGTAACAACAGGGAAGGAGAAAGGATTTCACAAAGATAATTGTGGCACATTTTCTTCAGGCCCTTGAGAACTATTACCTAAATATGACTTGCAAATAAAGCACAGAAACACTGGCTTGAGATGACTCTGAGTTTCTAGTAGTAGTTAAGAGAATTCCAATCCAAAACAAAACACAGTTGTAGCACTTTCTTTTCCCATACACATTTTATCGATGCTACCTTTTTAGGTGTGAATCCTTGTATGGAGCAGTAGGGTACATATTATGATTACTATTAACACAACTGAACACACACACATATGATTACTATCACTATTACTATTACTATGTGCTGTGCTGTGCTGTGCTAAGTTGCTTCAGTTGTGTCCAGCTCTGTGTGATCCTATGAACTGTAGACCTCCAGGCTCCTCTGTCCATGGGATTCTCCAGGCAAGAATACTGGAGTGGGTTGCCATACCCTCTTCCAGGGGATCTTCCCGACCCTGGGATCCAACCCACGTCTCTGACCTCTTCTGCATTGGCAGGCAAGTTCTTTACCACTAGTGCCGCCTAGAAAGCCCTACTATACTACTACTACTATTATTGTTATTGTTAGTTATTGAGGTGTGCACTGAAATCCAAACTGACTAACCTTTCCCTGTCTGGGGTTTGAATCTGCAGTGGAGCTGTAACACATAGGAAAGGAAGCCCCATGAGTCATTTCAGATACAGATGTCTCTGAGTTCTCACTAAAATGCATTATTAGTATCTGTTTCCAGGAGCACATATCTTCCTTCATAAATACTTTCCAGATGTGTTCCTCTTGTTTGTAATATAAAAATACACTTATTTCAAAAAAAAAATTACCAATAGTGTAACATTTTAACTAAAAATGATCTAGTACTATAATTTATTAAAAACTCAAAATGTAAAACCAGCTATAGACACAATCTGTAACTATCACACACCCCTGCAAATTAGATGTATAACCCTTTTTGCAGCAGAATGCAAATACTTAACCCATTCTGCATCTTGAGTTTCAACACATTCTCTCTCCCCATCTAACAAACTTGCCATGCATCCTGTAATTTTGTCCCTGTGTTTCTCAATCAGTTTCATCTCTCCTGACTCAGAACTTTGGCACACCTTTATATTTTTGTGTCATAACCTTGTATTGAATTATTATGTTCTCCTTAGGGTTACTCCTCCAAGTTCAGGCTAGCCCTCTATGTTTCTCTAAACACAGGTGGCATTTGTTCATTCAGTAAACTGAAGGACTAGTCTAACATCTATGTAAGAAGTCATCAAAGGCACTGCTACATTCCACATAGCTGGGCAACTGTTTCTTACCCACACAGGATAAGACAGCAGGCTTGTTCCCATACCAAGACATAGAAGTCTGGAAGAAGGTGTGACCTCTGAAAAATGGGCCAGTTAGAAGATGTAAGCAGACTAGGTACTGAAGCTTGCAGATTTTATTCTCCATTCCTAGGATTCTGAAAGCCATTTTTCAAAACCAATGAAGATCATTTAGTATAAAACCTGGGAACTTTACTTAAAAGGTAGAGCTTGCAGTCACTTGAACAGGACAGAATAAAAACAGGTGCCCCCACCCCGATCCTCATCTTTCATGGCACAAGCAAAACTGGATGGAGCTTTAGTCTCCCAACCTCCAGATCAGCACTCTCGTAAGCCATGCCAGCCCCATCTTGGGTTCACCCGAGTCAGGGATTCTGACCTGCCCCAGCCTTAAAAGGAGCACCTCCAGGCCCACGTGGAATTTAGCAGTGGTCCAGTCCCAGCCCTGGCTCAACTTCTTTTCTTGATTTCCTTTCTTCCTAAGGCAGGAAAGTGGAATGGTTTTCTTTAGGAAATTTCTGAGGCCCAGGGAAAGTCCTAGAAATACCAACATCAGAGGTTCCACAATTAAGTGGCCCAGTTAGATCACCTGGTGATGAATCTCACAGTTAACACACCTCACTCATGGACCCAGAGCTTCCAATCACCCCTCCCTCTACAGTATACACAGACAAGTAGATATTAAGATATTAACAGGCATCTCAGAAGGCCCTCTAATATAAAAGATATAGATCCAAAAGAAAGAAAAACAGAAAGAAGCCACTTAGGAGAAAAATATATTAAGTAGGAAGAAAGAAAAAAAGTCTACCATTAATATCTTCAACAGTGAATAGTTTTATATAGTTTTAATAATGTAGAACATTGAATGCCAATCCAACATATCAAGCCAAAATTATGATACAACTTTATTGGGAAAAGGGTGGTTGACACACACACACACATATAGAGAGAGAGAGAAGGAAAGGGAGTTAAGTCCTCACCTTTCCTAGTGGAAAGTCAATAGAAAATGCTTAAAATTGAAAAAATATAACAATACAGCTTATTATTTATTAGCTAAATACCTGGGCTTCCCTGGTGGTTCAGTGGTAAAGAATCTGCCTGCCAATGCAGGTGATGCAGGTTCAATCCCTGGGTCAGGAAGACCCCCCTGGAGGAGGAAATGGCAACTCACTCTAGTATTGGAGAATCCCCAGGGACAGAAAGCCTCATAGGCTACAGTCCGTGGGGTTCCAAAGAGTCAGACACAACTTAGCATCTGAGCACAAGCACCTAAATTATCAGCTAAAATTGCTGATGATTGCTCCCTCTAGGGAAATGAAGGAAGGATGAGTAGGAGACCAGTGTTGTTTTTCTTAACAAATTTTGTGAAATCTTTTGCTACTTTATATACATGTGTGACCTCAACATTTTTTTTTAATTTAAAAAGAGATAAAAAGAAGCCAACAATGGCATATCATTTAGAAAACTTTTTTGAAGTCTACGCAAAAATGATGATGTCTTGAATTAGGATCATGGTAGAGGAAATTAAAAGAACCAGACAGATGGAACTATTTAATTGATTTCTGGCATTGTGATCAGAAAAGATGCTTTGATATGATTTCAACAGATTTAACTATGAAGTCACAGGATCTGAAAATAACTTAGATGTAGATATCCAGTTGGAGAGCATGAGGCATCCAGAATGACCACTAGGTATTTAGCTCAAGCTAGTGGATAGATGGTGGTGCCACTTGCTGAAGGAGAGAATTAAGGGGGCGGAGCAAGTTTTAGGGGAGAAAATACCGAGTTCGCTTTATTTATTGGTCATGCCACAAGGCATGTGGGATCTTAGTTTCCCAACCGGGTGTCCAGCCCATGTCCCCTGTATTGGAAGCATGAAGTCTTGACCACTGGACTGCCAAGGGAGTCCTGAGTTCACTTCTAGAACTCTTTCATTTAATTTGCTTATGTGTGTGCTTAGTCACTCAGTCATGTCTAACTCTTTATGACCCTTTGGACTGTAGCTCACCAAGCTTCTGTGTCCATGGGATCCTCCAGGCAAGAATCCTGGAGTGGGTTACTATTCCCTTCTCCAGGGGATCTTCCCAATCCAGGGATCAAACCCAGGTCTCCTGTACTGCAGATGGATTCTTTACCATCTAAGCCACCAGGGAAGCCCCTATACATTTCCCCAAAAGAAGTAGGACTGCAAAGTTATTTATATGATCTTCTAGAGCTCAAGACCCATAGTTAAGTTAGATATTATAGACAGAAAATTGACCAAAAGTGATAAAGAAGACCATGGATATGTATTCTGTTTTCTTGCCCTATAACTCTTTCCCCCCCTCAGAGTTCTTGTGAGGATGCGTGTGTATATTGGTTGGCACTCAATCTGTTTTACTCCTACTGCAAGATTAGGACCCAGACTGGCCCTCTAAGTAGCCTTTCACTATGGCCACAGGGCTTTGGTTCAGGAAGAGCATGTAAACTGAGCTGAGTTTATCAGAACCCTTTTAGCAAAAGTGGAAATGGATATAAATGAATATTAATTTCTTTCCTTCTAGAATTCTGAGCCAGGAAAGTCTGGAGCTGCCTGTGGCTCTCTTGTCTATTCAGGGAGTCTGGCTGTGGATGAAGACAACATTGTGTAAATCAGGACAGATTCTTACTGTGATTAGTCACCTTCTTAGACCGAGCCAAGTTTCATTCTCTGAATTCCCCACTTATGTGAGCCAGTAGTTTCCCTTCCTAAGATGGTCTGGGTTGCCCTGACAGTGTCCTGTCTTGTGAGTGGACATGGATAAGGTTGTCATGTGAGAGTGTGAGGGGTTAATAGAGAAAGTATCTGGATCTTACAAGCCTTACAAGTCTATGAGTAGATGAGGAGCTGGCAGGAGAGACAAAGAAGAAACTGTTGAGTAGATAGTGGGGGGATGGGGGCGGGGAAGGAAAGGAAAAGCCATGGCAGTCATAAGACAGTGTTTCCAGAAGCAAAAAGGAGTCAACAATATTAATGTTGCCCAAGGTCAATCAACACCTTGAAAAACTGGCTGACCTTGAAAATGTTGGTGAGAGCAGTTTTGGGGAAGTGAAACTTCGTGGAAATGGCTTGGGGGAATGTGTGGGAGTTGGAGAAATTGAATTAATAAATGGTGACAACTCATTCAAAAGTAGAATTTGTTGAAGGAGAGAGATCACATAGAAATTACCAGGGGACGGGTCTAGGGAACATTTCTTTTTCCTTTTTCAGGTTTTTGTTCTAAGAAAAGAGAGGCATGAGTATAATTAAATACTGATGAAAAGGACCTAGTGAAAAGAGAAAAACTGAAGTAGCAAAGTCTAATAATTTATCATAGGGAATCTACAAAACGTTGGGGGAAATGTAGTCAGGAGCAGAGCAGGAGGATAAACTTAGGAAGAGAGAAGGTGGTGATGCTGATGGGTAAGATGAAATTGACTTTTATAGGCTTGGATGAGAGAGTTCCTATCACATGAATTTATTTTCACTGTGAAATAAGAAGCATTGCTGCTGCTGCTGCTAAGTCGCTTCAGTCGTGTCCGACTCTGGGCAACCCCATAGATAGCAGCCCACCAGACTCCCCTGTTCCTGGGATTCTCCAGGCAAGAACACTGGAGTGGGTTACCATTTCCTTCTCCAATGCATAAAAGGGAAAAGTGAAAGTGAAGTTGTTCAGTCGTGTTCGACTCTTCGTGACCCCATGGACTACAGCCTACCAGGCTCCTCCGTCCATGGGATTTTCCAGGCAAGAGTACTGGAGTGGGGTGCCATCGCCTTCTCTGAATAAGAAGAACAGTTATCTAAGAATGAGGAGATGTGGAAGATTTGACTGAGGTAGGTAAGACCTGAAATAGTCAGTGGGCCAACACGTGAGATAATACTGGATTGCTGGGTAGAGTTGAGGGCCTAGATCAGGTTGGGTCCAGGAATTTAAAGAGGCACAATCTGCAGAACGGAAGGAGTTTGTCAAACAGTGAGGGGGCAATGTGGATGCAAGCAGGGAGGGAAAGCTGGGTTTGTCTAGGATTTACATAGAATGGCAGTTCAGTCACTGTTTCCTATAGAGTTTTGGAGAAACAGTGGTTTTGGGGGGCATAAAATTTCTTTCTTTAGAGAACAACCCATCTGTTTTTCTTACCCGAGGGTGTTTCAGGGAGAGTTGATGGAGCCTATTAATTGAACAGTGGGGTGGAGAGTGGAGGGATACATTTTATATCAGGAATAATAAAAATAGGTATTTATCAGGCAGGCTCATTGGTAAAGAACCCGCCTGCCAGTGCAGGAAACACAGGAGATGCGGGTTCAATCTCTGGGTTGGGAAGATCTCCGGAGTAGGAAATGGCAACCCACTCCAGTATTCTTGCCTGGAAAATCCCACGGACAGAGGAGCCTGGTGGGCTACAGTCCATGGGGCCCCAAACCACTTAGCGACTGAACAACGGCAAAAAAAATCAGGCAACGAGTAATTGATTATTCATCAACTAATCTTCATAAAACTCTAGGATGTAGTTTTACTGAACCCATTTTATAGCTGAAGAAGCAAGACTTGGAGGATTACTAACTTGTCTGAGGTCTCTCAGCAGGAAATGCAGACAGACTGCAATTGTAATAGAACAAGCAAGATTTCTGCTGTGTCAGAGACACATAAAAACCCAGCCAAGCTCTTCTCACTATGGAAGAGCTACACATGTCATCATCTCTGGTCCTAAACACTCTGTGTGATGAGTGGCGTATTCCTGGGGACAGCAGCCCTCGGGGCAGTGATGGCAGGGTCCAGACATCCATCTAGAACTTGGGCCAGAAAGGCCCCTGTCCTGTGCCTGGCACTTCAGAGGGCCACAAGTATCACAATCTTCTGTGAGCGGGCGTGTAGTTACTTCTATCAACTTGCCACCTGTGTGGTGCTTGGTGCTGACATGGCAGATCCCACAATCCTAAACATCTGCTCTTGGAAGTAACACTTTTCATCCTTGGAGAAACACTGCGCATTTCTCTTCCTGTCTCCTCTAGACGAATGCTGGCCGCCACTGAATGCTGTCAGGGTTTGGGGGTTGTGTCGCTGACACTGCTTCTGAGAGCAGGGAGGATTCTTGGTGTGGAAGTAGGTGGAAAACAGAAAAAGCAAATTAACCTATTGTCAAATCCTTCCTCTCAAATAAGATGATTGCATTAGACTCTGGCAGAATGAAATTGTTTTCGCAGTGGTATCAAGCCTCCGCGTTCCCACTCTCCTTGTCGTCTACATTCACTGTTGCATGTGGCACCCAGGGAGCATTTTTACATATCTATATCTCCATATACATAAATCTAGACAGAATATGAGTAAAGAATAATCTAAATTTTGTAATGACTAGATGAACATTAAAATCTGCAATTGCAAATAGTTCAGTTTTTGTGAAAGTATTTAATGAGATTTTATTAACTTGCCCCCAAGTAAATAATTTCAGGCTAGTTTAAATAATTTTATGTTAAAATTTTAACCAATCATTATAATTTTTATTGTATTTTACTTTATATACCATTTTGAATATTTTAGAACATAACATTTTTGAAAATATGTAGATAAAATTTTAATTTCCACTTTTAATGAAAAAGGTCAAACTGAGTTTAATTTGAATATAATGACATTTTATTTCTTAGTCCTTTAGGTTAGTGAGAATGAATTCATATTTCTAGTATGCTAGAAATAGAGCTTATGGAGAAAAAGGTGAAAAGCATCAAGAAATAGGAAAGGTTCAAAGAGGCAACTTGCTTACATTTTTAAAAACTCAAAACAATAAAAGTGAGATTTTATTGGCCATAACCCACACAAAATTTACAAACAGGATATTATATAAATACCTTATTAAATAAGGATTTAATTACTGACCAAAACACTGAAAATGAAATGAAATTATTTTATTAGATTCACTTTAAACAAATCAAATCCCAGCAATAAATTAAGATTTAATGAAAACATTACTATAAAAGATGGTAAATATTATTGCATAAGTACATGATGAAAATAAAATATCTCATTAAATTTTCTTTGCTGCTGCTGCTGCAGTCGCTTCAGTCATGTCCAACTCTGTGCAACCCTATAGACAGCAGCCCACCAGGCTCCCCCATCCCTGGGATTCTCCAGGCAAGAACACTGGAATGGGTTGCCATTTCCTTCTCCAATGCATGGAAGTGAAAAGTGAAAGTGAAGTCACTCAGTGGTGTCCAACTCTTCGCGACCCCATGGACTGTAGCCTACCAGGCTCCTCCGTCCATGGGATTTTCCAGGCAAGAGTGGGGTGCCATCGCCTTCTCCGAAAATTTTCTTTAATAATGTTTAAATTTTGTAATATTTTTGTTTCATTCCCAAGTATGTGTATTGCAAATTTTATTAATTGTTTTGCTATTTTTCAGCTGGGTAGTTTCTCCAAATTTACATTAATTAAATGTAGTTTAGGACCTACAGTGACTCAGTTTAACATTACTGTTAATAGAACACAAATTATAAGAAAATCCTGATTTTAACAACCTAATTGACATTTTGCTTCCTGAAATAAAACCATGAGAAATAAATTGTATGGAATTAATTATGGAGCATCTCCACTGTATTACTTACTCAAACATCATCACCTCAATCAAAGCACCCGAACTTGTACAATAATAATACCATCACATTTTCTTGAAATCTTGTTCTCTTCAGGTACATAAAAGCTTGTTTTACACAGTGTGTACAAGTTTTATTGTTAGTACGATATCTTTGTCAGGATAGGGGTAAACATTTTACTTAACAGTTTGATAGATTTTACTATTTAAATGTTGGCTTATGTGGTATGTGGGTCTCCGTTTGTGTTCTTCCCACAGACCGTTTAGTAATTAACCATGGACTTGAGACTAGTCAAAACTTGTTAAATCAGAACCCATTAACTTAACCACCTGTGGGCTGCCGTCTATGGGGTCGCACAGAGTCAGACACGACTGAAGCGACTTAGCAGCAGCAGCAGCAGCAGCAGACTTAAATTTAACCAAGGGATTCCAGAGAGCTACCTGAAAACCACCCTGAAAACCCCACTGGATTGATTTGGAAAGCAACAATGCAACCAAATTAACCTAAGAGATTCAGCCGTGGTAGAAGAAATCAGAAAGGAAGGGCACTTATAAGTACAATGATCTCTAAGTCACTGGCTCACACCAAAACCTTCATGAAACATTGTATAGAACTGGCAGTGATAGTTAAAAATTCCACCTGGAAAGGTTTTGGCAAATTATTTTTGATTATATGAAAATCTAGAGTGATGATGAGTTGCTTATTTATTTTTGTTATTATTTTTCCTAAAAAATGATAATGGTGCTAGTGTATGGAAGCAATTGAATAAAGGATGCTCTATGTGACTTACCTGCATCATTTTCTCATTGAAAAATACCTCAGTCTCATCCTATCTGTAATGGAAATAGACTATTTCTTTAGTGCATATAATGGAAAAAAATTAC
The DNA here is from genome assembly GCF_023091745.1 of Budorcas taxicolor. Classification (NCBI taxonomy): domain Eukaryota; kingdom Metazoa; phylum Chordata; class Mammalia; order Artiodactyla; family Bovidae; genus Budorcas; species Budorcas taxicolor. Next base: position 59,486,589 of record NC_068918.1, read on the forward strand.
ACCTGTCAGAAATGATAGCCTAGATTACTCTTATAAAGCATTTCCTTAAAGCTGTAAATCACTGGTATTAGTACAATCTTAAATTTTCTTCTCATTCTTTTTCTGTTCTTCCTGTTTACATTTCTACCCTCATTTATTTCTTTATATTATTCTCCTTATAAGTGTTTATCCATGCTGTCATTTTGAGTAATGCTTCTCATTAAAATTTTTCTCTTATTTTTCACATTTTGAACATATTAAGCCTCAAAAATCTGGGTCTTTGTGATACAGTGACTTCTGTTTAGATGTCCAGCATGTTAGAGAAAAGGATACTTTAAGTTTGGACATTTGAGAAAGTTTTTACTTGTATGAAAACATATATGATAATACCTCATAGGATTTTTATTTTAACACGAACAAATATAAGCAAGAAAGCGAAAATAGCGACAATGGTTGAGAGCACTGGTTTAGGTCACATAGACCTCAAATCAGTCTGAGCTTTCCCTTTTACTAGCTGTCTGACATTGAAGAATTTTCTTAATCTGCATTAGCCTGGATTTCTTCATCTGCCAAGTGGGTATAATAATAGTTTCTATCTCATAGAGGTGTGAGAATAAAATGATCTATGTACTGTGCTTATAATTGTGTGAAGTACATAAGCAAGTTTGTAGACATTATTACTGATTCCACTGTTATTCTCATTTATTGTTATTAATTGCTTCTGACCTTCTTTTATTGAAGAAGGAAACGGCAACCACTCCAGTACTCTTACCTGGAGAATCCCATAGACAGGGAGGCTGGTGGGCTACAGTCTGTGGGGTCCCAAAGAATCAGACACGACTGAGCGCACAGAGGGCCTTCTTTTATAAAATAAGGTAAGACAAACTCACAGTAGAAAATTTAGATGGTGGAGAAGCATAAATTGAAGAGCCTTCTTTTCTTGTGTCTGTTATTCCCTACCCTCGACCTCTATTAATGGTTTTTCTCGTGTTCTGCCCCCAAATTAGGTAGGGAGCCAGCATGTATATGGTCCTTTCTGAAACGACAGGCAGATCAGACTTTGCACCCCATTTTGCTCTTTCGTCATTTAATTTATCTTGTGTGCCTTTCTCTATGCACACCTATCTATCACCCTCAGTCTTTATAATAACTGTGTCATGTCTCATCATATAAATGTACTATGAGTCATAAAACTAATCTTCTTTTGCAGTTTTTTATCTTACTATTATATCTGTAATAGTAAGTAGAATAACAGTAGAATTTCTCAATTGAAGCATGCAGGTGTTTTCTACTTTGATACATTTTGCCAAAATTACCCTCCCAAAAGTTTACACTAATTTACTTTAGTGGTATGGATGCATTTGGATATGGTCCTGAAAACATATATATATATGTTATTTGATATATAGATTTTTAAAAATTAAATTAATTAGAGATGTGACTTATGTTATAGCAGGCCCCATGACTTTCTTTGATCATTTTTGAAAGATGTAGACTTTCATGTTTCTAACAATTTACAATCCAGAAGACGCATGTGTGCATATTCGTTTAGAGGAAGTGCACCTATGATAGGCTGGACAATGCCCGCCCCTCAAAGATGTCCAGTGAGACTCATCTCAGACTTCTCACCTTCAGAACCAAGATAGTGAATTTGTGTTGTTTTCAACAACTAAGTATGTGGTCATTTGTTATAGCAGTAAGAGAAAACTAATACATCAACCATATATCCCAAGTGAGGATTCAGCTGTTCGGGCTGATGCGCTGTATTGGAATACATGAGAGCACAGCTTTAGAAAGCCAAAAATCCTTTGGTACACAAAGCAGAAAAAAGTGGAGCTATCCAGGACCCACCCTGTCCTCCCACTGTCATAGTCCTGAAAGCATCTTTGTGACCGTCAGCATTCCAAGAAGTAAACTGAAAACTACTCTTTTAGAAAGTTAAATAAGCTTTCCTCTGTAATTTGAGACTGTGTTCATAAATTGGATCTTTTAAAAATGTATTTTTCAATTGGTAAGTAATTATCGGTATCTGTTTAAGGTCACTACTCTACTAGACTCCAGGACACAGCAATAAACTAGGCAGACTTATTCCTACCCTCACAGGCTATAGTATAGAAAGGAAAATAGCCAATTCCAATAGAATGTGACAAATGCTTTGATGGGAAAAGACTGGGGAGCTGTGTGGATGCACAGAAGGGATACTGTCAGTGGTCTGATAAAGGCATAATAGAAATCTTCCTGAGGGAATATCCAAGCTGAGATTAAGCAGAATAAGAATGAGCCTGCAAAGCTGCCTAAGAAGGGGTGGGGTAAAGATAAGAGGTGTGGCATGTTGAGAGTCACTCTGGTAGAAAGAACATGATTTCTAAAGACCTAGTAGAGCTAGATGAGGGTACAGTTGGGAAACTAGCATGGATAAAGCACAAAATACAATGAAAAAATGGAAGGAAATGAGGCTGAAGTTCTTAAGGGGTCTTGGTCTTCCTGCAAGGCATTTCCTCTTTATTCTGCTGTCCAGGCAGAGACACCCCAGTAGGTCTGGAATGGAGCCCCACTCACATTTAGAACAATTGCTCTGTACAGAAAGTGGAGGACTAATGAGAAGAAGTTACGCTGGAGGCTACTGCAGAAATCAAAGCTAGAGCTGTAACAGTATGGAATGGCCTGACAAGATCTTTAGGTCCCATGCTTGACAGGGCTGGTGATGAGTGGATCTGTGGAGTGGGGGCTGGCAAGAAGAGAGAGGAATCCGGAATACACCTGGATTCCTGCCTTGGTGAGGAATACAGGAGACTTTCATCCTGCAAGTGTTGAGTTTGAGCACTTGTAGGGCGTTCTTTTTTGTGCTTAGTCTCTCAGTTGCCTCCAACTCTGTGACCCCATGGACAGAGGAGCCTGCCAGCCTGCCAGGGTCCTCTGTCCATGGGAATTTTTCCAGGCAAGAATATTGCAGTTGGTTGCCATTTCTTCTTTCAGGGGATCTTCCCAACCCAGGAATTGAACCTGTATGTCCTGCATCTCCTGCTAGGTAGGTGGATTCTTTATTGGTGAGCCACTGGGAAGCCCATGGAGAGGTCTAAAAAATAGGTGCATAAATACTTTTATGGAGCCCCAGAAAGTAATCTGGAATAGAGACAGAGATTTATGAGCTATTAGCTTATCAGTCAGTTCAGTCACTTACTCGGGTCTGACTGTTTGTGACCCCATGGACTGCAGGACACTAGGCTTCCCTGTCCATCACCAGCTCCCAGAGCTTGTTCAAACTCATGTCCATCAAGTCGGTGATGCTATCCATCCATCTTATCCTCTGTCATCCCCTTCTCCTCCTGCCCTCAATCTTTCCCAGCAGCAGGGTCTTCTCCAATGAGTCAGTTCTTTGCATCAGGTGGCCAAAGTATTGGAGTTTCAGCTTCAGCATCAGTCCTTCCAATGAATATTTAGGACTGATCTCCTTTAGGATGGACTGGTTTTATTTCCTTGAAGTCCAAGGGACTCGTAAGAGTCTTCTCCAACACCGCAGTTCCAAAGCATCAATTCTTCAGTGCTCAGCTTTCTTTATAGTCCAACTCTTACATCCATACATGACTACTGGAAAAACCATAGCTTTGACTAGATGGACCTTTGTTGGCTAAGTAATGTCTCTGCTTTTTAATATGCTGTCTAGGTTGGACATAGCTTTTCTTTCAAGGAGGAAGCCTCTTTCAATTTCATGGCTGCAGTCACCACCTGCTGTGATTTTGGAGACCAAGAAAATAAAGTCTCTCTCTGTTTCCATTGTTTCCCCATCTATTTGCCATGAAGTGATGGGACCAGATGCCATGATCTTAGTTTTCTGAATGTTGAGTTTTAAGCCAACTTTTTCACTCTCCTCTTTCACTCTCATCGAAAGGCTCTTTAGTTCTTCTTCGCTTTCTGCCATAAGGGTGGTGTCATCTGCATATCTGAGGTTATTGATATTTCTCCGAGCAATCTTGATTCCAGCTTATGCTTCATCCAGCCCACCATTTCACATGATGTACTCTGCATATAAGTTAAATAAGCAGGGTGACCATATACAGCCTTCACGTTCTCTTTTCCCAAATTGGAAACAGTCTGTTGTTCCATGTCCACTTCTAACTGTTGCATCTTGACCTACATACAGATTTCTCATGAGGCAGGTCAGATGGTCTGGTAGTCCTATATCTTTAAGAATTTTCCACAGCCTGTTGTGATCCACACAGTGAAAGGCTTTGGCATAGCCAATAAAGGAGAAATAGATGTTTTTCTGGAACCCTCTTGCTTTTTTGATGATCCAACGGGTGTTGGCAATTTGATCTCTGGTTCCTCTGCCTTTTAGAAATCCACCTTGAACATCTGGAAGTTCACGGTTCATGTACTGTTGAAGCCTGGCTAGGAGAATTTTGAGCATTACTCTGCTGGCGTGGGAGGTAAGTGCATTTGTGCTGTACTTTGAACATTCTTTGGCATTGCCTTTCTTTGGGATTGGAATAAAAACCAACCTTTTCCTGTCCTGTGGCCACTGCTAAGTTTCCCAAATTTTCTGGCCTATTGAATGCGGCAGTTGCACAGCATCATCTTTTAGGATTTGAAACAGCTGAACTGAAATTCCATTACTTCCATGAGCTTTGTACATAGTGATGCTTCCTAAGGCCCACTTGACTTTGCATTCCAGGATGTCTGGCTCTAGGTGGTTAATAAGCTAATAACCATCGTGGTTATTAGCTTATACTTAGGTATAAAGCAGTGACGTGTGTGAATAAAATTCCCCAGGCAGAGAATGTAGAGTGGGGTGAGCATTTAGGGCAGGACCACAAGGAAGTCAGTACTTCTTCAAGGAATAACAGAAGGGGTGCCCACCATGACACTGATGAGGAACTGCTGGGGAAGGAACAGGCAAGGCTGCCAAGTATAAGGGAGTGGTTGGTAGGGCCCCTGCCAGGACATGCCCTGTGAAGGGCTGAAATAAAATCATTGCTAAAAATGTCTCTTGAGTATTCCACTGAAGGAAGGCTCAAGTTTCTCTAGGATAGTTTCAAGAGTGTGATGGGGGCAGAAATGTGACCTGAATAGGGTGAAAAGTAATTGGGAACCGAGTCCTAGGGAGAAGGAGTAAAATTCAGAGCATAAGTGGAAGAATGAACTGCAGAGGTGGGAAAGAAAACTTGCTCCATTGCAACAGAAGGAAAGGAGAAAGGATGGGTGCACTTAAGTTTTCATAAAGAAAATTTAGTCTCATCTTCAGCTATTAGAGAATGATTTTCTGATATCTAAATTATAAGAAAGAGCAATTAGAAATGTTGAGTTGTCTTAATGTCAGAAACAGGACCAATGAGGAAACTAGAGAAAGATCAAGTTTGGCTTGACTTCAGGAAGAACGTGTTAATGATGACAGTTCCCAGAATGGAATACTCTTGTTAGTAAATTGTGAGTTCCCTGCCGTGGGTTTGATTGAAATGAACACAGTCACTATTGCAAGGAAGAGTAAAAAAAAGTAACGGAGAGGGGATGGAGGAGAAAAGGATTGACTACATGTTTTTGAAAATCCCCTCCAGTTTCTCATATTCAATTCTGTAAGCCACAGCAAGCCTGTTATGTACTGAGCACTGTCTCTCAATTCCTTTTTACTGGACTCTGCCCAATTACTGGTGGCAAAAATTTCATCCTCTAGACACTCAGCTTTGAGATCCAGAGACAGTTACAAGCATAGTATATCAGACCCAGAAACTGCATCACCTCCAGAATGGGGAGTGGAATTAGTCTTTTGACCTATGTCTAGTTTCCAGGGTGTCTGAGTTGAGATCCACAGGTCCTTAAAGGCCCATGATGCTGATCACCACAACTGTTCATTATAACTGAACATCTTGTTTATTACTAAACACTTACTATGTTCCAGGAACTAGTCGAGGTGGTAAGTAGGTGAGGTTGAAAGTACATTTAATAAGGATGCAAATATTTGTCTGAAAACAGTTCACTGATGTATTATTCCTACACCTAAAGCAATGCCTGGCACAGTGCAGGTCTCAATAAATTTTTGTCCAGTGAATGACACAAACTCTGCCTATAAGTTGCTTGAATCTAGTGCTCATGACAAGCATCTTCATTGCCTCCTGTGATACAATGTGACAAGTACAGTTATAAGAAATTACACAGAAAGCACAGAAGGGAGACACCTTCCCCAGCCTAGGGTTCTTGATTTGTATTCCAGTTCCCAAATAGCAAGGGGGCCTAGCCTGAACTGCTTGTCAACCTGTCAGTCTTTGCTATTCCTCTAGACCTAAAAATGAACCATGTCATTCTACCCCAAACCATTTTCTGGGACTCCTCTTTAATCAAGCCACACATCATGATGACCATGAGTGGCTATTGCTCCTTGATCAGAGGTGGGAACTTACATTTAGCAGATCAGAGTTCTTAGAGAGAGAAGCCTGACAGTCCTAACTGTTCCTTGTAAGTCACTCAGTCATGTCTGACTCTTTGCAGTTCCATGGACTGTAGCCCACGCTCCTCTGTTCACAGAATTCTCCAGGCAACTTTCCCCAGGAGATCTTCTGGACCCAGGGGTTGAACCCTGGTCTCCTACACTGTAGGCAGACTCTTTACCATCTGAGCCACCCGGGAAACCCATTGTTCTTAATAGACATCATACCTTGGACAGCTCTACATGTTCTTAGAGGCCAAGGAATGCTGCCAAGACAGTGTCTCTAGTGCAGGCCACTCTCCTGGCTCCTGTGCTGGTTACCTTAGAATCCCAGTATGACTCATACAAGTGTTCAAGCAGATTCTCTAGGAATCATTGCCTCTGCTAACATGCTGCTGCTGCTGCTGCTGCTAAGTCGCTTCAGTCGTGTCCGACTCTGTGTGACCCCATAGACGGCAGCCCACCAGACTCCCCCATCCCTGGGATTCTCCAGGCAAGAACACTGGAGTGGGTTGCCATTTCCTTCTCTACTGCATGAAAGTGAAAAGTGAAAGTGAAGTCGCTTAGTCATGTCCGACTCTTAGCGAATGCAAAATGCAGTCACAGGGAGAGGGCCGTGTGGTGAAAACAGCAGGAGTTTGAGCCTTAGACAACTTCTTTGCCTCTTTCATATGACTTTGGAAAAGTCGCTTAAATCCTCTGATTCTCCATCTCTCTCTCTCTATTTTTAAATAACTTTTCTCTATTTTGACAAATCAGACTTATAGAAAAACGGCTGGTTGTGGGTCTCTATGGCTCCAGAGCTGGTACCCACCCACTGTTGGGTGAAGCTGGGTCCTGGGCCTAGTGTCAGCCTGCAGGTGAGGGGATCTGAGTCCTGGCGTCTCTGGCTGTAAGCTCTGGAATTCCAGGAGCTGGCTTCAGCCTGACTGTGGCTAGGGCTGGATCCCAAGCACTGGCAGCAGGATCCCGGGGCTAATGCCAGCCTACAAGTAGGTGGGACTGCGTCCTGGGCCCTGTGGTGGGTGGGGCTATGTCCTGGGATGGTTGGTGGCTCAGGAAATAATAGGGCAGCTGGTCTGCTGATAGGTGGGCTATGTCCCTGTCCAGCTGGCCGCTTGGCCTGGCACATTCCCAAACTGTTGCTGACTGGCTGGTGGACAGGGCCAGAACCTGGTGCTGATAAGCTAGAAGAAGGATTCCAGAATTACACTTACCAGCATCAGTGTTCTTGTGGAAGAACAAGCTCCCCCAAATGGCTGCCACCATTGTTTCTGTCCCCAGGGTGAGCTCCAGTTGCCTCTTGGCTCTCCAAGAAGGTCTCCAATATCAACAAGTGGGCCTAACCCAGCCTCCTCCTAAATTATCGCATCTGCCCTAGGTCTTAAAATGTGTGAGATGATTGTGTGAGTCCTTTAAAAATGGAGTCTCCATTTCTTACATCCCTCTGGTTCTCCTGAAAGTAAGTCCCACTGGCCTTCAAAGCCAAATGCTCTGGGGGTTCACCTTTCCAGTGCAGGACTCCCAGGGTGGAGAACTTGACGTGAGGCTAAGACTCCTTGTTCCTTGGGGAGACACTCTGCGATCGTAATTATCCTTCCATTTCGGGTCAGCCATCTGGGGATGCGGGTCTTGACTTGATATACATCTCTGCCCCTCATACCCATGTCATTGCAGTTCCTTCTTTATATCTTTAGCTATGGAAGACCATCTCTGCTAGTCTTCAGGCTGTTCTCATCAATAGTCGCTCTGTGAATAGTTGCAGTTTTGGTGTGCCTGGGAGGAGGAGGTGAGCTCAGGGTCTCCCTACTCGGCCATCACGGCCATGCCTTTATCTTCTTTGCTGCTAATGCACATGGGGTTTTCTATACCATTGTGTTCTCTGTTATCATTTTGTAAGTAACTGCCACTGATTCCTATGTTAGTTTTATGGCCTGCTACAATAGTAACTTCTCTGATTGTTCAAGTTTTATCATTGCTTCTCTAGGGTTTGACAGTTATAAGATCATAACATCTGCACATTGAGATAATTCTATTTGTTCTTTTCCACTGACTATGCCTCTAGTTTCTTCTGTTTAATTGCTTGGTTGACATTGCCAGTACAGTGTTGATGGTAATGGAAATGATGGTCGACTTTGCTTTAGTGCCTTGCCATTAAGTAAGATATTGGCTTTAGAACTAAAGAATGTATATTTTGTCTTATTAAGAAAGTACCAGTTATTATAATCTTAAGTGTTTTTATTAGGAAGGGATGCTGATCTTTTTCAAGGACATTTTCCAGCATTTATGGAGATAATCGTGTATACAGTTTTTCTTCTTACAGTTTTTAACATGACATAATATAGTAATGAGGGCTTCCCAGGCAGCACAGTGGTAATGAATCTGCCTGCCAATGCAGGAGATGAAAGAGACATGGGTTTGATCCCTGGGTCAGAAAGATCCCCCAGAGTAGGAAATGGCAACCCACTCTAGTATTCTTGCCTGGGATATCCTATAGGCAGAGGAGCCTGGTGGGCTACAGTCGATGGCATGGCAAAGGAGCTGAATTTTTCTATTTTTGAAATAACCTTGTATTTGGAAATAAATCTTACTCGGTCATACTGTATTTTATAAAAAGTGGAATAGATTGCTTTTGCTAATATTTACAACTTTGTATCTGTACTCATAAGTGACATTGAGTTGTAATTTTCTCTTTTTGTACTGTCTTTATCAAGACTATTGTTATGCTTGCTTCATAAACTATTACAATATTTTCCTTCATTTTCAGTGCTCTGTAACATGTTAACAGTGGAGCATTGGGGATGTGTGATATCTGGAGCTTAGATAGCGATTTTCAGCTCTCTAGCATAAAATGAAATAGTTATAATAATATGTCCTTCCCAAGAAGTTGTGCAATCAATTGAGTTGATGGATTTGAAAATGCTTTACAAACGGCACATCACCTGCTAATTATTACAATTTAGATAAGAACAAGGGCTTCCCTTGTAGCTCAGCTGGTAAAGAATCCTCTTGCAATGCAGAAGACCCCGGTTTGGTTCCTGGGTCAGGAAGATCCCCTGGAGAAGGGATAGGCTACCCACTCCAGTATTCATGGGCTTCCCTGGTGGCTCTGACAGTAAAGAATCCACCTGCAATGGGAGAGATCTGAGTTCAGTCCCTGGATTGGGAAGATCCCCTAGAGGAGGGCATGGCAACCCTCTCCAGTAGTCTTGCCTGGAGAAACCCCATGGACAGAGGAGCCTGGTGGGCTACAGATCATGGGGTCACAAAGACTTGGACAGGACTGAGTGACTAAGCACAGCACACAGGTAAGAACAAAATGTGAGGCAGAATGGGTAAATAAATCAGCCTGTATTGGGAAAAGGATAGATACATAAGAAGGCTTCATTAAAATTATCCTTTAGTTTCAAATAAGGAATAGGATTTTACTGAAAATGTACTGAAGTAAATATTCCAGATAAAGGAAAGAGCATAAGTTAAGATTTAAAGCTTACGATTTTAAAATTTACTAATTTTGTGATATATATTCATGACACACAGTTGATACTTTTACTTGTTAATTTGATTTTTTGGGGGGAAATAAAGATGGGTGTTATATGCATCTTAAGGTCAGGGAGGGCAGTGACTTCATAAGAAGTGTGAGAGTCCAGCATAGGACCTGGAACAATTGCTAAATAGTTGGGGAATTTTCTGATGATACAAAGCCACAATAAATTTTTGTTTCTTTGGCACTTTCTCTGTTCCTCTATTATTTTTGTGTATTATATAATTAAACAGTTATTACCAACGTATAGTGTTGTTTTGTATACCATATTGTCCATTCACTGTCATTTATGTTTTCTTTATCTGTACAAATGGTGGCTCCTTTTAATAGGTAGAGTACACATTTGCAGTCTTGATTTCATTCTTGTGTTCTGCTTCCTTCAAGTAGCTTGTGAGTTTCAAGAGAAGCTGACACTCTCTTCCCACCCTCCTACCCTCTAGACAGGAAGTGCTCAGATTGTCTTAAGCCAATCAGTGCATCCCATTGCCCTGGCCACAGTGACTGGCTCAGGACCCAGAATGAGCTAATAAGATTGGAGGCTTCTGGGAAAGAAACATCCTTGCTCTTTCCCACTGGATCTAACAAGGAATATGAGCAATCAAACAAGAAACACCTAAGGTGAAACCTGCCAAGAATGAACCTAAACAAGGAGACAGATTGGAAAATAGAAAGAAACAAACAAAATCTTGAGCTGTCATTTCATACCTCACTTGAAGTCACGTTATCTTGGATTTTTCAAACACATAAATCAATAAATATCTTTATTCTTAAGATCAGTTTCTGTCATTTTCAATCTAAGGTTCTCACTGATATAATTTGTATAGTGCTTTATATAGCTGATGTACTTCATTGGTAGTAAAGAGGTAGGCTAAAAATCATTAACTGAACTTTTGTGAAAACTATAATCATAGTGTATCCATTCATTTATTCATTCGGTACTCACTGAGCATCTACAATGCCACTGATACTCAGTTATTCATACAGAAATATTATAGAATTGAATTACTATTAATATGGTCTTGGATTTATTTTTCTAGTAGTTTTCTACAAGTGACCATTCATACACTCAATTCAAAAAATTGTTTTTGAGTATCCATTATGTGTTAGTCCATTATTTCTCAGAGACATTTCCCTTGTGACTAGCAGGACTCATTTGTAGGAAACACATGTTAATAAAGGTAAAACTATGGCTGATTCATGTTGATGTTTGGTAGAAAACAACACAATATTGTAAAGCAATTATCTTTCAATTAAAAATAAATAACTTTTTAAAAATAACTATGAAATGAATTCACATTACCAGTCCAAATGACAAAATCAAAACTTTGCACCACTTTCTCAGTAAAAATGAACATAGTGAGTTCAACTTCCATATAATTACCAAATCAGATTGTTTGGATTTTATAAATAGTATGAAAAACAGCTGAGTTTAAAAATTATTACAGCTCCTTATTATACAAAAATGTCCTATAAAAATTGGAAGTGTGTTTGAGACTGACTTCATAGAAAAAACTACATCGGTCAACAGCTCATTAATCTTCACAGCAATAAAGAATTGTGTGATGATGATCACATTTCAGAAAATAAATCTCAGCTATGTTTATTTTAAACTATATTATATATAATTTACCTTATTTTCTACATTGGGAACTGAAAAACCTAAGAATTATAATCTTTAATGACTTGATAACTTTTTTAAGTTTTCACATTATAGACATCTGCAAACTGTCTTTTTATTATGATAGTTTGATCAATCATTAACTTTAGCTTCACAAACATGTTAGCCGATATCCAAAGGGATATTTCCACTTGAAGATCCTGCCTTTAGCTCAAAATCAACATACTGAACACTTAAACTGATCTTTCTCTTTGTATTCCGCTTCTAGACACTATAACCATATGTTCAGGCAATTGGTATCAAGAATTTGATATGAATCACAGCACCACTCCTGCCATATATATATGCACCCATACATAATATGCAGCAATATTTATGTGCACATTAAAAATCTACACAAGAAAATCAACATGTACTTTTATTATTTTCACAAACATTTTTGAGATCTATCATGTTCATTTATTAAATTCTTATTAGTTTCTTTAAAGTGCTACATAGTATTTTACCTAATAATAATTTTTTAAAAATCAATGCTCATTGATGGACATTTATGTTTCTTCAATTTACTTTATGATAAACAATGTTGTAGTTCACATTTTGTCCTCGTGCAGGAGTTTCTCTAGGGTACCCATGTGCAAGTTGACATGTGGGGCTCCTGTATCCTCCACAGGCATACGTCATAGATACGTCCAAAGAGGTTGTACCTACTGAGTTCCTATCAGCAGTGTTTGAACAATCTCTTTTCTCTTCATCCTTGACAACATTTAGTATTGTCATGTGCACTTTCAACTGGAAATTTTCTAATCTCGAAGCACCTTTGACAAGTCGCCAAAATGTAGTATCTGCAATACAGTCTGTCATGCCACTAGTTGCCTCAGTGTTCGTCTATTAGCTTATTTGTTGTTTGTTAGTCGCTCAGTTGCGTCAGACTCTTTGTGATACCACCGTCTGTAGCACACCAGTCTCCTTTGTCCATGGGATTTCCCAGGCAAGAATACTGAAGTGGGTTGCATTCCCTTCTCCAGATACCAACACATTGTACAAGTGAAAGTGAAAGTCGCTCAGTTGTGTCCGACTCTTTGTGACCCCATGGATTATACAGTCCATGGAATTCTCCAGGCCAAAATACAGGAGTAGGTAGCCTTTCCCTTCTCCAGGGGATCTTCCAAACCCAGAGATGGAATCCAGGTCTCCCACATTGCAGGTGGATACTTTACCAGCTGAGCCACAAGGAAAACCCAAGAATACTGGAGTGGGCAGCCTATCCCCTCTCCAGGGGATCTTCCTGACCCAGGAATTGAACCGGAATCTCCTACATTGCAGGCGGATTCTTTACCAACTGAGCTATCAGGGAAGCCCTTAAATTAATTCCATGGACTGTACAGTCCATGGAATTCTCCAGGCCAGAATACTGGAGTGGGTAGCCTTTCCCTTCTCCAAGGGATCTTTCCAACCTAAGAATCGAACCCAGGTCTTCCCCATTACAGGTGGATTCTTTACCAGCTGAGCCACAAGGGAAGCCCCACATTGTATATTACTAGACAATGTACACACAGTCTTTATGCATCATAGCTGGCATGACAATCTCTGGGTTTTCTATGCACTTTTCCCTTTCCTTAAAGATGGATCTTTTTGCCCTAAGTAACTCAGCCTCAAACTCAGCCTGATGGGTTGAGTTAAAACACCTGCAGGTGAAACTATTTTTTCCTTCATAAACGAGGAGATGCTCCCATCTTGTCTAATACACTAGCCACTAGTTTTAAATTTAAACTAATTAAAATTAAATTAAAATTCAGTTCCTCAGTCATGGTATCTACCTTTCAAGAGTCCAGCAGGCATATGTAGCTAGTGGCTACTGTACAGGACAGTACAGATAAATGGAACACTTCCACCACTGCAGAAAGTTCTGTTGGATAGAGATACTCCAGAACACACAAAAAAGTATTTCCATTTAATTAGCAAAATTTGGCCCTGAGAAGAGACTAGATTTCTTTTGGTGGGGTAAATATTTTGGAAAGTCATTTGGGATAGGTTAAGGTGATACCTGAAGTGACATAATTGGAAAACAAAGAATAGTTTTCCTTCAGGCAATGATTACTATTTTTTAATAGTTTTTCAAAAGATTTTTTTAATATGGACCGTTTTTAAAGGCTGTATTGAATTTGCTACAATACTGGTTCTATTTTATATTTTGCTTTTTTAGCCCTGAGGCATGTGGGATCTCAGCTCCCCGACCAGGGATCGAACCTGCACCCCATCCATTGGAAGGCAAAGTCTTAACCACTGGATCATCAGGGAAGTCCCAGTGATAAGAATTTTGTTTATATTACTAGTATATATTAGCTGCAGTCAGAATCTGATTTGCTTGGAACATACAGTGTTTTTAGAGGTTGTGTAGAGACAAAGTGTGGAGAAGGCAATGGCACCCCACTCCAGTACTCTTGCCTGGAAAATCCCATGGACGGAGGAGCCTGGAAGGCTACAGTCCATGGGGTCGCGAAGAGTTGGACACGACTGAGCGACTTCACTTTCACTTTTCACTTTCATGCATTGGAGAAGGAAATGGCAACCCACTGCAGTGTTCTTGCCTGGAGAATCCCAGGGATGGGGGAGTCTGGTGGGCTGCCGTCTATGGGGTCACACAGAGTCGGACACGACTGAAGCGACTTAGCCGCAGCAGCAGCAGCAGCAGAGACAAAGTGAGGAAGGGAACAGGGACCTGGCCATTGACAGCAGCTACAGAAGGAAGCCAGGATGTCTAGTGAGGAGACAAGTGAGTGTGCTGTAGTGAGTGCAATGCAACCCTCTTCTCATCTCCTCCAAAGAGTTTGTATAAAATACGCATTACTCACAGAGCTTTAAGAGGTAAACATGTTTTTTTTTCTTTTTTTTTTCTGAGTCCACTCTCAATGAGTACAATGAAGGTACAGTTTGTCCACTTATATTTAGTTTAACATTTTACTCCCTTGTTACTGGGTACCTTCTTTGTTCAGAGAGCAACCTATGCTTCTCTTTTCCTTTTGACTGGATCAGTAAAACAATCAATCCCTTCCCAGGTGTGCCAGGGGAGTTTTCCAATGTGCAACTAATTTGAAGGATTGTAGCCAACAGCTCTGAAGCAAGAAAAAAATGTATTTGCTTTTCCTCCCCATTTAATTGTACCTCTGATATGTATGACACAACCCAGACACTGTTCTAGGAACTGGTTGTATAGCATTGAACAAAACCATATACCTGCCTTCAAATAGCTTAAAGTTCTCCTTTAACGCCCTACCGTCTACCCAACAAAGCTGGTTAAAGATCAACAACTACCAGGTATGATGCTTTACCTATGTGATACTTGAACATCCCTATTGCCTAGGAGTTGATATGCATTGTAAAATTATCATTTTATTAGATGCATGTTAATAGTGTAAAAATGACAGTTCTTAATGTGAGAGGGGTATGGTAAAATTGGTACTCATACTTTTGTTGGGGGAACACATTGGTTCAAACATTGTAAATAGCAATTTGGAAATATTTTTCAATAATTAAAAGATATTCATGCCATATGGTCTAATAATTTCACTTCTGGTGATCCATTTTATCTGAGAATTTGAGAAGCTGTCTAATGTCTATCTACTTAACATGAGAAAAAATTATACAAAACTTAAGCATCAGTAAAAAGGAAATGGCTAAATAAGTTGTACTGTATTTATATTATAGAGATATATACAGCCATTAAGAACACAGTTAAATATATTATTGTGATGATCAAATATGATACCCGCTTCATGAATATGGGCTAGATTAATAAGCTGATATTTTGTGCAGCTGTCATTTAAGTTATTGGATAATATTTTCAGTTCCTTCCTGTTTGAAGTATTGAGCATATGCGGCAGGGTGAATATTCTTCACCAAGAAGAAAGTCAGATGGTAATTAACTCTGTTTTTAAAGATGATTTGATTAGAGATCATTTTACTAAACCATCGGGAAAATTTAGATAGAATAAAGGCAAATGGAAAGGAAGAACTAAGGTAAGTGAGGCATAATACTTGGAAATACTTTATTGTCCTCTATTCAAAATGTGGAATATTCCCAAATTTTTACATATTTTATGAGACCTTTTCTGCAGTAGAAATCTATATAACATATTATCTTCATGTGAACCAAGTTGCATTTCCTCCTTTTCCTGACAATTTTTACTAAAAGGATCTATGTATGCTTTTGTTTTATATTATTTTACCTGGCGATTGAGGTATACAAAGTTTATAAAGCAACAACTTTAGGAAGTGCATTTATTTTTTCCTTAAGATTTGCTATAAAATCCTCTGTCACAAAGTATATGTCTTCTCACTTCTATAGGGTAATCTCTGCAGCTTTAGAGGGATACCAAACAAATTTTGAATTTATCAATTCAGCTAGTAAGGTAAATAAGTTGAGCAAAACCCATAACATTTTAGATAGAAGTTTAATCTTTAGACTACAAATGTGAAAATAGTCCTCATATGTATTTTAGGATCACAATCAATACAAGTAAAGATAGGTTCATACACTTAAGAAATAATTCTTTTAAGTAAAATGTTATTTTAAAATGTGAGAATTAATTTATAAGATAACACTGTGGAGTATAATAACTTCAAAGCATATTTAGGAAGTGGTTATACATAATACAAAAATATTATCATTCTTTAAACTATGAAAATAGTATCAATCTTGCCTGAAAAATATGCATCAAAATATAGCATAGGATCCTACCCACTTATGATTCTATATGGAATACTGGAAAAGTAAATTAAATGGGCATGACTCTTGACCTTTGAGAAAAAAGTATATATATAAAATTAAATTTATTTATATATATATAAATTTATATATATTTTATATAAATATATATATAAATATATATATATTTTATTTATATATATATATAAATTTATATATATATACAGGAATAAAAACCAAAGTGAATATATAGTTGATATGTCAGATGTATAGTATTTTTAAATTAAAATATGCATCCCAATTGTATTTTAAATTTTTGTGTATTAGGTGGTGTCATCTAATAGACAATAATAATTATTTTAATGAGTAAAAGAGGAAAACCAAAAAAGAAGAAACTTGTGATCAGGAGAACAGAAAGAGAAAGATTAACATAATGGTAATTACCTGAGCAGATGGGTTCCTAATCCTAGAAATAAACATGCTAATTAAGCTATACTACAGAATGACAAGATTTTAAGGTCCTCTGAGTCTAGAGAGATTCTTATTCTAATTTACTAGTTTAACAATTCTCATTATATTAAAAAGTACTTAATCAACCAAATTTTTTTAAATTATCAAATTTACTTAAGCAGCTTTAATGTTTCTGTAAATTTCTTCCAAGTGTGGGTTAATATAGGGGCAGTCTTTTTCATTAGTGTATTTATGGTTTGTTCGATATTTGCATTTTTCACAAAGCAAGATTCAGTTTTATGTATCACTGACAATACAGTTTTCTTTGTGCTGTCAGTGGGGTTTTAACCAAGGAATCAAAGATCATAATGCTTACCCTTTCCTAGCTACCGTATCCTACCTTCCTTTAAAGATGAAATTTACAGCTCCTTGACTGATTTAAATGAGTTACAGATTTTGATACTTCTATAACCAAACATTTTGAAGGAAATTAACAGGAAGAATGGGAATAATGGACGGAAAACAAAAATTTGTGTGAGTCAGTAGATGTGAGACAGAAGAAAGGGAGACAATATCATTATTTTCATACTTACATGTGCACAAGAAGCTTAAATCATTTAACAAATAGCTGATTAACACAAAGTAGTTTTGGGAAGGTTTTCTGGAATATATACAATTAGCATGACGTTTCTTAGAGGTTGAATGCATGTCTTTAAGGAAGAAATAGACTTTTAGGATAAAAAGATCCATTTTGGAAACAATTCTAGAGATAGCTTCTAATTGTTTCCCAAGATGTTTTTGTGGGAGTGTGTGTGTTGGGGGTGGGGGTTGGGGGACAAGGGGAGTTGTCACTTTCCTATCATTTTTCCTATGCTTACATTTTAATTGTAACCATGTTGTACATTTCTTTTGTATATGCACATCTTTAGTTGTACTAAAAAGCGGGAAATATTTGACATATAAATATGTCTTAAACATATAAATTTTAGATACATAAATTTAACTCAGCTCAGTTTTAATACAATTCAACAAGCATTTATTGAATAACCATGATATAAAAACCATAGGATGACAGTACAGAGCTAGACAACCTTAAAAAATACATCGTTCAAACTGCTGAGACCTTACTTCTTAAAGTGTGGTCCGTGGACCGGCAGCACAGGCATTTCCCAATAATTGTTAGGAATACAGAATTTCATGCTCCATTCCAGCCCTTCTAAACCAAAATCCACACTGTAACAAGATCTCCAGGTGATTCAAATACACATCAAATTTTGAGAAGTATTATATTAAAACACCATAATCTAAAGAAAGATGTAGGCACTAACACTTTTTAGAAGGCAATATTCTCATAAGAAGTGCTCTAACAGATACTGTGGGACAATAATAAAAATCTAATTCTGGTTACAGGGATTTGCAGTAATTTCAAATCTGCCTTTTTCTATGTTATAGTTTCCACATGACATATCAGCATTTTCTAAACTGTGCCTCTGGTCAAATATGTTTGAGAAACAACACAGGAGGTTATCAACTACTACTTAGTGATGCTGTGTTCGCAATAGCATGTTAAAGATTCTAAGAAGTCCAAAATAAATAAGTCTGTTTTACTAAAATACTTAAACATGCAACTTTTCTTTACAAGGCATTATTAACATTGCTTGGAACTAGGGTTCTATGGAATATACTTTGGGAAACACTGTATTTATGACTTTGCATATTTTGCTCATGAATTCTTTACTAGGATTCATTTGCTCTCCATTAATTTCTCTTGTTTCTTTTTACAGTTAAAAAGCATCTAGTCTTATTACAGTTAAAACGTATCTAGAATAAATTCAACCTTGAATATAGGTATGAAGAAAAAATACAATCTAGCTTGGATACCATATATGTAATAACATAGAATTGGCTGTCCTGTTAGAAATCATCCAGATCTGGATAGATAAAATTATCTTTGAACAAACAGTATGCTAAAGTCTGGCCTCCGCATATCATTGAAATTAAGCCGAATCCTGCAAGTAATGAAGGGGAAGTTTTGGTTAACTACTAATAATGAATAATTCATTGGTGAGATTATGAATAAGAACAATCATCATGACTAAAATAATGTTCCTGAAACTGACACAGCATTTGCAATAGATGAGTTTATAGATTCAGCTAAAAGAGAGTAGGTATGTATTCTGTGCTGGTAAATTATTGAAATTCAAAACTTCCTTCAGGGAATAGGTGCATGGTTCTGTCAAATTAATGGTAAGGAGCTCTTAAAACTCAGAAATTCAAAGGCAACAGAGTCAAAGCACATGCCAAGGAATTTACAGTTCTCAATTCTTTTAGCTCATGTGACCTGCAATTTGTTTGTGTTGTTGCTATTTTAAAATATTCTTTATAAGGTATTTTCCCCCTCTTAATTATAAAAGAAAAACGTGCTTACTAATGTGGAAACTATTTTTGAGTATAGAAAAGAGTTTGAACACAAGAATTCCACCTACCTGAGCTATTTGGTTTTATGAAAATGCCTTTAGCTCTGATTTCATTGGCCTAATGATTCTTGTTTGTTTTAAAATATTAATCTAGCCTTACAGGGCTCCCATAAATCTGTTGTTCCTTGCAAGGCAGTAACTCCGTAACTCCCATGAAAAGTAAAAGTCGCTGAGGTAAGTGCCCTTTGTGAATCAGAGGCCTGGCAGGACCACACAACTTCCCCGCACAAAGATGCACATCCAGTGTGAGACCACAAGATAGAATTTCCAAGATGTTTAGCCACTATTCTCTTACTTTTAAATTGTTAATGCAAATAAAAACCAAAGAAGGCTACCTTGGACATCATTGGGCAAGTGTCCTCTGAGGAATCCAAACTTGATTATTGAAACTGAAATCGTTACCCAATTATTTTAGCAAATTCTGTAAGTTCTTTCATTATGCCAAAGTTGACTTTCCTTGTCATCAGGGTTGCATTTGATATGTGACTAAGCTGGCTAGGCCTCAATAAATTTTGTAGTACTGTAAATAAAATCCCCAGAGAGAAGTTCTTATTTTCCATAGAGACAAGATGATTTCCACTTGGGCTCATTAAAGTATTTCTTTCAGTATCATATTTTCTGATTTATTAAAAATTGACATCTTGGAAAGGTTTATGCAAAATAAAAAATCTACTTTCTACAAGTGTTTTCTGTATGCACTAAACAATATTGGAGAATTATGGATATGCAAGGTAAGTAGAGAATTAAACTTGAGGGAAGGGGGTTAGTAAATAATATAAATAATACTGGTTCTAAAAGTAGATAACTTTAGGAGAAAGAAGGTGGTAAAGTGCTGCATTCCCATTTCTCATTGATAAACATGACAATAATTAGATAACAACTATTGCCAAGCTTACTGAAAAGAGAAAATCTAAAAATATTTTGAGGCCAGTGTCTGGCTTAATCCAAAGAAAAAGCTTTAGCGAAGTCTACTTTTACTTGGCTAATTTTCTTACTACGTATGTGACTGATGAATTCAGTTGTTCAGTTGGTGGATAAAAAAAATTGAGATAAAATAGTTTTCCTTCTTCTGTACTACTATAAAGACTATACTGTCATTCATGGAGAAAGATAACTAAAAGAATATGTCACAAATATATATCCAATGTTTTATCCTAGAATGATAAAACCATTGAGTAATCTGGTCCAATTATCTGACCCCCCAAAAATATTTTATGCCACTAGTTTATTCATAAATATATATTTCTATTAAATAAGTATCATATATATGTATATAATATATATGTATATAATATATATCTATATCTAATCTCTCTATACGTACCTAAGGCAGCCCACCAGTGTGACGTCAAGGGGAATTCCAGCATAACTGCAATAGAAAAGAAAAAGGCCTTGTTCATTTTTGAAATACACATTATTGTTTTACTCATGAAGAAATACTTGTTTGGTCAAATCATATCTTCATAACAAAGAGAAATCTTGTCTATATTCATGAAATCAAGTATCGCCAAAGTGGTACTTAAGTCATTGTCTAAAAAAGTCATTTGTTAAGTCAAGTATTTGAAATTCCTCTCCTAGGAATGATGTCATGATCTGTCAGATTCTCAGGTCAAATTCACGCAGTCGACTTGAAGTCATATGCAGCAGAAATGATCCTAAAACTGTTCTGAATCCTCAGTGCCTGGCTCTCTGGAGTTCTGGGTGACTTTCCTCTGAAAGATCTATTGAGCAATATTTTTAAAGTGTTTTCTATGTGCCATAGGTTGGATGATTAACTTGTAACTTTTCTGGATCCAGAAAACCTATTGTCTGAAGGCTGAGACCCTGAAGACTGAGCCAGCATATGCTCCAAAATCCTTCTTAAAATATCCTATGACTGTCTTCCAGGAAAACTTAAGCCCCAAAGTAACAGAGAATTTGAGATGGGCTTCACTGGTCCTCCAGTTACTAAAAGACTTTGTATCTGAGGAAACTGATGCTAGGAGATTGATGTACTGGCATTTTCTAATAGCACTGAGGCTGAGACATAGCAATTCATTTTGAAATTGTGTGTTCTTAAGTCAGAGACTGATTATACCCATCGATAGATCAGAGCACTGAAAATAAGAGTGATATTTAAATAGTTACAGAGTAGTTAAACAGAATCTCCTGCAGCAAGAGGACAGCTCATGGATTCCAGAGAAAACAAGAGTTGACTCCTAAGTCCTACTGGGGCCTGTGGGAATTCCTTCCTCTCTTCCTTCAATATGAAGGCCTGTTGAATCAGGAGCATACAGTCAAGCATCCTTCAGTGAACCTTAGGCAATAGTTTGAGGGATTTCAGTGAGGATAACTTCACATCAAAACTCGTTATTCTCATTTAATTAGAGTTGGGAATCAATTATGTGGCTCAGTGGTAAATAATCCACCTTCAGTGAAAGATGTGTGGGTTTGATCCATGGGCCAGGAAGATAACTTGGAGAAGGAAATGGCAACCTACTCCAGTATTCTTGCCTGGGAAATTCCATGGACAGAAGAACCTGGTGGACTATAGTTGATGGGATCACAAAGAGTCAGTCATGACTGAACAACTAAACATAAGTAGTTAATAAATAATAATAACATTGAATTATAACTTGTGGTTGATTATCACTCATGCTTTTACTACTGTGTTTCTCTTTAATAATGGAAGGCAGTAAGAAATAAAAAGTTACAAGGGAAGAGTAAACCTTGAATAAATGGATGAAGGAATGGATAAAATTACCTTTACTTAGTAATTATAGGCCAAACGCCATGTCAGACAACCTCTCTCACACAAGCTTCACAAGATACCACCCATTTTGTAGATGAGGCAATTATGTCTAACAATATAAATGATGTTATATCTTGCCTTAGACAAACATCTGACAGAAAGGACTGGAATTTGAATCTGTTTTATTCAAACTCCAAAGCTCACAAGTAAAAATAAAAACCCTTTAGTCTTAGAACCTGGTGGTGGTAGTGGTTTAGTCGCTAAGTTGTGTTTGACTCTTGAGACCCCATGGGCTGTAGCCTACCAGGCTCCTATCCCCTTGGGATTTCCCAGGCAAGAATACTGGAGCAGGTTGCCATTTCCTCCTCCAGGAGATTTTCCCTAGCTAGGGACTGAACCTGCGTCTCCTGCATTGGCAAGCAGATTCTTTACCATTGAGCCATGAGGGAAGTCATATTTTTGTTAAAATAATTATTAGGAAGTTTGCAAGCCTGGAAGTACAGATTTCCTCAGGCCCTAGCTCCCAGTCTTTGGCCAATATCTGCTTCAAGAAAGGATTTGGAGGGAAAGAATTCTAACAGTGGCAAATCCTTTACAACTGATAACAAGTTGAATGGGAGCAACTGATAAAAAGTTGAATGAGACAGAATAGAAAACTGCTACATTTCAATACACTCTTCCAACAACACAAAAGAAGACTCTACACATGGACATCATCAGATGGTCAACACCGAAATCAGATTGATTATATTCTTTGCAGCCAAAGATGGAGAAGCTCTATACAGTCAACAAAAACAAGGCCGGGAGCTGACTGTGGCTCAGATCATGAATTCCTTATTGCCTAATTCAAACTTGAATTGAAGAAAGTAGGGAAAACCACTAGACCATTCAGATATGACCTAAATCAAATCCCTTATGATTATACAGTGGAAGTGAGAAGTAGATTTAAGGGACTAGATCTGATAGACAGAGTGCCTGATGAACTATGGATGGAGGTTTGTGACATTGCACAGAGACAGGGATCAAGATCATCCCCATGGAAAAGAAATGCAAAAAAGCAAAATGGCTGTCTGGGGAGGCCTTACAAATAGCTGTGAAAAGAAGAGAAGTGAAAAGCAAAGGAGAAAAGGAAAGATATAAGCATCTGAATGCAGAGTTCCAAAGAATAGCAAGAAGAGATAAGAAAGCCTTCCTCAGAGATCAATGCAAAGAAATAGAGGAAAACAACAGAATGGGAAAGACTAGAGATCTCTTCAAGAAAATTAGAGATACCAAGGGAACATTTCATGCAAAGATGGGCTCAATAAAGGACAGAAATTGTACGAACCTAACAGAAGCAGAAGATAATAAGAAGAGGTGGCAAGAATACACAGGAGAACTGTACAAAAAAGATCTTCACGACCCAGATGATCACGATGGTGTGATCACTCACCTAGAGCCAGACATCCTGGAATGTGAGGTCAAGTGGGCCTTAGAAAGCATCACTATGAACAAAGATAGTGGAGGTGATGGAATTCCAGTGGAGCTGTTTCAAATCCTGAAAGATGATGCTGTGAAAGTGCAGCACTCAATATGCCAGCAAATTTTGAAAACTCAGCAGTGGCCACAGGACTGGAAAAGGTCAGTTTTCATTCCAATCCCAAAGAAAGGCAATGCCAAAGAATGCTCAAACTACTGCACAATTGCACTCATCTCACACGCTAGTAAAGTAATGCTCAAAATTCTCCTAGGCAGGCTTCAGCAATATGTTAACCATGAACTTCCAGATGTTCAAGCTGGTTTTAGAAAAGGCAGAGGAACCAGAGATTAAATTGCCAACATCTGCTGGATCATGGAAAAAGCCAGAGAGTTCCAGAAAAACATCTATTTCTGCTTTATCGACTATGCCAAAGCCTTTGACTGTGCGGATCACAATAAACTGTGGAAAATTCTGAAAGAGATGGGAATACCAGACCATCTGACATGCCTCTTGAGAAACCTGTATGCAGGTCATGAAGCAACAGTTAGAAGTGGACCTGGAACAACAGACTGGTTCCAAATAGGAAAAGGAGTATGTCAAGGCTGCATATTGTCACCCTGCTTATTTAACTTATATGCAGAGTACATCATGAGACACGCTGGGCTGGAAGAAGCACAAGCTGGAATCAAGATTGCCAGGAGAAATATCAATAACCTCAGATATGCAGGTGACACCACCCTTATGGCAGAAAGTGAAGAGGAACTAAAAACCCTCTTGATGAAAGTGAAAGAGGAGAGTGAAAAAGTTGGCTTAAAGCTCAACATTCAGAAAACGAAGATCATGGCATCTGGTCCCATCACTTCATGGCAAATAGATGGGGAAACAGTGAAAACAGTGTCAGACTTTATTTTGGGGGTCTCCAAAATCACTGCAGAAGTTGCTTGCAGCCATGAAATTAAAAGATGCTTACTCCTTGAAGGAAAGTTATGACCAACCTAGATAGCATATTCAAAAGCAGAGACATTACTTTGCCAACAAAGGTCCATCTAGTCAAGGCTATGGTTTTTCCAGTGGTCACATATGGATGTGAGAGTTGGACTGTGAAGAAAGCTGAGCACCGAAGAACTGATGCTTTTGAGAGTTCCTTGGACTGCAAGGAACTCCAACCAGTCCATCCTCAAGGAGATCAGTCCTGGGTGTTCATTGGAAGGACTGATGCTAAAGCTGAAACTCCAGTACTTTGGCCACCTGATGAGAAGAGTTGACTGATTGGAAAAGACCCTGATGCTGGGAGGGATTGGGGGCAGGAGGAGAAGGGGATGACAGAGGATGAGATGGCTGGATGGCATCACCGACTCGATGAACATGAGTTTGAGTGAACTTTGGGAGTCGGTGACAGACAGGGAGTCGTGGCGTTTTGCGATTCACGGGGTCGCGAGGAGTCGGATACAACTGATCGACTGAACTGAACTGAAGTGAACAGTTCAATACAGTTTTGAATTGGACAATGTAGCTAATCAAAACCTCTCTGAGAAAATGGTAGAGGAACCTGATGGGGGAGAAAGTGTGAGGGAGGTGATGAAGAACTTTTATCATCAGTTTTTATTATTTCTCCACCAGAGGACACTATGAATACAATAAAGTTTTACTCTTATATGTCGATATAGGTACAATATCCAGATTGAATGCATTTTGTTTCCTTTATTTTAGTTTGCTTACCAGTTGAAGTGATGGCAACATGAAGAATAGTTACTGAAATACCATAATCCCAAACCCACTCTTCCACTACCAGAACGAAAAGTAATCCACAAACAAAGTAGGTGACCTCTGTTGAGACTAAAAGAACTGCAAATAAAAAGAAGAATAGAATTATTGGGAATTAGAGCAATTAACAATTCTAAAACACAGTGAGTAACAGGACCACCACAACTTATTCTGCAAAAATAATTTTGTAAGGAACTTTTAACATTCCATCTCTTAACATTCCTCAAATTTGAATAAGAACTTTAAAAATATTCTATCTCTTAATAACTGTCAGACTTATAGAGAAATAGCAGTACATAATTTCTGTTTATATTCTTTATATTTAGCATTTTAGAAGGTAAAATACAATAAAGAAAATTTACAATGTAACTGATCTGTAACTAGATTTCAAATCTCATTTGAAGATATATTAAAAACTAATGAAAAATTCAGCTCTGGATTTTCAGAAAAAAGATGTTAATAGTTTATTGAACAATAATGTTTCTTTAGTACCAGTTATTGCCTAACTTGGAAATGAGTTCCTTTGTGTCTTTGTAATAAAAGAGTATGTTCAGATAGTCATCTGGGAAACATAATGGATAACCATGGATGAAAGAACGTCTCATAAATGACTTGTGTGGATGGAGGTACTTTTCTAAATCCAGAATGCTTTTTCAGAGTGCTTTCCCTGAACATATATAAAGAGCTAGTTATTCCTGGGTCAGTACCATAAATCTCTAAAAGCCTTGAACATGTGAAGAGTCAACCTTTGCCTTTTTCCTTGATATAGATCTTAAGATTGTGGTGGTTCCAAAGATGAGATTCATCAAACTTTAAAATGAAAATACATGTGACATACCACCAAGTTTCCTTCATAATGATATCAATTTCCATAAAAGTTACCTTTCTTTTAAAACACAGAAAATGATAGGTATGCTCATATAAATAATTAACGAATTGATCAGTCCAGGCAGGCTTTTTTACTTTTTTTTTTGCTTTCAAAGCTAAAATTAAAATAGTCACATGATCTGTTATTGAGCAGAAGTAATTTATTAACAGACATGCCAGCCATTGCCTAGTGGGTCAGCAAAACATGAAATAAGTAAGCAAGTCTCAGGTGCTAGCCTCTTAAAAGACCTCACACTTATTCCTCTTCAATTCTACTTCATTCAACTCAACAGATTTCTAAAACTGAATGGAGAACTCCTACTAACTCCTTTTCTATTGTATGGAATTACAATTATAGCATGTCCTGATCTCTAGGACTCAAGGCTGTGGAAGGAGCTATACAGTGGTATCGTAGTGCCGTTAGCTCTTCCCATCACATCTCCATTTCTGCCTTCACCAGTGGCTCACGGAGCCTCCATGTTACTATAAGGAAATAGAGATGCCTGTTTTATCAGTATTTACAGATTTTACAAGTTAACTTGCAGCTGCTTAGAGACAGCGATTTCAGTCTTGAACAAACTGTATTTACATATATTGATAGAGGAGGATTGTGCTTTGTCTATGATATGAGACAGCATGATTTAAAGGAAGTCATACAAAATTTGAAGTCAGGATACCAGTGTTCTAGTCTCACCTTATAGCTTAAGAGTGCTATGATCTTGAGTTGGAATATAACCTCTAGGTCAGTCTAATTATTCCTTGATAAACTGGGAAATGGATTACTATCATATCTATCTCAAAAACTGTTGAGAGGATTTTATTTTAAAACGAAAACAGTTTATAATCCAATCTCTATGATGCAAGGGAAAGATGTTAGTAGTCAAATGTCTCAATAGGACTGACACTTTTCAGTGTCCTTGCTAAGCCTGATCTCCTAGGTAACAAAACTGTTGAAACAGACAAGAGCCTGACCCTCAGTACATGCTCAAGGCTCTGAGATTACTCTTACATTTTATCTCCAAGATTAAACAAGTCTGGATGCTCAAAGCAATAACTTTCAAGAGTTATGACACTTATCTCTCCAAGCCCCAAACTAAAGATCTAATAGGCTAAGGGTTTATTGATATCTTTGTACAAATGTTAGTTGTTTTTTGAGAGAACGACATTGACTGTGCACGGCATTCTGAGGATTTTCACTAATCTCTGCTAGGTCAAAACACAGCTTTCTCCAATAAGCCTGTGTCATTGTCCTATCTATCACTAACCATCTCAAATGCAAGAATTAAATAACAGTTGGATTTTAAATCTCTTTCTCTACCCCAAACACACAACCCATATGTAACTCTTTCTTGTGACTATTTCATTATCATTTGTGGATCCGCTTGGAAGAAAAAGTTAATTCAATCTTCAATAGGGAAATGTGTGAAGTAGAAGTTAAGATAAAATGTTAGAACACGTATCTCATTAGAATGAAAATTTCTTGTCCTAAGATATCTTTGTCTATCCCAAATTGAATCAATAATGGCATAAAAAAAGCTTACCCGTTTGAAGAGGCTGTTCTGAAACTTTTAGTTTAAATTCACTAGTTCTAGCTGACCAAGTTTCCTATACAAGTCACATTTGGCTTCAGGCAATTTTTGTATATTTGCATATTTGTTCCAAAAAAAGATGTCCAGTGGTTTTCTAAAGAACTGCACTGTTTGAAGAATCCACAATTCATTTTTTTTTTTAATGTGGGAAGAAATTTAACAGAATGTTAAGAATAATTATTTCAACAAAAATAGTAAGTTTAAAAGAGATAAAAAGTTTTTCCTACTATATTCTGTCTTATCATTTTTCCTTTGCAACAAGTTTTATGCTATTTTTGGGAAGGAAAAAAATCAAACTAAGCAGAAATGTACAAAGCAGAAAATGAAAGTCCTCTGTCATTCCAGCTGGGAGATAACAGTTTGTTGCATAATTCTCCAGATTTCTTACCACTGACATGATGTATTTTACTCTATTCTACAAAAATGAATAATTATACTATAAAAACACTTTTGTAGTCTTTATTTTCCATTTCATATGTCACAAATGCCTTTCTACATCATTCCATTAAGCCATTTTTCTGCCTTTTCTTTGAAAAATATTTAATGCACAAAATTTTATCCATAATATCACTAAAATAAAAATTCATTTAGGAAAACTATCCTCTTATTTCATCCTATTCAATCTTTTAGCAATAGTCATTTAAAAAAAATTGATGGCACTTTTCCACATTTTTCGAGTCAGATATAGGATACAGATGGCTGAGAAGAAGGCTTGATATTTTTAAAATTTTTCTAAAACAAAAACTATTTTGATTTTTGGAAGCATTTATTTCACTAATTAACAAAGATTGGAAACTAAAACCAGTTACCTTTATAATTTGTGTTGAGCCATGAAGGATTTGTTTTGAAATCAAATGGTGCCAGGACATCCAACTCATACACCCTGAGGATGTTACAAATGAAAATAGTTTACTCTGGAGGAGGTAATTCATAAGGTTGCACATTAACATTTTGCATCTCAAGTGTTCCCATACAAGGACAAGTCAGCTTTAATCACTTTGTGGCACATTTAAAAACTGGCTGACTTGAATGGAAGCCAAATATCTTCTTTATCCACACTGTCTTCTTTGTCCAATGAAGTCTGTTCTCCAAGTGGACTTCATTGTATTTGAGGTGTCAGCTCTAGTCTTGGAGGTCCCTTCCATCAAATGTGGGTGCAAAACCTCATACTGTGATGAGGGCATATACTGGGAAGCAATGGAGCCCAGCTCTAATTCTGATGATTCTGTTAACTGTGAACTTGGGCAGTTGCTTAACCTCTCTGAGCTTTCATTTCTTACCTGTACATTGAAGCAATTAATCTCTGAGGTCCCTTCCTGTTCTAAAATCTGAGTCTACACTCGCATTAGACATAAGATGAGTCTACATTTTCATAGTAGACACAGAAGACAAAGTTACATTACCAAAGGGGAAAGGCTTGAAGAGGGATAAATTACAAGCTTGGGATTAACAGATACATGCTACTGCATATAAAATAAACAACAAGGACCTACTGTATAGCACAGGGAAATATATTCAATATCTTGTAATTATCTATATGGGACAAAAATCTGAATCACTTTGTTATATACCAGAAACTAACACAACATTGTAAACCAGCTGTATATCAATACAAAAGTAAAATGATTTAAAATGGAAAAAAAAGAAAATTAAGTCTGATTATAAACTCTGCATCTCCTACCATGCCTAAGTTTGTAGTTGTGTGCAACTGGTCAATCAGTTATCTGCCTCCTGGGGCTTTAAGTTACTTCAAATTCCTCACCTCTGATTCACATTAACTACAAACCCGTGGAATCCCATGCTCAGAGAACTCTGACTATTCTAAGACCTTCACTGCTCTAGGCACTGTCTCACCACCTCCAGTCCCAGGCAATAGCTGAAACTATGTGTGAACATACCAGACTCCTCAGGGGGCTTGCCTGCAAGCAAGCTTTATAGCATCATCCCCACTGCAAAAGTCAATATAATCATTTCTGGGCATTGATTTGCACACTGAAATTGAAAAGTCCCAATTCCCTGCTTACATAATAAAATTCAGTTGTACAATCAATTTCTAGGAAATTCTTTGTAGCTATACATAATGTATTTCAAGGAAATCAATATATTGGCAAGCAAATCTGTAAGGATAAAATCCAGCCCTAACAAGACAAAGAAAAATTACCTTAAAAAAAAAGCCTCACACTTAAAAATATCTTTAAAAATACATGTATTACTTGGTCCTCATGATAACTCTCTTTTGATTATTACCTTCACTTGACAAACGGAGATAATTGAAGTAAGAGAAGCTCTCTGGCTTAGTCAGGATGATTCAGGAAGTTAGTAAGAACCTGGGCTGGAATGCAGATCTCCTGACTCTCTTCTAAAGCTATTTCCAGTATGTACAGAAAACATTTAAATTGGATGTAGATTATATCTAAATTCCCTTCTAGTTCAAATGCCCTCTGATCTCTGATGCAACACCAGCCCAGGGAGTAATAACTTCACTTTCTTTCTATGATCATCCTCATAAGAGGAACAATCCTACCTGGTTCTATTCATTTCATGATTGCTACTTATATCATTTTCAAAGATGACACATTTGCTTAGTTTCACTTAAAAAAAAAATGAAAATATACCGTGGGAAAAAATCTGCACCCTTTATTGAATACACGTTGAGTATTCTATGTGAACTTCTTTTGTGTTGGATCGGAACTTTTGAATTGTTTGAAGGTGATGTTGTACTTACTTGAGCATCACATAGCACATGCCCAGAACCACGTAGTACACAGTGTAAAAAAGGATGACACATATGAGAAGGTTCTGCCAAACAACCTGCAGAGAACACAGGGGTGAGCTCCAAGAGCCTGGGCTTTTTCACATGGTTGTTAGTAAGGAATCTGACAAACAAAAGACAATGAATGACTGCTAGGTCACGTTGGCTAGTCTTGTTTTGCCTGGAGACCTATGGGGTGGGAAGGACTTCAAAGTACACAATAAAAGTGTTGCCGACTAGAGAAGCTGGCATAGTACATGTCTGCAGCAAGGATTAATGCAGTACATAAATCCACACTAACTATCCATCATCTACCACAACAATATTTATGTTTTTATGTAATTACATAAATTTTACAAAATTTATGTTTTACAATAATGTGTCAATATTTCTGTTTTTACCAGATGAAATGATTCTAAATCTCAGCTGCCATGATAGGAAAATATGAGAAAGGCTAAGAAATTTTGAAAAGTATAAACAAAAAAAGTATACAACAATAGTTAAATTCCTGTGCTAGAATTTACAGAGCAATTGGCTAAAACACAGTAGATGGTCCCGAGAAGGATTTTACCACCTGTGAGACTTAAGAAGGAAGAACTGCAGATGAATGAGGAACAGATGGATTATTCAACAAATAGTGTTGTGAAAATAGTCTAACTTCTAGATTAAAAAAAAATCTCATTAGATTGCAGTCTTGTATGAAACACCAAAATAAACTTCAGATGGATTTAAGGTTTAAATGTCAAGAACTAGAACAAGAGAAAACATTTGCAACATATATCACAGGCAAAGGATTGATATCTGCAATATTTAAACACATTTGAATATAAAAGAGACAGACAAACCAATGAAAAAGGGACAAGGTATATAAATAGGCAGCTCATATGAATAAACATTTGAAAAGCCAATGAGCAATTGAAAATGTTTAGAAGACTTCATTATTGATCTTTTAAAATATATTCTTGTGAATATAGTAAAAATATTAGCATTTCATATGGGATTTTTTTGTTTGTTCTTTTCCTTTGGAATCTTTTTTTTTTTTTAATTATTTTTTAAATTTGTTTATTTGGTTGGTTCGAGTCTTAGTTGCAGCACACAGGATCTTCCTTTGTGGCACACGGACTCTATTCGTGACATGGGTTTAGTTGTTCCACAGCATGTGGAATCTTAGTTCCCCAGCCAGGGATCGAACCTGTGAGCCTCTGCACTGCAAGGCAGATTCTTAACCCCTGGACCACCAGAGAAGTCCCCCTTTGGAATCTTTTAAGAAGTCATCTTATTTACTCAACACTTTAACACTTTAGGATGGCTCTTTTCTCTGAATAACCGATCCACCAACTTGACCGAGTCTTTTAATTGACTGGGTACAGAAGGAGCCCTCCTTCTGTAGAGGCAAGAAGAGAAGACAGCAGCACAGAGCCCATCACAACCAACTGGCTGAATGGATTAAATTTATAGATTTACTAACAACTCACTTCTTTCAACTACTAAAACTAGGTGACCTCTTGGGCCTAAAAGGGCCATATGAAACCCAGGGTTCATATGAGACTCCAGGGTTTTGAGACCTTCAGAACCCTACCTCTCTCTCTCCCCACCCCATGTCATTCTTGGCCTCTCATACCCTTTGTCTGTAGACTTCCCTTTGCTCATCAAATCCCTTCTCTTTCTGCCCATTGTTCTCAACCTCCCTGTGCTCTTCAATATTTCCCATTCATTGTCTCCTGTTCTTTCTTCCTTCATGACCCTTCTTTTGTGTGTATTCATTCACTAAGTCAGGTCTGACACTTTGTGACTGCATGGACTGCAGCAAGCCAGGCTTACCTGTCCTTCACTTTCTCCTTGAGTTTGCTCAAACTCACGTTCATTGAGTCAGTGATGCCATCCAACCATCTCATCCTCTGTTGCCCCCTTCTCTTCCTGCCCTCAATCTTTCCCAGCATCAGGGTCTTTTCTAATGAGTGAGCTTTTTGTATCAGGTGGGTAAAGTATTGGAGCTTCAGGATCAGTCCTTCCAGTGACTATTGAGGGTTGATTTCCTTTAGGATTGACTGGCTTGATCTTCTTACAGACCAAGGAACTCTCAAGAGTATTCTTGAGCACCACTGTTCAAAAGCATCAATTCTTTGGTGCTCAGCCTTCTTTGCGGTCTAACTCTCACATTGGTACATGATTAATGGAAAAACCATATCTCTGACTATATGGACCCTTGTTGGCAAAGTGATGGATGTCTCTACTTTGTCTCATTTGTAGAGAAGATGACTTAGAGGTCAAGAGAAAATATGAAAGCTTCACCTGAGTTGAAGGTCCAGATACTGTTCCCACATTTAAGTTGGATCAATTCCTGCTCAGTTGTTGGGATGAGGATCTGCTGATGGAATATGAGTATTATGATAGGGAGCAACTTTGGGGCTTCTGCAGTCTTACAGGTTTCTGAAAGGTCATATATCTTTGGATTTGCTTTACTCTTTATTCTATACATTAATATAAATTTGCTTTTCTTTTAATTTGGGCATTAATAACCTCTAGTTGAAATATTTCTAGATGATTGTTTACTCAATTTCCATCCAAAAAAGATAAATAATATGTGGTCTCTATACTAATATGTAGTCAAACATGAAACTTTTCTTATTTCTATGTTAAGATTGAAATTTAAGTAACATTTTAATTTTCAAATATTATTTTTGCTATAGAATTTTGCTTTCATAATCCAAGCAGAGGATTGTGCTTCACACTTTGAAAACCCACAAATGCTAAAAATGTGTAAGATATCTGGAACTACTTTTTAATGAAATCATAATTTGTGAGAGAACACATTTATTGACAAATTTATAACATATAGGTATACCTACTTTCCCCAACAAATTTATAAAACACTGCTTATCAATAGAATGGTATAATACATATTTTAAAACTGTTTTGTATGGAATATATTGAAAAACAAGGCACTCTTTTAGTAAATAACTATTTTTCCTGCCTGCATAATAAATCTAGATTTTCAAATCATAATTTTCCTATAAGCAAATTCAGTTGCCTCTAGTAATTTCTGCCTATAATCTTGTCTCTATACAGCCTACAAAAGTAACTTTCTAAAAGGCAATCAGACCATGACATTCCCCTACTGGCTATCCTTCAATGGCCCCACACTGTCATCAGGATTCATTCATCCATTTTTTTCATTTGACAAATAGTCACTGGGCTGGGTGGCATTGCAAGATGAATTGGATGTGGTCCCAGGCATAAATACCCAGTGTAGCAGTGTTCATCAAATGTATGAATATCAGAACTCACATTGAGGCCCTGTTAAAACAGATTTCTGGGCCCTAGCCCCAGACTTTTTTATTCAGTAGTTCTAGGGTGGAATTTGCATTTCTAACAAGTTTCCAGGGGATGCTAGCACTGCTGCTTCTAAGACCAAGGTTTGAAGACTACTGACCTAGAGGCAAGACTGGTGGATGGCTATAATACAGACAGAAAAGCTGGGATTGAGGAGTGCACACAGTGCTATGGGGCTTCCCTGGTGGCTCAGCAGTAAAGAAACCAGCTGAATGCCGGAAATCTGAGTTCAATCCCCGGGTCAGGAGGATCCCCTGTAGGGGGCATGGCAACTCATTCCAGAATTCTTGCCTAGAGAATCCCATGGACAGAAGCGGCTGACAGGCTACAGTCTAAAGTGTTGCAAAGAGTCCGACACATCTGAAGCAACTTAGCACGCATACACACACAGAGTGCTATCGAAATCCGCGCAGGGGTTTGTGGAGGGTGGGGTGACAAGGAACATTTTTCCAGGGGGAAACATTCAACACTAACATTCATTGTAGGTTAACTGTGTACTTCCCTCATAGCTCAGTTGGTAAAAAATCTGCCTGCAATGCAGGAGATCCCGGTTTGATTCCTGGGTCAGGAAGATCCCCTGGAGAAGGGATAGGCTGCTCACTCCAGTATTCTCGGGTTTCCCTTGTGACTCAGCTGGTAAAGAATCTGCCTGCAATGCAGGAGACCTGGGTTCGATGCCTGGTTTGGGAAGATCCCTTGGAAAAGGGAAAGGCTACCCACTCTAGTATTCTTGCCTGGAGAATCCCGCAGACAGAGGTGGGCTACAGTCCATTAGGTCGCAAAGAGCTGGACATGACAGAAGCAACTGAGCAGCACACATGCATCATCTCATGCTTGCATCATCTCATGTAATCCTCACAAAAATTCTGAAAGATAAGTCTATTCATGTAGTCCAAGTCTATTATTATTATTTTTTTTTTAGAGAGAACAATGAGGCTCAAAGAGGTCTAGTTAGTTTTTCAAAGCTTCTCAGTAAATTGCAGAGCTGCGATTCAAATTCTGCTAACTCTTAACCATTGTGCTGGGGTGGAGGTCAGGGTTCTGCTCAAGGCAAAAGAAGTACCTGCAAAGATGTGCTGGGTGGTGGGGGGCAGAGGTGGTAAGAGAGTTTAAAGAGGATGGGGAACACATGTACACCCATGGCTGATTCATGTCAATGTATGGCAAAAACCACTACAATATTGTAAACTAAATTAGCCTCCAATTAAAATAAATAAATTCTTAAAAAAAAGATCATGAAGGGAACTTTATGCTTTGATAAAATTTCCAATGTCTCTGAAGGGAAGACTGTGAAAGATTTAAGAATAGTAGACTGGAAATGGAAACTCACTCCAGTATTCTTGTCTGGGAAATCCCATGGAGAGAGGTGCCTGGTGGGCTACACAGTCCAGGCGGTCACAGAGTCAGACATGCCTTAGCAACTGAGCACAGTGTCGACTGGAGAGGGGCTATTAAGTAAGGAAAGCATTGAAAGAAATCCTAACTTTGTGACATCATAGAGGTGTTAGCTAATGTGCTAGTGGTAATTATACTGCAGTATATCAATATATCAAATCAACTTTCCATGCACCTTAAACTAATACAATGTTATATGCCAATTATATCTTGATTAAAAATGCAAAGAATAAAATAAAGGGGTTTTTAATACTCTTGACCAGCAGTGGAGATGGAGAAGACAAATGTGAGGGCCAGTGAAGAAATAGAATCAACAAGTTATGGGGGCTTAAGGGAGAGGGTCATTTGATCTAACCTAATTCTGTCCAATACATTTCTATAAATAAGTAATATATAGTCTATAAATAGATATTTATAATGCAAGCCACATGTATGTCATCTAAATTTCTCTATGAATCACTTTCATAAAAGAAAAGAAAGAAAAGGACTAATGGACTACAGACCTAATGGACTGTAGCCCACCTCTGTCTGCGGGATTCTCCAGGCAAGAATACTAGAGTGGGTAGCCTTTCCCTTTGCCAAGGGATCTTCCCAAACCAGGGATCGAACCCAGGTCTCCTGCATTGCAGGCGGATTCTTTACCAGCTGAAAGTATTTTATTTAACTTAATATATCCAACATAAAATTTCAACATGTAGTAAATATTAGAAGTTACTCTTGTGGTATTTCTTGCTTGTTCACAGTACATCTTAGAATTCCAGGGTGAATTTTACTAATAACACATCTCAATTTGGCCTACTCACATTCAAGTGCTCATAGCCTTGTGTAGCCAGCGGGTACTGTATTAGACAATACAGCTCTAACCACTCCCTTTCCTTCCAGCCTCATCCTCTTAACCCTGCTCCAAACTCTTGAGAGTCCAACTTCACTTACTATTTATTGTGGGATTACTATGTGCCAAGCATTGTACCCATATATTCTCATTTTATCCACCCTCCCCATACCACTCCATCATTAATCTGGATAACTATCAACTAAACCTCACAGATTTAGAAACTGAGGCAGAGAGAGGTTAAACTTATCCCAGTTCACACGACCTGTATGTGGCAGGGCTCCAGTCTAGATCTGCTGGATGTCTGAACTCTCTTCACCCTGGGCTGTCCTGCCTTCAACTTGGTAGGCTTGGAAGAAAAGCATGCTGAATAATCAGTCCTAGCTCAACAGTTTCTTTTTAAAATTATAGAAACTGAGATTTGGATACATTGAGTGAATGGTCCAAGGTCAAACCTTTATTTAGTGGCAGAGGTGAGTTAGAAAAAAAAAAATGGTATTGAATTACCAAAGGAAAAACACTTAAAAATGCTGCAAATGACTGAACACAAAATTTCATTCTGATACAGATATTATTACTGTACTTTAGAAAAATTAAATATATAAGAGTCAGAATTTGTAGCAGTCTCAGTACATAGCTAGCACCAAAATGTTAATTTATTCTTTTAGAATATATATTTGGATCCTGAATCAAACTATGAAATATAAGATATTTATGAGAGTTTTGGCTATGTGAACTTGACTGGATATTTGATAATGCTAAAGAATTGTTAATATTTTAAGGTATTATGGTGGTATGATGACTCTTTTTTGAGTCCTTATTTTTAAAGATACATATGGAGATACTTGCAGATGAAATAATAAGATTTCTGAGTTAGCCTCAAAGTAAAAACTTGGGAAGAATAGGTGGCTATGTAGATGTAACAAGATTGAACTGAGTTGATAATTGCAAAGTTAGGTCATGGATAAATGAAATTCATTCTATATTTCTATTTTCATTACTATATGCTTATTTTTCCATAATAATTTTGTAAAAAGTTCTCAATAAGTTTATGTAACTGGTAGACATCTTTATAAACTGTAAAAATATAATTTTTTAAATAAAAATTTGAGGAACATCCCTGTTTCCTAGGGCTGGGGTAGGAGAGTCACCTTGTTTAATACTTACACATACCAGGGCTGAGCTAGCAACTTTGCAAACACCTCATCTTCTTTACTCCTCAAAACACTGCCCAATATGATGTCTTATCCATATATTCAGCTCAGTACAGTCGCTCAGTTGTGTCCAACTCTTTGTGATCCCATGAACCGCAGCTTGCCAGTCTTCCCTGTTGTACACCAACTGCCAGAGTCTAACCAAACCCATGTCCATTGAGTCGGTGATGCCATTCAACCATCTCATCCTCTGTCGTCCCCTTCTCCTCCTGCCCTCAATCTTTCCCAACTTCAGGGTCCTTTCAAATGAGTCAGTTCTTCCCATCAGGTGGCCAAAGTATTGGAGTTTCGCTTCAACATCAGTCCTTCCAATGAACACCGAGGACTGATCTCCTTTAAGATGCAGAGGTTGGATCACCTTGCAGTCCAGGGGACTCTCAAGAGTCTTCTCCAACACCACAGTTCAAAAGCATCAATTCTTCGGCACTCAGGTTTTTATAGTCCAACTCTCACATCCATACATGATTACTGGAAAAACCATAGCCTTGACTAGATGGACCTTTGTTGGCCAAGTAATGTCTCTGCTTTTTAATATGCTATCTAGGTTGGTCATAACTTTCCTTCAAGGAGTAAGCCATGGCTGCAGTCACCATCTGCAGTGATTTTGGAGACCTCAAAAATAAAGTCAGCCACTATTTCCACTGTTTCCCCATCTATTTGCCATGAAGGGATGGGACTGGATGCCATGATCTTAGCTTTCTGAATGTTGAGCTTTAAGCCAACTTCTTCACTCTCCTCTTTCACTTTCATCAAGAGAATTTTTAGTTTTTTTTCACTTTCTGCCATAAGGGTGGTGTCATCTGCATATCTGAGGTTATTGATGTTTCTCCCGGCAATCTTGATTCCAGCTTGTGCTTCATCCAACCCAGCATTTCTCTTGATGTACTCTGCATATAAGTTACATAAGCAGGGTGACAATATACAGCCTTGACGTACTCCTTTTCCTATTTGGAACCAGTCTGTTGTTCCAGGTCCACTTCTAACTGTTGCTTCCTGACCTGCATACAGATTTCTCACGAGGCAGGTCAGGTGGTCTGGTATTCCCATCTCTTTCAGAATTTTCCACAGTTTATTGTGATCCACACAGTCAAAGGCTTTGGCATAGTCAATAAAGCAGAAATAGATCTTTTTCTGGAATTCTCTTGCTTTTTCAATGATCCAGTGAATGTTGGTAATTTGTTCTCTGGTTCCTTTGCCTTTTCTAAAACCAGCTTGAACATCTGGATGTTCATGGTTCACGTATTGCTGAAGCTTGGCTAGGAGAATTTTGAGCATTACTTTACTAGCGTGTGAGATGAGTGCAATTGTGCAGTAGTTTGAGCATTCTTTGGCATTGTCTTTCTTTGGGATTGGAATGAAAACTGACCTTTTCCAGTCCTGTGACCACTGCTGAGTTTTCCAAATTTGCTGGCATATTGAGTGCAGCACTTTCACAGCATCATCTTCCAGGATTTGAAATAGCTCCACTGGAATTCCATCACCTCCACTAGCTTTGTTCATAGTGATGCTTTCTAAGGCCCACTTGACTTCACATTCCAGGATGTCTGGCTCTAGATGAGTGTGAGTGATCACACCATCATGATTATCTGGGTCATGAAGATCTTTTTTGTATAGTTCTGTATGTTCTTGCCACCTCTTCTTAATATCTTCTGCTTCTGTTAGGTTCATATCATTTCTGTCCTTTATCGAGCCCATCTTTGCATGAAATGTTCCCTTGGTATCTCTAATTTTCTTGAAGAGATCTCTAGTCTTTCCCATTCTGTTGTTTTCCTCTATTTCTTTGCATTGATTGTTGGGGAAGTCTTTCTTATCTCTCCTTGCTATTCTTTGGGACTCTGCATTCAAATGGGTGTATCTTTCCTTTTCTCCTTGGCTTTTCACTTCTCTTCTTTTCACAGCTATTTGTAAGCCCTCCTCAGACAGCCATTTTGCTTTTTTATATTTCTTTTTCTTGGGGATGGTCTTGATTCCTGTCTCCTGTACAATGTCACGAACCTCCATGCATAGTTCATCAGGCACTCTGTCTATCAGATC
Organism: Budorcas taxicolor; assembly: GCF_023091745.1. NCBI lineage: Eukaryota > Metazoa > Chordata > Mammalia > Artiodactyla > Bovidae > Budorcas > Budorcas taxicolor. The sequence goes on from NC_068918.1 coordinate 59,525,750, forward strand.
TAGTCCCTTAAATCTATTTCTCACTTCCACTGTATATTCATAAGAGATTTGATTTAGGTCATATCTGAATGGTCTAGTGGTTTTCCCCACTTTCTTCAATTTCAGTCTGAATTTGGCAATAAGGAGGTCATGATCTGAGCCACAGTCATCTCCCCATCTTATTTTTACTGACTATATAGAACTTCTCCATCTTTGGCTGCAAAGAATATAATCAATCTGATTTCGGTGTTGACCATCTGGTGATGTCCATGTGTAGAGTCTTCTCTTGTGTTGTTGGAAGAGTGTGTTTGCTATGACCAGTGCATTCTCGTGGCAGAACTCTATTAGCCTTTGCCCTACTTCATTCTGTGCTCCAAGGCCAAATTTTCCTGTTACTCCAGGTGTTTCTTGACTTCCTACTTTTGCATTCCAGTCCCCTATAATGAAAAAGACATCTTTTGGGGTGTTTAGTTCTAGAAAGTTTTGTAGGTCTTCATAGAACTGCTCAACTTCAGCTTCTTCAGCATTACTGGTCAGGGCATAGACTTGGATAACTGTGATATTGAATGGTTTGCCTTGGAAATGAACAGAGATCATTCCGTCATTTTTAAGATTGCATACAAGTACTGCATTTCAGCTTCTTTTGTTGACTATGATGGCTACTCCATTTCTTCTAAGGGATTCTTGCCCACCGTAGTAGATATAACGGTCATCTGAGTTAAATTCACCCATTCAGTCCATCTTAGTTCGCTGATTCCTAAAATGTCAATGTTCACTCTTGCCGTCTCCTGTTTGAGCACTTCCAATTTGCCTTGATTCATGGACATAACATTCCAAGTTCCTATGCAATACTGCTCTTTATAGCATCAAACCTTGCTTCTATCACCAGTCATATCCACAACTGGGTGTTGTTTTTGCTTTGGCTCCATCCCTTCATTCTTTCTGGAGTTATTTCTCCACTGATCTCCAGTAGCATACTGGGCACCTACTGACCTGGGGAGTTCATCTTTCAGTGTCCTATCTTTTTGCCTTTTCATACTGTTCATGGGGTTCTCAAGGCAAGAATACTGAAGTGGTCTTCCATTCCCTTCTCCAGTGGACCACATTCTGTCAGACCTCTCCACCATGACCCTTCTGTCTTGGGTGGCCCCACACGGCATGGCTTATAAGAAAACAAATGCTGACACTTTGCCTTGTGTGTCCCCCTGAAATCAAGGACACCACGTTTTCAGGGATGTTATAAACATGTAATATGGACTATTGAGGTGGAGGAAGAGGGTCACTGGGCAGTTCCATAGACTCAGCAAAGCCCCAGGGACTGGTGGGTATATTGTTCTGCTGGACTCTCCAAGGCAATGAGGAGGCATTTAGCTAAAAACATTGCATGTTCCTTTTGGGTGCATTCCTGGAACAGCAAGCCTAATTCTTCAGGTTCTCTCTCTCTCTCTCTCTCTCTCTCTCTCTCTCTCTCTCTCTCTCTCTCTCTCTCACACACACACACACACACACACACGTGTCTCAATAATACCTTGTACCTGTGTGAAGGTCATCCTTTTAGTTTCTGCTCTTTCCTTGTTTACCTCCTCTTTGGCACTCTAGCCATCCTTCAGTTCAGTTCAGTTCAGTCGCTCAGTCGTGTCCAACTCTTTGCGACCCCATAAATTGCAGCACGCCAGGCCTCCCTGTCCATCACCAACAGTAATTGATTTGTAACTGGAGATTTATCATGTTCACATACAGATTAATACTGCAACTTCTTCATTAAAAAACATCTCCCCTTTTGTGTTTGTGAAAAACTGCAAAATTATTTTGAGAGAATATAAGTTCACAAGTCTTTAAAGTGTGCAAATGTAGGATATGATAAATATGGTTTTTTTTTTTTAAAAAAATGTCTGCTACAACTAGACTTTATCATCTTTTATGATTAAGATATTTGGATGCCAGACTTCCTTCCTCTGTCCTAAACAATAAAACATTTTTTTAAATGAGTTGAAATTAAGGAAGAACTGTGCTCACTATAAAAGAATAAAGGAAAGTTCTATTCATTTGAGGTTTCAGAATCTGGCCAAACCAGGACCATTTCCTTTGTAAAGACTAGACTGGAACTAAAATAGAGTATGAGTTTGTGCAGGTGGCTCCCTGAGGACTCAGAGCTTCAATGGAGCCTGAGAACTTCAACTGCATAACTCACTCTACTGTCTTGCCAGATCATATCCTGGTTTGACTGGGCATAATTAAAACAGGAATAGCTCCTACTAATTCTGTCCTTCTGGAATTGATAGCTACATTTCACTCTTTTTGTGTGTTGAATTTCTCTTATTGTCTGATAACAGTCTGATGGGATGTCTTCCACATGTATGGAATTTCTTCAAGGAACTGCTAAAAGATACCATGTGTAATTGCTCTATGATACCATTTCATCTAGAAGGGACTTGGAGGGAAGGGATTTGTCCACTGTGCTCACTAATGTACTTCTAGTGTCTGCTGTGGTTCCTGGCACATAGTAGGTACTCACATAGTACCTTCACATAGTGAAATGAACTAAATGACTCATTACAGTCTTAGGGTTAATAGAAGCATGGCTGACTTTCAGTCTGCACAGGAATTGTTTAAGGAGTATCCATTATGATTAGTCTGAAACCAGACCACAATGAACACCACCTCATATTAAAGCAGTCTTTGATGTACCTCGAGATGGTAATCAATCTGTAGATAATTATCGAGTGTTGATACTGTGCCCAAAGCTGTTTCAGACTTCCTGGCATTACAAAGGAAGTGAGGCAGCCAAAATTACTATAGATAAATAATTAGAACAAGAAAATATATCCAACATTTATATGACCGTTTACAGTATACTTGTGTAGATTAGCTCACCCTTCAAAATAAACACATGAGCTAGGATTATAATCACCTCTTTATAGATAAAGAGAAGTTCATAGAAATTAAGGATATTTACAAAGCTAGTCACTGGTAGATCTGTAATTTTATACCAAGTTTATTAACCCTGAAGCAGAAATTAAACTTTATAAAGGCAAAATTACCTCATAGAAGAGAGATAACCTGGGTTTCATAAAGAAAGAGACTTTTAGTAAGAAGTATAATGGTACACACACTTTATATTTAATATCAGCCTACTTGTCCTTTAAGCAGTCCTCAAATTTTATTATTCTTAAGAAATATGAAGTGTTTGCATGTTAAAAGTACAAATTTCTCACACCCCATACCTAGATATTTGGAGTCTGTAGACATTGGGTAGGACCCAGGTATTTACATTTTAACAAACCTCTCAGATGATTGCAAAGCAAAGCTCTACTGAGAATGCAAGAACACATCCAGAAGATAAACAGAAGCCTCGCTGTCTCCTATAGTTTTCTCCTGAAGCAGGAGTTCTTAACAAGATTGGATGGACAGCTAAGAAAACTGGGTTCTTGATGTAAATGGACAAGACAGACAAGAGACATATTTCCAACAGAAATAAAAAAATAAATAAAACTTTTTACTTCACTTATAATAAACACACACTACAATGAGACACTATTGAACTCTTACCAAGTTAGCCAAAATATTTTCTTTTTTTAAAAAAGAATAACTAGTTCTGGTGATGAAATATTCACTATTCTAGACTGCTGATGTGAGTGGAATTTAGTGCAAGTCTATTAGAAAGCAATATATCAATATGTATTTTCAAAGGTGTTATTTTGAACCCAAATGTATACTGCTGGTAAGAAATAGAAAATTTTTAATGGTGTTTGTCCTTACATGTTAAAAGCATTTCTTCTTTTTCATTTTTACTGTATTTTATAAATTTTTAATGAAAGAATGAAAGAAACCTAGTCTCTAGTAGTTACAGATTGCTAGACTGTGGGTAAATTACTCTGAGTGATATTTTTGTCTGTAAAATTAGACAGTGAGGTTTTTAACCCTTCTGTACTTAACTGTCTTATGGAATAGCTAATGTAAACTATCAACTATGTGGAAAAATAAACATGCTCAAGGATACACACAACAAACCGTGTGTGCAAATTCAGTATTGTCCAGAATCTCAGAAGCCCACTGTGGATCCCAGATCAAGAATTCCTAATCTTGAAGGATAATTCCAACTCTCCCAGTCAATCCTAAAAGAAATCAACCTTGAATATTCACTGCAAGGTCTGAGGCTCCAGTGCTTTGGCCACCTGGTGCAAACAGCTGATTTACTGGAAAAGACTGACGCTGGGAAAGATTGAGGGCAGGAGGAGAAGGGGGAGAGACAGAGGATGAGATGGTTGGATGGCATCACAGACTCAACGGACATCAATTTGAGCAAGCTCCAGGAGTGGTGATGAACAGGGAAGCCCAGCGTGCTGCGGTCCACGGGGTCAAAAAGAGTCAACAAGACTCAGAGACTGAGTCTTGAACGACAACAATTATACGGTGCCATTTAAGAGCATTTAAAATTCTGTAGATAAGTGATTATCTCCATCCCCACTAGAAGAGCTAAAAAAAAAGCATCGACCTACTCATCTTGTCAACAACTATGGCAGATACAACAAGCTGTATAAATACTATTTGTAGGACTAGTATTTAAAATTATATTTCAAATTTCAAAATGTTCATTAGGCTCTTTTTCTAGTTGTAGGGAACAGAACTATCATGGTGATAACTGAAAAAATTTCAGAATCAAAAAAACCACTGTAATAGTTGCTCTACTATACTCTGTCACCATTTAGGACCAGCAGCAACTCAGAAGATAAGCAAAAATGACACTGCAAAGCCACTATATGTTTAGGACTAAACTCTCTTGGTCTATGTTTCTCTCTGTTCCTTCTTTTAACTCTTAACTAATTAACTCCTGCTCATGCAAAAAAAAAAAAAAAAAAAAAAAAAGAGGGAGAGAGAGAGACAGAGTGAAAGTGAGAATCCAGTTCGAGAAGCCAATCACTATCTGGTACGTGGCGGCACTCTGGTTGGATAGAGTGTCATAAAAAGGTGCTGATGAACAGCTGGCTGGGCTGTGAATGGCTGTCTTTGCAGAAAATGAACTTCTCCAAATCAAACAGGGGTCTCCAGTTATAGAGTTCACCTCATACGAAGCATGGCAACCTATGTAAAAGGTACTGTATGAATAGGGACCAGTGTGTTTCCTTGGCAAAACCCTATTAGCCTTTGCCTTGCTTTATTCTGTACTCCAAGAACAAATTTGCCTGTTACTCCTGGTGTTTCTAGACTTCCTACTTCTGCATTCCGGTCCCCTATAATGAAAAGAACATCTTTCGGGGGTGTTAGTTCCAAAAGGTCTTATAGGTCTTCATAGAACCATTCAACTTCAGCTTCTTCAGCATTACTGGTTGGGGCATAGGCTTGGATTACCGTGATATAGAATGGTTTGCCTTGGAAATGAACAGAGATCATTCTGTCATTTTTGAGATTGCATCCAAGTACTGCATTTCAGACTCTTGTTCTTCTAAGGGATTCTTGCCCACAGTAGTAGATATAATGGTCATCTGAGTTCAATTCACCCATTCCAGTCCATTTTAGTTCGCTGATTCCTAAAATGTCAACATTCACGCTTGCCATCTCCTGTTTGACCACTTCCAATTTGCCTTGATTCATGGACCTAACATTCCAGGTTCCTACGCAACATTGCTCTTTACAGCATTGGAGCTTGCTTCTATCACCAGTCACATTCACAACTGGGTGTCGTTTTTTCTTTGGCTCTGTCTCTTCATTCTTTCTGGAGTTATTTCTCCCCTGATCTCCAGTAATACATGAACCGTGAACTTCCAGATGTTCAAGCTGGATTTAGAAAAGGCAGAGGATCCAGAGATCAAATTGCCAACATCCGTTAGATCACTGAAAAAGCAAGAGAGTTCCAGAAAAACATCTACTTCTGCTTTATTGACTATGCCAAAGCCTTTGACTGTGTGGATCACAATAAACTGTAGAAAATTCTGAAAGAGATGGGAATACCAGACCACCTGACCTGCCTCTTGAGAAATCTGTATGCAGGTCAGGAAGCAACAGTTAGAACTGGACATGGAACAACAGACTGGTTCCAAATTGGGAAAGGAGTATGTCAAGGCTGTATTTAACTTATATGTAGAGTACATCATGTGAAATGCTGGGCTGGATGAAGCACAAGCTGGAATCAAGATTACCAGGAGAAACATCAGCAACCTCAATATGCAGATGACACCGCGCTTATGGCAGAAAGCGAAGAACTAAAGAGCCTCTTGATGAAAGTGAAAGAGAGAGTGAAGAAGTTGGCTTAATACTCAACATTCAGAAAACTAAGATCATGGCATCTGGTCCCATCACTTCAAGCAAATGGATGGGGAAACAGTGGAAACAGTGACTTTTAACTTTTTGGGCTCCAAAATCAATGCACATGGTGACTGCAGTCATGAAATTAAAAGACACTTACTCCTTGGAAGGAACGTTATGACCAACCTAGACAGCATATTAAAAAGTAGAGACATTACTTTGCTAACAAAGGTCCATCTAGTCAAGGCTATGGTTTTTCCAGTAGTCATGTATGGATCTGAGAGTTGGACTATAAAGAAAGCTGAGCACCGAAGAATTGATGCTTTTGAACTGTGGTGTTGGAGAAGACTCTTGAGAGTCTCTTGGATTGCAAGGAGATCCAACCAGTCCATCCTAAAGGAGATCAGTCCTGAGAATTCACTGGGAGGATGGATGTTGAAGCTGAAACTCCAATACTCTGGCCACCTGATGTGAAGAGCTGACTCATTGGAAAAGACCCTCGTGCTGGGAAAGATTGAAGGCAGGAGGAGAAGGGGATGACAGTGGATAGATGGTTGGATGGCATCACCAACTCAATGGAGATGAGTTTGAGTAAACTCCAGGAGTTGGTGATGGACAGGGAGGCCTGGCGTGCTGCAGTCCATGGGTCATGAAGAGTCAGACACGACTGAGCGACTGAACTGAACTGAACTGAACTGAATAGGGACAGTACCTAGAATACTTCTCAGAAAGTGGCAGAGTAGCCAGCAGGTCTGTGTATTTGTATTTAACAGCAAATAACAACCTGTATTTAAGAGCAGGTCTGCTGTTAAACTATTAGTAAGACAAACATCTGGGAAACAGGGCTGTATATAAACTTTTAAAAAACTATATGATAGTGTTGGTTATTAGATTGAGGTAGTTCCAGGGGGTAGAGGAAGACAAAATAAATTCTCTTGTTTTCCTATTCTGGTTAGTAGTTTTCAGTCAATTCAGGTCTTCTCAATTTCTTTCCTAGCTTCTAAAGTTCAAAAAGTTCTAATGTGCTAAAGAGGCCCCAGTTGCCTCTTTGATTTTCTAAATTCTAGAGATTTAAATAATATACATTCATTAATTCAGTCCCCAAAGTACTTCAGTCAGGTCAGTTGCTCAGTCGTGTCCGACTCTTTGCGACCCCATGAATCGCAGCACGCCAGGCCTCCCTGTCCGTCACCAACTCCCAGAGTTCACTCAGACTCAGTTCCATCGAGTCGGTGATGCCATCCAGCCATCTCATCCTCTGTCGTCCCCTTTTCCTCCTGCCCCCAATCCCTCCCAGCATCAGAGTCTTTTCCAATGAGTCAACTCTTCGCATGAGGTGGCCAAAGTACTGGAGTTTCAGGTTTAGCATCATTCCTTCTAAAGAAATCCCAGGGCTGATCTCCTTCAGAATGGACTGGTTAGATCTCCTTGCGGTCCAAGGGACTCTCAAGAGTCTTCTCCAACACCACAGTTCAAAAGCATCAATTCTTCGGCGCTCAGTTTTCTTCACAGTCCAACTTTCACATCCATACATGACCACAGGAAAAACCATAGCCTTGACCAGATGGACTTTGTTGGCAAAGTAATGTCTCTGCTTTTGAATATGCTATCTAGGTTGGTCATAACTTTCCTTCCAAGGAGTAAGCGTCTTTTAATTTCACGGCTGTAAGCAACTTCTGCAGTGATTTTGGAGCCCCCCAAAATAAAGTCTGACACTGTTTCCACTGTTTCCCCATCTATTTGCCATGAAGTGATGGGACCAGATGCCATGATCTTAGCTTTCCGAATGTTGAGCTTTAAGCCAACTTTTTCACTCTCCACTTTCACTTTCATCAAGAGGCTTTTTAGTTCCTCTTCACTTTCTGCTATAAGGGTAGTGTCATCTGCATATCTGAGGTTATTGATGTTTCTCCTGGCAATCTTGATTCCAGCCTTTGCTTCCTCCAGCCCAGGGTTTCTCATGATGTACTCTGCATATAATTTAAATAAGCAGGGTGACAATATACAGCCTTGACGTACTCTTTTTCCTATTTGGAACCAGCCTGTTGTACAAAAGATAAAAATATAAACAAATCTGAGTGTCAACCTAATAGTCATTGTGGAAACCTTGTAAAACAAAAACATGAAGCAAAAAAATGAAAATCATCCATAATTCATGAATCAAACAAACCTAAGTTAAACTGCTACTCAACAGCAATTTAATTGCTATCAATTCCTTTAGTCAACATCTGTAGCTTCCAGAGATTGGAAGTCAGTGCGGGCTTTCGGTCTGTATCATATCCTCAATTCAGTATATAGAAATTATAAATCTGATAGAAAACATGAATGTCTTAATGGTGTTTGTCTATAGATGTGAAAATCATGGGTATTCTGTTTTCCTTTTCTGTATTTCATAAATTTCTAATGAAGGAAAAAGGCCAGATTTCTGTATGTTACCATAATAGCAAGTCCTACTCAATAATAATAGCAAGTTCTACTGTGCCAAATATACTGACATTTATTAGCAAACAAAAAAATATTTATACAACCTGTTTTGAAAACTTGGGGAAGTTCCACTCTCTCTTAGCACATTAAACAAACACTTTGAGTTTGTCATGCTGACTCTGAGGCAGTCACAGTGACACCCTGAAGCCAGATTACCCCCCACCCCGGCCAGAGCAATTGACAAATTCCTCCAGGAAGTAGAGGTAAAACACAAGAACATGGAGTTCTAGATCTTGGGTATTTCTCTGATGGTATTAGGTTACTGAGCTTCCTGGATTTTGATAAGGCAAGGATTTCGAGGCCTGCTCAATCTTGCATATTTTGACAACACTCATCAGTAGAAAGAATATCTTGTACTTATATTAATTAACAAAGTCTTGTTATTGGTTTCAATAGCAATTTTTGAGCTGCATGACAACCTCTTCAAGTGAGGATTCCTCATAGGGATATATCACATGCTAATAAGAAAAGGGGTACATCAAGGCTGTATACTGTCACCCTGCTTATTTAACTTATATGCAGAGTACATCATGAGAAATGCTGGGCTGGAAGAAGCACAAGCTGGAATCAAGATTGCCGGGAGAAATATCAATAACCTCAGATATGCAGATGACACCACCTTATGGCAAAAAGTGAAGAGGAACTAAAAAGATTCTTGATGAAAGTGAAAGAGGAGAGTGAAAAAGTTGGCTTAAAGCTCAACATTCAGAAAATGAAGATCATGGCATCTGGTCCCATCACTTCATGGCAAATAGATGGGGAAACAGTGGAAACAGTGACAGGCTTTATTTTCTTGGGCTCCAAGATCCCTGCAGATGGTGACTGCAGCCATGAAATTAAAAGATGCTTGCTCTTTGGAAGAATATCTATGACCAAACTAGACAGTATATTAAAAAGCAGAGACAACTTTGCCAACAAAGGTCCATCTAGTCAAAGCTGTGGTTTTTCCAGTGGTCATGTATGGATGTGAGAGTTGGACTATGAAGAAAGCTGAGCACCGAAGAATTGACGCTTTTCAACTGTGGTGTTGGAGAAGACTCTTGAGAGTCCCTTGGACTGCAAGGAGAGCCAACCAGTCCATTCTAAAGGAGATTAGCCCTGGGTGTTCTTTGACAGGAATGATGCTAAAGCTGAAACTCCAGTACTTTGGCCACCACATGCGAAGAACTGAGTCATTGGAAAAGACTCTGATGCTGGGAGGGATTGGGGGCAGGAGGAAAAGGGGACGACAGAGGATCAGATGGCTGGATGGAATTACCAACTCGATGGATGTCAGTTTGAGTGAACTCTGGGTTGGTGATGGACAGGGAGGCCTGGCATGCTGCAATTCATGGGGTCACAAAAAGTCGGACATGACTGAGCGACTGAACTGAACTGAAACAACATTGGCTGGGATGTAGCGTAACATTGATTTATGCATACATATCTCAAACTGTATTATAACAAAGTATTTTGTGTTTCACACAAAACATACTTCTAAAATAAATCTTTTTTACATTAATATTCACATTTTCCCCTTTAAATGGCTTAAAATTTAAGTATAAAAGCTTTGCAAAAAAGACGACTAGGTTTAATATGCAAGAGTAAATGAAATCCTAACATTTATTTCTCAGTGGAAGAAGGCAGAAATAACATTTTCAAAGAATTTAAGTGTTTTTTCCACAAACTCTCACAAGAGCAAGGACACTTTCTAATAATATATAAACACAAAATTATTATCATACACAAGAAATTTTATACAGATATAAAGTATTATTCATACAGAGTCCACACTGAAACTTCTCCAATTGTCCTTAAAATCTAAAGAAACTAGAATCAGCTAAATTTATACATTACATTTGGTGGTCATATCTCTTTAGCGTCATATTCTAAATTTGCCTGATAGTTTCCTCACGATTAGAGTTTGGGGGAAGAATTCTACACAGGTGACATTGTGCATTTCCCCGAGTATCTCATGAGGATATACATAATATCATCTTGTTTCATTATTAGTGGTGGTCAGTTGGATCACTTGATAAAGGTAATGTCTACCAGATCTTATTTTAACTGTACTGTTTATCTTTTGTAGTTGATAAGTAATCTGTGAGGTGGTACTTAAGATTATGTGAATGTCCTGTTTCCTCAAAACTTTTTACCCACTAGCTTTTCACAACCACTGATATGCCTTGTGTGAATCAATTATTGACACGGGTGTTCAAATGGTGATTTTCTCATCTTATTTTTTCTTCTACATATTAGTATACGCTCATCTATAAAGAGGTTTCCCTTCTTATCACTGAACTTCTGTATATATTATTTATTGTCCATTGTTGATAACATGCTCTTTTTATATTCAATGTGCTAAAATACATTAATACCATGACTTGTTGTTGATGCTAAAATTGTCCCAAATATGAGCACCTACAAGATATCTCCTATGTTCATCTTATGTATCCCCATCATTTTCTTTGTACTTCTTTGCTTTCCCTCATTATCTGACATTCCAAAGAGATATTATCTTTTTCATTACTATATTTCCATATGATTTTTCATCTACTTGTGAGCTTTCTATTCTCTCCTACTACTTTCTCTTTCTATCTATTCAAGAATTAATATCACACTTTCAATTACAGAAGTCTTGTAAGTACATCATGAGAAACGCTGGACTAGAAGAAACACGAGCTGGAATCAAGATTGCCAGGAGAAATATCAATAACCTCAGATATGCAGCTGATACCACCCTCATGGCAGAAAGTGAAGAGGAACTAAAAAGCCTCTTGATGAAAGTGAAAGAGGAGAGTGAAAAAGTTGGCTTAAAGCTCAACATTCAGAAAATGAAGATCATGGCATCTGGTCCCATCACTTCATGGCAAATAGATGGGGAAACAGTGGAAACAGTGTCAGACTTTATTTTGGGGGGCTCCAAAATCACTGCAGAAGTTGCTTGCAGCCGTGAAATTAAAAGACGCTTACTCCTTGGAAGGAAAGTTATGACCAACCTAGATAGCATATTCAAAAGCAGAGACATTACTTTGCCAACAAAGTCCATCTGGTCAAGGCTATGGTTTTTCCTGTGGTCATGTATGGATGTGAAAGTTGGACTGTGAAGAAAACTGAGCGCCGAAGAATTGATGCTTTTGAACTGTGGTGTTGGAGAAAACTCTTGAGAGTCCCTTGGACTGCAAGGAGATCTAACCAGTCCATTCTGAAGGAGATCAGCCCTGGGATTTCTTTGCAGGGAATGATGCTAAACCTGAAACTCCAGTATTTTGGCCACCTGATGCGAAGAGTTGACTCATTGGAAAAGACTCTGATGCTGGGAGGGATTGGGGGCAGGAGGAGAAGGGGGCGACAGAGGATGAGATGGCTGGATGGCATCACCGACTCGATGGACGTGAGTCTGAGTGAACTCCGGGAGTTGGTGATGGACAGGGAAGCCTGGGGTGCTGCGCTTCATGGGGTCGCAAAGAGTCAGACACGACTGAGCGACTGAAATGAAATGAACTGAACTGAACTGTAGTATGTTTTAAAAGTCATCCTTTATTGTTCATTTTTTAGAAGTCTCATGGCTATTTTTATGTTTCTTTTTCCATATAAACTTCAAAAACTTATTTGAACAGCTCCATAAAGTAAATTTTTGTTATTCTTATTCAGTTCAGTTCAGTCGCTCAGTCGTGTTCGACTCTTTGCGATCCCATGAACTACAGCACGCCAGGCCTCCCTGTTCATCACCAACTCCCAGAGTTCACTCAAACTTATGTCCATACAGTTGGTGATGCCATCCAGCCATCTCATCCTCGGTCATCCTGTTCTCCTACTGCCCCCAATCCCTCCCAGCATCAGGGACTTTTCCAATCAGTCAACTCTTCTCATGAGGTGGCCAGAGTATTGGAATTTCAGCTTCAGCATCAGTCCTTCCAATGAACACCCAGGGCTGATCTCCTTTAGAATGGACTGGTTGGATCTCCTTGCAGTCCAAGGGACTCTCAAGAGTCTTCTCCAACACCACAGTTCAAAAGAATCAATTCCTTGGTGCTCAGGTTTTTATAGTCCAACTTTCACATCCATACATGACCACTGGAAAAACTATAGCCTTGACTAGATGGACCTTTGTTGGCAAAGTAATGTCTCTGCTTTTGAATATGCTATCTATGTTGGTCATAACTTTCCTTCCAAGGAGTAAGCGTCTTTTAATTTCATGGCTGCAAGCAACATCTGCAGTGATTTTGGAGCCCAGAAAAATAAAGTCTGACACAGTTTCCACTGTTTCCCCATCTATTTGCCATGAAGTGATGGGACCAGATGCCATGATCTTCATTTTCTGAATGTTGAGCTTTAAGCCAACTTTTTCACTCTCCTCTTTCACTTTCATCAAGAGGCTTTTTAGTTCCTTTTCACTTTCTGCCATAAGGGTGGTGTCATCTGCATATCTGAGGTTACTGATATTTCTCCTGGCAATCTTGATTCCAGCTTGTGCTTCTTCCAGCCCAGCATTTCTCATGATGTACTCTGCATAGAAGTTACATAAGCAGGGTGACAATATACAGCCTTGACGTACTCCTTTTCCTATTTGGAATCAGTCTGTTGTTTCATGTCCAGTTGTAACTGCTGCTTCCTGACCTGCATACAGATTTCTCAAGAGGCAGGTCAGGTGGTCTGGTATTCCCATCTCTTTCAGAATTTTCCACAGTTTATTGTGATCCACACAGTCAAAGGCTTTGGCATAGTCAATAAAGCAGAAATAGATGTTTTTTCTGGAACTCTCTTGCTTTTTCCATGATCCAGGAGATGTTGGCAATTTGATCTCTGGTTTCTCTGCCTTTTCTAAAACCAGCTTGAACATCTGGAAGTTATTCTTATTATGATCATGTTAAATTTATTAACAAGATAGGAATAAATGATAGTTTTATAATATTCATTCATACTATTTAACAACAAGAAAAATCTCCAAATTAATTCAAATTTTCCTTTCAAAAGTCTTTAATTTTTCTTCACATAGATTTTACACATTTTGTGTTTCAGTTCAGTTCAGTTCAGTCGGTCAGCTGTGTCCAACTCTTTGCGACCCCATGAATTGCAGCACGCCAGGCCTCCCTGTCTATCTCCAATTCCTGGAGTTCACTCAAATTCATGTCCATCGAGTCAGTGATGCCATCCAGCCATCTAATCCTCTGTCGTCCCCTTCACCTCTTGCCCCCAATCCCTCCCAGCATCAGAGTCTTTTCCAATGAGTCAATCTTCGCATGAGGTGGCCAAAGTACTGGAGTTTCAGCTTTAGCATCATTCCTTCCAAAGAACACCCAGGACTGATCTCCTTTAGAATGGACTGGTTGGATCTCTTTGCAGTCCAAGGGACTCTCAAGAGTCTTCTCCAACACCACAGTTCAAAAGCATCAATTCTTCGGTGCTCAGCTTTCTTCACAGTCCAACTCTCACATCCATACATGACCACTGGAAAGACCATAACCTTGACTAGATGGACCTTTGTTGGCAAAGTAATGTCTCTGCTTTTGAATATGCTATCTAGGTTGGTCATAACTTTCCTTCCAAGGAGTAAGCATCTTTTAATTTCATGGCTGCAGTCACCTTCTGCAGTGATTTTCTGTTTAGGTATTCTTAAATGAATTCTTTTTTTGCTATTAAGGCACCTGAAGTTTTATATTTGTTACATCATGTCATCAGCTATTGTTTGTGTATAAAACGGCTTATGATTTTTTTTCAGTTTAATATTCTATTACTTTACTGAATTTTAAAAATGATATTAGTGTTTTCATTATCTCTCTTGGACTTTTCCAAATATACTGCAATACCACCTGTAAACAGAGATAGTTTCACTTCTATTCCAATTCTTGGAGCTCTGTTGTTTATTCTGCATTGACTAGTGTCTCTACTATATTTTTATTTATTATTTTTTATTTACTGATAGAAAATTTTAATGAGTACAAAAAATCATAATTATACTGGAGTGGATGTGTTAATTGCTCAGTTGTGCCAGACTCTTTGCAACCTCATGGACTGCAGCCCACCAGGCTCCTCTGTCCATGGGATTCTCCAGGCAAGGATACTGGAGTGGGTTACCATTTCCTTTTTCAGGGAATCATCCCAATCCAAGGATCAAACCTGAGTTTTCTACATTGCACTCAGATTCTTACCATCTGAGCCACCAGGAAACACTGGGGTTTCCCAGATGGTGCTAATGGTAAAGAACACACCTGTCAATGCAGGAGAGGTAAAAGAAGGGGGTTTGATTCCTGGGTCCGGAAGATCCCCTGGAGTGGGAAATGGCAATCCACTCTGGTATTCTTGCCTGGAGAATTGTGGACAGAGGAGCCTGGTGGGCTACAGACCATAGGGTTGCAAAGAGTGCACAGGACTGAAGTGACTTAGCACGGAGGTACGAAAAATAGCTAGCTAGTGGAAAGCTACAGTATAACACAGGGAACCCAGCTCAGTGCTCCGTGATGACCTAGAGGGGTGAAATGGGGGAATGGGAGAGAGACTCATGAGGGAGGGGATATATGCATACATATGGTTGATTCATGTTGTACAGTAAAAACACAGCATTGTAAAGCAACTCAATTATTAATACAAAACATAACTTCCCTAGTTCATTGCCACATCCAAGCATGTGTACATGCTAGTTCTTGCGCCTGGAAACCCTTCCTTACCTCATCCTACTGGGTTCCAGAAATTAGAAGTGCTCCAAACAATCCCTGGTCTGGATGACCGACAATGCACCAAGAATGACTCACCTCTGGGCACCCCGAACTCTAGGGCAGAGAGAGCAAGAGGATAAAAGCCCTAGGGCGACCCAGCCCTGAGGCTAATTGGACTGCAGTCCCAGTGGCTGGCTGCCTGAAGCCCACCCACTCACTGGTGTCCAGCTCCCTACAGCCCGCTGACCCTGTGAACTGGGCGGGACCAGGGCGGGGCCTTCAAGCTTTTTGGACTCCCCCTTCTTTCAGGTGTGACCTCGGCTGACCCGCGCTCCAAGACTCAGTTTCCCGGCACCACCTCCAGGCACCCGGAGGAAGGAGGGTTGGTGCCGAGCAGAAAAAGCAGTCAAGCGGGGGTCGCGGCGTAGAGGTAGGTCCTATTTTCTTCTCCCTGCTTCCTTGCCTGAACCCTAATAGACGCCTGGAAAGCAGTCTCGGTCCAGGGCTCGGGTCACTAGCAACGCAGTGCACTGATCCCACCCAGCCCTCGCCTCCCCCTGCCCCGCATTCCTCCTCCTCAGACACCTTTAATATATTTTTAAATAATAGTGAAGTTAGTGGGTATCCTGCCTCTAGTATTCTCACACATGCATTTTGCATGTGTGTATGTCTAGTTATAGTCATATATTAACATCAAAGAAGAATTAGTTCAGTTCCTATTTTATTCAGTGTTTTGATTATTAGAAATGGTTGTTAATTTTTGTCAAAGGCCACTTTAACATCTGTGAAGATGATCTCTGATTTTCCTCGTAAATTTTGGGGATAAGTATCACTTGGTCATGCTGTTTAACTGTTATGATGAGTTCTTGGATTCTGTTTGCTTGTATGTTATTTAGATTTTTACTTCCATATTTATAAGTGAGATTGATCTATAGTTTATTTTTTTGCTATCTTTATTTTTTGCTAGGCTTCCCAGGTGGCTCAGATGGTAAAGTGTCTGCCTGCAGTGCGGGAGACCAGGTTCGATCCCTGAGTGGGGAAGATCCCCTGGAGAAGGAAATGGCAACCCACTGGAAAATTCCATGGACGGAGGAGCCTTGTAGGACTGTCCATGGGGTCGCAAAGAGTCGGACTGAGTCGGACAGGACTGAGCGACTTCACTTTCACTTTCTTTATAAGGTTTAGATGACAATATAATTCTCGTTTCATAAAAATATCTTGTGGCTTTTCATCTTTTTCTATACTCAGAAATAATTTAAGTAAATTGAGAGTATATTATCTCTGCAGATATAGGAGGGTTCCTTTGTGAAAACTGAGCCTAGTCCTTTTATAATAACTTTCTCCATTTATTCTATGGAAACTGGAAGACATTATATGATTCTACAAAGTGGAATATTCCAAGCAACTAACAGCTTTTCACAGCGAGTATCTATATGTTCTTCCAGTCTTGCTCACATATTATATTCACACTCCACCCTCCACTCAAGGACAGAATCAATCCCTCCTTATTTCTTTACATCCACAGCATTTTGCATATGTCTTACAGATTTGATCACATGTGTTGTAGCATACTTACTTATGGAGGTGACGGTTTTCTCTAGACTCTCAAAGACAGAGACACTAATTTAACCACATTTGATTCTTCAGCCACAAAATATTGCTTAGCCCTTGGTAAGTGTTCAAGAAATATATTTTGAATAATAATGAATGAAGAGACGGTGGGGGGGACACCAATGAATGCCCACTTCAGTGGGAAGTGTCTGTTTATCAAAAATGTGGACCCTAGGGTCAAAAATACCAGGGTTCTTTTCTGTTTTCTCACTGGCAAGTACGTAACCTTGGCCAGTTGCTCTCTGTGTTTTGTTCTCAGTTCAGTTCAGTCGCTCAGTCGTGTCCGACTCTTTGCAACCCCATGAATCGCAGCACGCCAGGCCTCCCTGTCCATCACCAACTCTCAGAGTTCACTCAGACTTGCGTCCATCGAGTCAGTGATGCCATCCAGCTATCTCATCCTCGGTCGTCCCCTTCTCCTCCTGCCCCCAATCCCTCCCAGCATCAGAGTCTTTTCCAATGAGTCAACTCTTCTCATGAGGTGGCCAAAGTACTGGAGTTTCAGGTTTAGCATCATTCCTTCCAAAGAAATCCCAGGGCTGATCTCCTTCAGCATGGACTGGTTGGATCTCCTTGCAGTCCAAGTGACTCTCAAGAGTCTTCTCCAACACCACAGTTCAAAAGCATCAATTCTTTGGCCCTCAGCCTTCTTCACAGTCCAACTCTCACATCCATACATGACCACAGGAAAAACCAGTAAAAAGATAGGTGAAATCTCATGGGAGGTTTGCATTCAGAACACAAGTAAGATTCCTAGCATTAGGTACTCTATATGCTCACAAGATAACATGTTGTTCCCATGTGAATGCCTGTTTGGTTCTTTGGAAAATTCCTAGAGAAGTCACAAAATTTCTCTCTTACCTGTGGTATTATAACAAAGGAACCAGACCCTGCTGATGGTAGTTCCCTCTGAAAACGTCTATAGGGATGAAATTCTCCAGTTGAGCTCAACAGCCATAAGGAAATGCAAGCATGTGTTGTGCCTCTGAGATTTTTACATGCAGTATTTGTTTTAGAATGGTAATTTTACATTAGTTGAATATAGTTTTGAAATGAGTCTTCCACTGGAGTTCTGAAAAACAATGCACTGTATCCTGAACAACAACTTAGCAGTTCTCATACCTGGGCTTTCTTCCCAGTTCCTGTGCTGTTTCCCCAGACAGCAAATTAATTAAATGGCCTTTGGCCATAACTCTTTCCCTTGAGTCAGCTTTTCTCTCATTTAAAGTGTAGAGATAGGGGGGATTTAATTAGCCCAATGCCTGGCACATTACATGCACTCCATAAATGTCTGTTGAGTTTTGGAATTCTCTTTAGACGAAGGTCACTTTTGCTATTACTATAAATTTATGAGCATATCAGTAATTCCTGCGCTGATAATATTGACAATGAGCAAGGACTTAAGAAAAGTTAGCTCATGATTTATAAGAATGTATCATGAGAATTCAGATTTTCAACAACTCTCCCTTGAACATATTCACTACTGGTTTAATGTTCTAAGACGGTATTCTACATATAAAGCTCTGGGATTCTATAAAGCTCCTCCTCCTGGCAGGAGTTACCTAGATATTTCCACTGGAAAGAGTATATGTGTGTGTGTGTGTGTGTGTGTGTGTGTGTGTAAGACCAGACTAAATATAGAGTCTTCATTCTTTAAGCTACTTAAGGGAAGGATATTGTCTTCTAATTTTCTTTTCTCAAGCGCAGTTATAACTGCCAGTTCAAACCCAAAACTATACACAAATTATGAACAGCTTAAAATCTTCTTAAAAGTGTTTCTAAAAAATATTTCGCCTAAAATACTGTATTTACTGACCTAGAAAATTTTTCTTAGTTGCCGTGCTTACCATTTCTTACTGATGATCTACGTTGTGATGATGGCAGTAAGCAGAAAAAAGTTAAGGAAGTACATACAGCACTGATATTTTACTAACATGAATGTAGCACTAATTCATAATCATAATTTAAATTTTAAGTAAAAATCAGACTTTCCAGAGTGTCATTCCCTTAAGGCTGAATGTTTATAGCCCCAAAGCCTACGTGAATTTACACAGCTGTTTTGAGGCTTTGCATATTTCCTTGTTTTAGGTACTTTGATTTTTTAAAAAGGGATATTTTTATACTGAAATAAAACACAGCTATTAACACCAGCCTCAAGGGAAAAAGAAATTAACAAACCTACAGCTTAAAAATGTTTCAGTACTTTGCCTTTAAAATCTTGTACATCCCTTAGAAGTAGGAAAAATAAAAACCACCCCCGGCCAAAAAAAGACTGAGGACAAACTGTCATGATTTCAGAAGATGATAGCAGAAGTGCAGGTGTTAATACTAGAAAGTCTGTCTGTGAGTAAAATGATCCCTCTGAAACAACCACTATTTGGAGGTTTTTTGGAATCTTTTCTTGGGCCCGGGTGCCTCTATATTGCCACCATTAGCACACAATGCGAGGAGTACTGCAGAATGTTTTCTGCATGTTACCCAGCCAAAAGTGAAACAAGTTGCCTACAGACAGAGAGCCCATTTATAGAACATATTTGCTTATCCCCGGGCTAGGCAGTAACTCAGAGGCAATGCAAAGAAGTCATTTCTCTTTACCTTGCTGGGTGCCACTCTGACCTGGAGAGCCATGTACACATCCTGTGGCAAAGCAGTGGTGAAAGCCACCCTCCTTACATCCTCGACATCTGGAAGAAGAGACAATTGTCACGGCGAGCTTTGCAAATTACTCCTGAAGACTGTGAGACGCAGTAGTGCAGGATGATTGGATTACACAGAACGAGACAGAAGCCATCTGTGAGCCATGCATAAGCTGCTGAGTGCCAAAATGAACATCCTTATTAGGCGACCGAGTTCTCATACCATTTGTAGTTTGGTCAAGTTTGGAAGATGAGCTGATTGTTTTTAGACAGGGATACAAATAGGCAGGGACTTAACATTCTCCCTGGCTGGAAGAGTAATTACTGTCTCCTACTTAAATTAGAGACTTGGCTTTTCAGTTAGGAAGTCCTGAAGTTGTCTCTAAAGGAGGCTGCTGCCATTCATGTTAAAGCATGACCTCCTCTCTGTTTCATTTGCAGAGATCAGAGACAAATGGAGAAAGAAATCATTAGTCCTTTTCACATCATAACAAAGCAGTGTAAAAATTCTGACTTTCTGTTTGGAGTGGAAGGAGTCTCATGTCCTAAAATAATGGCTTTTATATAGTCAATGAAATGTTTTCAAAGACTGCCAGGATGCCATCAGGATGGGAACTCTGTGTCTTTCTGGAACCAATGCTGCATTTATCACATTTCTTCCCCCCATTTTTTGATTGGTGCTCACTTGTAGATGGGGATTCAACTATGTTCTGTAATTCTTTTCCCATTACATCTTCTTAGCCTCTATATAGATTACATTATGCAATATGTATCCCTGGGACTTCCCTAGTAGTCCAGTGGCTAAGACTTCAAGCTCCCAAAAGACAGGGCCCAAGTTCAATCCCTCATCAGGGAATTAGATCCCAAATGCTGCAACTAAAGATCCTGCAACTAAGATATATATATATATATATATCCCCGTACATTAAAGTATGTCTCTAGTAAAGGTGAAAAGAGTGTCTTTAGCAATCCCAGAACTTGATATTTTTCTTCTCAAAATGTTTTAAGCTTGATTTTCATAATGGGTTTTAATGATACTATCAATGCTCTTTTATTAATATGCCTTAGATAATTCCTTTAATATGTGGTTGCCCTCCATCTGTAATTATATTGTGAGTTCTTCTGAAAAAGGCTCTTTTGCTGGCTGGTAATTTTGCAACAGCTCCCATTGTCTGCTTCAGATTTTGACACATGGTGGACATTCAGTAAATGTTGATTCACTGTTTGAATCCTGAGCTTTGCCTTGTTTGTAATAGCAACTAGCCAGCTTTTCTCCCTAAAGAGGGCAGGAAGTCATAGCACAGTGAAGAGCAAAGTGCTCACTTGCTGTAGTCCCAACACATTCAGTGTTTTGTGTACAACTCAGACTCCATTGAAATTATTTAATTCAATAGTATCTACCCCAAATCCTCAGGAAGTTGGCACTATACATTGGCAGCCAATACTAATTTTATTACAAACATCCCACTGGATAAAACATTGAAAAGTACTAACTTTGTATAATTATACTAGAAAAATTAAGTGACCCGTAGAGTACATTGAAACAACCACTATTTGGAGGTTTTTTGGAATCTTTTCTTGGGCCCGGGTGCCTCTATATTGCCACCATTAGCACACAATGCGAGGAGTACTGCAGAATGTTTTCTGCAGTAGTGTGGATGGAGTGTGTGGATGTGTGTGTGTGGTTGGTTGCATTTGCAACAGTAAGTATCTTTTATTTGAACTACTAATATTATCTATTATTGTAAGAATTTAACATTATATACACATTCAATAGCTTTAATTCTGCGTTTCCAGTTTGCCATTAGATTGATAAAATATATGCATGTGAACCTACTATATATATATGTGTGTGTGTATGTGTGTGTGTGTGTGTTGGCACTGTTGTTTAGTTGCTAAGTCACAACTGATTCTTTTGCGACCTCATGGACTATAGCCGGCTAGACTCCTCTGTCCATGGGATTTCCCAGTCAAGAATACTAGAGTGGGTTGCCATTTCCTTCTCCAGGGACTCTTCCCAAATCAGGGATCAAACCCACATCTCCTGCATTGCAGGCAGAATTTTTAGCACTGAACCACCTGGGAAGCCCCGTGTATATATGTACATGTACACATATATTTATTTATTTATTTATTCAGCACCCACATATGGAAGTTAAGACATAAAACATGAAAAACCTCACACTCTTGGATTCTAAAATTATGCCCCTTGACATGCAATCATATTTTAAAAATTTATTTATTTTTAATTGGAGGATAATTGCTTTACAGAATTTTGTTTTCTGCTGAATATCAACATGAATCAGCCATAGGTATACATATGTCTCCTCCCTCTTGAACTTTCCTTGCAATCATATTTTAAAATGTTCTTAGTCCTTTTGTGTAACTTGAGTCCAAAGTCCTTCTTTGTTAAAACCTAATTTAGCTACTTCCTTCATAGTGGAGACATTAAAAAACAAAGGTATTAAAGAGATATTCTCAAGATAATAATAAATAATTTCCAACCTCTTCCTGAGAAAACCAGAAGAGAAAATGAGTTCAGGTCCACAATCACCAATCCTAAATCTCTGGAGCCAGACTGTTTCCAAATTTAAAAAATTTGAATTTTAGACAGATAATAGGATCCATATTACATCACACTCCCAAGAGGAATGGAACTTCATTCTGTATTCAAATGCATTGTTTGAGCAGCAAAATGTATGAATATTCACTGCAAGGAAGATACATAAAAATGGTAAATAATTTTATGTCAATTCAGGTAAGCTTTTGCCACCAAATTAATTTAGGTCAGGTGGCTCAGGTAGTAAAGAATCTGCCTGCAATTCAGGAGATCTGGGCCCAAACCCTGAGTTGGGAAGATCCCCTAGAGAAGGAAATGACAATCCACTCTAGTAATTTTGCCTGGAGAATTCCATGGACAGAGGAGCTTGGCGGGCTACAGTCCATGGGGTCACAAAGAGTTGGACTAAGTGACTAACACACACATAAGAGTTAGAAAAATAATTAACCTTCAGAACATTTTAGATTTTGGGATTCATAGCTAACAAATTATGGACATGTACAAATGTAATCATAAGAATCTGAAAATTGGTATTGAAGATAGAACTCAGAATAAAATTTAAAATGATGTAATGAAGATAAAGATGCTTCTTTTACAAAGTCAAATTATCTGTAAGAAGTAAAAAAGTAAAATCCTTTGCCTCCTGTGCCAGGACTGAATGAAACCAGTTCCCACTAGTGCTTTCTATTCCTCTTTTACAGTCGGATTTGCTTTGGGAGCTCAATGCTGTATATTTTTAGTTTTAACTGATTTTTTTAAAACCCATTTCTCCTTTTCATGGCCTTCTACCACATCTGTTGTTCACTGCCTTTTTGAAATTAAAGTACTCTACAGGATATCACTAAACCATAAAATATATTAAGAACAAGCAGGCTCTATTTTATTTCAGGGAGCCATGGAAATACCAATCAAAATTGAGGTGAATTTTTTTCTGTTGATAGCCTTAATGGAGTTTTCCTTAGGTTTGAGTCCATATTAAAGAGAAGATATATGACTACACTTATAAGTACACACTGATTTCATTGTTTCAGATTTATGAAGTAATAAATTGTGTCTTGAAAGATAAAATCACAATAAGGGACAGTACGTCTAAACAGTAATGGCACAGAATCAGAAACAGTTGGCATAAGTGAGTAGTTATGTATATTTAAACCCTTATTAGATGGCAACTTTCTTATTCCTTCCCATGAGCTTAAGCCAGGGCTACTGATAACTGCAAATGTAGACACTTGAGTTTTAATATATCACTTTAGTCCTCCCTGGTGGCTCAGATTGTAAAGAATCTTCCTGCAGGGTGGGAAGGCCCAGGTTTGATCCCTGGGTTGGGAAGATCTTCTGGAGAAGGGAATGGCTACTCACTCTAGTATTCTTGCCTGGAGAATTCCATAGACAGAGGAGCTTGGTGGGCTATAGTCCCTGGGGTTGCAAAGAGTTGGACATGACTGAGCAACTAACACTTTCATTTTACTTACCTACCTGTAAGTCAGTTGACCACAGTTCTGGGGCTGAAATGGGCCTTACACAGTGGAATAACTTGAAGAAGTTATAGGAAAGAATGGAGAGTATATCCATTATATCCGCTTGAAATAATGCCTGGAAAAGAAATGTACAAGTTAGGGCAAATTTAATACGATGATCACAGGGTAAAAATAAATATTGAATGATTAAGTTAGAGTCCTGAATCAAAGAATGCAAATTGGATTTCCGATAGGAAGAGAACACAGAGTGGAAGGAGAGGAAGGGCATTCCAGATAAGAGAAATGTAAAATACAAGGCAGTGAGAACAAGCCAGTGAGATCTGCTTTGCTAGAAACTGATAAATGAGACTAAGGCAGTGGAATGCCGCTTATTGGTGGATGCCTGGAAAGACGGATAATTATTTTTGGTTCAAAATAAAATAGCATTGTTCTTGAGTAGTGGTTTAACAGATGAAATCATCATGTAAGGAAAATCATTTTAAGAGCAGAATAGAATAAAAGACTACAGAGAGAGTATCGGTTGGCTAGTTAGAGAAGGCTTGGGATTTGGTTTTTGTGGACCTAGAATAAGTGAGAAGGAATAGATTTTTAAAAATATCTTGGGTACAAAATGGGCTGTTTTCACGATAAAGGACTGAAAAAGAAGGCAAAATGAAAAAGTAAAAATGACTTCCAAGATGTTGATGGCAGCAAATGAAGGTGATTGTGATGCTATTAGTAAAAATGGTGAGGTTAAGAAAACAGGAAATGAGAAGCAAACTGTTGGGTTTAACACATTAAGTGAGTATCAGAATCTTCTGGCAGTCTTGCTAACAGAACACAAATTGCTGGGACCCACTCCTAGAGTTTCTGATTCCACAGGTTGTGGATGAACCAAGGGTTTCTGGGTACCAAACTTTGAGAACCGTTTATGTAAGTCATATCCTTCAATGACAATTAACGATGATGGAGTAAGGGGGTCTGAGGCCAACAACATAAGTGTGGGAATTATCCGTACGTAGGTCATGGTTGAAATTGTGTTGTGGAAATTTCTGATTGATAGCACTTTCCATCATTTTTATACTCTCTCTCATCTGTTTCCTTAATTATATTGCTGACATTAAAGCGAAATAAATGTTCAGTCTCTGGCAGCTGGGGAAAAGGGATGGATACTTTAAGAAATAAAAACACTGATTTTGAAAATAGATGGGTGTATAAGGGAATATCAGGCATAGCTTTCGATGGATACAGCAGAAAGAGATGTAGGAACAAGTTGCATGTGGTAGTAGGAATAAAGGACCTCTAGGTACTTGGCAGTCTACCCTAGAAACTTCCTTTCACTCTCTGTAAAGAAGCAAAAGGGAGAAAGTTAAAAGGAAAACTTAATAAGTCTACTTTGTATTTTAATTATTGTCAAGTACCCAGGTGCTTCAGTGGAGTTTCATGTACATATAAATCACTTCTGTGCCCTTGCATATTTGCAGAAATCTAAATGAGATGTTGTTCCATTTAAAATTTAAATAACTCTTGAGAAAATGCCAACCAGATTGCTTCAACTAGAAGCCAATGCATAAACATGTGTTTGTTATTTACTTGTTAATGTGTTCGGCATCTTGACATATTTTGATGTTTTTCACATGAAACCTGAAGTCCTCTATAGTGTGACTTGATGCCCCTACAATGGTGTGTAAAGAAGTAAACAAACAACACTGTGGAAGACACACAGTACATGATTCACAGAGAGACTTTTTCCTTTTCCACTTCCAGAGATAATGGTTACCAAGTGTGATGTTCCATTGTTCCCAAGGGGTTCAGATCTGCCTAAACTCACACTTTTTACAAAATGGCAGGTTCAGACCCACAAGTGCAGCTCTTTAAGGGGTGACTCAGCAGAGGGAAGTTCGCCTGAGACTTAAGGGGTGAACTTGGCTTTGTTCAGCAGGCTCTGGCTGATTGAGTCAGCCTCGGTTCTGGCAAGGCAGCTGCTGGCAGAAATGTGCACTCATTTCACATTCTCTGTATTCTGATTGGAACTTACCTCCTATAAGAATAATTTGAAGTTAACTAGGGGTGGGGGGAAGTTCAAGTTGAATGCTTAATACTTGAAAATGCACAACTTCAATGCTCCAACAGGGGGAAAATTTGACCAAAAACAGATTATTAAAAAAAAAAAAATGCCCCTAGGGTTTCTTGGACATAAAATTGTTTTTTGAAAACAACATTATGATGAGTTAAGAGTGAATGAATCAGAAACATACGGATTAAATTTTCCCTGAAATTTACATGGATTTGGAAGTCATGGAGAAAAGGGCACTTGGCAAGATACCTTTGAGATTTTATCCAACCAAAAACATTTGAGAAATAATCTGAGGTGCTTTGGTGGACACAAAACAGTGCCAAATTCTTTCACTTTTATAAACTGCACTACAATAAAAATGAAAAAGAAATGACCTAATTGTAATTTAATGAAGACATGAAATACTGCTTGTACAGCAGCTAGCAAGCTCTGCAGATAAGCACCAGCTTTTTAAGAGATCAGGATATGGGTGGTGGTGGTTTAGTCACTAAGTAGTGTCCAATTCTTGGGTGTTTGAGAACAAATCTCAATCAAGTAGGAGCAATAGTTTTGCAAGCTACAAACGCTGTAGGCCCTACAGATACAGCCTGAACACACACTGAGGCTGGGAGGGAGTATTTTATTTGCTGGCCATTTTTCTTCCTCACCTAAAGGAAATTAAGATCAACACCAACAATAACTAAAATATAATTTTAAGAAGAACACATGGTGTGCCTATTTATATTATATTACTAGCTTTTGGTTTGTTTGTTTGTTTTGGTATTTTTCTTACACAGCATGTCAGTAAGATCAAAGTCTGGGGCTGAGACTACTGCAAGTGCCTCTGGTGCTTCTAGTTAGTATCAGGTAAGACAGAGCCAGATCTGTACAGACACTGGCACTTTAAAAAGTCAAAACAAGCTTTGAGTTACTTTATAAGCATTTACAAAGTCATTAACAAAATGTTTATGAGGAAAATACATTAAAAATCTCAGTTTTATGGTTTTCATTGTGCTAAGTATTTTTTCAGCCTCAGAAAAGTTCTTCATGTAACATTTTTTCCCCATGCCTTTTTCCGGAGGATCAAATACTAATGTCCCATTCATACAGGACTCATATGAGATCCTATTCAATAATTACATTTGTGTAATAGCTTAGAAAGTAACTACTATATGAAGACATACATTTTCTAAATATTCACTGTTTGGTTGTAAAGAGAGTTAAAGAAGGGGAGCATTTATGGATATGGAGATCCGAAAAGATGTAGTATTTAATCCATGGACTTAAAATTTGAACTTACTCTATAGAAACAAGCAAGGACATTAGAAACCTTGACTTTCTTCAGACTTGCTCTTGATCCCAGGTAAGTAAACTCACTTTTTCTTACCTTGCAGATAGGTGCTAGCTCCTCGGAAGAAAGGCTCCTGTAAGCACTTCACTTTCTGACTAATAAGCTAGTCATAAGGGCAGTTTTTAAGTGGAAATCAAGGTGAACTGAGGAGTCATTTACAGAGCAGATCCTTCTAGGTGTGTACATTATTACTTAGGCAGATTAAATTAGTTGTATAAATAACATTTGACATACTTGAAACTTAGTCCCTCTGGCTTTTTAACTCCAGTAATATGATATCATATGTAGGGAAGAGGAACTTGGAAATGACACACAATGAGAAAGTTAGCTCAGAAGACGGTAACAGAGACCCAAGATACAAATTCTGGGTTTCTGTTAAGTCTTTCTTTAGAGAAAATATTGTATCCAGCTGAAGGGGATAAAGCCCTTTTGTTTCCAGAGAGGAAGGCGTGAGCCCTTCATGAATGTCAAAATATGCAAAGTTCATCCTAATATGCTGTTCATATTTTCTCACAAAACAAAAGCAAAACCACAAATGGACATCAATGTACCTCTTCAAACATGCAGTGATTTATCTCTCTCACCTAATAAGTACATTTTACTATTTCTGGTACTTGCTGAGTCTGTTTTGCAGTCAGCTTTTATGTGTTTCCATGTAGAACTCAACAGGGGAGCTCAGCTGCCTTATAGAGTAGAACCTTTGTGAACCCCAACATGCCACTTTTCAATACATCAGAGATTTCTATGTCTTGGCTGAAAGCCTTGGATTTTTTTATACCAGTTTGCTTCATCTGCACCTCCATCTTTGGCCTTGACAGCTGACTTTCTTTTCAGGGCCTGTTTTTAAAAATGAATACAATTTTTTTCCTCTTTATCATGTTAGAACACTTCTGGCATGTTCCACACTAGGAGAAGAAAAGATGCTACATCGAGGTGTGTCTGCTGAATGAATGACTGGGCTCATTCTTAGGACAGTGACCAGTTCTTACCAATAAGTTTCATAGCATATGCAACTCAAACTGGGGTTTCAGCCTGGAAGTCACCTCCTCTAGTGGGATTTTCCAATACTACCTCCCACCCCAAGTTGCCCACCTTCTTATTGGTTTGTGCTTATACCTGTATGTTCCTATGGCAACCTGAACATTGCCCATCACAGCTCTTGTCACTTTGCATTGAGATTGTCTGTTGTGCTTATGTTTCTATCATATAGATTGTAAGCTTCTTGAAGGCAAGTACTATATTTGACCTAGTTTATTCATTTCTGTAACTGAAGCACATAGAAAGGTGTCTGGGACAAGGCAGAAACTCAATATGTTTTAATATTTGAATAAATGTATTGGGCTTCCCTGGTGGCTCAGAGGTTAAAGCGTCTGCCTGCAATGCGGGAGACCTGGGTTTGATCCCTGGGTCGGGAAGATCCCCTGGAGAAGGAAATGGCAACCCACTGCAGTATTCTTGCCTGGAGAATCCCATGGACAGAGGAGCCTGGAGGGCTACAGTCCACGGGGTTGCAAAGAGTTGGACACGACTGAGCGACTTCACTTTCACTTTCATCTGTGTGACAGTATATATGAGATGTGATATTTATTAAAAGGCTGTATACATTTAGAAGTATGAAAACATGACTGGTATCAAAGTGAAGTGAAGTTGCTCAGTCATTTCTGACTCTTTGCGACTCCATGGACATAGCCTACCAAGCTCCTCTATCCATGGGATTCTCCACGCAAGAATACTGGAGTGGGTTGCCATTTCCTTCTTCAGAGGGTCTTCCCAATCCAGAGATCAAACCTGTGTCT
Source organism: Budorcas taxicolor (assembly GCF_023091745.1). Taxonomy (NCBI): domain Eukaryota; kingdom Metazoa; phylum Chordata; class Mammalia; order Artiodactyla; family Bovidae; genus Budorcas; species Budorcas taxicolor. Next base: position 59,554,558 of record NC_068918.1, read on the forward strand.
CCGGCATCTCCTGCAGGTGGATTCTTTACCATCGAGCCACCTGGGAAGCTGTGTACCTTTTCCTTTAGAAACAATATTCAACAATACATTAATCCATTTTCTTCAATCTTTAATTTTCTTTATTCCTCAGTGTTGAATACACCAGTGACTGCTTTAGAATTCACTGAGAAACCACTGAGGCTAAAACTTGTTGCTTTCAGCATGCCAAATGATATCCATCTCTGTCTCAAGATGTCACATTGAAGAGATCCATGCTTTTTATCACTAACACCAACATTTTTTAATTTTTTCCAATTTTTATTTTATAAGATAATAAGGTAAAGGTTAGTGAAGATTTAAATGATTGTACAAACAGTGCTGTATGGGCCAGAAAGGTGACTGTGCCAGAACAGCTGAGGTTTGGCAGGCAGCAGTAGACCCCCACATGCAATCCATCAGCAAGTTCCTTGCGATCTTCTTCCAAAGCATGCTGTGTATATATCCACTTCTTTTCCACCCTGTTACAGGCACCATAGTCAAGGCATCATCACTCCTCCCTATCCTGCTGTATTAGTCTGCTAACAACCCTTGCTTTGAGTTCTGCCCCCATAGAGTATCCCATATACCAGAGTGGCCAGAAGGATCCTTTAGAAATATGTCACTGGCTTAAAATCCTCATTGGCTTTTAATTGTTTTTTAGAAATAAGACTGATTTCTTACTCTGTTGCACAAAGGCCTCACTGATTGGGCCAGTCTGCCTCTCTGACATCATCGTGCACCATCCTTGTGTACTCTTCTCCTGCCCATTGGTCTTCATTTTGTCCCCAAAATGCCCAGGGGATACCTTAATGCTCTGCTCCCACTGCCTGTAATATTTTCCTTTCCTTTTCAACCCCCTCCCCCCCCTTTTTTTTTCAGATCTCAGGCTATCTGTCCTCTAAAGCAGCCGTCGCTCTTATTTTGCATCTTACGTGGAAGTCATTGCTCTGTACTAACTTTCCTTTTGGTTGTTTATTGTCAAGTTTCTCATAAGCATGAAGCTCTTTGAGAGCAGGAACCTGTCTGTGTCTCTTGGGGAAGTGGAAGCCATTGGTTAATGGGTAGTTCTCAGATTTTCTTTCTGCAAACCAAAAGCTGATTACATCCTTAAAAAAGAAAATCATGTCAAGGAGATTCTAAATGCTGACAAACTCCCTTTGTTCATGATTGTCTCCCCCCAACCCCCCCAAATACATTGGGTTATTAGAAAGGTAAAGTGTGTATGAAATACTATAAAAAGGACTGCACATATACAAAAGGGTAATGAAAGTGAAAACATGTAACATAATATGTGAAACATTTAACACAGTGCCTGACACATATTAGGAACCAAAATCTGCTCATAAGTTTGCATATTTATCACACATTATTCACTAATAGCTTTATACATTCACTCAGTAGATGTCGTCCACCAAACCCAGGAGCACCAGTAGATATTGATAGTAAAGGGGCAGGTCTTCAAAGAGGAATAAGATGTAAATCCAACAAGCAGCTAAAGGCCAGAAAAGCCAGCCCAGAATTTCAGTGGTCTAGAATTGAATATACTTCATATATAAACTTTTCTAAGATGAGAAATTTGATAGAAGATTATTGAAAGATTTAAGTATGTGCTTGATCTTAGAATTTCTATTGATTTTCTATACTCTTAAAAGTGAGAACTAAATCTGTAAATTTGCTGCATATTTAAATATCATTCCACTTACTACAATGGTATAACAGATAACCACACAATTTAATGGGGTAAAATAATGAGTTATTATGCTCACAAATTCTGGGTCAGTAATTCAAGAAAGGCACAGTTGATTAGTTCTCACTTAGGACTCTTTTGTAATGGGAGTCAGATCAGGGTGACATTCATCTGAATGTTTGACTGTGGCTTGAGGACCTACTTCCAAAGTGGCTCCCTGACAGGTGTGACAAGTTGACCAGGTGCTTCAGTTCTCTCCGTATGGGCCTCTTCAAAGTACAGCTTTGGTGACCTCATAATATGTGCTTGGCTTCCCCCAGAGTGGTTCAAGAGATCAGACAACCTTGAGAGTCATACACTGTTGCTCTTATAGTCTGTTGGTGACACACAGCCAGTCTGAATTCATAAGAGAAAATGACACAAGGATGCGGATAACAGGGGATGTGGATCATTGTGGGCCATTTTGGAGGCTTGCTAATGCAAATTTCATTAAATATTTGCTTTTGGGGTAGATAATATGCTTAGAGGATGCCCAGGGACCATAAAAGAATTTTTCTGTAACTAAAGTTAAAGAAAATGAATCACTTGTAGCCATCAATATTGTAATTTAAAAAATACTTCATGTATTTTTATATTTTTAAATAAAATCTTATTTTTACAATGAAAGTTCATAATTATACAAAAGAATACAAAATTGTACTAATCATAAAAATTCAAGATATCTTTTAGATAGCATCTTTCATTTAGTCATTTAGCCAAACATTCGTTTTACTAAAATTTCTTGAATAACTGCTCTATACATAGTCCTGTGAAAGCAGCTGTAAAAAAATGATTTTTATCATCCTCTTTTCTAAAAGAACTTAGGCCAATAAATGTATTGGTGCTTTGACCAAGAAATTACAGAAAGGAATGACTCTGCATAGATTGCTGCCTTAAAAAAAATTAGTTCCAAAAAAAGTTTTGGGACATTTAGATCTATTTCCTGACAGTTTTCCACTGTTCCTTCCAGTGCAAACCCACAGTTAGGGAGGAGGGGTAGGAGCCTTAAAACTTGATTTGAATAATCACTAGTTTTAATGTCTAGTGTAATTTTGATCTAAAGACACATACTAGCATACACACACAAACATGCATGCACACACACGCCCCACATGCATACACACAACTTGTAAAGTGTCGGGTTGACAAAAGCTGTGCAGCTGCATTTTGATCTCCAGGTTCTTCTCTGAAAATCAAGTCCAGATGACTATGAACCAAGCTGACTGTAGGAAGGAGAGAACAGGTTTGAGCAAATGTAGACCCACTCTGAAACTTCATGGAATCTGTTTGGAATAAACCAAATTTTCCAGATCTCTCCAAATTTTGCTTTGTCTAACACCAGGGAGATCATCTTTCCAATAATTTGAAAGCAGAATAAGTTTGAGAACTAACTTCTGCAGCTTCTCAGAACTTAAGCAGTGCAGATAAAGCAACACTCTGATAACTCACTTAAAATCTTAGCAAGTATCTGTAGAAGTATTTCATTACCCTTCGAGGTTTGAATAGCTCCAGATGGGTGAGAGTAAGGAGGTGTTTGGTGAAGTTCTTTTGAATTTTACCAAACCGGAAGCATTTGAAAACTACCTGGAAATAAATGAGCCCAAACTACTACTGGATTTATAATAGATGCTATGTTACATAATTGAGCATATTCAAAATTTATGAAAAGAACCATTCAATAATAGCATTGGAGACTGCCACATTGCAGACAGGTGTTCCATAAATAAGTCCATAAGCTCTGTATTTGCATTTCCAGCATGGTGTTCTTGTGAAATTCAGTCAGAATGGCTTTTGAGCACAGTTAAATATATACAAACTTACACTGAAAGTTTTGTGCCTACACAAGATATTTATGTTTGCACATAGCAATGACGTTCCTGGATGATCTGAAGTTATTTTTAACCCAATTATTAATTAAAGTTGGCTAGCTTGAACAAATTGCTGTGATATAAACTGACATAGCTTCTTCATCGTGGGTTAAAAAAATAGCAATCTATTTCAGGAAGTGAAACCTGATTGCATGAAACTGAACCCACACAAAACTTAAACTGTTCAGATAAACAGTTTCCTCCAGGAAAACTCTCCTATACCCTTCTATAGACACTGAATGTTTAGTACAAATGTGAGACAAACTTTTCAGTCAGAAACTTTACAAATAGAATATTTGTCTTATAAGAAAATTTTTGTTTCTTCTCCTTTCAACTACAAGGTCACAATTTTTTCTTTATGCCTGCTTACTTTGAAGGCACATTTATTATGTAAGAAAGAGAATTTGGAGAAACTCATCATATTATACACACCATTCTGTTTGTCAGTGTTTATATAAATATTCATTCACAGGCCTGATCATCCTTGTGACATAATGTACTCTGACATACATAACATTAGTAAAATTGATTTGAGAAAGATTTCTCCTCTTTTCTGTTACACCAGAGTTTTGCTTTGAATAAATTATTAATCATTTAACTCACAGCAGCGAGTAAGATGCCCAAGAATGACTGAAAGGAAAAAGGTTTTCTCCTATCAGGCCTTCCCTTTGACCTTACCAAGAGAACATTGACAAAACAGTGGCAACTAAAACGAAACCCCAAAAAACAGGCCAAACTGAGACCAGGAAATAGTGATGGGTCACCAGTACCTATGACAGATGTCAGGGCAACAGCACCTGGCTAGAATGGGACTCTAGACAAGATATGAGTCAAATTTAGTGGTAACTCAAGAGTTAATGCTTAGAGATGAGACTGGGGGAATATGTCAAATTCATTTAGGAAAATTAAGGGAATGTGAAAATTCACAAAGAAGAAAGTAGAATCTACCAGTAATTGTACCTCTCAACTATAATCTTTATTAAATTTCAGAGTATTAATATAACATTTAAAAAATAGAGATCGTATTTTGTGAACTCTTTATTGCCATTTTCATGTATCAACAGTTATTCTGTGTTTAGAATGGCTATAAAATATTTCATGGCATTAAAGTATTTTATTTAACAAATCCTTCATTGCTAGACTTTTACCATATACAGATTTGGTTGTACTGTATATAATTTAGAATTGTTCCTTTTTCACTATTTGAAGTGATGCTGTGATTTGGATTCTTTTATGATTGTGAATAAATCTTTGTATATGGTGAATCGCTGTTGTTGTTGTTTAGTCACTAAGTCATGTCCAACTCTTTTGCAGCCCCATGGACTGTAGCCCACCAGGCTCCTCTGTCTATGAGATTTCCCAGGCAAGAATATTGGAGTAGGTCTCTATTTCCTTCTTCAGGGGAACTTCCTGACCTGGTGACTGAACCCCTGTCTCCGCCAGATTCTTTACCCTGAGACGCCAGGGTGAGTTGCTAAAAGTGAAATTGCTAGGCTTGTGGGTTTGCACATTATTTTGGGGGCATCTGTAGAGTATTGGAAATGTTCTCCTAGGAAGATTATGTGACTGATAACCAGCACTTAGTCATGTGGGTCTCTTTCCAAGGCCTCAGCCCCATTCCTTGTAACTGTGCCTCAGTAGTTCTTACAGGGATAGTACCCAAGTCTTAGCATTTGGGAAAGAAAGGGGAAAGTCCAGCCAGACTTGAATGCAATCACACCTCCTCAGATTTCTCTGCTTATCCTATATCATCTGATAAGGGGAACACATTACAGATAGGAGAACCACTGGACAGTGTTAAGTGGCAGAAATCAGGATGAAATTAAGCTTCATAATTTTTATCTTAAGACTGGGAGAAATTTATTGAGTTTCTGAAGGTTATGTAAGCAACTCAGGCCTTGACCTGAGAATAAAATGCAAGCTGGTGACTATTCAGATAATTACCAAACCAATTTTTCTTTCTAACAAAAGTAACTCCCTTTAATTTCTAGGTTAATTTAAAATTAATAAAAGATGGTAGGTGAGTAGCTCAGAAGGCTCCTACCTTCTTAATCTGTGATCCAAACAATAGCAAGCTTCTACTAGTGCGCGAGGGAGCTAGAACTGTGTCTTCTTCATGGCCATAACTCAGGACTTGTGGCAGAATTTCACCTGTCTAAGAAATTCAGTCAGATCAATATTTTTTAAATGCCCCGATGAATAGAAAACTAGAGGGTGGGGGTGGGGTCGTGAGGAAGCCCCTAGACAGGCACTGTAAATTGAAACGGTTGGATGACTTTCATGATGTTTAATTATTCTGTGGTGATCACAGATTATCTTTCTAAATTTACTTTCTGGCTTTCTTCACATATTATATAACTGGGAGGCAGCACACTTTTGAGAAACACACTGAAGAGGGAAACCGAGATTCTTGGCTTTGCTACTAACTAACCCAAAGACTTGGGATAATTCCCTTAACTTTTCTAGTCCGCTGTTACTTAACTTGTCATGTAGTAACTTTTATGTTGATAACAAGCAAATACCACTAATTAATATAGATAGGAGCCAGGGTAGCCTGTATGGTGATTAAGATATTTGACAATGATGCCTAATTATAGGTTCAAATCCTGGCTATATACCACTTAATAACCATGTAACTTTGGGAAATTTGCTTAACCTCTCTGTATGTCAGTCTCCTCACTTAAAAAACACAGTTATAATAGAATCTACTTCGAAGAGTTCATGTGAGAATTCCATGATACTGTTCGAGTGTGTCATCTGACAAGCACCCACTAACTGTTAGCTGTCAATAGTGTGTACTCATCATAGTTTGGTAGAAATTTATTACATAAGACCCTTTAATTCATCTAGTGTAGAAATTATTTGGGCTAATGTTTTTATTGCATCTATTTGAGCACTATTTAGCCTAGCTTGGTATCTTTACTAGCAGTAATGATTTATTTATATCGTTAAATTTGCCTCATTTTCTGAATAACCTTTTTTTACTTAGAGCATCATTTTATCTTTATCTTCTTGTTTCAAAGCTGCTTTCAGAAAAACACTGAAAAAATGGCTAATATTAACAATGTAACTATTCAATTAGGTTTTCAAATATGCTTCAAATTTCACAAGAGCCTAAAATTTGTAACTTAGTTTTGAAAAATTTCTTTGATTCCTATTATTTTGTTAATAATAGTTTAGACTACACATTCTACTACAGTGAAGTTTATCTTTATGTGACTACATTTGGGTCAGCCTCTAAGGGAGATTAGTTATCAGAAAAGAAGAGAAGCCTCATTACAGCATGATTCACCCCAAAAGGGTCCTTCAGTTCTCAGAGGGCACTTAGACTAAGAAGCAAGGCTTTTCACAAATGTAAGAAGAGTATGCATTAGTATCCAAAAGTTAATGCCATATCTTACATTGCTTCAGTTTTCATGTGCTAAAAGTCAAATTAAATAATAAGCTGCCAACATAAATGCAGACAGAGCCCTGCAAAGGTTTTAATATTTTGATAGTGGAATAGTCTTCCATGTCAAGAGGAAATATGTTAAAACAATACAAGCCACTAATGAAGCTAATAAGAGTTTACTAGGTATAGTACATTGCTGTAACTTTCTAAATCTTAGAAGCAGATTAAAGACCAATCGGGAAAAAAGAAAACCATAGTATAAGCTGTTAAAAAACTCCATTATTTGAGTTGATGAAAAAGTGGCCACTAATAAAATAGACACAAAAAAAATCCGTTTTCTTTCTTTCCTTCTATCTATCTGCCTATCTTCTATCATTATCTTCTATCTAATTATACTAGCAGTTAAAAAGATAAATCTGTCACTCTCCCACATTTGTGATTGTTTAGTTTTTCTTGGATTTATATCAACAAGGTAAAGAAACAAAACCATTTCTGAAAAAAAAAAATCAATCCTCCTTACCCCCATTTGGTTAGTTAAGAATAGATTTTTCTTCAGAATACATTTTTGAGGTGAGTGACTGGAGTAGTCGTAATTTATGATTATTTGCCTCAACCTGCATGTAAAAAGGGGTGATTTTGTGTATTTTTATCTCTCTTTTTTATCATACCTAAGTAAAGCTGGGGATTATTTTAAATTTCATATTTAAAACACACACTGCAGGGAGATCAGAGCAATAACTAAATTTGAACATTAAGGCTTCTGATGAGGACAGCATCTCATCAATCTGAAGTGTTTTCTAAATATGCAAAGTGATTAAAAGATATAAGTTAAAGGAGCATTTCAGTACCCCCCCCTTTTTTTTTTTTTGGCCAACAAAGATTTTATTGAATATCAGGGACACAGCCATAAGAGAGGGAAGCACACAGGATTGCAAATTAAAACCCAGTAGCCAGCAAGGGCCCTCTGGGCCAGGAACACTGCTTCCTGGGGTCCTCACAGTCTCCCACCAACAGACACACAAGACTGGGCAGCCAGGGGATGGGGCAGTGGCTCTGGTGGCCCACAGAGTGAGAGGACATATGATGCCTCATTATGAGTGACAGGGCAGGGAGGTAAAATGGAGCAGGGTCCATCACTGCCGAAGACCACCCCCTCCTCTCAGAGCCAATACCAGATGGAGGGCTGAGCCACTTACTAGCTGGTAATCAGCTGATGTCTTCTCGACATTCATCTGTCTACCACTGTGTGAGCCTCTGCCGCTCTGGGGGAATTCCCTCTTTCTCCTCCACACGCTCCTTGATTTGTTCCACTTGTCTGTGGGTTCAGTGTCAATCTCAATCTACTTTCTGCAGCGTCTTCGCTTTAATTAGCATCTTCCTCTCTGTTTGGGGCTGCACACAGATAAATTGCTGCTTCTACCGCTGCGGTCCCCGATGCCTCTCTCAGTCCCAATTTTTGACAGTAAAGCATTTCTGAATTTCATGCAATAAAAGGACCTTACTTATAACATTTTCTCATAAAACTTTATGTGATTCAAACCACCAAATTGATTTTATCCAAAGTAAATTTAAAAATAAATTGTGTTTGAAATTCATATATCAACAGCTAAAGATGAAAAGGAATGTATATATGACACTGGATCAAAGCAGTTAGTGAGTTTTAAATGCCAAGTGTATTAGGTGTGGTGTAACAAAACAAAAGTAGAAAACATGATTTAGTTCTCAAGATAATTCATACATGTGTAAATTCTATGGTTCAAGCCAATATCTCAACAGTAGAAAGACGCACACATTATGGTGAAGGCATTGCAAAATGCTCATTACGTGGGTTTCTTTGAAGGACAAGCAATGTCTCCATGTTACTATATAGTCTAATTCTAATAATTTCTGACTTTCCAAAAACCATGTTTTTGGACCATGCTACTTTACTGACTTGCAAAATTGTCTTGTTGTTCAGCCCCTAAGTCATGTCTGATTCTTTTGCCACCCCATGGACTGTAGCCCGCCAGACTCCTCTGTCCATGGAATTTCCCAGGCAAGATTGCTGGAGTGGGTTGCCATTTTCCTCCAGGGGATGTTCCTGACTCAAGGATCAAGCCCACATCTCCTGCATTGAAGGCAGATTCTTTACCGCTGAGCCATCGGATAAGTGAAGCAAGTGAAGTAGCTCAGTCGTGTCCGACTCTTTGCGACCCCATGGACTGTAGCCTACCAGGCTTCTCAGTCCATGGGATTTTCCAGGCAAGAATACTGGAGTGGGTTACCATTTCCTCCTCCAGGGGACCTTCCCCACCCAGGGTTCCAACCCGGGTCTCCCACAATGTAGGCAGATGCTTTACCCTCTGAGCCACCAGGGAAGCCCAGGAGCCGTCGGATAAGTCCCATCCCCAAATTGTCTTAACTGGGTTTTATTGTTACCTTACTTCTTACTGAGAGACATTTCAAGAAATACTAGTATGAGCTGACATTTCTGAAAATGTTGCCTTCTTTATCTCCTACTGCCTCTTCAACTAGAAAAGTTCCCTGGGGAACTTTTTTCTTCTGTAAAGGAAATGAGATTTTCTTTTTTTCCTTCCTTTTTTTGCTTTGTCTTCCTGGAAGCTCAGAGCCAAAGTTGTTCTCAAAATATAACAGCTCTGTTGGATCTTAGGACCTACTTACATGTATTTTCCATTGTGTTCTCTTTTTTCTTCCCCTGGACCTGTTTTCACTTTAGAATGTAATGAATTCTTTGTAGAAAGGTCATGGCTGGAGAGCTAGCTAGCTAGCTAGATGTGATTGATAGATCTGCGGAACACGGCAGGAATCAGAGTTAGTTGAGGTTAATAAACAAAGTCTACTGGTATGAATCAGAGTTAGTTGAGGTTAATAAACAAAGTCTACTGGGAGAGAACAGGTTATTAAAAGTAATATTTTATGTCAATGGTAAAAGTGTATATTTGTTCACTAGTGAAAATGCAGGCAAATGAGAAAAACATAGAATTTCTACAGTCCTACCAGTTAGGTGGATCAGATGGTAAAGAATCTGCTGCAATGAGGGGGACCCAGGTTTGATCCCTGGGTTGGGAAGATCCCCTGGAGGAGGAAATGGCAACCCACTCCAGTATTCTTGCCTGGGGTATTCCATGGACAGAGGAGCCTGGTGGGCTACAGTCCATAGGGTTGCAAAGAGTCAGACACAACTGAGTGACTAACACTTTCATTTTTCACCAGCCAGAGATATCTGCTGCTAGTTTTTTGGTGTCATTCTCCTTAATATCTTGTCTTCATGAAGAATATGCATCAGATAGACCTCTTGGCCTCCCCTGTGGCCATCTGCAGAGCCATCCTTTACTCAACACTCTGAGACACAGAGAGACTATGTAATTGGCCTAGAGCTAATAATATTTAAACTCTGGTTTCAGCCTAGGCGATTGACTTGAAAGTATATGCCTTGCCCTGAGCTACCATTGAGAACAAGTATTACATTTATTGAAAATCCTTCTAAGTTCAATGTACTTAAACCTCTTTAAATGTACCTGATTAACTGGAAGCTCAGTCTTATCCTGAGATGAATCTCGTGACACTACCCTTCTGGAAACTTCTGAGAGGGTTGGGCATGATGTCTTGCTGCACATATCCAGAGCCCTTGCCTTCAACTCTGTACTTTCACATGCTAGGGAACACCATGACTTATTCATTGTGTCATTCACTACTGCACATCTTGATACCGTGTTGCTGGAAGTATCCAGACTACTGATTCCACAATGTTCACTTGGCTGACACTGATTTCCTCCAACCTGGGGAAATACATATGTATTACATATGACAGAAAAAGGCTAATAGCCTTCAAAAACAAAAAGCACTTGATAATCAATAAGAAAAAGACTCACTGGAGAAACCGCAAAGGATAAAATGCATAAAAGGAAGTTCATAAAAGGAAAAATATTATCTGTTCAATAAACATATAAAAATGTGTTCAACCTCATTTTTAATTTTTAAAATGCAAGTACAAATAGAAACCAATCTCAGCTTCCTCCCTTCCTTGTTGATAAATTGGCAAGCCAGAGCATTTGGATGTGAAGAAAATAAGCATTCTCATAAACTGTTAATAAGAGAAAGGTTGATAGCAAATTTTTCTGAGGTAATTTGGCATTATTTATCAAATGTTTAAAGAATTGGCCTTTTGATTTTGCAACATCACTGCCAAGCATTTATCCTGAGGCTATCTTGTGTGTTTATACAGAGATAGATGATAAATGCAATTTTTTGTAACTTTTTTATAATATAAAACTGAAAACAAAGTACTTATAAATAGTAGATTAGATTTATAGATTTATTGGATCATGGTTGTTCATGAAATGAAATATCACTCAGTTGTTAAGAAAGATGATGTCTATGTATACACTGGTGGTGGTTTAGTTGACTGCTAAGTTGTGTCCAACTCTTACGACCCCATGGGCTGCAGCCTGCCAGGCTCCTCTGTCTATAGGATTTTCTAGGCAAGAATACTGGAGTGGATTGCCATTTCCTTCTCCAGGGGATCGTCCCAACCCAGGGATCAAACCTGGGTCTCCTGTGCTGCAGGCAGATTCTTTACTGACTGAGCTACCAGGGAATCCCATGTATATACTAAGATTTGTATATACTGTCTGTACATACCAAACAGAGGCTCAGCTTAGTGATTAGAAATCGATTTTGAGACCTCAGTGCAGATTCTGGAGCCATACCTTCATTCAAAACCTGGCCCCACCACTACAGCATGCATTACAATCTCTGTGTGCCTCACTTTGCTTGTCTGTTAAGTGGACACAAGAACAGTACCCATCTCATAGGTTTTTATGAGGATTAAAGAATTCAGTGTTTGCAAAGTGCTAGATGATGGCTTGACACATAGAAAGCATTACATAAAATTTTATGAAGTAAAACAAATACTGATATGAAAAGTTAAAGTACATGGAGTGTAAAGTAAAATGATGTAGAAGACTGTAATTCCATATATCTAAAAAAAAAAATGATAAAGGTGAGATCCATACTTGCATGACAATACATTTCTGGAAGCCACCACAAGAAATGTTGCATTTACCCCTGGGATATGGAAAGGAGGTAGATGGTCTCAGAGCCCTTTCATCTTCACCCTTCTTACAGTTTGGAGTTCTTTTGTTTGTATTTCATCAGCAACAGCTCCTGGTTTTGACAGATTTTATGACAGGCAGAAGACTGGTTTGCCCCAAACTCACAGAGGACTTCTGCCAGGTTGTGGTAGATTGAATGCCGCAGGCCAAGCTCACATAATCTCTTCTCTGACTCAGCCAACATATCAGTACCAACACACACACACACATTCACGTACACTCACATGCATACTCACATATATGCATGCATATATACATATGGTACAAAATCACAATCAAGTGGTAAACACTAATTTTTGTCACTGTTTTTTTCAGTTAATGATTCTTTAGGAGTATTCTACCATTTCATTAAATTTTCTTTGAAAATATCATTTTAACAACTGCATGATGTTCTACCATGTATGCATCCCACATCCTTTCCTGGACTGTTTTATGGAACAAAACAGACCTAGTTGAACAGAGAATAAAGTCAGGGTGTTGTGTGAGGAAGCCCTGCACAGTGTTTCCACAGCCTCCCTTTTCATTTTTTACTGGCCTGTGACATTCCTTGCTCGTCATTATAAAAATGCAGCCAAGCTAATTCACTTAAGGCACAGATTACTGATACGGTGGGGGAAAAAAAAAGATACTGATTTGGAAAAGAAGGCTGTATTTTAACAGAGAGCTAGCCATTTATCTAAAGTGTAATTTTCAGTGGTAGATTTCCAGTCATCAGGAAGAAGAGTAAGGGAGGATTGAGTAGAATGGACAAAACAATGAGAGTTAACATTTGCCATTTAGGCTCAGGAAATGTTGGTTGCATTGAAACATTTGGAGGTTGGCACAGATAGGCCTTCAATTTATCTTCCTTGGATTGTTGCAAATCGCTGCAGCCTACAAACCATAGGAAGTAAACGAGTCACAATAACAGGAAGTCACAGAGAGTTCTGGAATATAAAGCGCTAGCTTTCCGATTTTGTCCACTCATGCTTTCTAGCTTTGTTATAACCTTGGGCAAGATTACTTGATTTCTCTGTGCTCGCTTTTATCATCTACACAATATGATCTACCCTCAAATATGCTGTGAGACATCAAGGCTCAACGCGCTTCTTGATTTCAGGCTTTCCTCGCAGGGAAGGCTGAACGTCAGACTAGACAACACAGAAAGCCCTTGACAATAAATGAGAATTCAACACAGACCATCTAAGTGGGAACTGAGCTTAGACTCACTTTGGTAATCAGTATATAATTTCATGGTTTAACTTAATTGAATGTCCAGTGACTAATTCCTGACACTTCTTAAATGTTGGAGTCATCCTTTTCCAAAATTTTTATTTATTTATTTATTTTGGCCATGCCACAAGACGTGGGATCTTAGTTCCTCGACCAGGGATCAAACCTGTGCCCCCTGCATTGGGAAGTTCAGAGTCTTAACATCTTGACCACCAGGGGAGTTACCCACTCCCTTACACTTTTATTATAATTGAGAGGAGAAGCAGAAGGATAGAAATACTTCTAACATTTGGGAGCAAAATACGTTTGTTTGATTACCTCCTTTAATCCTCAAAGTGGCTGTTTTAAGGTAGAGTCTTTACACAGAGAGAGATGAAAGCTTAGCACTTACCCAAATGCACATACTTCAGAAGGAGTATAGCTGGAATTTAAATTTGAAAGCCTCTGTTTGTGGCTCCACACTGCCTAGGTGATTTTCAGAGGTCTGTAGAGGCACATGCAAATTAAGCATTACTATTATCATATTACTCAAAAGGTTATAAAACCAAAGTAGCATGAGTCACCAAAATGAGACTGACTCACCAACATCTCTATTGTGAGAACTTTTTGTTCGGGAAATCTTCCCTCAACATGGAAGGGACTAATTTATGATGAAGTGTTTCATAAAATAAAACCATGATATGTCAGTGACTATAACTGTATATACCAGCAAGAGCTGGATTTTTCTATACAGATGACTAAGCTTCTTAGGGGCCTATAAAGTATATTTGCTATAGATATTTACACACAGATATTTATGTATAGTTATTACATTTGTAAGATAAAATTGTATATGTATTTTGTATGTGTAGACATGTACAAATATGTCTGTTGTTGTTTAGTTGCTAAGTCATGTCTAACTAACTCTGTGTGACCCTGTGGGCTGTACCACGTCAGGCTCCTCTGTCCGTGGAATTTCCCAGGCAAGAATACAGGAGTTGATTGTCATTTCCTTCTCCAGAGGATCTTCCCAATTAGGGAATCAGACTCACATATCCTGCATTGGTAGGCAGAGTCTTTCGCACTGAGCCACCAGGGAAGCCCCGCAAATACATATATGTATGTGTGTCAGTCTCTTAATTGTGTCCGACTCTTTGCTACCCCATGTAGTGTCTGTAGCCTGCTAGACTCCTCTGTCCATGGAATTCTTCAGGCAAGAATACTCGAGTGGATTGCCATTCCCTTTTCCAGGGGATCTTCTAGACCCAGGGATGGAACCTGGGTCTCCCACATTGCAGGCAGATTCTTTACCATTTGAGCCACCAGGGAAGCCCACATATATATAAAGGGAATATGGTTGCAATTTTACTTTATACCTGATCTATTGATAGTTAACACTGAGTAAAACATTTGAAATACAAACATTTAATTATTTTTCTTCCTCTTTGTAAAGTGAGCTACACATGTTCCAGCTCCTTTCCCAGAGAATCATCTTAGCATTATGTCCATTCATATCATTTTGCCTTTCCCACTCATGTCATTCCCATGGAAACCAAGGAAGTGGATCTTAAACACTTGTCTCCTCTTCCCTGTTGAATGTGGCTGGTTGTCTTCCCATCCATTCAACAATCATTTCTGAGTCCCTGCCTTTGTGCCCCTTACTGTGCCAGGCTAAGCAGCGTGAAGCTCTAAACTCATGTGCAGATGTAGCTCACTCTTTCTCCTCTCCAGAAACTTCAGTTTAATGACATGAAGACACCCTGGGGCCATGCTGAGGGTGCAGCTGACAGAGCTCCGTGAGATGGGACGCTGAAGAAGGGAAGTCCCCTCCTGAAGGCCAGTGACTATTTTTTGAGAAAGTGTGAGAAAGCTGGTCAGAAAGTGTAGAGAAGACCCCAGAAGGATGTGTGCCTAAAGAGTTTCAAGCCACATGGTTTTATAACACTCTTCAGCTGATTTTGAAAGGAAAGAGATAGGAAACAACCTCTATATTCAGGAAAAGAAGCCTTGAGGCATTTTTTTCCCCACCTTGATATTGACACCCCCACCCCCATCACCTGTGCCATGAAAAAAGTCACCAAGCATAAATGGCTGGTCCTGAGCCATGGCGCCAACACCCCCCACCCCCACCCCCATCAAGTACGAACAGTCACAGCCTTTCTCCCCTAGTACATGCTACTTGTGAGGTGATGACTGGGTTCCTGCCTCATTCAAGTCAGACAGACGGGGAGTCAACTCAGCCTGTCATTTTGTAGCATTGCGACCTTCACCAACTTGCTTGAATTTTTGAATTCTCGGTTTCCTTACAGGTATAATGGAGGTGTTAAAACCTGTCTTACAAAATTTTGAGGAAGGAATGCTGAAGATTGAAGAAAAAAATATATCTAAAGCACCTAGCCTAGTACCTGGTATATTGCAAATATTTAAAACTATATTTAATGTTGTTTTGATTCTATACATATATCATTTTTCTCCCTAGTCTAATCTTAATATCCATGATTTCTCATTGTATAGCCTTTGTTTTTTTATAGCATTTTCCCTCTCCCACTGCCCCTGTTTAAAAGTGCCTCTTGACTCCGTGCTGTCCAGGGCCAATGTTCCTTGGCCTGATGCAGCCTTCACTGGGTCCCTCCCTTAAAGGACTATCTGTGTCCTTTGGGTTTGTCCCCTTCCTCCATCCTGGTACTAAAACGTGCCCTTGGTCATTCACATTCCTATTCTGGAATATTCTGTGGTTGTTAAAAAAGCACAATATGTGTGATGTGACTATACTGGAAAAGATCTGCTAATGAAAAAGGGAAGTACAGCTCTGGATGTATGGTATGATCTCGTTTTTGAGACAAAATCTACTCTTGTTGTTTAAAATTTTTTAAGAAGCATGTACTTTTACCATTTTGTGTGTGTATAATTTTAAGGAAACTGATATAAGTTATAGGCATTGCAAAGACAGGTGAAATGGAAAAAATAGGTTAAAATGAAGGGATAATGGTAGGCAGTTCACTAAAGCTAGTGTTTTCCCAAGTGGCTGTGAAAGGCATGTTTGGCAGATATTAATGGCTTTCTTTGTAGAAACAGAGGTGGCTTAATCAAGTAAGTCTGAGAAGCACCAAGTTAGGTGAAGTAAACAGGTACATTTGCTTAACACAGGTTATCTCTATAGCTTTAAGGTGCTCCCGTTCCCTGTGAGTCCGAAAAGTGGAGTAAAAGCTGCTCTGACAACACAATCATTCTCAATGGAGCAAGCGCAAAATTGCTTCCCAGGTTGTGCTAGTGGTTAAGAACCTGTGAGATGTGGGTTCGATCCCTGGGTTGGGAAGATCCCCTGGTGGAGGGTATGGCAACCCATGGAGAATTCCATGGACAGAGGAGCCTGGAGGCCTGTGGTACCTAGGGGCACACAGATTTGGACATGACTGAAGCAACTAAGCACACAAGCCTAGCACTGGTTTCCCACTTGAGGTAGGACTCTCAGATTTTGAGAAATGCTGACCACAACTATTTCTCCCCTTAAATATCTCTACTTTTATCTTGTTCCCTTTTATTCACTTCCCATCTATATTCCACCAAGTGTTTGTACCAGACTGTTACCTTTAAGCTCAAAACTTTGTCCATTTAATAACTATTAAAAAAATCTCACATAACATCCCTACAATTGATTCCAATTGGCTGAACTATTTCTCTGTTACTGGATGTTTACTTGGCTTTCATTTTTTTCTCTGTAATAAATAAGACTGCAGCAAGCAAAATAAATAAATAAATAAATAAAACAAAACAAAACAAAATCTCAATGACCACTTAACATATAAATAACTTCTACAATTAACCCCAAACAAAAATCATCCAGCTAAAAAAATTGTCTCTTCAATTTGAGAGAAAATTTCCTTTGCTTAGGAAAGGAAATTTTGTTTTTAAAACAACTGCTTTTTAATTTGATCTTAAATTTGACACAGCCGTCATTATTTTGACCTCATGTTCAGAGACTGAGTTGATCTTCATCATCACTGGTTCTCAGTTTAAGGCCCATGGACCCCTGTGAGGTCCTTTCATATTAGCTGAGTTATTCCTTTTTATATCCATTTCCCAATTCCATGTCCTTCTCCAAATTATTCTGATCTGCTTAAATTTTTAGAATTAAATAGATTAGAATAAATATGTGCTATACAGGAGGATCTTGTTTATCTGTTTTGTATATAGTAGTCTGTATCTACTAACCCCAGACTCCTAATTTGTTCCTCCTCTACCCCCTTTCCCCTTTGGTAATCATAAATTTGTTTTCCATGTCTATGAGTCTGTTTCTGTACTGCAAATATGTTCATTTGTATCATATTCTAGATTCCACATTTAAGTGGTATCATGTGGTATTTATTTGTCTTTTTCTATCTGACTGACTTTACTTAGTATGATAATCTCTATGTCCATCCATGTTGCTGCAAATAACATTATTTCATTCTTTTTGCTAAGTGGGATTTCATTGTATATATATACTACATCTTCTTTATCCATTTGTCAGTTTAGGTTGCTTCCATATCTTGACTCGGAGAACGCAATGGCACCCCACTCCAGTACTCTTGCCTGGAAAATCCCATGGACGGAGGAGCCTGGTGGGCTGCCGTCCATGAGGTCGCTAAGAGTCGGGCACAACTGAGCAACTTCACTTTCATGCATTGGAGAAGGAAATGGCAACCCACTCCAGTGTTCTTGCCTAGAGAATCCCAGGGACGGGGGAGTCTGGTGGGCTGCCGTCTATTGGGTCGCACAGAGTCGGACACGACTGAAGTGACGCAGCAGCAGCAGCAGCAGCAGCAGCATATCTTGACTATTGTAAATGCTGCTATGAACATTGGGGCATATGTATCATTTTGAATTAGAGTTTTCTCCAGATATATGCCCAGGAGTGGTATTTCTGGATCACATGGTAACTCTATTTTTAGGTTTATAAGGAACCTCCATGGTGGCTCAGTGGCAAAGAATTCCACCAGCGATGTAGACACAGGAGATGCTGGTTTGATTCCTGGATTGGGAAGATCCCCTGGAGGAGGACATGGTAACCCATTCCAGTATTCTTGCTGGAAAAATCCCATGGACAGAGGAGGCTGGTGGGCTACAGTCCACAGGGTCACAAAGAGTTAGACACAACTGAAGCTACTGAGCACACACACATACACAGCACAAGGAACCTCCATACTTTTTTTCATAGTGTGTGCTAAGTCCTTTGAGTCCTATCTGAGTCTATATGACCCTATAGACTATAGCCCACCATGCTTCTCTGATCATGGGATTCTCCAGGCAAGAGTACTGGAGTGGATTGCCATGCCCTCTCCCAAGGGATCTTTCTGACCCAGAGATCGAGCCCATGTCTCTGTGACTCCTGCATTGGCATGTGGGTTCTTTACCACTACCACCACTTGGGAAGCCCTTTTCTTCACAGTGGTTACATCAATTTACATGTCCACCAATAGTGTAGGAGGGTTCCCTTTTATCCACATCCTGTCCACCATCTATTGTTTGTAAACTTTTTAATAATGGCCATTTTGACCAGTATGAGGTGATACCTCATTGTCATTTTGATTTGCATTTCTCTAATAATTAGCAGTGGCCACAGGACTGGAAAAGGTCAGTTTTCATTCCTTTCATTCATCCCAAAGAAAAGCAATGCCAAAGAATGCTCAAACTACCACACAATTGCACTCATCTCACACGCTAGGAAAGTAATGCTTAAAATTCTCCAAGCCAGGCTTCAGGAACATGTGAACCGTGAACTTCCAAATGTTCGAGCTGGTTTTAGAAAAGGCAGAGGAACCAGAGATCAAATTGCCAACATCCACTGGATCATGGAAAAAGCATGAGAATTCCAGAAAAACATCTATTTCTGCTTTATTAACTAACCCAAAGCCTTTGACTGTGTGGATCACAATAAACTGTGGAAAATTCTGAAAGAGATGGGAATACCAGACCACCTGACATGCCTCGTGAGAAACCTGTATGCAAGTCAGGAAGCAATGGTTAGAACTGGACATGGAACAACAGACTGGTTCCAAATAGGAAAAGGAGTACATCAAGGCTGTATATTGTCACCCTGCTTATTTAACTTCTGTGCAGAGTACATCATGAGAAATGCTGGGCTGGATGAAGCACAAGTGGGAATCAAGATTGCTGGGAGAAATATCAATAACCTCAGATATGCAGTTGATACCATCCTTATGGCAGAAAGTGAAGAAGAACTAAAAAGCCTCTTGATGAAAGTGAAAGAGGAGAGTGAAAAAATTGGCTTAAAGTTCAACATTCACAAAACTAAGATCATGGCATCCAGTCCCATCACTTCATGGCAAATAGATGAGGAAACAGTGTCAGACTTTATTTTTCTGGGCTCCAAAATCACTGCAGACGGTGACTGCAGCCATGAAATTAAAAGACGCTTACTCCTTGGAAGGAAAGTTATGACCAACCTAGACAGCATATTAAAAAGCATAGACATTACTTTGTCAACAAAGGTCCGTCTAGTCAAGGCTATGGTTTTTCCAGTGGTCCAGGTATGGATGTGAGAGTTGGACTATAAAGAAAGCTGAGCACCGAAGAATTGATGCTTTTGAACTGTGGTGTTGGAGAAGACTCTTAAGAGTCCCATGGACTGCAAGGTGATCCAACCAATCCGTCCTAAAAGAGATCAGTCCTGAGTGTTCTTTGGAAGGACTGACGTTGAAGCTGAAACTCCAATCTTTGGCCACCTGATGCGAAGAGCTGACTCATTTGAAAAGACCCTGATGCTGGGAAAGATTGAGGGCAGGAGGAGAAGGGGACGACAGAGGATGAGATGGTTGGATGGCATCACTGACTCAATGGACATGGGTTTGGGTGAACTCCGGGAGTTGGTGATGGACAGGGAGGCCTGGTGTGCTGCGGTTCATGGGGTCGCAAAGAGTTGGACACAACTGAGCAACTGAACTGAATTGAACTAAATAATTAGTAATGTTGAGCGTCTTTTCTTGTGCTTATTGGTGATCTGGGTGTCTTCTTTGGAGAAATGTCTATTTGGGTCTTCTGCCCATTTTTTGAGTGAGTTGTTTTCTCTTTGTTATTGAGTTATATGAGCTGTTTGTATATTTTGGAAATCCCTTGTCAGTCACATCATTTACAAATATTTTCTCCCAGTTTGTAGGTTTTCTTTTCATTTTGTTTATAATTTCCTTTGCTGTGCAAAAGCTAGAATAAGCATATACTTAAGTGTTGTCATATTGCTGGCTTGCATGGCAGCACTGACCTATATTTCTACCAGCATTGCACACATTTTTCACTAACCAGGTTCTAATTTTTGCTAGTTTGATTGATGTGAATTACTATCTTATTTTTATTTGCAATATTTTAGAATTTTCTTCTAAACTTGCTGCCTAGTATTTTATATTTTGACTCTATAATAACTTTTAATAAGATAGTAAAAGTATAAACATGACCACTAGCAACAGTGTCTAAATCCTCAGAGTCACATAGGCCGAAGAGTGCTTGTGATAAATCAGTGAGTTTTGCAACTCTGTATGTGTATTTTGCTAGGCAATATTGAAAGCAAAACAGAAAACCACCACATCCAAAGAACATCTTAGTATTATTTACTCAAAATTAAAATGTTCATTTTATCATTCTCTACATTCTTCTTGCAACAGGAAATGACTTCTGAATACACCGCGTCATCTGTCATTGTCAAGGATTAAATATAAATCAAATTTGCAAGGTATTTTTTTTAAAGATTGCTAGAGCAGAATAATGTCATTGTCAACACTTTTAAACGTTTTATGACTTTGGGATCTTTCCTTAAAAAAACTAATTAAAATTGGTCATGAATATTAATGTTTGAATTGAAAACAACTGCCACTAGGTGGCAAACAGTCTACACATAGAATTATACAAAAGAGAAAATTATAAGGATACTATCATATATGCATATATGACAGTGCAAAATATCTGGTTAATACAATATCAACTGTGGATTAAGAAATGTAAGCCTAATGGTACAAAGAGTGACAAATGGACTTCGTGAGAAATTGAGCTTTATTTTGTCTTAAATGAATTTTTTTTTTTAACAATGAGGATAGCAGATATTTGGCCTTAAAATCAAACATTTGTCATTACCGTGGAACTGGAATATGGACATATATTGTTATGTTCAATCTCATCTGTGCTTTCCAAGTAAGATATCTCTCTATGATTGGAGATACATCGATGGTAAAATACTGTAGCCCTGAGTGACCTTGAATTTGTCCTAGGGCTTCTTGTCTGGCTTCATGTATTCTATATGGTTATCAATTTTTATAGCATGTTGAATATAGGAGAAGAGTGCTGCTGGGATTTTATTTCTCCATTTGATTCATCCCTCTGGAAATAAGAAATATGATGTCATGGTGAAGAATGCAGACTCCGGTGCTAGACTGCCAGATCTGGATATTAACACAGTTACCTACAAGTTGTATAATTGATAGGCTGCATTATTCTTCCCAAATAATAATTTCCCCTTCTTGTAAGCAGATGATACATTTCTCACACTATTGATCTTGCGCCTGATCATGTATGTGCCCTGACCAGTGGTATGTGAGGAAACATGGTGCGTACTGCATTTAGCAAGCAGCTTTAGGAGCTGCTGTATGTTTCCACCATTTATCTTGATCTTTCCTTCTACCAAGAAAATGATGTGCCCTCAGATAGAACTGGCTACTCTTTCAACCTGGGGTCTGCATTGAGAAGAGCTGAGGAAAATGGCAGGCAGCTACCAGAATATAACTTCAGTGAGAAATAAGTATGTACTATATAAGCTACTGAAACTTTGAGGTTATTTGTTATTACAACAATACCTAGTGAAAACTGATAATTACTATGACCTTGGGCCTTAGTCTCTTTACCTATAAAATGAAGCTGATAATTTTACCCTTCTCATAGGGCTTGGGGGATAAGTTAATATAAAGAATATAGAACAGTATATTCCATCACATTCGTTAGATATCACTATTAAAATAGTCTATATGTATGTACAAAAAGAGGTTTCATCTATTGAATGACTACTATAGTCTAGGTGATTTTACTTATGATTTTATTTAGTCATACAATAAATTTCTAAAGTATTGAGGTTCTTATTTCATACAGAGGAGACTGAGACTCAGAAAAACCTCCTACTTCAGTGATTCTCAGATCATATGGGGCTAAGGAGCTTTTTATTCCCCCTAAAAAGTCATGGGCTAATACTTTGAGGAACTACAATAAAAATGAGTTATTATACTCAGTAACAGAAAACCAAACAACCCAATCTAAAATGGGCAGAAGACCTAAACTGACATTTCTACAAATAGGCCTTTAGTATATTTTTAATTTCCATTTCCCTTAAATACTGATATGTGTGAGATCTTATCTGCATTACCACTAAGAGTAATTTAAAGTGCAGACATATTTCTGCATTAAATGTTTTCAGCCTAGATTAATGGAGTAGATTTAAAGAATGTATTGACCATCTTTTTGTTTCTGAGTTCACAGACATAAATGCATACTGTAAGCTGTATTTGAGTTCAACTTTCTTGAAAAAACAGTTCCCTTGACCTTCCTGTCTGTTTCCTCCAGGAGCTGATACTCAGTGTAAAGACAAGCAGAAACACTTTATCTTATTCATGAAAGAGTTTTCAGATGTTAAAAAGGTGAGGACTGTATATAGCATCTAGTTTCAGTACCTGAAAAGCTTAACTTTCTCCAGGTGAAGCAGGGACCGTGTCAGGAGGCATCCTTTAGTCCAGGAAATTCAGTTTTTGCTCATGGACTTTCTTAACCAATTTTGAAAATATTTCTATCCTTTCAAATATATATATTTATTTAGTCAGTAAGTTTTTATTTAGTTTTCTTTTTAGCATCTTTTATGGAGATACAATTGGATACAATAAACTGCATGTGCTTAAATTATCCATTTTTGTAAGTTTCCCCACGTGCATATCCTGCTGCTGCTGCTGCTGATGCTAAGTCACTTCAGTCGTGTCTGACTCTGTGCAACCCCATAGACAGCAGCCCACCAGGCTTCCCCATCCCTGGGATTCTCCAGGCAAGAACATTGGAGTGGGTTGCCATTTCCTTCTCCAATGCGTGAAAGTGAAAAGTGAAAGTGAAGTTGCTCAGTCGTGTCTGACTCTTCGCGACCCCATGGACTGCAGCCTACCAGTCTCATCCATCCACGGGATTTTCCAGGCAAGAGTACTGGAGTGGGGTGCCATTGCCTTCTCCAATTTAGCATATCCTGCTAAAAAACCATAAACAGTATCAGAAGAGTGAATGTTTCCATCACCCCAAACATTTTCTCTTGCCTCTCGTTTCCTTCAATTTTTCTTCTGCTTTGTTTTTATTTTCATTTTTTCGTTGAGATGAAAAAATGACATCCAGCATTATAGTTTTGGGTGTACAACATAATGATTCAATATTTTCATATATAGTGAAATGATCATCACAGTAAGTCTAGTTAATATCTATTAACACACATTGTTATGATTTTTTTTTCTTGTGACAAGAACTTTTGAGATCTACTGTCTTAGCTACTTTCAAATATACAAGACAGAAAGTATTATTAACTATAATCACCATGCTGTACCTTATCTTTTCAAATATTTTTAAATTATTGTATTATATTGAACATCAAAAGTTTTTTAAAAGTTCAGAAGATAAGAGAACATTGGCCTTTTAAAATAAAACAGAACATTGGAAACACTGGCCTTTTAAACTAAAAGCTATGTTGGTCTTTTAATTGGAATATTTTTTATCAAAGCAATTTTATCTACCCATATACAGTTTAAATATATAAACAAATTGTTCCTTAAATGTAAGAGACCTAATTTTTTCCCTTTTTATCTTCCAAAACATATTTGTAATTTCTTCATGAGAACTGTAATATATATATATTTATGATGAATATTTATACTTAGGATCCTTTTATTAGTCTATAACACTTTATGTGTATCATTTGCATTTAAAAATTTAGTGAACAGAGACTCTAAGTATTAAAAATTCCATCTGGATTGAGTTATCATTCTGATTATTAATGTTCAAATGATCAAAATAATATTTATTATAAATATTGATAAATGTCCATTAAACACTGCACATTTCTCAGAAATAGCATCTTGTAATGAGATAAATGAGGTTATATCTATATATGAATATTGAAAAAAAAGTGAAAGTGTTAGTTGCTCAGTCATGTCCAACTCTTTGTGACCCCATGGACTGTAGCTTGCCAGGCTCCTCTGTCCATGGGATTCTCCAGGCAAGAATACTGGAGTGGGTAGCCATTCACTTCTCCAGGGGATCTTCCTGACCCAGGGATTGAACGCAGTCTCCCACATTGCAGGCAGATTCTTTACCATCTGAGCCACCATGGAGGCCCTACATATGAATATTACTTATTATTAAAATGGAAAATTTATATTTTGGCTTCATCTTTGTAGATGTAAGCACTAAGAAACACAGTGCAGCTAAATAAGTAGGCAGAACTGGGAGGAAATTTGTTATAGCCCTGTTACTCAATTCTTTGAACTCCTGAGTTACATAACAAATACTGTATCCACAGTGCTCTATTACAAAAATTGCTTTTTAGTGATCTATTGATTAAGAACTTGTTAGATTCTCATTTAATTTTGATGAAAAAAAATTTTAAGGAAACTTCTACTTAGAAGGATTTGTTAACCAATCACATTATTCACTTTTTCACCACTATTTGAAATTGTCCTCTCCTTTTCTGCTGGTGAAATTTTTCAACCAAGAAAAATACAATAGCAAAATTCAATTCAGGAAAGGTGGAATCCTTTACTTTTCTTTTGTAGAGTGTGAGAAGGGGAATTATAAAAGGAGACATGGAAAATAGGAAAGTACAAAAGTCAGTTTTAACAGAGTTTTGGGACAGCATACACGTGGAAGTTGAAGATCTGGAAACTGATTTCCTTAAAATCACAGTTCTATTCCTGGGCCTTGGAAAGCTTCCAGCTACTCCCAGGTGTGCACAGACTCTAATTTGAAGATCAGTCCTCTGTTGTCAGTAGAGTAATTCTTTTTTGAGATAGATACAGGAGACTTTGCTTTACAAGTTTATCAAAGTCCGCTCTCCAGTCAATAGATCTAATAATATCATTATTTTACAAGTTGCTCTGTTGAGACAGGATGGACAACTCATTAGTTATTGTGTGTAAAAAGAAAGCTCTTGGCTGAATTAAGTAATATAAATGATTATGTTCTTGCCAAAGGACAAAACCATCTTTAGTTCTAAAATTACCTTTCCTGTTGTCCAATGTAGTCAGAACAAACTCTTCTCTAAACTCCAGGGATATTGAACTGCACCAGACCTGATGGAAAGTTATTGAGAAAGTCTTCTCTGAAACCCCAAGCTTGGCTTATTTCCCCTCACCTGGTCATCATATCTGTAGACCTTTATCGAACAGAAAGGTACTAAAATTATTTTCTTATCATCTGTCTTTCCCAACAAACTTTGAAGTCCTGAAAGTGAAAGAATCATTTTGTATTCATCTTTAAACACCCTGTTTCCTGCGTGATACTTGTTATGTAGAGTTGCTCAATAAATATGTATCAAAATGAACTGTCCTGAATGAGGGAGAAACAATTATATTTGTATGGTATGATGTGAGAGATAGAGAAACTTTTCTGATGTAAAACATTAGCTCTACCAATTATTCTTAATTCCTTTGATAAAAGCTTTTGCTTGTCCTGGAATCCTAATATTAAAAAAATAAAATATGATTAAAATTTAGCTGCAAAAATAAGAATAGCGAGAACAAAGATTGTTCCCTGCCATGGGATTAGCCTCTGCAGTCTCACTGCAGACAATACAGGAGCACAGCCCAGAGCAGAGCTTGCCACGGAGAGAATGTTCCAGGAGGACAAGGGAAGAGCTTGATCCCTCCATGATCACCAGGGTCTGCTGTGGGATTTGGGGTTTGATCATAAACCTTGTGAGTAGCCATTAGAGATTATTAAGCAGAATGGTGACATGATCTGGTTTGGTTCTTAAAAGATCACTCTGACAGACTTCTCTTCCATAATTACACCAACTCTCCCATGAAAAACAGTCACAACATCTAGAAAAGACTCTTTTAAGATCTCTGTAAAGTACTGAAAGGACAACTGAGTCAGAAATTTCCAGACCAAAATCAAATTAGAAAAATGGGAACCCTGAGGTCATTCAATAAATTCCAGGTAGGAGAAATCAGAAGGAGCCCACAGTTAGATAAAGCACAGTGAAGCTGCAGAACACCAAAGACAAAGAAAAAAATTCTTAAAGCAATCATAAAAATAATATTTGTTTTCTTGGGGCAGCCATAATGCATTGCCACAAACTGGGTGGGTTAAAACAATAAAAATTTATTCCATCATAGTTCCAAAAGTTCTGGAGACCAGAATCTGAAATCAAGGTGTTGGTAGGGTTGATTCTTTTTTGGAGTACCAAGTGAGAATCTGTTTTGTGCCTCTCTCCTAGGTCCTGCAGGGAGCTAACAATTTCTGGCATTCTTGGCATGTAGCTGCACCACTGAAATCTTTTATCTTTATAAGTTGCTTCACATGGCATTTCCCTCTCTGTCTCTGTGTGTCCTCTCTTCTTCTTCCCAGGGCAAAAGTCATTAGATCTAGGGCCCACACCAAATATAGGATGATTTTGTCCTGAGATTCTAAACTTATTGGTGCTACAAAGACCATCTTTCAATGTAAGGTCACATTCTGAGGTTCTGAATGAACATCAACCTTAAAGGAACACCATTCACCACAGTATCAGTTCAGTTCAGTCTCTCAGTCGTGTCCGACTCTTTGCGACCCCATGAATCGCAGCACGCCAGGCCTCCCTGTTCATCACCATCTCCTGGAGTTCACTCAGACTCACGTCCATTGAGTCAGTGATGCCATCCAGCCATCTCATCCTCGGTCGTTCCCTTTTCCTCCTGCCCCCAATACCCCCCAGCATCAGAGTCTTTTCCGATGAGTCAACTCTTAGCATTAGGTGGCCAAAGTAATGGAGTTTCAGCTTTAGCATCATTCCTTCCAAAGAAATTCCAGGGTTGATCTCCTTCAGAATGGACTGGTTAGATCTCCTTGCAGTCCAAGGGACTCTCAAGAGTCTTCTCCAACACCACACTTCAAAAGCATCAATTCTTTGGCGCTCAGCCTTCTTCACAGTCCAACTCTCACATCCCTACATGACCACTGGAAAAACCATAGCCTTGACTGGACGGACCTTAGTCGGCAAAGTAATGTCTCTGCTTTTGAATATGCTATCTAGGTTGGTCATAACTTTTCTTCCAAGGAGTAAGTGTCTTTTAATTTCATGGCTGTAATCACCATCTGCAGTGATTTTGGAGCCCCCCAAAATAAAGTCTGACACTGTTTCCACTGTTTCCCCATCTATTTCCCATGAAGTGATGGGACCGGATGCCATGATCTTAGTTTTCTGAATGTTGAGCTTTAGGCCAACTTTTTCGCTCTCCTCTTTCACTTTCATCAAGAGGTTTTTTAGTTCCTCTTCACTTTCTGCCATAAGGGTGGTGTCATCTGCATATCTGAGGTTATTGATGTTTCTCCCGGCAATCTTGATTCCAGCTTGTGTTTCTTCCAGCCCAGCGTTTCTCATGATGTACTCTGCATAGAAGTTAAATAAGCAGGGTGACAATATACAGCCTTGGTGTACTCCGTTTCCTATTTGGAACCAGTCTGTTCCATGTCCAGTTCTAACTGTTGCTTCATGACCTGCATACAGATTTCTCACGAGGCAGGTAAGGTGGTCTGATATTCCCATCTCTTTCAGAATTTTCCATAGTTTATTGTGATCCACACAGTCAAAGGCTTTGGCATAGTCAATAAAGCAGAAATAGATGTTTTTCTGGAACTCTCTTGCTTTTTCCATGATCCAGCAGATGTTGGCAATTTGATCTCTGGTGCCTCTGCCTTTTTTAAAACCAGCTTGAACATCAGGGAGTTCACGGTTCACCTATTGCTGAAGCCTGGCTTGGAGAATTTTGAGCATTACTTTCCTAGCGTGTGAGATGAGTGCAATTGTGCAGTAGTTTGAGCATTCTTTGGCATTGCCTTTCTTTGGGATTGGAATGAAAACTGACCTTTTCCAGTCCTGTGGCCACTGCTGAGTTTTCCAAATTTGCTGGCATATTGAGTGCAACACTTTCACAGCATCATCTTTCAGGATTTGAAACAGCTCCACTGGAATTCCATCACCTCCACTAGCTTTGTTCGTAGTGATGCTTTCTAAGGCCCACTTGACTTCACTTTCCAAGATGTCTGGCTCTAGATTAGTGATCACATCATCATGCTTATCTGGGTCGTGAAGATCTTTTTTGTACAGTACTTCCGTGTATTCTTGCCACCTCTTCTTAATATCTTCTGCTTCTGTTAGGTCCATACCATTTCTGTCCTTTATCGAGCCCATCTTTGCATGAAATGTTCCCTTGGTATCTCTAATTTTCTTGAAGAGATCTCTAGTCTTTCCCATTCTGTTATTGTTTCTTAAATATCTTAAATATTTTAATATTTAAGAAATGTTAAATATATTTAATAATTCTGCTTTATTGACTATACCAAAGCCTTTCACTGTGTGGATCACGACAAACTGGAAAATTCTTAAAGAGATGGGAATACCAGACCACCTTACCTGACTCCTGAGAAATCTGTGTGCAGGTCAAGAAGCAACAGTTAGAACTGGACATGGAACAGCAGACTGGTTCCAAATCAGGAAAGGAGTACGTCAAGGCTGTATATTGTCACCCTGCTTATTAACTTGTTGGAGAAGACTTTTGAGAGTCCTTTGGACTGCAAGGAGATCCAATCAGTCCATCCTAAAGGCATTCAGTCCTGAATATTCATTGGAAGGACTGATGTTGAAGCTGAAACTCCAATACTTTGGCCACCTGATGTGAAGAACTGACTAATTTAAAAAGAGCCTGATGCCGGGAAAGATTGAAGGCAGGAAGAGAAGGGTATGACAGAGGATGAGATGGCTGGATGGCATCACCGATTCAATGGCTATGAGTTTGAGCAAGCTCTGGGAGTTGGTGATGGACAGGGAAGCCTGGCATGCTTCAGTCCATGGGGTCGCAAAGAGTCGGACATGACTGAGTGACTGAACTGAACCGATTTTTAATATGCTGAAAATGACTTCCAAGTTAAATTCAGTGAGAATAGATTATAAGAGCAAAGACAGAATAAATCTGTTTTCAGACAAATGCAGTGCAAGCTTGCTACAAATAGAAATTTGCTAAAGAAAATTCTAAAGAATTTATTTTACCTTTGCTCTTAAAATCTATTTTCATTGAACTTAAGTTGGAAGTCACTTTCTTTCATTATATTAGAAATATAATTTCGCTAGTTTTCAGCTAAAGGATATACTTCAGCATAAGGATAGTAGGCCTAGGTACTGAAAAAAAATGAAGAATATAGATAATGTTAAGTATGTGAGTAAATGTATAGGAGCATTGAAAGTATAGCTTGTAATGATAATGATAGTAGTGGAATTTTTTCAAGGTTAATGTAAAGAAAATGACAACTAAAAATATGTGAATCAAGATGGTGTAAACTGAGTTCAAAATGTTGTAGGAATCTTACATTTTCTGTAAGGAAGGTAAAAGTAGTGATTACTTTTTGGCTGATTTGTTGTTGTTCAGTCACTCCATTGTGTCTGACTCTTTGTGACCCCATGGACTGCAGCACACCAGGTTTTGCTGTCCTTCACCATCTCCCGGAGCTTGCTCAAACTCATGTCCAGTGACTTGGTGATGTCATCCAACCATCTCATCCTCTGTCGTCCACTTCTCCTCCTGCCCTCAGTTTTTCCTAGCATCAGGGTCTTTTCCAATGAGTCAGCTCTTTGCATCAGGTGGCCAAACGATTGGAGCTTCAGCTTCGGCATCAGTCCTTCCAGTGAATATTCAGGACTGATTGCCTTTAGGATGGACTAGTTGGATCTCCTTGCAGTCCAAGGGACTCTGAAGAGTCTTCTCCAACACCACAGTACAAAAGCATCAATTCTTTAGTGGTCAGCCTTCTTTATAGTCCAACTCTCACATCCATACATGACTATTGGGAAAACCATAAGTTTGACTAGATGGACCTTTGTTGGCAAAGTAATGTCTCTGCTTTTTAATATGCTGTCTGGGTTGGTCATAGCTTTTCCTCCAAGGAGCAAGCATCTTTTAATTTCATGGCTGCAGTTAAACTTTCTGGGGTAAGCATTGAACAAAAGGAAAAGAATGACTAAATCTCAAGTTACAAAAAAGAGTACAAAGTGATTTAAATACATACTTGCACACAATCAATTTCAAGAAGACAGAGAAAAAGAAAACAGAATATGTAAGACAAATAGAAAGTACAAAATAAGTTGCTAAATTTGCACCATGCATATCTACAGTAATTATATTAAATGTAAGTAGACTAAATGGGCTGTTTAAATGACAGAGATTGTCAGAAAGAATAAAAAATGCAACTGTTTGATTTTTTGTGAAAATGAAATAACTCAAATATATTTATACAAAAGATTGAAAATGAATGGATGCAAAAAGAAATACCATGGAAGCACACTTATAATATACACTTTAAAGCAAAATATATATTAGAGAAAAGATCATTATTTCATATTTATTAAGAGGTTTCACTTACCAGGATGATATAATAATTTTATATTTGTCTTCACTAATAATAGTGCTTCAAATTCTACTATTCAAAAACAATAATTAAATGAAGCAAAAAGAGAAATCAACAATTATACCCTATGATTTTAACAGACTTCTCTCAGCAACTGATAAAAAATACAAACATGATTATATAAGATTTGGAAAATAAGACCTAAGGAAAACTGACCTAAGGAACAAATTCTACCATTGCTTAGTACATTCTTTTCAAGAACAAATGAAATATTTAAAAAATTGGCCATATATAGGCCACAAATGAGTTTCAGTGCATTTCAAAGAACTGAAATAATTGAAAGTACATTTTCTAATCACATACAATTAAACTAAGAATATTTTTTAAAGTATCTGAAATATTCCCATGCTTATAAATTAAGAAATATGCTTCAAACAAACCCATGGGTCACTTCTAATTAATTCTTACAGAATATGAAACAGTTCTTAGAAGAAAATGTACAACATTAAATGTGTATACTAGAAAAATAGGGGCTGCAATTTAAGAATCTATTACAAGAAGATAGACAAAATTCAGAAAAATAAATTTAAAAGCAGCAGAAGAAAATAATAAAGATAAGATCAGAAATTAGTTAAATAGAAAACACAATGAAGAGGACAAACTCTGCCCAAGGTATGGTTTGCAGAAAGTTTGAACTGACAAAATTCTGTTATTACTGAGTGAGTGTATGTGTGTGTGTAAGAAAAAGAGAGAGAGAAAACTAAATTATTACTGTTAGGAATGAAGAAGGAGCTATTACTAGATGCATTAAAAAGTTAATAAGAAAATATGAACAATGCTGTGCTGACAAATTTGAAGTTTTAGACCAAAGCAAAAAATGCATCTTATTAAATTGACTAGAGAAGAAGTAGAAAACTAAAATAGCTCTCTTGTATAGTTCTAATGAATTTGAATCACTAAAAACTTCCATACAAGAAAATCCCTGGATTTGTATGTCTCCAAATGTGAATTCTGTCAAATATTTGAAAATGTCTCTATCTTCTTAAACTTTATTTTATGTATAAGAAGATTCCCCAAATCATTTCAGTAAGCTAACATAACCTTCATAGTAAAACCAGACCAGCTTACTAACAGAAAGGAAAATTAAAGGTCAATCCCACTCACAAACATAATTACAAAATCTTTAAAAGATAAGTAAGTTAGGATTTCAGCATGCTTTATATATATATGTGTGTGTATATATATATATATATATTATTTTTTTTAATGTCCTGAAAAACTAATAATAAAAGTGAAAATCACTAATCCAATAGAGGGTGTCTACCAAACCCTACAGCAAAATTTCCTAATCATGGAGGATTAATATCTTTCTCTTTAATATTGAGAATTTGATGAGAATGCCTGGTAGCACTTCTATTCAACATTTTATTAGAGATCTTACCTCGTACAAGTTAAGGTCTTCCCTGGTAGGTCAGTTGGTAAAGAATCCATCTGCAATGCAGGAGACCCCTGGTCAATCCTCAGGTCAAGAAGATCCCCTGGAGAAGGGATAAGCTACCCACTCCAGTTTTCTTGGGCTTCCCTGGTGGTTCAGATGGTAAAGAATCTGCCTGCAATGCAGGAGAGGAGGGTTCAATCCTTGGGTTGGGAAAATCCCCTGGAGGAGGGTATGGCAACCTATACCAGTATCCTTGCCTGGAGAATTCCATGGACAAGGGAGCCTGGCAGGCTACAGTCCATGTGGTCACAAAGAGTTGGACATAAGTAAGAGATTTTAACTTTCAACATCACTGTCATTATCAGACAATATGGTTGGGAAAACAGAAAGTCCAATAATCTGGATGCAGAGGTTTCCCTGGTGGTCCAATGGTTAAGAATCTGCCTTGTAATGTAAGGAACACTGGTTCAATCCTTGGTCTGGGAAGATCCCACATGCCACAGTGCAGCTAAGCCCATGCACCACAACTACTGAGCCTACGTCCGTACTGCATCTGCTGAAGCCCATGGGCCTAGAGCCTGTGCTCATAACAGGAAAAGCCACTATGATGAGAAACCCACAAATGACAATGAAGAGTAGTCCCTGCTCATGGCAACCAGAGAAAGCCCACATATAGCAGCAAAGATCCATCACAGCCAAAATAATAAAATTCTCTTAAAAGAATCTTAAATGCAAATTATTAAAATTAATAGTTGAATGTAGAATTATTGATGAATATATATACAAAATCATGTGCTATGTAACATATCTGCAATAACTGTGAAAGTGAAAGTTGTTCAGTTGTGTTTGACTCTTTGCGAACCAATGGGCTAAGTAGTCCATGGAATTCTCCAGGCCAGATTATTGGAGTGTGTAGCCTTTTGCTTCTCTAAGAGATCTTCCCACCCCAGGAATCCAACAGGGGTCCTCTGTGTTGCAGGCAGATTCTTTACCAACTGAGCTATCAGGGAAGCCTGCGATAACCATACTGAAGTGAAATTAAAAGATACCACTTACATAATACAAAAATGGAAGTACTTGGAATTAAATATATTAAAAGATGTATACACTTTCTCCAAGAAACTTATAGAACATTATTGAACATAATTGCTTACTTGAAGGAACACTTAACTGGTTAAATTTTTTATATTTTGAGCACAAAATGAAAAATGACACAATGGACTACAATGGATGGCATTAAAAAAAAAAGAATCCATGAGTTCATTCTGATAGCAAAAACATTGAAAGGGAAGGTGGGGAGAATGGAAGGGTCTTCTTTACAAAATAATGCCACCTAGTAAAAAATGAATGACGGAATTTCAAATCACCATTTTGCAACCTTCATAGTAATAACTGATCATCAATGGATGCTAAAATGATTAGATGAAAGATTACTAGGGAACCAGATGTGCATCCAATATTATAATCTCATTTGGTAGGTTATGTATTAATTTCAAAGGGAAGAAATACCTTTCAAAGAAAAAAAGTGAAATCTGGCAGAGGTCAGTTTTGTGAAGAGATCAAACTTAAGATCAGTAATAATGAGACATCAGAGCAAGTGTGTTCTGAGGCGACCATGGGGCAGGGAATACTACCTCTCATCCAGTACATCTGCTAAAATCTTTAACCAAAATCTAATCATGAGGAAAGTATAATCTATCCAAGTTAAAGATTTACAAAACAATTGGCCCAGGTTCTTTAAAAATATCATGAAAGACCCCTCCGCCCCCTCCACACACACACACACAAAGAGAGCTGGAGGACTGCTACTTTAGACAAATGGGACTAGAGATACATGTCAATGAAATACTTTGAATGATTGTTTCTGAATGTTTTTTTTAATTCTGAAGTGTATAGGTATTTGTTTCTAGGCTTGATCAGTGAAGTGGAGCCACTTTGAATGATTTGTTATAGCAAGTAGATATTATGCAATTATGGAAGCTAGTAGAGCAGTCTATGCTGGCCATTGCCTCTGGTTCTAGTATTAAGCCCCCAAATTGCTTTAGGTTAGCTAGTCCAGCAATCAAGGAAGAAAGCTATGCATGGTAGCAAGCCAAAAGCTGAGTCTGTTTCTCACTACCTCCAATCTCAGTATGGTGGGAGACCAGCAATAGAAGCTAGCCCTTCCACCATGGAGCTGTACATGCGTTTGGCTAGGACTTGGAGACGATGAAGAAGGAGAGCTAGCAGGAGATGAAAGAGCATCCAGCCCAAGTGTTGTCACATACCAACAAGGTGAGCTAACAGAGCAGTGACAAGATATGTGAATTGCCACAAAATCTGGTACCCAGCCCTGCTGACATTGCATATAGCTGCAGCTTCACATCTTCCTTCCATATCTCATGCAAGTTTCTCTTCTGGCCAATGGTAAATCAGAATCAAACAGAAAAAGAAAATCTGAGAAACCATTAAAAATTGTACAAAGCTACTGCAATTTACCCTTTACAAAAGTGGCATCTGTAGCTACCTCATTTGGTCATACTTATCTTACAAACAGGGCTTCCCTGGTGGCTCAGACAGTAAAGAATCTTCCTGCAATGCAGGAGACCTGGGTTCACCCCCTGGGCTGGGAAGATCCTCTGGAAATGGGAATGGCAACCCACTCCAGTATTCTTGTCTGGGAAATTCCATGGACAAGAGGAGCCTGGCAGGCTACAGTCCATGGGGGTCACAAAGAGTAGGACACGACTGAGTGACTAACTTTCACTTTTCACTTTCATCTTACAAAATAGACAATAACAAACCACGCTTCTGCCTAACCTGATGCAAATATTCTCCACACAACAAAAAGACACATGGGTGCTTTCTCCCAAAAGTTGATGTAAATCCCTTTCTCCCTCTTTCAGTGATATTCACACCTCTTCTAGCTGAGGCACAATCTCCTGTCAAAATTCTATAATTTAATACTGAGATGTAAGGTTAATTACTATCAACACATCTTATTTTAGATGATAGGGGAATGCTGGAGGGAAAGAAAAAGTAAAGAAAACTTAAAGCTACTACAGTCCTTGTTCTACAACTGATCACATGGTCATGGCAGTTATGTTTAACTATCTTCTTCAGATATACTGTTTTCCTTTTGTCCTCAGGGAGCACCTCAGATGGGCATGGTTCCTTGCCTGGTGGGATGACTCAAACCTTCATTCCTAAAGGGTCTAGGCCAACAGTAGCCTGTATTGGGTCAGTGTAGCTTTCCACTGACTTAATTGCAGGATACGGGAGTACTAAGAGGCACCCCTAGAGGATCTCCTGCAT
This sequence comes from Budorcas taxicolor, assembly GCF_023091745.1. Lineage (NCBI taxonomy): Eukaryota > Metazoa > Chordata > Mammalia > Artiodactyla > Bovidae > Budorcas > Budorcas taxicolor. The sequence goes on from NC_068918.1 coordinate 59,590,250, forward strand.
TCTAGACCTATTCTTTCTTACACCAGTGGTGTAGTAAAACAATCCTTAATAGTTGGGATCAATCACCACTGTCAAATTGCAACCCCAAACCCTAAGATTAACGGGTGTCCTTGGCATTTATGACAACGATGTAAGCAAGAACAGTATTGACCAGTTTTATGGGTGGAAGCAGTAAGGAATGAGTGGTGGCAAAGGAAATGGAAACTATGGATAAAGAACATGTGTTTCAGAAGTTCGATGGGAAGGGGCAAAAAGAGACAGCCATAGCTGGAGAGAGGTGTGAAGCCCAGGGAAATGGGCGTGTGTGTTTATGTTTCTATGGAAACACTCCCTTCACTTCTAGGAGTGGCAATGTTACTAGTTTCTGGGTGCTCTAGCATCTCTCTTATGTCTCTTAAAGTTGCTGAAGTCTCTGTAAGTTGTCTCGCTAAGAGTCTTTTCATTAGAAACATATGAAATATGCTAGTTATCTTCTGCTTGTCCTTCGAGATCCACTCTCCACCTGTTTTGCTTCCCAGAAACCTGCAAATAACATCAGGAAATCAAGGGTAGGAGACAGGGAAATCACAGTGTTTATTCCCTGTCTCTAGCTACCAGGTTGTCTCAAAAAAGTGCTTTTCTTCCCCAGAGGACTTAGGTCCTGTGAGGAAGTTCACGCTTACATCCAGAGCACTTGCTCCCCTCGTCCTTTTAGACCTGGACTGTAGAAGACTCCTGATTTCTACAAGTTCCAGGGTTTTGTTCCGCCCCTTCCTGTTTTCTCTAAACCTTGTCCACATTTTTGCCTAGAGTCCCTTTTTCAAACTCTCTGGGAACTCCTCAGTTTGATTGTGCCATCTGTTACATGCCAGGGGACCCTGACTGGTAAATAATATGGTGGCGCTAGTGGTAAAGAACCCGTCTGCCAACGCAGAAGATGCAAGAGATGCGGATTCAGTCCCTTGGTTGGGAAGAGCCCCTGGAGGAGGATGGCAGCCCACTCCAGTATTCTTGTCTGGAGAATTCCATGCACACAAGAGCCTGGTGGCCTACAGTCCATGGGACCCCAAATGACCTGAGGCTCCCCCATTACGTCAGATGGTGCCTCTCCAGTTGAGCTGTCTGTGCAGGTTAATTTATTTCTGTGCAACGAATTGTGCTTGTTATTCTCATTCTTTTCTCTCTCACTAAATAATCATGACTGGATCAAACTCAGAGAAGACATACCTGTGGGATGAAGGGGGACAGGGCAGCTGTGCCCTGTGAGATTTCTCCTAATGCAGGTTCTGGTCCTTTACTAACCACTCTGTGTGACCGCTTGATGCTCTGTCTGCTCTGCTGTGCTGAAGGGAAGGTGTTCTGGATCTCACGTGTATGTTGGAAGGCCAGTTCCTGTTGCTATGCTGACAGTTCATCTCTTATCTACAGCTGCTTAGGATTCACCCTTGGCCTAGTCAGCAGTCGAGGCTGAAGCCATGGTGTGTAGTGGTGACAGCATGAGAGTCAGATACACCTAGGAGTGAGTTCTGACTCACCATGCTATTGCTCACAACACCTCACACTCACACTAATGCTAACTCTGCTGAAACAGAAGGGCGTTCCTCTGTGACAGATAGGTCACAGTTTTTTTTATACTCAGGAATGACTCCTTTCTTTGGGGCTTTTCTTGTGCTGTCTCTCTTCTGTTATAGTGAGGGGAGGAGTTTTATAGACCAGTCTGAATTTGTAGGGGAAGGAGACAGCTTCCTGGCTTCCCAGGTGGCTCAGTTGGTAAAGAATCCGCCTGCAGTGCAGGAGATGCAGATTCTATCCCTGGGTTCAGAAGATCCCCTGGAGAAGGGCATGGCAACCCACTGCAGTATTCTTGTCTGGAGAATCCCACGGACTGAGGCGCCTGGTGGGCTCCAGTCCACAGGATCGCAAAGAGTCAGACACGACTGAAGTGACTGGCACACAGGCACGCACATAAGACAGCTTCCAGGTGGAATATTCCTTGAAAGTGTGTTCTCCTGCTGGCAGAAATCACTGATTCTGTGGCACACCAATTTTTGCCTGAAGCAACCCAAGTCATGCCTTATTAGCATTCATACACACAATCCAAGGGCTGCATGAGGCCAAGACTCAAGGTGTTGAAGAGTGTCAACATATGGGCATGTCTAATGTATACTTTTCTGCATTAAAGAAAGGTCACAAATATCGTGGGTCCTAGATGACACTGCAGAAACACAGCCCACACATGTCTGAAAGACTGCATGGTGAAAAAAATATAGTCAGTGTCGCCTGTTTCAAGTCTCTTTTACATTCTAAATTCTGACTCTGCCTGTTATAAGCCACAGTTCAAACGAGAGTGTCCTCTCTGATCCGCTTTAGGCATGGTTGGAAGTTCATGGTAATAGTTAGGATTTGTTTGCTACAAAAAGCATGATATTTTCATGGTAGCTTTCACATTAAGGAACTCAGTTTTCTCTCCTAATGAGAAGATTTGTCCAGGAAGGTACAACTTACTTGATGAGCCTGGCTGGGACCCAAACTTAAAACTTTTGGTCAGCTGTTAAAAAGAATACATTTGAATCAGTTCTGATGAGATGGATGAAACTGGAGCCGATTATACAGAGTGAAGTAAGCCAGAAAGAAAAACACCAATACAGTATACTAACACATATATATGGAATTTAGAAAGATGGCAATGATGACCCTGTATGCAAGACAGCAAAAAAGACACAGATGTGTATAGCGGACTTTTGGACTCAGAGGGAGAGGGAGAGGGAGAGGGTGGGATGATTTGGGAGAATGGCATTGAAACATGTATACTATCATGTAAGAATCGAATCGCCAGTCTATGTCCGATGCAGGATACAGCATGCTTGGGGCTGGTGCACGGGGATGACCCAGAGGGATGTTGTGGGGAGGGAGGTGGGAGGGGGGTTCATGTTTGGGATCGCATGTACACCCGTGGTGGATTCATGTCAATGTATGGCAAAACCAATACAGTATTGTCAAGTAAAATAAAAATAAAAATTAAAAAAATAAAAATTAAAAAAAATAATAAAATTAAAAAAAAAAAACTTTTGGTCCTGCCATACTCAGTTTGTAGCTTTAATAAGCACAATGGCAAAATGATGGCTGTGACCAGGCAATGCATCTGTGTAGCTAGCAGGAAGAAGGAGGAAGGGACGAAAAGCCACAAGAGCAGGCCCACTAAGTCTCTCCAGTGATTCCTGATGATACTTTATTGTATAAGGGGGGTCCCACAGCCACCCATTGCTACAAAGGGATCCAGGAAAGTTTTTTTTTAACAGAGTGCATTGCCATCGTGACAAACTTGGTGTTGTATCACTAAAGAAGAGAAGAGGTTAGTGAGGCAACTGGCAGTATCTGACACATAGTAATTTTTTAAAAATTTTCTTTCTTCGTACTATATATTCCTTTGCATCTTCTGATGTAGTTACTCTTTCCCCCTAGAAGTATGTTTTATGTACCCAAACCTAGAGAATTTACTCTCAGTTGCAGTAGTATATGCAGGATATTTCTTTGAGGAATGGGGTGGGGATGGATACTCAATTATTAATATTACCTGAATTAAGGTATTGGATTAGTCAATTCAGGTTTTTCCAATTGAACTTTTTGGCCAATAGTATGTCTTTTCTGACAATTTATTTTAATTATTTCTGCCCCCTCCAAGTTTATGTTTATTGTCATTATAAAGTTACAAAAATGTTTTTTAAAAATTTAGGAAATAGAGAAAATAAAAGGGTAATTGTTAATAATTTTACTACCCCAATACTTATAACTATTAATATGCTTGTATATCTCTTGCTATTATTTTACCAGAGATTTTTTAAATCATCAGTTCATTCAGTCTCTCAATTGTGTCTGACTGACTCTGCTACCCCATGGACTACAGCACGCCAGGCCTCCCTGTCCATTCCTGGAGCTTACTCAAACCCATGTCTATCAAGTCAGTGATGCCATCTAACCATCTCATCCTCTGTTGGGCCCTTCTCCTCCTGCTTTCAATCTTTGCCAGCATCAGGGTCTTTTCGAACGAGTCAGTTCTTCACATCAGGTGGCCAAACTATTGGAGTTTCAGCTTCAACATCAGTGCTTCCAATGAACACCCAGGACTGATCTCCTTTAGGATGGACTGGTTGGATCTCCTTGCAGTCCAAGGGACTCTCAAGAGTCTTCTCCATCGCCACAGTTCAAAAGCATCAATTCTTCGGTGCTCGGCTTTCTTCATAGTCCAACTCTACAATCCATACATGACTACTGGAAAAACCATAGCTTTGACTAGATGGACCTTTGTTGGCAAAGTTGTCTCTGCTTTTTAATATACTGTCTAGTTTGGTCATAGATATTCTTCCAAGGAGCAAGCATCTTTTAATTTCATGGCTGAAGTCACCATCTGCAAGGATCTTGGAGCCCAAGAAGATAAAGCCTGTCACTGTTTCCACTGTTTCCCCATCTATTTGTTATGAAGTGATGGGATCAGATGCCATGATCTTTGTTTTCTGAATGTAGAGTTTTAAGCCAGCTTTTTCACTCTCATCTTCACCTTCAATAAGAAGCTCTTCAGTTTCTGCCATAAGGTGGTGTCATCTGCATATCTGAGGTTATTTATATTTCTCCCAACACTCTTGATTCCAACTTGTGCTTCACCCAGCCCAGCACTTCACATGATGTACTCTGCATATAAGTTAAATAAGCAGGGTGACAATATACAGCCTTGATGTACTCCTTTCCTAATTTAGAGCCAGTCTGTGGTTCCATGTCTGGTTCTAACTGTTGCTTCTTGACCTGCATACAGATTTCTCAGGAGGCAGGTCAGGTGGTCTGGTATTCCCATCTCTTTAGGAATTTTCCACAGTCTGTTGTGATCCACACAGTGAAAGGCTTTGGCATAGTCAATAAAGCAGAAATAGATGTTTTTCTGGAACTCTCTTGCTTTTTCTATGATCCAACAGATGTTGGAAATTTGATCTCTGGTTCCTCTGCCTTTTCTAAAACCAGCTTGAACATCTGGAAGTTCATGGTTCACGTACTGTTAAAGCCTGGCTTGGAGAATTTTGAGCATTCCTTCGCTAGCGTGTGAGATGTGTGCAATTGTGCAGTAATTCAAACATTCTTTGGCATTGCCCTTCTTTGGGATTGAAATGAAAAGTGACCTTTTCCAGTCCTGTGGCCATTGCTGAGTTTTTCAAATTTGCTGGCATACTGAGTGCAACACTTTCACAGCATCATCTTTTAGGATTTGAAATAGTTCAACTATTCCATCACCTCATAGCAAACACCCTCGTCCAACAACACAAGAGATTACTCTACACATGGACATCACCAGATAGTCAATACCAAAATCAGATTGATTATATTCTTTGCAGCCAAAGATGGAGAAGCTCTATACAATGGAATTCCATCACCTCTACTAGCTTTGTTTGTAGTGATGCTTCCTAAGGCCCACTTGACTTTGCATTCCAGGATGTCTGGCTGGAGGGGAATGATCACACCATCATGGTTATCTGGGTCATTAAGACTGGCGAATGATCACACCATCGTGGTTATCTGGGTCATTAAGATCTTTTTTGTACAGTTCTTCTGTGTATTATTGCCACCTCTTCTTAATATCTTCTACTTCAGTTAGGTCCATACCATTTCTGTCCTTTATTGTGCCCATCTTTTCATGAAATGTTCCCTTGGTATCTCTAATTTTCTTGAAGAGATCTCTAGTCTTTCCCATTCTATTGTTTTCCTCTATTTCTTTGCATCAATCACTGAAGAAGGCTTTCTTATCTTTCCATGCTATTCTTTGGAACGCTGCATTCAAATGGGTATATCTGCCATTTTCTCCTTTGCCTTTGCTTCTCTTCTCTTCTCAGCAATTTTAAGGCTTCCTCAGACAACCATTTGGACTTTTTGCCGTTCTTTTTCTTGGAGATGGTCTTGATCCCTGCCTCCCGTACAATGTCACAAACCTCCATCTATAGTTCTTTAGGCACTCTATCAAATCTTATCCCTTGAATCTATTTGTCACTTCCTTTGTATAATCTTAAGGGGTTTGATTCAGATCATGCTTAAATGGCCTAGTAGTTATCCTTACTTTCTTCCATTTAAATCTGAATTTTGCAATAAGGAGTTCATGATCTGAGCCACAGTCAGCTCCCAGTCTTGTTTTTGCTGATTCTATAGAGCTTCTCCATCTTTGGCTGCAAAGAATATAATCAATTTGATTTGGTGTTGACCATCTGGTGATGTCCATGTGTAGAGTCATTTCTTGTGTTGTTGGAAGAGGCTGTTTGCTATGACCGGTGCGTTCTCTTGGCAAAACTCTGTTAGCCTTTGCCCTGCTTTATTTTGTACTCTAAGGCCAAATTTCCCTCTTATTCCAGGTATTATTGACTTCCTACTTTTGCATTCCAGTTCCCTTTAATGAAAAGGACATCTTTTTTTGGTGTTAGTTCTAGAAGGTCTTGTGGGTTTTCATAGAACCATTCAACTTCAGCTTCTTCAGCATTACTGGTTGGGGCATAGACTTAGATTACTGTGATATTGAATGGCTTGCCTTGGAAATGAACAGAGCTCATTCTGTCGTTTTTGAGATTGCATCCAAGTACTGCATTTCAGACTCTTTTGTTGACTATGAGGGCTACTCCATTTCTTCTAAGGGATTCTTGCCCACAGTTCAGTTCAGTTCAGTTCAATTCAGTCGCTCAGTCATGTCCGACTCTTTGCGACCCCGTGAATCGCAGCACACCAGGCCTCCCTGTCCATCACCATCTCCCGGAGTTCACTCAGACTCATGTCCATGGAGTCCGTGATGCCATCCAGCCATCTCATCCTCGGTCGTCCCCTTCTCCTCCTGCCCCCAATCCCTCCCAGCATCAGAGTCTTTTCCAATGAGTCAACTCTTTGCATGAGGTGTCCGAAGTACTGGAGCTTCAGCTTTAGCATCATTCCCTCCAAAGAAATCCCAGGGTTGATCTCCTTCAGAATGGACTGGTTGGATCTCCTTGCAGTCCAAGGGACTCTCAAGAGTCTTCTCCAACACCACAGTTCAAAAGCATCAATTCTTCAGTGCTCAGCCTTCTTCACAGTCCAACTCTCACATCCATACGTGACCACTGGAAAAACCATAGCCTTGACTAGATGGACCTTAGTCGGCAAAATAATGTCTCTGCTTTTGAATATACTATCTAGGTTGGTCATAACTTTTCTTCCAAGGAGTAAGCGTCTTTTAATTTCATGGCTGCAATCACCATCTGCAGTGATTTTGGAGCCCCAGAAAATAAAGTCTGACACTGTTTCTACTGTTTCCCCATCTATTTCCCATGAAGTGATGGGACCAGATGCCATGATCTTCGTTTTCTGAATGTTGAGCTTTAAGCCAACTTTTTAACTCTCCTCTTTCACTTTCATCAAGAGGCTTTTTAGCTCCTCTTCACTTTCTGCCATAAGGGTGGTGTCATCTGCATATCTGAGGTTATTGATGTTTCTCCCGGCAATCTTGATTCCAGCTTGTGTTTCTTCCAGCCCAGCGTTTCTCATGATGTACTCTGCATAGAAGTTAAATAAGCAGGGTGACAATATGCAGCCTTGACATACTCCTTTTCCTATTTGGAACCAGTCTGTTGTTCCATGTCCAGTTCTAACTGTTGCTTCCTGACCTGCATACAGATTTCTCAAGAGGCAGGTTAGGTGTTCTGGTATTCCCATCTCTTTCAGAATTTTCCATAGTTTATTGTGATCCACACAGTCAAAGGCTTTGGCATAGTCAATAAAGCGAAATAGATGTTTTTCTGGAACTCTCTTGCTTTTTCCATGATCCAGTGGGTAGTAGATATAATGGTCATCTGAGTTAAATTCACCCATTCCAGTCCATTTTAGTTCACTGATTCCTAAAATGTTGACATATGCTCTTGCCATCTCCTGCTTGACCACTTCCAATTTTCCTTAATTCATGGACCTAACATTCTAAGTTCCTATGCAGTATTGCTCTTTACAGCATCAGACTTCACTTCCATCACCAGGCACATCCACAACTGGGTGTTGTTTTTGCTTTGGCTCTGTCTCTTCATTCTTTCTGGAGTTATTTCTCCACTGATCTCCAGTAGCATATTGGGCACCTACCGACCAACCTGGGGAGTTCATCTTTCAGTGTCCCATCTTTTTGCCTTTTCATGCTGTTCATGGTATTCTCAAGACAAAAATACTGAAGTGGTTTGCCATTCCCTTCTCCAGTGGACCACATTTTGTCAGATCTCTCCACCATGACCCATCTGATTTGGGTGGTCCTACATGGCATGGCTCATAGTTTCATTGAATTAGACAAGGCTGTGGTTCAAATGATCAGTTTGGTTAGTTTTCTGTGACTGTGGTTTTCATTGTTCTGCCCCCTGATGGATAAGGATAAGAGACTTATGGAAGCTTCCTGATTGGAGAGACTGAGGGGGAAACTGGGTCTTGTTCTGTTGGGTGGGGCCATGCTCAGCAAATCTTTAATCCAATTTTCTTTTGATGGGCAGGAATGTGTTCCCTCCCTGTTGTTTGACCAGAGGTCAAACTGTGGTGGAGGTAATGGAGATAATGGCAACCTCCTTCAAAAAGTCCCATGCATGCATTTCTAAATCATTGTATTCATTAAATTTCCTATTCCAATTTTACAATTGGAAAATCATAAGCATTTTCTGTTACTAGAATAGTAATGTCATGTCATAAATTATATATACATACATGTTTAGTTATACTGGAGTGGGTAGCCATTCCTTACTCCAGGGGATCCTTCCAACCCAGGGATAGAACCTGGGTCTCCTGCATTGCAGGCAGATTCTTTACCATCTGAGCCACTAGGGAAGCCCCTCTTAGTTATGCATATATGTGACTACATGGTAAAAACCAATACATGCCATGTTATAAGATTGTTGGCATTCAAATAAGATCAAAATAGCCACCACTTAGTGAGCACTTACTGTATGCCAAGACATGGTTTGAGCACAACTTCAAATGCATTATTTCATTTATTCCTTACAACAACCCTATGAAAAGGGATTACTATTATCTTGTGAACAAATGAGGAAACTGAGGCTCAGAAATGATTGTCACCTTTGTAAAATCACGCAGCTAGTGTTCATTTCTTTTTAAAATTGGAATATAGTTGATTTACAATACTGTGTTACTTTTTGCTATACAGCAAAGTGAGTCAGTTATACATATATCTATATCCTCTTTTTAAGATTCTTTTCCCATATAGGTCACTCCATTTCATTTTTTAAAATAATAATAACATGATAATAATATATACTTCTGAAAGCATAAAATTAATACTATCTTTAGTTCTCATGTCTTGCTTCAATTTTATTATAGAAATCTTGCTTTGAAGCAGGACTCATAATTCTATTAGAAAGATCTTACCATGAGAACTAAACCTGTCAATGTGGTCACATGTAAGACGACGATTTGAAATTATCCTGTCAAATTAATGAATTATGTCTGTTTTATCCAATTGAGCCATCCATTGTATTCAAATTGCTAATACTTTGATACATAAATAAGCTTTTAAAAAACCAATTCTTATATATTTGACAATTCTCTGCCTCTCAGCTTAATCACGTTACAGTTTCCTGCTTATTTTGTGGCACTTATAAAATAACAGTTATCCATATCAAAGCTTAAATAATTTTCTCATGTCTTTTTAAGACGACATGGATGTATTTGGAGTAGGGAGGTTCAGATGACCTATCACTCTTTTCAGAAAAGACTGAGTCAAAAAAGTGGAAAAGTCAGAGTTGCGTAGGATTTTCTTAGATTCTTGATGCTACAAAGTGGAAACTAATAAATGATATTCATAGTAATTTACCAGGATATTGATTTAATACTTTTTTAACCTTTTTCCTTATACCAGGAAAGCTCATCTAAGAAGACGTCTCAGTGTTCTTATTCAAAGTGATTAAACCAGAAAAAAGAATTAGAAGACTCTTGTGATCTTGTAGTGAACTAAAACAATGAAACAAAAAATGTTATTTATTTTTTGTTTTTAATAGGTGATACATTCAAATGAGCTTTTAGAAACTAAGAAAGAAGCATTTAACAAAGTATACATTGAGGTTTTTTACCACTTTCTAATCATCTACTTCACACTCTACTTCCTAAAGCCCACACCCCTCATAGTTAACTTAATTGCTGGTATTGATTCTTCCATTTCCTATATAAAATGTGGCCCTCTTCTTCACCTTGACTTTTACCCTTAATAATATCTCCTTGAGATCCTTCTCTACCAGTGCATCTGACGCTTCCTCATCATTTTTTGCAGATGCATAATATTCCATTATGGTTATGTACCATAGTTTAATTAACCACTCCTCTGCTGATAGATAACTTGGGTTGCTTCCAATCTTTTGCTTTTACAAACAAAGCAATATTGAATAACCTTGGGCATAAATCATTTTGATGTGTGCAGATATGTCAGTAAGATATATTCCCAGAAGTAAGATTGCCGGGTCAAAGAGTAAATACATTTGTAACTATTAAAAATATTGCCAAAATGTCCTTTATGATGGTTCTATTTTGTGTCCTTCAGCTAGCAGTGTATGAGAGTACCTATTACCCCATAGCCTTAGAAGCAGAATGTTGTTCAACTTTTTGATTTTGCCAAGCTGACAATGAAAAAGTGATGTTGGTTAGCATACTCTGGTTTTAATTCACAGAGATAATGTACTATTGTGAAGCACACAAAAGGGCTTCGGTGGTTTTTAATGTAATCTATGTCTTTGCCACACACAGTTGTCAGGTTTCGTGTCGCACAATCAGTGCTGTAAGAGGAACTGTGTTAATGAGGGCTTCCAGGATTTATATTGTTAGCTCCGTAGTATATAAAGGTATTGGTGTGGTAACAAGAGCCCTTGAACGTAAGCCAGGAGAAAGATGCAGAGCAAGGAGTCAATCCCTCAATCTTCCAGGAACAGATGATATGCTTTGGTACAGTCAATGAATCACTAGGGGTTCAGTAGCCTTGGGTGATGGGAGTATCAGTAAGCAGAAGAATGGGAAGGAGAGACATAAAGTTTTGATGACTATGGCTGGGCACTGTTGGAGAAGACACTGATTTGAGACAGCAGAAACATGCCTGGCTGAAATCATCAATTGAAAACACAGACAAGTGATGTCTGGAGGAGGAGTAGACATACTCTATTGGAACTCCATTTCAGTTCCAGTGTGGCGAGATGCTCATATGAACCCTGTGATACCAAATTCTGGTTACACTGAGACCAAGCCAGTGTTGAAGTTTAAAAGGGACTGGTGTTTATAAACACTTACCTTTACAACCTATGATTAGATGCAAATTAAATTTATTTTATTTTGGAGATCATGCACATCTTATGACAATACTTTGAGTTAAATTTCAATTCCCAGATAGTCTGCTTAAAATTACATGCTTGATTTCTGGGCATTGATTCTTCAGTTCAGTTCAGTTGCTCAGTCGTGTCCGACTCTTTGTGACCCCGTGGACTGCAGCAAGCCAGGCCTCCCTGTCCATTGCCAACTCCCAGAGTTTACTCAAGCTCATGTCCATTGAGTCGGTGATGCCATCCAACCGTCTCATCCTCTGTCGTCCCCTTCTCCTCCTGCCCTCAGTCTTTCCCAGTGTCAGGTCTTTTCCAATAAGTCAGTTATTCACATCAGGCGGCCAAAGTATTGGAGTTTCAGCTTCAGCATCAGTCCTTCCAATGAATATTCAGGGCTGATTTCCTTTAGGATGGACTGGTTGGATCTCCTTGCAGCCCAAGGGACTCTCAAGAGTCTTCTTCAACACCACAGTTCAAAAGCATCAATTCTTCGGTGCTCATCTTTCTTTATACCCCAACTCTCACATCCATACATGACTACTGGAAAAACCATAGCTTTGATTAGATGGACCTTTGTTGGCAAAGTAATGTCTCTGCTGTTTAATATGCTCTCTGCTGCTACTGCTACTGCTAAGTCACTTCAGTCGTGTCCAACTCTGTGCGACCCCATAGATGGCAGCCCACTAGGCTTCCCTGTCCCTGGGATTCTCCAGGTAAGAACACTGGAGTGGGCTGCATTTCCTTCTCCAATGCATGAAAGTGAAAAGTGAAAGGGAAGTCGCTTGGTCGTGCCCGACTTTTAGCGACCCCATGGACTGCAGCCCACCAGGCTCCTCTGTCCATGGGATTTTCCAGGCAAGAGTACTGGAGTGGGGTGCCATTGCCTTCTCTCTAGGTTGGTCATAACTTTTATTCCAAAGAGCAAGCGTCTTTTAATTTCATGGCTGCAACCACCATTTCCGTGATTTTGGAACCCCCCAAAATAAAGTCTGTCACTGTTTCTATTGTTTCCCATCTATTTGCCATGACGTGATGGGACCAGATGCCATGATCTTAGTTTTCTGAATGTTGAATTTTAAGCCAACTTTTTCACTCTCCTCTTTCACTTTGATCAAGAGGCTCTTTAGTTCTTCTTTGCTTTGTGCCATAAGGGTGGTATCATCTGCATATCTGAGGTTATTGATATTTCCCCCAGCAAACTTGATTCCAGCTTGTGCTTCATTCAGCCCAGCATTTCTCATGATGTACTCTGCATATAAATTTAATTTATCCCCTGGTTGCCAAATGTTGTTCAGTCGCTTCGTCACGTCCGACTCTTTGCAACCCTATGGACTACAGAACTCCAGGCTTCTCTGTCCATCACCAACTCCTGGAGCTTGCTCAAATTCATGTCCATTGAGTCAGTGATGCCATCTAACCACCTCATCCTCCGTCATCCCCTTCTCCTCCTGCCATCAATCTTTCCCAGCATCAGAGTCTTTTCTAAGGAATCAGCTCTTTGCATCAGGTAGCCAAAGTGTTGGACCTTCAGCTTCAGCATTAGTCTTTCCAATGAATATTGAGGACTAATTTCCTTAAGGATTGACTGGTTTGATCTTGCAGTCCAAGGGATTTTCAAGAGTCTTCTCCAACACCACAGTTCAAAAGCATCAAATATTTAACTAATAATACATAAGAGACTCACTTCTGAAACATCTACTTGAATGTAGAGTATAATCCTATTTTATTTGAACCTTGTTTGCTTATTTGCATATATTTATATAGAATAATACTGACAAGACTATATGGTAGGAAGCATATAGACTTCCAAACCCATTCTATCTAGGCTGTAAATTACAAGTAATTTTATTTTTTGCTTGTTTCTACATATGTCAATAATTTTTCTACATCAAACATATGAATATTTGTTATCTTTGAAAAGAATTTTATAAAGTCAAGGAAAAATGCTTCTGAGGTTAAAAAATGGAGGCAGGTGAGAATCTCATTGTTAAAAGTTCAGAAAGCTCTCATATCTAGTCAATGCCCTTAAACTAACTAGAGGCATTTTGGATGAAGTCGGGTAAAAATTGCTAAGTGCTTTTCCCCTTTATTAGGGGTCTATCTGAACACTTTTTGAAGTATAATTCTTTCTTTGTTTTACATTTTCTATTTGAAGTAAAAATAAAGAAAGTTATAGAGCTTGAAGGTGAAAAAGCCTTTCAGCATGCCTATTTGGCACATAAACATAGTATTTCAACCACTTCGTTTTATTCCTCTCATGATTTCCAACAGATATAATAGGTCTTAGTTCCATTTTCTATTGTATTATAATGGTTATTTTCACAGGACGCTGTTCATAGTATCTTTTTAACTGGTCTCTGGGCAATCCATCTGACATAGAACCAGATTAATATATTCCAAAAATACCACTTTTATTATGTAACTTTCCTGCTCAAAAATCCTCAACAGTTTCTGTAATTTATAGTCATGATTTTCAAGTCTTTAAATAGTAGAACACTTTTTTTTTCCAAAGGAAGCCTTATGTGGAATCTCCGTCTTTAAAAAAGATGGAGATAGTATTTTATGAGAATCTTTCACTTTTCACTTTCATGCATTGGAGAAGGAGATGGCAACCCACTCCAGTGTTCTTGCCTGGAGAATCCCAGGGACGGGGGAATCTGGTGGGCTTCCGTCTATGGAGTCACACAGAGTCGGACACGACTGACGCGACTTAGCATAATAAAGTCATTCAATAAAAACCATGAGACTATTTTGATGGGCACAAAAAGAAAGGCTAAATGTTATGGTTGACCCTGAAAGTCTTCAGCCTTCAAAATATTCCTGAATTTTATTTTGGTTGCCTTGATCCAAGAAAATTTTCAATTTATTTAAAATATGTAGATGCTGTTAATAAAAAGCTTTTTTAATAACAATAAATCACCAATTATGTCAAAAATTTGCTCTAAGCTTTACAGTGAAAGTTATTATGTTTAGAAGTTACAGGATCAAAATGTGATATCACACATTTCAGTATGGATACTGTTTTGCTTGTCTGTTTCCTTGTGTCTTTCAACTATAGAATTTGAAATTCAGAAATTCTCTTTTTAAAATATTTACTATCAGATTTGTTCTAAAAGGCATCTTAGTTCATGGAAGGATTTTCAATAAATTAGAGCCAATTTGTTCTTTGCGGTCTGAAAGTAGCATTCTTTTTTCCTTCTTTACCCCATGCCTGCTATCAGAGAAGTTAATAAAGAAGAAAAAGAAAAAAATCAGTCCTGAGTACCTTGGAAGTCTGGTTAAGTGGGAAATAGTTGATCTGTGCAAATGCTGATCTCTGCAAATGTAGGGAATTATTTTTGTGATGTTTACACCTTTTCTCACTTTGATACTGTGCGTATTTCAGTAGAAATGTGCACCTATGGAAATATATCTTTCATCAAAAGTTTCAAGACCTTTTACTGTGGTTAGTTGGCCTTCAAATTTGCAAACTCTGAACATCATCTCCAGAATACATGTTATATAGAAGGCTTTGAGACTGCCCCTTTAGTCTCACCTGTATATTTTCATTGTGCTATTTTTACATTTTGTCTGTTGATTACTCCCAATCACAGAGCAAAGCACTTTTCACGTGTCGCAATATTTACTCTTAATTCTTCGGAAGACACCCTTCTAATGATTTGTTCCATATGCACAATAGCAAATGAACTTTCATATCACTTTTCCTTTTAAATTTATTTTTATTTTTTGTCATAAATATGTCACTTTTGTTATTTACACATTTAGCACACTTAACTGCTTTTTTGCACTCATTGCTCATGATTGGGTAAACGCTGATTGAAAACACTTTAAACACACATTTGGCAAACACACAGTAACCTCCCAAAGATAGTAGTCAAGACTGAAGGAAAAAGCACAATGGTTGACTCTGTCTGTTAGTGACAGACAAAACTGACCCATTACTGCTCCAGATAGTCACTGTATGTGACTCTGGCAGTGTGAAAGTTGCAAGCTTGTCAGTTGGCCTTTCCTAAGGAGTTTTGTGCTTAACAAGTACATTTTAAAAAACAATCAGGACTTCCCGCCAGTCCAGTGGTTAAGAGTCCACGCTCTCAGTGCAGGAGGCATGGGTTCCATTCCTGGTTAGGGAACTAAGATCCCTCATGCCACATAGTGCTGCCTTAGGGGAAAAAAAAAAAAAAAGGCAATTCAAATCAATCACACATTAGCAGTTAGCATATTTATCCTATGAAGGCCCAGATAGTAAATATCTCTGATTGTGCAAGTTTCAGGGTCTTACTACTCAACTCTGTGGTTGTAGCACAGATACAGCCATGGGTAATATGGAAACAAGTGAGTGTGACTGTGTTCCAATAAAACTTTGTTTATAAAAATAAGCAATGGGTCAGATTCTGCCCACAGGCTGTAGTTTGTCAAACCCTATATAGGAATATAAGCAGTCCTCATTTGTATTACTGAGTGTTCATTAATACATAAATAATCACTGTGGTGGATTAAAGATGATGTAAAATTCTTTGCTACTTCTTCCTTTGAGAAGTAGTCTAATTTTCCTTCCCTTGAATTGGAGTTGTCCTTAATGACTTGCTTGACAAACAGAATGAGCTTAAGTGTCATTCTGGAAATCCTGAGGTTAGGTCATAAGAAGCCTTGTAGCTTCTTTGTGGGCCTCTTGGTATGCTTGTTTTAAGAAAGCCAACCACCATATAACAAGTAGCTCAGTCACTCAGTTCTGTTCAGCTCTTTGAGACCCCATTGACTATAGCCCATCAGGCTCCTCTGTTCTTGGTATTTCCTAGGCAAGAATACCAGAGTGGGCTGCCATTTCTTCCTCCAGGGAATCTTCCCAACCCAGGAATCGAGCCCGCGTCTCTTGCATCCCCTGCACTGGCAGGTGGATTCTTTGAGTTCAATCTCTGGGTCGGGAAGATCCCCTGGAGGAGGAAATGGCAACCTGCTCCAGTATTCTGGCCTGGAAAATTCCAGGGACAGAGGAGCCTGGTGGGCTACAGTCCATGGGGTCACAATGAGTCAGACGTGACTGAGCGACTGAGCACAAACACAAAGTAGCCCAATCCATGTGGCCATGCCCTAGAGATTAACTACCATGTGGAGAGAAAGAGAGGAACAGAATCATATGAATTAAGAATCCATCTTGAAAGGGGGCCTATGGTTTCAGTCTCCGGTTGATGCCAAGTGTATCAGTGATAAGCCACCCATACTACACTCTACCCAAATTGCAAATTGAGTCAAATAATTGTTGTTCTTTTAAACCATTGCATTTGGGATACTATAGTTAGTTCAAGAATTTTAAGGCTCATCAAGGAAAAAACAAGACCATGTGGTGGCAGTAGTACATACCAGCTTTATTGGGGGGCAGGGGCAGGGGGGAGTGCTTTGACAAACTTCGGTGTCAGTCCCTCAGGGCAGGAGACCTTCCAGTGGCAGCTGGTATGAAGCCACCACTTAGAAAGGGAAGAGGACACCGGAAATTCCATAGGACGTGGAAATCAGAGAGCAAGCTCACACATTAAGTGATGTGAGCTGCTCAAAAGGGCAGTGACAGCCTGGGGTCTTATATAGCCCCTTGCCTTGTCTTAATATGTGACTATCAGATATTGGGTGCAGTTTATGGATTTTATGCCAAGCAGACAGGCTCTCAGTGGCCTCAAAATATGCTCTTTTGGGCTATATATTTTTAAAACTGGATGTGTAAAATTTGAGTTTAGTGCCAGCAGGCTTTGTGCTAACAGTCAGCCTACTGTGAAGATGTAAACAACATGGGGTCAATATACAAGGGTCATCTTTGGCTTATTCATATGACAGGTGGCTTATTATGCAGTAATAGATAAGTAGAACAATCATACAGCTATGCTATAATACAGTCTTTTCAGGTACCTATATTTGGTTTTCCCAATTAGACTCCACATTTCTTCAGCACACAGCAGATATTGTGAATGTTTTGTATTCTGCAGAGGATCTAACCCAATGCTTTGTAAACAGTTGCTAGGTAATAAATATTTTTTACATGATGCAAATTTACATATATTTCTGTGGCCAAGAAGTCAATATTCTGATTGGTGGGCACAAAAGAAAGGGGTCTGTTGTCATGCAAAATGCAAATATGCTGGAGTCAGTGAAAGAGAGCATTTTCTGCAAAAGTTTGAGAAGAGATATGGAATTAATCTTTAGCTCTGTTGATCAGATCTTATTCTTTGAAATTTACTATATTCTTATTATCTGACTGTTACACATGCATTGAAGAATATGATTAAATTTCAGTGGTAAGCCATATAATTTTTCTCTGTCCTATTTGAAGTCTTGTCTATACTTAGCACTGTGCTATAACTGACATTAGTTGGCACATTTATTCTGTTAAGTAGTAGATTTTAATCCCTAGAGATGTAGATACGTCAGCTTTGTTAACAATGTATCCCTCAGACTCATATTTATTTGATCAATGTGAGTTTAAAAAAATTAAATCATTTATTGAGCTACTATTTTGGACAAAAAACTATGTTAGGTACTTCAGGGACCATCAATATATGAATTAAACAAAAGGCCTGTCTTCAAAGAGATTACAGTCTAAGAAGTGAGCTAGAATGAGTGTGAAAATAAGCATCTGGTAAGGAGGAATAAAAGGCATAGGAGATGAAGAAACACTGGGAAATAGAGAAATACAAGCTAATTTCATGAATCGGGAAAATCAAAGAAAAGGCAGATTTTAGGATGGATTTTACTGACAGAAAACTTTCCAATAGCTAATCTATAAAAACTCGTATTATTTTCTAACCTAGTGTTACACAAAGATTTTAGGCACTACTCTTTAAGAGCAATGTCTTACACCAAAGATCTATAAATATTTTTATGCCGTTTGAAATGAAATACATCTCTGTCCTCTTGAAAAACAGAGGATAATATGGGAAACTTCTGTAGGCCATGGAACACAATGAACATGTGTATCCTACAAAGTGGGCCAGACCCGCAGTAGTGTACTTTGACACTTGTCCGGACACATAAAGCAAATAATCAGATGAGGTCAGGAGAGAGAATTAACAAGTAGTGGAAGACAAAACTGCAGATGAGATAGCAATGACAGTATTGTGTCCTTCGTTGGCTAGACAGTGGGGGGTTGTAGATGGTTTCTGAGCAAGAGAGTGATGGGTTTTTTTGAAGATCAACCTAATGGGTTGGAAACAGGAAAATGAATGCAAGAAGTTTTGTAATACTTCTGTGAAACAAAAGATCATGATGGCTTAAACTAGAGTGACAGCCATTCTAGGAAGTGTTGGGATGGCTGTGAAAGAAACTTTCAATTAGCACTCTTTGGATTGCAAGAAGAGAGCCATTTAAGCTAGCCAAAATAAAGGTGGGTGGGAGTGTTTGAAGGCATATGAATCTTTGGTGAGTACTGAAGAAGAAAATTGTAATTAATTAAGACAAGTCTTTTAGAAATTGGAGTTGGAAACCCAACCTTGTCCCAAGGCTGCTCTGTGTCTGAAGAGACGCCTCACTACTTACATCTGCTTCTCCTTGTGGGTCTGCTTCCTTCACCAGTCCATGTGATCATCTTCTTGTACTTGCCTAGAATTTTCTGGTTCATAACTTAAACTTGCCCCAGAATTTTAATGTATGCCTCAGAATTTTATAGCCCTGATGTTGCCATGTGAGCCCTCAGCTGCCACTTCTCTAGCTAATTGGCAATAGTTTGGTGGCTATCTGAAGTTCCTGCAAGTAACAGCTAATTGGCTGAGATGGTCTTTTCTCCCCAAATCATTGGTGATTCTACGGATGGGCTGTCCTTGATAAGGGTGGACCACATCTCTGCAAACAGCTGAGATCAGTGCTAGAGTGGAATCAGCGATCAGTAACAGGTACAGGGACTGGATCATGGTAAACATGATGGATTGGAGGAGGGTGAGGAGTCAGAGGCCTCAAAATATATCTTATCAGTTGTGGTTTATTGTCAGCTTGACAACTGACTATGTAGAAGTTCAGAGTTAAAGCCTGGACATCTTGGGGGAAAAAGTGGTATCGTTAGCCAAAATAAGGGAAATACATGGGAGAGACAGTTTTATGAGATGATGAGTCTGGTTATTCATCTTTAGAGAATAATATGAAGATATTCTGTCTGGATTTTCTTATAAATGGATAGAGATCATTCCTGAAGCATGACTAAATTATAAATGTGGATTTTCAGTACATTTTTCCTTTGTTAGTGTAGCTACACTGTGAATGAAAAGGTTATCAGACAACTTTCAAACGGGAATAAATTTTTAAAAAAAAATTTATTGCTAATAACTAGGTAAATGATGCCCTGTCTTCTAAGCCCATTAACCTCAGGAAGTTTGGTCACAGCACAAAAATGACAAATAGTGCTGACCACACCTTTGAACTTCTAGGGTGTCAATAATAGCATTATTCAGGCAGTTTTTAGGTCAAAGGAGTAAATTAAAATCTACAAGAGATAAGCATTTGCTTCATTGCTGAACTGTCATAATTCTGGATACCTTGACTTGGAAGATGAGGCAATAGAATTAAAAAACCAGGCAGGGGGTGGACTTCTTTAAAAGGCTCGCTCAAAGACACAGTTGTATTGTGGACTGATGACACTGATAAAGTGCATTGGATTTCTTGCTATAATGCCGTTTGATTGAGCATTTCTAGAGAGGGAACACTCAAGTAACAATAAAAGAGCCCAGTAAGTTTTCAAAATGTTCTCATCACTGGAAATGTCTTTCTTATCGTAAGTCACATTCTGCTTCCTATAACTACTCTCACTGATCCCAGTTCTTTCCTCTGAAGCTGTACAGGAAAAAAAAAAAAAAGCCATTTTCTTCAATCATTTCTCATCTGACATGATTTTTAGATGCCCCACCAACTTCTTAACCTTCTGAATCTACTGATGACTGGCTTTGCTGATTTCTTTATGTAATCTGAGGAGTAAAATTCAATTAACACTTACAAACACAGTAGCCTGGTATCAGGTAACTCAAGAGTTCAGAAAACATGGGAATAGGTTTTCTTTATTAAAGTTACAAAATAAAAGGTTAGTTGCTCAATGTCTGACTCTTTGTGACCTTGTGGACTATAGCTTACCAGGCTCCTCTGTCCATGGAATTCTCTAGGCAAGAACACTGGAGTGGTTTGCCATTCCCTTCGCCAGGGGATCATCCTGACCCAGGGATTGAACCTGGGTCTCCTGCATTGCAGGGAGATTCTTTGCCATCTGAGCCACCAGGGAAGCCTTACATATTCAGTTCAGTTCACTCACTCAGTTGTGTCCGGCTCTTTGCAACCCCATGAACCGCAGCATGCCAGGCCTCCCTGTCCATCACCAACTGCCGGAGTCTCCCCAAACCCATGTCCACTGAGTCGGTGATGCCATCCAACCATCTCATCCTCTGTCGTCCCCTTCTCCTCCTGCCCTCAATCTTTCCCAGCATCAGGGTCTTTTCAAATGAGTCAGCTCTTCGCATCAGGTGGCAAAGTATTGGAGTTTCAGCTTCAACATCAGTGCTTCCAATGAACACCCAGGACTGATCTCCTTTAGAATGGGCTGGTTGGATCTCCTTGCAGTCCAAGGGACTCTCAAGAGTCTTCTCCAACACCACAGTTCAAAAGCATCAATTCTTCGGTGCTCAGCTTTCTTTATAGTCCAACTCTCACATCCATACACAACTACTGGAAAAACCATAGCCTTGACTAGACACCTTTGTTGACAAAGTAATGTCTCTGCTTTTTAATATGCTGTCTAGGTTGGTCATAACTTTCCTTCAAGGAATAAGCGTCTTTTAACTTCATGGCTGCAATCACCATCTGCAGTGATTTTGGAGCCCCCCCCAAATAAAGTCAGCCACTGTTTCCACTGTTTCCCCATCTATTTGCCATGAAGTGATGGGACCAGATGCCATGATCTTAGTTTTCTGAATGTTGAGCTCCATCAAGTATTTTATCAAAGAAGACTAATGGTGATAATGACAGCTAGCAATGTGTGGATCTCCAGAATATCTGAAGTCCTTTCCTAGTTGACATTTCTCCCTAGTTCCTATTTGTACTACAGTTCTAGTCTTATTCCTCATATTAAGTCCTCAGGATCCAAATAAAGTAGGCAGTAACCATGCATGCTTTGATATAAAGAGAACAGAAAAAAACCCTGCTACTTGTCGATACTAATCCTATCTGGTCTTGAAGATGTTGGAAACTCTACTGTTAGTTTTTGAATTTGTAATTCATACACATAGTACAGAACTCAAAAGATAGCAAACAATATATAAAAGATAATAATTCTCCACCTGACAGGAACTCCCAGCCTCTCCAAATTCCCCCAAAGGCTCTGAATGATACCAGTTCCTTTTGAAGACTTCCAGAGATAGTCTAGGAATAAGTGAACACATACGCATTTTTTTTTTTTACATGTATGACTTAAACTGGTTTTGAACACAAATTGTACCAATATGTTTTGTGGACCATTTCATAACAGATCACAAAGTCACCTCATTCTGTTAAAATATCCATTGTACTCTGGTATCACAATTTATTGAACAGCTTATCTATGTTAGACATTTTGGTTGTTCCCAGAATTTTGCTGGTAAAAACCATGCTGCTGCGGTGAATATCTTTGCCCACATTTCATTGTCCCCATATGCAAGTATACCTGTAAAAATAATTATTGGAAGCGAAAATGATGTACAGAGGAGCATGGGCATTTTTTATTTTCAGGATGCTATGGCATCCAGAGAGTCTGTGCACGTGTATGGGCTTCTCCACACCCTTGTCACAGCTGTGTTTTATCAAACTTGTTGATCTTGAACAGACGAAGGGTGAAATATGGTGAGCTGCATCTGACTTTCATTTCAACTGGCAAGTTTCCTATAGTGATATTGAACTTCTTTTCAAATTTTAATAGTTGTAAGTATTTTTCATTGGGTTTCCCAGGTGGCGTTAGTGGTAAAGAACCTGCCTGCCAATGCAGAAGATACAAGAGATGCAGGTTCAATCCCTGGACTGGGAAGATCCCCTGGAGAAGGAAATGACAACCGACTTCAGTATTCTTTCCTGGAGAATCCCATGGACAGAGGAGCCTGGCAGGCTATGGTCCATGGGGTCGCCGAGCATCAGACATGCTTGAAGTGACTTAGAACACAGCACATTTTTCATTATTGGACTGTTTCTGTTTTCTAGTGTGTTTAACAGTCTTTAAAAGACTCATTTGTAGGAACTTTTAAAATGCGAAGCTATTAACATTTTGTCTGTAACATGACACAGTATTTTGTATGTATTTTTGTATTTTAGCTAGAGACATTTTGAGATGCAGATTTTTCTCTTTTCTGAGTTTATGTGAAAGGTCTCCCATTTTCTTATAATAATGTTACCGTTTTAAGTTATGAATATTTGACCCATCTGCAATTTATTTTGAGGTAAGACGTGGGGTAAAAATTCAGCCTCATTTTTTCAAACATCAATTATCCCAGAATTATTTATTGAACATTCTAATTTTCCCTAATGATGTGAAATCTGACCTCTATCACTTACTGAATCTTGTTTGGAGATTCTATTAATAGATCCACTCTTCCATTTCATTGGTCTATTTGTGTGTACATGTAGCAGTAAAACACTATTTCAATTACTATAATTGGTGAGTAATCTTGCCCCATGGCTAAATTTTTTTTCACAGAATTTTCCTAACTATTTTCATATACTTATCTTCACATATGATGTTTACAAGCTTGTTTAGCTAAGAAGATCTATTAGTATATTATTGAGATCATGAAAAAAAATGTTACATTACTTTAGACACAATAAATAAAATGTTCCTTTCTCTGTAAGGCTAGAGTACACCTTGTACATCTTTCTTTTTGGTCCTTTAGTAGCATTTTAAACTTGGCTTTACAGAATTTTACACATTTTTTATTGTCTATTCTCAAGTATTCTTTTCGTTGTTATTACATTTTATCTTTTACATTTTTAAACTAGTTATTGTTTGTATATAGAAAAGATATATCCCAGGGACTTTGCTGAATTATCATATTATCAAGTAAAAAAAATAATGTATCTTGTTGTTGTTGAAGTAAATGTTAACATTTTATCATTTTTCAGCATCTACGAAGATGAGTATATTATTTTTCTCAATTGATTTATCAATATAGTGAAATTTATTATTAGATTTGCTAATACTGAAACATTCTTATGTTTCTGATATGACTTTTAGTCAAAATCTATTACTGTTTTTTAAAATGATCAATTTTTCTATTTTTAGAATGAAAAAAATCACTTCTCATAAGTGAAATAGATCCATTGCTTTCTGTTTGTATCTGTCAGATTTTGGTCATAATATTATTCTAGCTTCTTGTAAAGAATTTGGAAGTTTCCCCAATTTGTCTATATTCTGGAACAGTTTAGTTAGATTGGAGTTCTCTGTTCTTTAAAGTTTCAGAAAAATACTCTGATGAAATAGCTGGACCTTATACATTTTGGGAGGAGGTGAGTGAGAAAAAGATGGCTCTTTTTGTAATTTTTTTTCTGTTTTTTATTTATGTTTTCTACCTCTTCTGTGGTTAGTTTTGATAATTTATATTTTCCTATAAATTGCTCTATCTCTCAGAGATTTTCTCTTTTTTTTCTTTTTAAAAAAATCTTTTTAAAATTTTTATTTTTACTTTATTTTGCTTTACAATACTGTATTGGTTTTGCCATACATTGACATGAATCAGCCATGGGTGTACATGAGTTCCCAATCCTGAACCCGCCTCCCACCCCCAACCCCATATCATCTCTCTGGATCATCCCCACGTCAGAGATTTTCAAGTTATTTTTCATACAGCTGAGCAAAATAACTCCTTATAATTGAGTTAGTTTCCCATTTTCTTTCCTAATGGTGTATTTCTCCCCTTATCTTAGTTGCATTAGCTAAATCTCTGTTTTATTGTTTTCTTGTTTCCAAATAATCAATTTTTAGATTTACTCAATATTTCTATAATTTTTTTCTATTTCTTAATGCATGTATTTCTAAAACTTTTTATCTTAAAGCTATGATGCATTTAAAGTGAAAAATATTCTTGGGAAGAATCATCTTTAAAAATTAACAAGAACTATAAGAAGAAATAAAAAATAATAAAAATAGAACTACCATATAACCTGGCAATTCCAGTTCTGAGTGTATATCTGAAAATTCTAAAAAAACTAATTAAAAAAGATTCATACACCCCAGTGTTCGTTGCAACCTTATTTACAATTGCCAAGACATGGAAGCAACCTAATTGTCCATCAATAAATGAATGAATAAAAGAAATATATATAGTGGAATACTACTCTGGCATAAAAAGGAAATAAATTTTTTCATTTGCAGCAACATGGATGGACTTGGAGAGCATTATGCTGGGTGAAACATGTCAGATAGAAAAAAACAAATACTATGTGATATCATGTATGTGTGGAATCTAAACAATGCAACAAAGTAGTGAATATAATATAAAAGAATCACACTCACAGAGAGCAAGCTAGTGTTTCCCAGTGGTTGCGGGGACAACATAAGGGTAGGAGAGTGGGAGGTACAAAGTGTTGGGTGTAAAACAGGCTCAGGGACATATTGCACAATACAGGGAAGATACCAGTATTTTTTAATATGGCTCAGTTGGTAAAGAATCTGCCTGCACATTGTAACATGTATACTACCATGTAAGAATCGAATCGCCAGTCTATGTCCGACGCAGGATACAGCATGCTTGGGGCTGGTGCACGGTGATGACCCAGAGAGATGTTATGGGGAGGGAGGTGGGAGGGGGGTTCATGTTTGGGAACGCATGTACACCCGTGGTGGATCCATGTCAATGTATGGCAAAACCAATACAGTATTGTAAAGTAAAATAAAGTAAAAAAAAAAAAAAACAAACCAACCAAAAAAAACTTTGAAAGTTTGAAAAAAAAATAAAAAAATAAACAAAAACTATTAGGCAGAAAATAAGCTACAAGGGTATATTGTACAACAGAGAAAATATAGCCAATATCTTATAATAAATCTAAATGAAACATAAAAAAAAAAAAGAATCTGCCTGCAATGTGGTAGACCTGGGTTCGATCCTTGGTTTGGGAAGATCCCCCAGAGAAGGGAAAGACTACCCACTCCAGTATTCCGGCCTGGAGAATTCCATGGACTATATAGTCCATGGGGTCCCAAAGAGTTGGACATAACTGAGCAATTTTCACTTTCACATATACTTTCATATAAATGGAAAAGTAACTTTTAAAATTGTATAAAAATGAATATAAAAATTAAAAAAATCTGAATATAGTCCTCATTTTTTACTTCTTTTTAATTCATCAAATCATAGTATAGTTTTGTTTATTTGAAAGTTGATTTTCCATCTTTTTACAACCAGCAGATATTTAGCTTAATTAATTGGCTTTAAAATTCTGATGCTGAAGCTGAAGCTCCAATACTTTGTTCACTTGATGCAAAGAGCAGATTCGCGGAAAAAGATCCTGATGCTGGGAAAGACTGAGGGCAGGAGGAGAAGGAGGTGACAGAGGATGAGATGGCTGGATGATATCACTGATCCAATGGGCATGAGTTTGAGCAAACTTTGGTAGATAGTGGAAGACAGGGAAGCCTGGTGTGCTGCAGTTCACAGGGTCACAGAGAGTCGGTCACAACTTGGAGACTGAACAACGGCAACAAAATTCTGATAGCAGGGTCTCACTCAAATTGCTAAAGTTTGTGTTTAAATCATTACAGTCCCTACCCCCTTCTGAGAGCAAGTTGAGAGTCTGTAGTTTTACTTAGGGATTCCTCCCTTGGGCCTAGGGCTTGCCAACCAGTACCATTTTTTAAGGAAACTTTCCTCCTTTGGTTACTTATTTACTCTAAATTAATTGAAGCCTTAGGCTTTGGATATAAAACATCTGATGCAGCTTCATTATAGTATTAAATGTTGAGTGCCATGATGCCTTTGAAATGAAGTGGATGAGTGGTGCCTCTTGTTTTTATTTTCATGTTTAATCTTTTTTTAAAAATTCTGTGCTTCTGAACCTTTTGAAGTTTCTTTGATGGTAATACACAGGTAAGATTGAACATTCAAAACACAAATGGAAATATTGAAAAAAAAAAATCCATCTCTCCTGTCTGTCTCCAAGTAGTAGAGACACCAGTGTTACCAAAATGTTGATTAACACTCCCAACCCCCATAACTCTATCCGAGGCACTATTCTATATCAGTGTAGACAGCTGTTCCTCATTCTTTTCATCTTCTGCGTAATACCCTTTGTTTAGATGAATCGTTTTTGTTTTGTTTTTGTTTTCCTAACCAGCCTCTTCTGAAAGTTGTTTGGCTTGTTCCTAGGCATTTGCTATCACAGTGAGGCAAATGTGTTTTTCCTTGTGTACCCTTCCAGGACTAAGTAAAGAGTACATTTCTAAGATGAAGAAGCTAGCTCAAATGGTATGTTGTCCAACTCCGTGCAACCCCATGGACAGCAGCATGCCAGGCTATCCTGTCCACTATCTCCTGGAGTTTGTACAAGTTCATATCCATTGAGTTGGTGATGCTATCTAACCATCTCATCCTTTGCTGCCCTCTTCTCCTTTTACCTTCTGTCTTTCCCAGCATCAGGGTCTTTTCTAATGAAGTTGGCTCTTCTCGTCAGGTGGCCAAAGTGTAGGAGCTTCAGCTTCAGCATCAGTCCTTCCAATGCATATTCATGGATGATTTTCTTTAGGATTGACTTGTTTGATCTCCTTGTATGCACTTAATTTTTCTAAATATCATGAAATCGTCTCATAGATAGAAGTTCTACAAATGTATTCTCCCAACAACTCCTGAAAGTACTAGTGCCCTTGTGCCCTTCCCAGAGCAATTTATTATCAAAATGCCTTTCTTTACTATTGTGATAAGTGAAAAATAGTTTCTTACTGTCATCTTAATAAGTACTCTTCTTATGAGGGAGTATCTTCCTTAAAATAATATTAATAAGTAATAGGAAAATTATTGCTAAAATACATATACACATAAGAAATGCAAATATAATGATAACAATAAAAAAATAAGTGCATCCCATTGGGCTTTAAAACATCATCAATCAGAGTGAAGAACACTGTGTGCCTTTCTGTAGTTGAATTTCCTCATTTCTTCTTTTCAGAAGCATTTGCTGCCCCAAATTTAGTACTTTTTTAATGCCTTATAACTCACATATGTGCTCCCTAACTACATGTATGTGTATATAATTAGTTTGCATGGTTTTAAATTTCATATGGTGTTATCTGCATGTAATCTTCAGTGGTGGTTTTTAATCCTCAAAGTTATTTTATAAGAATGCATTCATGATATCTATATAGCTCAAATTCATTCATCTTAGTGCTCAATATTCCATTGAATAAACACATCACAATTTATTTATTTTACTGTTGATGTTCATTTAGTTTTTTCTCCAGTTGTTGCTCTTTCAGACAGTGCTGCTATGACCATGCTTGTAAATGCCTCTGCATCCTATAAATGTCTCTGTAATGGAATACTCAGGCCTGGGAGTGGATCTGCCATGGGATTTGGCATCTTCAACTTTACTGCACGTTGCCAAATTGCTTTGGAAGTAATTGCCCCAATTTATACTTCCATCAGCAGGGTAGAAGAGTTCCCGTTGTTTTTCATCCTTGCCAGAATGTGGCATTAGGATGTATTAATTTTTTGCCAATATGATGAATTTGAAACGGAATTTCATTGTGGTTTTCATTTGCATTTCCCTGATTACAAATGGGAATAAGCATATTTATGTAAAAGCATTTGTATTTTGCTTTTATGTAAATAGCCTTCTTGTGGTCTTAGCTATTAGGTTATTAACTTTACTATTAGGCCATTGTTGTTTTATTTTTCATTGCTTTCTAGGAGGTTTTTTTATGTTATTTTTAGGATATTAACAATCTTAGCTGTCATTTTTATCACAAATAATTTTTCTAGATTTTCATTTTTTTGTCCTTATTTAAAGTAACCTTTATTCTAAAGCAAGATATTTGAATGTATACATTTATATATATTTTCACATAAATAAAACTTTATATAAATGCATAAATGTGACCCTATGTAGGAATTTTGTGCATAACTTTTTTCCTGTTTTCGTCTTTCTCTCCATTTTCTTCTATTTTCTCCTCACATGAATTTCCTTTCCCTGCAAAGATAGTTCATATTAAAGACTTTCTGTAACATCCATGTTTTTCACTATATTCAGATAATTCTATATGACATAATTTACAGACATGTACATTTATATACACACCATATAAGGTATTTTAATTTTATCATTATTTGGTTTATAACAGCAGGATTCGATCCCTGGGTCGGAAAGATCCCTGGAGAAAGGAGTGGCAACCCACTTCAGTATTCTTGTCTGGGGAATTCCATGAACAGAGGAGCCTGGGCAAGTTACAGTCACACAAGTTGGGGTCACACAAGAATTGGACACAACTGAGCAACTAACACTAAGCTAATATGATATTTAAATTTTTCTATATTTTCACTTGATAACATTTTTTGAAAATCACTCCAAGTCAGTTTGTATAGTTTTAATTCATTCTTTTAGTGGCTCCTAAATTGCCTTGCATTAGCAAAATCTTTGCTAAGAAAAAGCCAGAGTGTAGAAACCTCCAGAAAGCTAAAGAAGGATAATAATACTTAGTCAAGATTTTAGTAAATATATTTTGGACATGTGTTTATATGCATGAACTTTACAGTGACACTAAGAAGTACATTTTGCCCACAAAATTTTGTCTTTGTAGAAATTAATCTACAGGTGAATATATGTATATGTGGCACAGAACCGAGTAATGCAAAGTACAGCCTTCTATTCTATTCCCAACTCAGTAGTAGATGGCTGTGTGAACTTGGGGGAATAATTTCCCTTTCTGGACTCCAGTTATCTCATTTATAAAATGAAGGACAGAATTAGATCGTAGTGCGTGTTCCCGAGGTAGTCATATGAGAAAGCCTATTCAAGGCGGATTCAGGGTTTGCTGTCTTCACACCAGCGGATGTGGCGCCACCACGTGGTAGCAGTGTGAACACAACTTGAAATGCATTTGACTCATCAACTTGCAAATTATGATTCCTCAGCAGTTTCTAACTTAAGGAACTGGCCTCATTTCAAGTTTTGCACACGAATTGGGACCTCCTTGACATGCTTATTTTTCACTATTTCAAGTTTTCATAAAATGTGGTCACACTTTTTGAAAATTAATTTTTATTGGAGTAGAGTTGTTTTACAATGCTGTATTGGTTTCTGCGGAACAGCAAAATGAATCAGCCATACGTATACAAATGCCCCCTTCCTTCCAGATTTCCTTCCACACCTGACAGTCAGAGCAGTTTTGACCTCTAACGTTCTTTCAACACTGCAGCGTAGTAGTTAATCGTGTGAGAAAACAGGGAAAAATATAATAATCAGAGAAAATTATTTATACTATGAAAGTGAATTTTAGATGAAAGTATTCAATAGCTTTCACAGTTATATGGCTAAAAAACTTATCAAAATGTCTGAGGTCCCTTAAATCAGGAAGTAAGGGGAACCAGAAAAATTGGGAGCAGACTTAGATATAAAGATACGAGTCACTGTATTAGAATTCTGTATTATCACTTAGTTTTCAAAGTATTTGAGACATATGCTAAATTGAAGCACATTACACAATCCAGGAATGAGATGGTAAATAAAGGATAATGTCAGTTTTTATTATTTGTTCTAATACTTGTGGATCTATTACTGTTAATTGAAAATCATTGTGTCAACTCTTTACTGACATTATGTATTTGATTTTTGTTTATTTTAAAGTAAATATTAAATCTTAGACTAGTTTCAGATTCATATAAAAGCTTCAAAGATAAGACAGAGTTCCCATGTACCCTGTACTCAGCTTCCTCCTTTCATATCTTGCTTCACTCTGGTACATTTGTCAGAACTTGAAAGTAAATGTTTGTTGTTTTTGTTCAGTCACTCAGTCATGTCTGGCTTTTTGTGACCCATGGACTGCAGCACCCCAGGCTTGTCCATCACCATCTGTCCATCACCCCTGCCCATCACCATCTCCCGGAGTTTGCTCAAACTCATGTCCATTGAGTCTTTGAGGCCATCCAACAATCTCATCCTCTGTTGTCCCTTTCTCCTCCTGCCTTAAATCTTTCCCAGCATCAGGGTCTTTTCTAATGAGTCAGCTCTTCACATCAGGTGGCCAAAGTATTGGAGCTTCAGCTTCAGCATCAGTCCTTCTAATGAATATTCATTTAGTAACTCATTAGCCCCACTATAGAGCCACCAAACAGATGACCCACAAACTGCAGAACAATTAAACTGAAGAAAGCAAACCTGGTAACCTGATCATTACCTAAAGTCCCTACTCTGTTCAGATTTCCTTAGTTTTCACCTAATGTCCTTTCGCTGTTGCAGGATCCCACACAGCTTTCCACGCTGCACTGAGGCATCGTGTCCTTCTGCCTCTTGGCTGCGACAGTTTCTCAGATTTCCCTGATTTTTGAAGATGTTGATGATTTTGAAGAATACTGGTCAGGTGTTTTGTTAACTGTTCCTCAGTTTGGGTTTGTCTGATGTTTTTCTCATGATCAAAATGAGGTTGTGGTGTTTTTGTGAGGAAGACCACAAAGGGAAAGTGCCATCCCCATAACTTCAGAACAAGGGTGCCTACTGTTCACATGGCTGATCACTGTTGACACGGATCTGCATCACAAGGCTAGTGTTTGCCAGATTCCTGACCAGAGTGGTGTTTGCCAGATTTCTCCACTGTAAAGTTACATTTTCCCCCTCTTTCCACACGGTATCCTTTGGAAGGAAGTCACCATGCAAAGCCCACACTTGACAAGGTAAGGAGTTACACTTAGGCCATTTAAGTGGGATGTATGCACACAAATTATTTGAAATTCTTCTATATGAGATGTTTGTCTCTTTTCCTCCATTTATTTACGTATTTCATAGGGACTTGTGGGTATTTACTTTGTACTTTGGGTTATAGCCCAGGACTTTGTTATCTATTCTGATGCTCAAGTTGTTCCGGTTTTGGCCATTGCCAGTGCCTTCGAGTTAGCCTCTGTGTCCCTTTGACATGCCCCATCATTTTGTTTTTGGAACACTTCCTTCCTTTCGGTCACTGCAGTCTGCTTCAAGCTCGTCTTGTGTGTTTCCAGCCCCAGTGTTAGAATCAGCCATCTCTCCAAAGAGTTCTGGTTCTTTTTATTGGAGAATGTTATTAGAAACTAAGATCTGGGCACAAGATGTGATTTTTGTTAACTTTGTATCTTTCTTCTGTATGTTTTTACATATATAGTTCCCTCTTCCCGTCTTAATCTTCTTAAAACTGAGATGAATTTTTAAAAGCTTTGAACACTTAAGGATGATTTTGGTTAATAAGATTTGTTTCACTCTGGCTAACTGTTGTTTTGATGATTTCTACTCCTACCAGTACTCCATCACTATTTGTAGAGTTTGTCACTCACAGATATGAATTCAGGATAGAAGCTTTCTGGAGAAAAATTATAAATTATGTATGCAGTTTTTCTCGCTACATTACTTTTGACTAAATCAACAGCCGACAAATATGTTTCCGTAGTGAATAAACAGAATTATGTGTATATATGCATACAGGTGTTTCCCTTTAGGCTTCTTATTGGATCACATTTCGGGAAGAAAAGTGCCAAAATTATTAGCCTGTGATTCGCTTGAAAGTAGCACCTGTGTGTTCTCTCCCTCATCTTCATGTTTCCAGGGCTTAGCTTGTACTTGACACAATCCAGGGGTTTCCTAAACATTGGCTGAATAAATTACAGAGACTCCTAGAACATGGTGAGGCCTCCCATCAATAATTTAAGTGTGTCTAAGGGATTTTTGTTTTTATTTTTGTTGTTTTGTTAATGGCCTGCTTTGTTTTGTGGGCTTCAGTGCCACTAATTAAAAGAATGGTGGTCACTATCTTTTTAAGGGAAAACTGTTTTCATCCCTCGGATTATGTTTCATCATGAGCCATGGTAAATTAATCAGCTTTAGGCTTCTTTTTCAGTGATGAAATAAGGCTCAAACTGTTCATTTAAGAGAAAATGCTTGCCCATAGAAAGCCTATAAACAAGAGTGTGTTTTCCCTTGATTCACAGTAAAACATGAACCCTTTATTTGAGCTCTCTATTACATGGAAAAGCATTTCGATGTATTGTGTTGAATAAGCTCTTCTTCTACTGGATGGTATTGAATTTAATTAGAAGAAAATACCTTCATGAAAATAAGGCTTAAATGATATACTGTTCATTTTAAGACCATAAGTCATCATATCCTCTAAATGGTGGGATAATTGATGGTGAAACAAAACCCTATAGCAGAAAAAGTATTCATTTGACGTTCAGTCTTTCTGGGCAAAGCGTGCATTTTTATTCTTTATCTCCCTTATAGTGTTACTTCCAGTTTCCCATTTGAAAGAAGGTTCTCTTGTATGTTTCATTTTAATTCTACTCTAGATTCAGTATAATCTTCATAAAATGAAATTCATTTAAATATACATGAGGAACTGAGCAGTCTTGGATGAAAGTGTTTGAGGCAGCACTCATGTCTTCAATATAAACACTAGCACCACCATCCGTCCGTCTATTCATTCATCCACTTATCAACACTGCTGTGTCCATTGCTGTTGTGGTGCTAGGGAAACATGGATGGGAAAGATAGATTGTGCTTTCAGTGATTAGCAGGGGAGGTATTAAAAGAAACTGAATAATGTAGCAGGATGGTTCTGGTTGAGCAGAGGAAAACACAAAACCTGAATCTGGCCTATTGTCTCGTTACATAAGGTGGCCTTTAAGGCCATGTGTTGTGTGTCGCTGCACAAAAACTGGAATAGAGAGAACTGGGGTGGCCTGGAGTCTTGTCCCTGGCCATTAGCTTTTTTTTTTTTTCCTTTTTAAATAATAAGTCACATTTACGAAGTGTTAGCCCACTGTTCCTAGGGACTCTGTGTGGTCTTAATTGGTTCATTTTTCACAAGAGCCCACCCCAACAACTAGCTTACTGAGATGACTCTGGTCTGGAATAGGCACTGTAGCTCCTATTTCCATTTTGCAGATGAGGAAACAGATGTGCTGAGAGTTTAATGAAGTTAACTAAGACCATGCAGCTCCCAATGTCACAGTCAGGAGGTAAGCCCAGGCAGTGTGCTCCAGAGTCAATCTCTCACTGTAATGATTATCTGCACTCTTTCAAAGTCTTAAGGGAAAAGCAACAACAATCAGAAGCTAAAGAAGCTGTTTTTCTAAAGGGCTCCATGAGTCAAGTAAAAGTAGTGAAGAGGGAAGGAGTGGGGGACACTCACAGTGCTTCCTTTGATTGGCTGCCGGTGACCTAGAGTCTGGTAGAGGGAACTCAGCACTGCCCCCTGAGACTGATGGAGTTGGGAGACCTGAAAGCTAGCATCTCATGATGAACACCATTGTTCTCACTTGGGACACTGGCCACCCTGAGGTGAAACATTCTCTGTTAACTTCAGAAGCCAAGGACAATGACAGAGGGCAGAGGAATAGGGGAGGGGGCAGAGTGAAGCAAGAGAAGAGCCCAGAATCTTCAAGGGGACTGTTCGTGAAGCGGGATATATTGATACAGCTTAAGTAGCTTTGATGTGATGCACGTTTTGGCTGACCCCATGAGAGCTGTGAAATCATGGTTTTGCTGTTGGTTGTTTTTTTCCCCAGGCAGTGCATACAATATCCCTAAACCTTACTCTGCTCTGAGGCTCACCGAGATTATAAGAGATTTACATTTTACACTTCATTAAATATAATTTGAATGTTTATGGATTTGTATTATTTGTATAAATGAAAAAAAAATTTCCTATAATTTGATAGAATTGGGTTAACTTCTAAAGAAATTATAGTACAAATTTATTATTCATAATAAATTTTTACAATATAGCAATCATGCTTTATTCGTATTACTGAGAGAAATGTCAGAAATTTAATTGAGCATTATTGTGCCATCCAGTGCTAAGAATGAGGATCAAATATGTGGACCAAAGAGTCTCCTCCCTGCTGTGTTTAACTTTAAGGGAGAGATGTGAACATTTTATGTAGCTCATTCAAGATGCAAGGGAATTCTCAGAGATGAGCAGATGCAGTGTTTAGAATGATTGATGGTCTTGTCCGAGGTGAGTGAGTACAGGAAACAAGACAGAGTGACCGTGTTTCTGCCTGGGGTTCCAGGCCCACTCTCCTTTCATCTCTGGCCTCCCTCCATCATGGACTACCCCCTGTTATAGAGGAGGACAGTTGGATGAGTTTTCCCAAGGATAGGGTGAAGTGGTTTATTTTTATCATCACCTAGTAATACAAACTGTTAAACAGAAAGAACTGAGATAAGGTTTCTTCCAAACATCTCATCAACATCTCCCTGCTTTGGAACACATTGCACCCGAGGGACTCTTTCAAAGACTCCGAAGTCAAAACAGCTGCATCTGAGTGACTGCCTCAAAATGAAGAACAGCCCCGTGGAAAGGTCAGGTACCTAGAGCCCATGGGAGATACTCTCTTGACACTTCCAGGCATAACGGGATCAAGATCTTATAGTGTGTTCCCCCATGCCCGCAGACCCTTGGGGCTTTGAAATCTCTGTATTAAAAGTATCACATGACCTAAGTGTCAGGGAAAAATTAAGCTCAGTGTTTTGGAGGAGGGAACCTTGAAAAGGAGATTTCCTGGAGGATAAAGAAGTGACCTAGGGGACTGGAGAAATGGGGGTAACTGAGAGGAGGGACAAGGGGGAAGGAGAAGGTATTCCAGGCTGAAGGGACACAGTGAACAAAGACACAGGCATAAGAAGCCGAATGGATGATTTCAGGTTACTCACCATCCATCCCTTACTGAGCATCTACGGTGTGCTTCACTACACTGTCCCCATCATTTCAGAGGGGACATGACACATGGTTGATCTAGCACATGGTTCAGTCTTTTTTTCCCTCCTCTCAAAGACAACAACAAAATATGCTTGATCCCTAAACCGATTTCAAAAAACAATTTGATTTTAACCATATATGGTTTCCCCTCAAATATGTCCTACTTAATTTTTAAACCACTTTAATATGAATTAAACAATTCAGAAAACATTATTTTTTCTATTTATTTTTAAAAATCACCTTAATCTGAATTAAATACAGATAAACTACTTGATTTTGAAAAATACAATTACATTATAAATACAAATACAAACAAATTGCTGACCAGTTAAGTTATTAAGCATCCACTTAGTATGCCATAACTTATAAAAATATCAGTAATTACTCAGTCTTAATAATGATAGTTTGTATTCTATAGAATAGCAAAGTATGCTGAAATATTTTAAATACTATATGTCAATCTTCTTAAAAAATGAGTCAACATGTGGATTAAGTTTTCTGTAACATTGCTATTAACCTGAATATTCCCATGGTAACAAGACATATCTAACAGAATACAAAGCAGATAACTTTCAATGTTTAATTCAAATTCATAAATAAAACCATGTTTGTATGAAAGTTACACATTAACCCAATCTATCAGGTATACAGAAATCTTTAGAATCATATTTTAGAAAATTTTGTGTTAAGACTTTATAATTAATTTCTGATTACAAAAGTAATCATGCTTTCTGTAAAAAGATGAAAAAATCAGAAGGAGAATTAATCTCAGATTAATATTTATAGACTATTTGTAGTCTTTCTTGTATGTTGTTTTATTTATAAATGTTTTTAAAATTTTGTATCAAATTATAAATTTAGTTTTGTATCTTTTATTTTTGACTTCTTCCTATGTTGTGAATTAGCTTTTACATTTTTTTTATAAGTAACAAATTTGTAACGTCCTCCACAATGTAATCATGGTTTAATCATGTACTTCCTGTTTAAGGGAATTTTTTTGAAGTCTTTAGCCACAATTAATCTAATACTAGCAATTATGAAGCCATACTCTGCCCCTTCAAAAAATAATGACTAAATAGTTAATTTATTTATGTCCTTTTTTACTGATTTTGTCTGGTGATTTCTATAAGCATCCAAATTGATTGACAGTGTTTCAGACTTACTCATCCTTACCAAACACATTTTGTGTGTGTCTAAAATAGAGTAATTGAGAGCACTTCTAGGAACTCAATCATAAAACAACTAACTTCTGAAGGAGAACTTAGAGGAGGCATTGCCTTATATTTCAGCATTTCTAGTAATCTCCCAGAAAGGCCATAGTGTAAAACTTTAAGTAAGGTTTACTACTTTGGTACACAAAGAAAAAATGATAGAAAATGCCTTCCACGTGGACATTTTCACTTTAAATATATCTCTGTTTCATTACTTTAACTTTGAAATAATATCAAACGGCAGATTATATCTATATAGGATAGATAAAACATAAGGACCATAAAATCTAACAGACCGAATTTACTGGAATATAAATGATCAGACAGGGAAATGATGACATTGCCTTCCTCTGGTTGCAAAGAGCAGCAGAACGAGAAATTTACAAATTAGAGAAGGCCTCAACCCAGGAGGAGAAATGCAATGGAAGGCCAAGAACTTTGGAAACCAAGATTGCCAAGATTTGGGAAAATCTAGGAAGTCCTCTTCTTTCCTAGAAGTCTCATTTCAGCATTTCTGTGCCACTTGATTCGTGCTTCTTTCTCTGCCGAGCAGCCTCCTCTGCTCCTCAGTCACAGACTGAAAAATGATGGATGATACCTGCAGCTCCAAGACTTGCAGGAAGTTACATACAGGTACAGCTACATGGAGAAATGGATTTTTCTCTCAGTCCTATCCATTAGGTGCTAGAAACTGGATGTTTGTGTCCCTGCAAAATTTTTAAGTCCAAACTCTAATCCCCAATGTGATAGTATTTAGAAAGGCAGCCTTTGAGAAGTAATTAGGTCATGAGGGTGGACCCCTCATATGGTATTAGTGCCCTTATTAGAAGCACCAGGCAGCTCTCCTCTGTCTACTCTCAGCCTTGAGAGGATACAATGAGGAGATGGCTATCTGCAAACCAAGAAGTGGACTCACACCAGACACAGGATCTGCTGGCATCTGGATCTTGGATTCTCAGCCTCCAAAATTGAGGGAAAGAAATTATTGTTTAAACTGCCCAGACTATATTATTTTGTTATAACAGGCAAAGCTGACTAAATCACCAAGTAGTTGTCTCAGCTTGACTCACCTGCCTAATCCTGTGCCCATCAGCTGTGACCAGGGTCCAGAGTCAGCTTGGAATAACCTCTGAATCCCCTCTGATTACTGCAGCAGGGACCAAATGATGCTTATCATTTTGCCCACTGCAGCCAGGTATCTAAGCAATAGTTTCTGAATTTATACAAAGTATGAGTTTCTTTTTACTATTTTTTCCTTTTTTGAGAATTATGTTAATAGTACACAAATACATTTTCCTTGTATCTGGTCCATAGACTTCCAGACCTTTTCCTTTGGAGAAATCTTACTGTAAATTTTGTTCTAAAATTTGTTTTTGTTTTGTCACTTAACAATACATCTTGGGTGTTAAAGTTATATATTTCAATGAATTAATTTTTGAAGGTATACAAGTCATACTTGAATTCATCTTTATTGTAAAAAAATTCTAGTAATGCATATCATATGGATGAAGAAGTCAAAGTTCTGTTTCACACAACTCCTGAATTATTTTTTTTTAATTTACTACTATCATGGTTATATACATTGCTTTGCAACTTGAATTAATGCATAAATGTATATTCATTATTTAAAAAATACATTACTTATGAAACATTATTTTAAAATATATTGCACAGTGAAAAAAATAAAATAACTTTTCAACACCCTCCTGCTACCACAATCCACCTTGCTTTCTCAAAATTACCATTAACAGTGTCTTTCTTGTTTTTATAAAACATTCATATAAAAATGTATAGTTTGGGATTTTTTCTTTTAATATAATTGGGATCAAAGTATAAGTACTAAGCAGAACTTTACTGTTTTCAGTTTACAGATGTAATTTACAGATAGTTCCACATCAGTACCTTGTTGTTGTTGATGTTCAGTCACCCAGTCCTGTCTGACTCTCTGACCTCATGGACTGCAGCACGCCAGGCCTCCCTGTCCCTCACCGTCAGTACATACAGACTTACTAAGTTCTGCCTAGCATTCCATATTATGAATGTGCTGAACTATTCCTCTACTGATAAATTTTTGTTTTCAATTTTTCTCTGTTAAACATTATGATGACTATATTTGTACATATTTCTCCATGCTCGTGTGAGAATATTTTTCTATATTAAATAAACATAAATATTACCAAAGAGTCTTTCAGGAAAAGCTGCAATAATGTAACTCCATTCCACATGCAATGTTCATTTCTATGCACCCTGCTAACCCTGGAGATCAACAATCCTTTTTAATTTTTGCCAATGTGAATAGTAAAAGAAAAAAATTTCTTGGTATAATTTGTGTTTCCTCCTCATTAGTGAGCCTGGGCACCTGTGTTTGTTCACTGGTCATTTATATTTCTTTGTTTTTTTCTCTTGAAGTTTTAACCCTATTTTAAAAATCTGTTTGTTGGAACAGTTTATTCATCTGTCATTTTGTGTTTTGCAAATAACTTCCAGATTTAACTTTATTCATGGTATCTTTATCATGTGAAGCTTTAATTTTTTTAAGCAGTCAACACCATTAGTCTTTTCCTTTATGGATTCCAGATATTGTGCACTGACTTGGAAGTTCTTTACCACACCAAGACTATAAAAACATTCTCTGGTTTATAAATACATTGGTATATTTTTAAAGATTTAACTTTCAAAACAATCTAGAATTATTTGAGTATGTCTGTGTTGTACACTGAGAGCTAACTCTGTTATGAATAAGTGATTGTCATATTGGTTATGTAATTAATAACCACTCACTGATTTGAAAATCTACTTTTCCTATAAATTGAATTCTTATACATAATTGTTCTGTTCTCAGATCTTGTTTTCTACTCACCCCTTTCTATTATTTTGATAGTGCTATATCGTTTCACCAAACATAATTTTATATTATGATTTTTCTTTTCTCAACTTTTCCTTTTTCAAATTTTCTCTTACAGATAAACTTAAATATCTTCCAATTAAGTTACATAAAGAGTCTTATTGGATGTTTTCCTAATTTTCTTCCAACCTTCTGTAGGACTTTTTATTGGAATTGTGTTAAATGTAGAGACAAATGTTAA
Source organism: Budorcas taxicolor (assembly GCF_023091745.1). Taxonomy (NCBI): domain Eukaryota; kingdom Metazoa; phylum Chordata; class Mammalia; order Artiodactyla; family Bovidae; genus Budorcas; species Budorcas taxicolor. The sequence continues at coordinate 59,629,761 of NC_068918.1, forward strand.
AAAAAAATTCCCATAGGATTGGAAAAACTCACCTGTAAACCCATCTCAGACTGGTGCCCTTCTAAGACTGGTCTTTGACTCGTTCCAACTTCTTCTATGGTTATTGGTCTATCCTGGTCTTCTACTTCCTTTCCAGTCAAGCGTAATCATTTGTATTTTCTAGAAAACCTTCCCTTTCACCAAGATTTTCAAATTTACTTATATCCAAATCTTCCTCACTCATTTCTTATATTGGTGATTTTGTCTTCTCACTTTTGTCTTCATCAGACATGACAAAGATCCGCTGACTAGTAACCGGGCAGCTGGCTGAGAACTCTTCTGAACTGTGTGACTTTGTTTCTCCAGCTAGCTTCTCCAAGAGTGACACCTGTGTTCTGTGTGAAGTTGGCAGGGCGGTCCAACCGCCATGTTTCATTCCAGGCAGGAAGAAGCTAGGGAGGTTGATGAGCTCTGTTTTCCTGTTACCACAATTAAAAGAGCTTTGATTTGGGGTGGGTCCCATAAGCGTCATTAGACATGTTTCCTTTTTCTGTCTTCCCTTTGTGTGTGTGGTAGAGTTCCAGAGGAGCCCCCCAATCTCTACTCAGCGTCTCCAAGGCAGGCAGTTCTCTGAGGAACCTGCGTCCTCCTGTGGCAGATTATCCACCCTCCAGAGAGGGTTTTTCTGATTTTATCCAGGGACAAACACTGCTAATCCCTGCCGCTCAGAATAAGTGGGAAGGGAGAGAAAAAGAAGGTGCCCAACTGGCCTAGCTATTTCAAGAATGTGTTGACTCTGAGTATGGAAAAATCACTGAAATTCTTTCAACACTGTAAAATGTTCTCTTCCCCGTGTTTTAGCCTGAGGTTTTCTCTAACCTTGTTTCTTCATCAACCTGATTCCATTTTGTTTCTATTTATCTTCCTAGAAACTTTAATTTTCTGGACATCCCCTCTCATTTTCCAGTGCTGAAACAGATTTGTTCTTGAGAAACAAGCAAATGAAATCTTTTCTGTCATTTCCTTCAGGGGCTGGGAGTGAGGAACAATGTGCGCTTTTCCACCGTGTTTCGCTTCTCTCTGTTTTTAAATTTGTTTACACTGAACTAAAAGGGATAGTCTCATAAGTAAATAACTTGAACAAAATGAGGAATGATTCGGCTCTTGTGTCCCTCTGTATTTCCTCTATTGTGTTAGCGGTGAAACCTGTGCTACAGGTTGTCACTGTGAGGAAAACGATGCAGTCCCTCTCTGTGCTGCTCGTTCCTCAGTTCACAGCAGTGCCTCCATCACAGTAAACGTTCTGGAATCCAGTTAAATAGAGACCTGAATACGTCATTCTACATACAAACCAAAAATACAGAAATTCGAGAACAAGACCTCTGGAGGATTAGATGCAGGTGGACTCACAGACAAGTCTGAGACTAGGAACCAGGATAATTTCTCCTGGAAGGCTCTCATTTTAGTTGACAACTGCAGCAACTGTCACCCTGCCTCTCAGGAGCATTACTTCTTATGTTACCACTTCAGGGCACCAGCTTGAATACCTTCATCCTCCTTCCTTTGCTCTCATGTCCCATATTAGAGTAATCAACTGAAGCTTATGTATGATTATCTTGTAAACTTTATTAGCATTTCTGGCCTTTAGTGCTTTTCCAGAGGAAAAAGATGTTGATTAGACTCTGTGTGTGGGTAGGTGTGGAAGGCTTGTGTGTTTGTTGTTTTAAAGCTTAAGCTCAGAGTTAAGGAGAACTGTGAATTGGTGAGCCACTGGTTTCCTAGAATAAGATTGTTTCTTTCCAGAGAAGGGTAAAATGGCCCTTTCCTGTTTTGTTCCAGCAACATAATAACCATAGGTCTTTGAACCTAATAGCTGAATCCATTTATTCACCGACATCTTTCCATAGGTAAATAGATGTTATTTGTCTTGTCAGGGATTATGCCATTTATATGCCTAATGTGGATGATAACTTGGATTTAGCAAAAATATTTTTGTTCACTTTTGTTGTAATTTATGTTTTGTTACTTTTTAATAACATAAACAGTACATGTAAATTTTGTGAGGTAGGGGTATGTGCCTAACTCTTTCTTTTTTGCAGATCCATAATATATATTATAGATAATGGAAGGTGATTATTACTGCAGAATTGTAATTAATAGATTATTACCATATCACATGATATAGACCAGACCTACTGAGATTGTTCATGAAAAGGTTAATAACCTTACAAATAAAATTTTAGTTGATATATACAGTAATTTCCTTTTACTATTATGAGAAATCTGGCATGTTTTCAAGTTGCAGGTTCTAACAGAATTGAATATAGCTACTTCATATTAAGTAAAAAAGCTGCCAATAACATTTTACATTATTTTCAGAATTGGTTTTCACCAGTCTGTACATAGAATAGTTCTATCTAAAAAAAAATGAACAACTATTTTCTTAAAAATAGGATATGTAATTCCAACTTAACTGGAAAATACTACTCTAGAAAACAGAACAATCTAACACAATATCTCAGACTTGTCATAGCAATATAACATCATGAAATCATGCGTTGTTTATAGATGAAAGTTACCTTGAAGATATATACGTGTACAAGATGTATTATGGATTTGCTCCATGACCCTTGAATATAAGAAAAAAATAAAATGTCTTAAGTTTTACAAGTCCAGTCAAATCTTTCCAGGCCTTCGACCTATAGGACTGTTGAAAATCTGTTCTTTATTATTTGGAGTGCTGGCCTCTTCCTTGATTTAGGGTTGTACACAGGCCAGGAAACACTTGGGGAGGACTTCTAGCTTTCCATCAGCTTCATCCACATATGGTGGTTAATTTGTCAGTTTCGCTAAGCTATGATGCCCAGTTGTTTTATCACGCATCAGGATAAAATGCTGGGCTTCCCTGATGGCTCAGATGGTAAAGAATTTGCCCGCAATACAGGGGACTGGGTTTGAACCCTGGGTTGGGAAGATCCCCTGGAGAAAGGAATGGCAACCCACTCCAGTATTCTTGGCTGGAGAATCCCATGGACAGAGGAGCCTGGTGAGCTACAGTGTATGGGGTCACAAAAGAGTTTGACACAACTGAGTGACTCACACACACAGTATAGATGTTGCTGCAAAGGGTTTTTCTTTTAGATGTGATTAATATACAAAACAGTAGATTTCGAGTAAAGCAGATTAGTTTCCAAAATGTTGGTGGTTTCATTCAATCAGGCGAACAAAACTGAGGTTTCCCAAAGAAGCAGGAATTACGCCTATAAAGACTATGGCGTAGGAATCCTGTCTGTTTCCAATCTGAAGATTCCTGACTCGAGACTGTAGCACCAACTCTTTCCTGAATTTCCAGGTTGTTGGTTTGCTCTACAAATTTCAAACTTTCTAGCCATTATATTCACATGAGTATGTTGTGTGGTGTGTGTTGCTTCTCTGCTCATGGAATTCTTCAGGCAGGAATTCTGGAGTGGGTAGCTATTCCCTTCTCCAGGGGATCTTCCCAACCTAGGGATCAAACTCAGACCTCCTGCACTGCAGGCAGATTCTTTACCATCTAAGGCACCAGGAAAGCCCTCTGCTGTGAAGAAATCTGATTAAGACCTGATTAATAATCCTTTAGATTTCCCTGGTGGCTAATACTGTAAAGCGTCTGCCTACAATGCTGGAGACCTGGGTTCAGTCCCTGGGTCGGGAAGATCTCCTGGAGAAGGGAATTACAGCCCACATCAATATTCCTACCTGGAAAATCCCATGGACAGAAGATCTTGGCAGGCTCCAGTTGTAGCATCGTAAAGAGTTGGACACAGCTGAGCGACTGGGCACACAATTCAGTGACCCCGTAAGATATTCACTGACAAAGGGCTGTATCAAAGTCGAATGATTTTGCTGCTCTCCACATCCTCCCTTATGATTATACAGAGAACGTGAGAAATAGATTCAAGCAATTAGATCTGATAGAGTGCCTGAAGAACTATGGATAGAGGTTCATGACACTGTACAGGAGGCAGGGATCAAGACCATCCCCAAGAAAAAATGCAAAAAGGTCAAATGGTTGTCTGAAGAGGCTTTACAAATACCTGTGAAAAGAAGAGAAACGAAAGGCAAAGGAGAAAAGGAAACATATGCCCATTTGAATGCAGTTCCCAAGAATAGCAAGGAAAGATGAGAAAGCCTTCCTCAGTGATCAAGGCAAAGAAATAGAGGAAACAAAAGAATGGGAAAAACTAGAGAGCTCTTCAAGAAAATTAGAGATACCAAGGGTACATTTCATGCAAAGATGGGCTCGATAAAGGACAGAAATTGTATGGACCTAACAGAAGCAGAAGATATTAAGAAGAGGTGGCAAGAATACACAGAAGAACTATACAAAAAAGAGCTTCATGACCCAGATAACCACAATGGTGAGATCACTCATCTAGAGCCAGGCATCCTGGAATGCAAAGTCAAGTGGGCCTTAGAAAACATCACTATGAACAAAGCTAGTGGAGGTGATGGAATTCCAGTGGAGCTGTTTCAAATCCTAAAAGATGATGCTGTGCAAGTGCTGCACTCAATATGCCAGCAAATTTGGAAAACTCAGCAGTGGCCACAGCACTGGAAAAGGTCAGTTTTCATTCCAATCCCAAAGAAAGGCAATGGCAAAGAATGCTCAAACTACCACACAATTGTACTCATCTCACATGCTAGTAAACTAATGCTCAAAATGCTCCAGCCAGGCTTCACCCATACATGAACTGTGAACTTCCAGATATTCAAGCTGGTTTTAGAAAAGGTAGAGGAACCAGAGATCAAATTGCCAACATCCATTGGATCATGGAAAAAGCAAGAGAGTTCCAGAAAAACATTTACTTCTGCTTTATTGACTTTGCCAAAGCATTTGACTGTGTGGATCATAACAAACTGTGGAAAATTCCTAAAGAGATTGGAATACCAGACCACCTTAGCTGCCTCTTGAGAAATTGGTATGCAGGTCAGGAAGTAACAGTTAGAACTGGACATGGAACAACAGACTGGTTCCAAATAAGGAAAGGAGTACGTCAAGGCTGTATATTGTCACCCTGCTTATTTAACTTCTATGCAGAGTACATCATGAGAAACGCTGGGCTGGAAGAAGCACAAGCTGGAATCAAGATTGCTGGGAGAAATATCAGTACTTCACATATGCAGATGACACCACCCTTATGGCAGAAAGCAAAGAAGAACTAAAGAGCCTCTTGATGAAAGTGAAAGAGGAGAGTGAAAAAGTTGGCCTAAAGCTCAACATTCAGAAAACAAAGATCATGGCATCTGGTTCCATCAGTTCATGGCAAATAGATGGGGAAGCAATGAAAACAGTGACAAACTTTATTTTCTTGGGCTCTAAAATCACTGCAGATGGTGATTGCAGCCATGAAATTAAAAGACGTGTGCTCCTTGGAAGAAAAGCTATGACCAAACTGGACAGCATATTAAAGAACAGAGACATTATTTTGCCAACAAAGGTCTGTCTAGTCAAAGTTATGGTTTTTCCAGTAGTCATGTATGGATGTGAGAGTTGGACTGTGAACAAAGCTGAGTGCTGAAGAATTGATGCTTTTGAACTGTGGTGTTGGAGAAGACTCTTGAGAGTCCTTTGGACTGCAAGGAGATCCAACCAGTCCATCTTAAAGGAAATCAGTCCTGAATATTCACTGGAAGGACTGATGCTGAAGCTGAAACTCCAATACTTTGGCCATCTGATGCGAAGAACTGACTCATTTGATAAGACCCCTATTCTGGGAAAGATTGAAGGTGGGAGAAGGGGACGACAAAGGATGATATGGTTGGATGGCATCACTGACTCAATGGACATGAGTTTGAGTAAACTCCAGGAGTTGGTGTGATGTACAAAGTGATGTACAAAGAGGCTTAGCGTGCTGCAATCCATGGGGTTGCAAAGAGTTGGACACGGTTGAACAACTGAGCTCAGCTCAGCACAGCTCAACATCCTCTCTCCACACTGCCCCTAACCACCATGATGCTTGCTTTGGTCCTGAAGGCATAGCCCTGAGTGTTCAGTCCTAAGAATCTACATACTGGCCTTGCTACATCCTGGGCTGGGTAGTGACAGGATTCTCATCTTCACCACATTGAAGTCTCACTACTCCTCTATCTTCTCAACCACTGGGAATTCAACTCTGCCCCAGAGCTGAGTCTTTCCCTCAACCATCCATCACCTTCTTATCCAAGTATAGAACCCATCCTTTCCCACCCATCCCAACTCCCATAACTTGGGCAGAACCAACTCCCTCTCACCAAAGATCCAAGTGCAGATACATTTAAGAAGACTTGTCAGACAGAAAAACTATTTACTTCTCCTTGGGCAACAAACTCAGAATACAAAATGTTGGGATTAAGTGCTCAGAAATTACCCATTTATTCCTTTGAAGTGAGAATAGACATGAATTAATGTCTCATTAAACTATCCTGCTTTGTGGGTAAGGAGTCAAGACCCAGAGAAATTAAGTGGTTTTCTCAAGTTTCCCAGAACATTCTTATACAAAGGAGAAGCTGCTGCTGCTGCTGCTAAGTCGCATCAATCATGTCCAATTCTGTGCGGCCCCATAGATGGCAGCCCACCAGGCTTCCCCATCCCTGGGATTCTCCAAGCAAGAACACTGGAGTGGGTTGCCATTTCCTTCTCCAATGCGTGAAAGTGAAACGTGAAAGTGAAGCCACTCATTCGTGTCTGACTTGTAGCAACCCCATGAACTGCAGCCTACCAGGTTCCTCCATCCATGGGATTTTCCAGGCAAGAATACTGGGGTGGGTTGCCATTGCCTTTTCCAGAGCAGCTGCTATCGGATGCCATATCCCTCCCCACTACCTTCACCTTACATCTGGCTATAAGCTGCTGCAGACTTGTGCACAAATTTGTGGAAGCCCCAGTGTTGACACTACTTTGCTACCTTGATATGAAATGGCAGGTTGGAATTTGATGCTTAAATGTATCCCAGTCTTTGTGGGTTTTTGCATCTGTAGCTTCCTCCAGATAATTCAGCCACAGGCTTTGGAGGGAAGAGAGTCTTTACTGAAATGTGTGATTTAGTCAAGCTTGAAATTCAGTGGGCACTACCTGGCGTCCGTGGTTAGAACGTTGTACCAAGTGTAACTGCTTTCTCTCTGCTTTTTTTTTTTTAAGTTTAGCAGGGCCTGAAAAGACAGTGCAAAATGCGGCTTTGGGCTGCAGCATTATAACGGGCTCCTCCAATCAATCTCAAGGGCTCATTATATAAGCTTATTTCTTCTACTGATACAGGAGCAAAAATGGCTGGCTTGTGACTTTTTTCCTATTGCATTCAGTTGTCCAAACATACTCAGACATTCAGCAGTACATGAGCAGCCAGCCATTTGGTCTTTTGACCAGAAAGGCTGTGGCTGGAGTTTCTTGGAGATCAAATAGCTGCTTTTGATCAAAATAAAATTCAAACTTCAAACAAATATAGTTCATTGCCTATAATAAGCCTTGTACCTTAGGGGTCACTCTCTCTTCTCTTTCTCACTCACTCTTAGTCTCATTATTTAACTGCTTTTGTAGCTAAAGGTCTCTATGTTTCTGATTATTTTTCTTTAGAGACCTGCCTTCTGTAGAGATGATCAAAGGTGTCCTTGAATTTATGAATACACATATGTATGTATGTATGTATATGGGCTTCCCAGATGATTCAGTGGTGAAGAATCCACTGCCAGTGCTCAAGATGTAAGAGACGTGGGCTCCATTCCTGTGCTGGGAAGATCCCCTGGAGGAGGAAATGGAAACCCACCCCAGTATTCTTGCCTGGAAAATTCCATGGACAGAGGAGCCTGGCAGGCTACAGTCCCTGCGGTCCCAAGGTGTTGGACACTGACGCTGGGAAAGATTGAGGGCAGGAGGAGAAGGGGGCAACAGAGGATGAGATGGTTGGATGGTATCATTGATTCAATGGACGTGAGTTTGAGCAAACTCTGGGAGACAGTGAAGGACAGGGAAGCCTGGCATTCTTCAGTCCATGGGGTCACAAGGAGTCAGACACAACTGAGCAACCGAACAATTCTAAAAGAAAAGAGTGTGGGTGTAGATTGTTAGGCACTTAGAAGACATAGCATTGTTTGGAATCAGGATATCAGAATATGTCCTGCTGGTATGATACTACTAAAATCTGCCAGGTGTGGAGAGCTCAAGATTGCTCCAAAGCCTGTTTATGCCAGATTAGCACCTGTGACCGCTGCCTTGGGACCACACATTACAATTACTGTAAGAAGCAGGTTGTGCAGATTCTAAAACCAGGCTGCCAAAGTTCAAATCCAGCTTTACTGCTTGTTATCTCTTTATAAAACTTGTATAAGTTACTTATTTTCTCCATGCTTCAATTCCCCTCCTGTAAATTGGGGATTTCAAAGAAAGGACACACATCCCAGAGACACTGTGAGGCTTTGGTGAATCAGTGCATGTAAAGCCCTCAGAATAGTAGTTGGCACATTGTAAGCAGTGATTTAGGGTCAGTGTTATTAACTAGATTTTTGAGAGACTTTTGTACAGTTTTACCAAACACTGGAATAGAAGGTATGTTTTTTATATTTGACTCTATTACAAACCCTAATCTAGATACAGTAATATTCTTTCAGTTTTCTGGATGGAAAACTATATTCCTATTCTGGGAAATAATGATTTCTTTTGGGTTGGTTTGTTGGTTCATCTCAAGCAAGTTGCTCTTGAAATCCCTATAGCCGAGAAATTCTTCAGATCATTCAGACTCCCACCCATTTCTTTATGGTTTGGAAAGAAAAATAAGAAGAGATAAGAGCAATGGACTTAGCTTAAGATGGGGGAGGTTTAAATTCTAGGCTTTATTTGGTTGTGTAAAAAAATATCTGTGAGAGTCAATTTCCTCATCTGAAAACTGAGGATGTCCCTACAAAGAAGCTATTTTAGAAATAGTCCTGTTGCAGCACTAATTCATAACATAATAAATATAATTTTAAGTTGTACATATAGAAAAGAGTTAAATATAAAAACAAAAATATTAAAATTAATCAGCACAAAATATAGATGAAAATCTGATCCTAGGGTGAAAAGGATCTTCCTAAGAAACATCTCAGAAAGGAAGAAGTTGAGTTGATGATCAACATTTTTAAAATAACTTCTACAAATCAAAACCTTAAGGAACTATAGAAGCAAACATCACAGTAGTATTAACCATGTAACAGGGAAATATGTATACTGTATGAGTAATTCTTAAAAATCAGTGAAAAAGATGAAAACATCAATATAAAAATGAGTAAAAAATACGAAACCAAACACAATGTGTGGATTTGATTTTGATTCTGATAAAGAAACTTAACAAAAAAGTATAAGGCAACTGGAAATTGGAATATTATATGTTTTCTGATAAAAATATTATTGTTCACATTTTCAAGTATGACAATGATAATTGTGTGTGTGGTTTGGAAAGAGTCTTTATCTTTTAAAGATACATTCTGAGACATTTGCAGATGTCTGAAGTTTGCTTCAAAATAATACAGGGGTGAGGTGTGTGACTTGAGGGTATAAATGAAGTAAGATTGGTCATTATTTGATCAAAAATTGTTAAAGATGCATAATGGGTTCCTTATTCTAATAACCTTTATATGATATTTGATTTCTCAATAACAAGAGTATAAAAAGTATAATACTATTTATGAAAATGATAATATTTAAAATATGTTCATGTAGATACATAAATATATGATTTGGGGGCATGCATGCACATGTGTGAGTATGTGTTTATGTGTAAACCTTACCTCTGAGTTGGGGGGAGGGGTTGAGAAGGAGAGGAGTGTAATCAAGAGGGGTCCATGGTGACATAACTGTACTGTTAATTTTTCATTTCTTAAACCAGATGAAGCATAAAGTGGTGATTAAGATATTTTTAAAAAATTATGTGCATCTTTATTTTCCCTTATATTTAAAGAATTTTTTTAACTCTTGTGGAGAACATTGGAGATGTTGGAAACAAGGTTTTTTAAAAATACGAAAAGATGTTTTTTAACAAAAGAAAAAATAAAACTGAGTAATAACTACAGGGGGAAAGTATTGAAACTGGTCTTTACTAAAAGAAATATAAATTTAGATAAGATACTTTTTTCCTAACCCATTGAAAAAAATTAAAAATTATAGTAATCAGTACTGGCTAAAACATAGTGAATTAGTCTCTCATACACTGCTGGAAATAAAGATTATTTCAAACTTTCTGGAAGAAAACTTTGTGTACAGATCAAGACAAAATATTTCCACTTGTTGCTATTTATTGTTTGAAAGTAACCATGGGGAAACACAGAGTTTTTATTAAAGAATGTTCACTGCAATTGTATTTTACAGGAAAATTAGAAACATCTATGTCTTGCAATTGGAATTTAGTTAAATGCATGATGGCGTGTTCATAAAATAGAATTCTGTGTAGGACTGAAACATCATGGTTTTTAATGACATAGAAAACATGGGTGACATAGGATTATGTTTTAAAAAGCGTGGTAAAGACTGTGCATATAAACACGATCCCACTTTCGTAAGCGACAAGTAGGATCTGAGTGTGGATGTGGTGGGAGAGCTGTCTGGGATTGTGTGTCATCTCCTGAGATGTAAGCAAGCCTGGGCAGGCTTAAGGGACTGGCGGGTGGCCTTCTGGGCTTCTTTCAGTTTGCTTAGGGGAATGAAGGAACCTCCTAGAAAATAATTCATTCTAAGGGAAAAGGTAGTCGTGAGAAACAAACTTGACTGTAAGACAAAACCTTAGGGTGAGAGGCTGCAGAAGCTCTGAGCCTGGAGTGTGTCGTCCTGCATCTGTCCTGGCTCCATCTCCATGGACTTCGGGCTTGTGTTGGGAAACAGAGGACAGTATGGAAACTGGGAGGATCTGCTCAAGTAAAGACTTTGCACAGCCTGGGGCACACCCCTGACACTTTCAGTGTGCCCACGACAAACGTAAGAGAAATAGGAAGAGAGCTTGCTTTGCTGCTTTTCTGTTGGCCTGCACCCAACTTGGAGTTTTGAAGGCTTCATTCAGTGTGTCTTGATAGTCAAAAGCAGTCAAGCTCTGTGGAAACAGAGCTGGGGCCTGGGGCCTGCCATGCGGATGTCGCTGGGCTGGCACCTGGGCACCTGTATGCACTCTCTGCAAATCACAGAAACATGCTGGGAGCAGGGCAAGATTTTCCAAGGGGCTGAGGTCTGCAGTTAGCAGCAAAACAGTACTGCTGAAGTGACACTCTATTGAACTCCCTACTGGGGTGTGTGTGCATGTGTATCCCGAGAAAATAAACCCAGATATTATTGGTGCTTATTATTATAGCTGATCTCAATTTTTTTCTTGTGTGTGTAAATTGTGATAGTGTCACTGTCATCTTAAATGTTTCCATCACTGAGGTTTAGATATGACTGAGCATGCCCAAAGAACATTACAATGAATGCAGTGAAACTTCCATGTTTCTAGCTCAGGGAAGGCCTGAGGATCCCTCTAAAGATTTTGATTCTTAAGAAAAAGAAAATATATTTTCTTTACATTTCTGTTATCAGAAAAATATTGGATATATCTCCATTCTCTTCAAGATCAAATACTCTATGATTTTACAATTCTGTGAAAACATGTGTAGGCCCATGATTAAATATGTTTACTAAACTAGGAAAATGGAAGTATAATAAATAACTTCTGTTGCACATGTTATGTTTTACTTGTAAAATTCCATTTGTCTCCTGTGGAATTCACAAAATAGTTATGGAGACCATTAGTTTAATTCTTATGAGAGATCCAACAACTAAAATGTCTAGAGCAATGAAAAATAATGAGAAGTTGCTTAAATTGTGTTTTTATTTACACTTCAGTTCACTAGTCTTCTGAATCCTTTGCATACGTAATAGAGGTTGTGTACTTTAGCTATTAATATACTAAGCTGCTTTGTATTTCTCAATTAAGCTGGGATATGAAAATAATGCTTTTGAATATGTTAAGGGATAAAGTCTGACTCATATGTGATAACATATGATAAATGCCTAAAGTTCCCAAGGGACTGAGAAGGTGGACCTTATTAAAAGGAAATTTGAAAAAGGCAATTTAAAGAGGATACAAATTATATATGTTCAAAAGGTATCAAGGTAATACATTTAGAATGTATAAAGTACACACAGTCTTTGTCTTAGGGAGTACCAAATTAAGAATCTTTACTGGTTGAGATTTTTAACTTTCAGAATATCTATTGTTTATGGAGGAACTGAGCCTTCACTCTACCTCAAGGCCAATGCAGGAGACACAGGTTCGATCCCTGGGTTGGGAAGATCCCCTGGAGAAGGAAATGGCAACTCACTCCAGTATTCTTGCCAGAAAAAGTCCATGGACAGAGGAGCCTGTTGGGCTACAGTCCATGGGATTGCAAACAATTGGACACGACTGAGCAACTAAACAACCACAAATATTAAATATTATTAATACCCAAATGAGTATATTAATATTAAGATTAAATAATATTTGTTTTTCAGATGTTCGTTGAAAATCAAAATAGATCTGATGCTTTTTCAAATGGTTATCTTTCCAAATGCTTACAAGGGTTTTTTTCTGTTCAAGTCTCTATTCTTCTTGGTCAAATGTGGTAAATGTATTAGTCAGAACAAGTTATGCTACACCGTAGCAACCAAACACTAAATTTCTGAACCTTAACATGGTAAGAGTTTATTCTGGCTCCCATCATAATTTGAGATGGGCCAGAGAGCCATCTCTGGCTCTCTACATAGCTAGTAGCTATGCTATATGGAATATGTGTCTTCTAAAATTATCAGATGAAAGGACTAGTGGAACAAGCAGGATATTTTTAGGTGCCAGACCCTGAAAATGGCTTATATCACTTGTATTCTCATTCATTTGACGGGATCTCGGTCTCATGGTCTCAGCCTAATAGCAGAAAGTCTCAGTGTCCAGGAAGAAAATATAGGAAGCAAAATAGCATCTTTCTACCCTAGTAGTTTTATTTTGGAGAAGGCAATGGCACCCCACTCCAGTACTCTTGCCTGGAAAATCCCATGAACGGAGGAGCCTGGTGGGCTACAGTCTATGGGGTCATACAGAGTCGGACACGACTGAGTGACTTCAGTTTCACTTTTCACTTTCATGCATTGGAGAAGGAAATGGCAATCCACTCCAGTGTTCTTGCCTGGAGAATCCCAGGGACGGGGGAGCCTGGTGGGCTGCCATCTACGGGGTCGCACAGAGTCGGACACGACAGAAGCGACCTAGCAGCAGCAGCAGTTTTATTTTTCCAGGAAATCATCTAGTTTCTCTTGATTTTCAAGTTCATTACCACAGAATTGCACATAATGTTCTTTTATAATCATTTAAATTGTATCCCTATCTCTAATTATATCTGTTTTGTCATTCTTAATTTTGCGCGTTTTATTTTATCCCTTTCGTCCTAATTTGTGCTTATCTGCTATTTGATTGGTCTTTACAAAACACAAGCTTTTACTCTTATTTATCTTTCCATTGATATCACAAATAATTATTGAGTGCTATTCTAGGTAAGTGAACATTTTGTGGCAATAGGTAAAAGAAAGTTCCTGCTCAGGAGGAGCTTGGACTCCTGTTGCTTTCAGGTTATTTTGCTGTCCTCATAGCATAAGTTGCATGCTTTTCTCATTTATCTTTAATCTTTCTTTTATTTTTAATGAAAGCCTCTAAGGCTATAAAATTTCTTTTTTCTTAACTGTGTTCTGTAGGTTTGGGTATCATGACTTCTCATTTTCCTTTTTAGCTCATTTTCTTTCCTTCGGTTAAGATTTCTATTTTGATTTAGGATTTTTTTTAATAGCGCATTTTAATTTCCAAGTAGTTAAGTTTTTTTGATGATGATTTATTTTTTCTCTCTGTGTTGAATTATTATCAGAGAATGTAAGTCTATAAAATCTCTCCTTTATAGAATTATTATTTTCTTTGTGGCCAAGAACATGATTAATTTTTAGACGTGTTCTATGGATTTAAGCAGAGAATATATGTTCTCTGATGTAAGACATAGCTGTTTATAGCTTGTTGATTGTATTATTAAAATAATCTATGTCTTTCCTTATTTTTTGTTTACTTGAGCTATCAAATCCAGAAAAATTACATTAAATTCTTCCACTATATTTCTTTAAAGACCTAACTATACTTATAAAACTTTTTATGTATTGATGGATATGCAATTTTGTGCATAAATTATGGGACAAAACTTTTCTGAATCTAGGCGGATTGTATATCTTGCCATTAAATAATGTTTCAGTTTAATGTTTTTGGTCTTGTTGTTTATTGATATTTTCACATTTTCATTCTATTTGTATTTACCTGCTATATCTTTGCCCATGTCTTCATTTTCAGTGTTTCTTTGCAACTTTGTTTCAGATGAATTTCATATTTAAATTATTTTTAATAATGGCCATGATAAAAAATTTAGTTAGCATTGATATTCTTAATTTTATTCTTCCCAGTATGTTTTATGTTTTCGGGATATTTTACTTTGTTGTCATTATTTCCTCTCTTCATTATCTAGTCTGTCAATGTCAAATTTTTCTTTATTGCTTTTTAAAATTTGATAATTTAGAATTTCTTCTCATATTTAAATTCTGCTTGTGATTAAGCCTATCAGTTCAGTTCTGTTCAGTTGCTCAGTTGTGTCCGACTCTTTGCCACACCATGAACTGTAGCACGCCAGGCTTCCCTGTCCATCACCAACTGCCAGAGTTTACCCAAACTCATGTCCACTGAGTTGGTGATGCCATCCAACCCTCTCATCCCATGTCCCCTTCTCCTCCTGCCTTCAATCTTTCCCAGCATCAGGATCTTTCCAAATGAGTCAGCTCTTTGCATGAGGTGGCCAAAATATTGGACTATCAGCTTCACCATTAAGCCTATAGCTATATTTACCTATTATGAGCATATAAAAGCTCTATTTAATCCCATATATTTTGTTTCTTTATTTCTCTTTTTCCCATACCTGAGTATTAGAATATTTTTGTTTCCTCAGTCTCCCACATGTTCTATTCTTGTAATTGTTTATTCTCAAATTTCAGGAATTTCAACATGATCAGTTCAGTTCAGTCTCTCAGTCGTGTCCAACTCTTTGCGACCCCATGAATCGCAGCACGCCAGGCCTCCCTGTCCATCACCAACTCCCAGAGTTCACTCAGACTCACGTCCATCGAGTCAGTGATGCCATCCAGCCATCTCATCCTCTGTCGTCCCCTTCTCCTCTTGCCCCCAATCCCTCCCAGCGTCAGAGTTTTTTCCAATGAGTCAACTCTTAGCATTAGGTGGGCAAAGTACTGGAGCTTCAGCTTTAGCATCATTCCTTCCAAAGAAATCCCAGGGTTGATCTCCTTGAGAATGGACTGGTTGGATCTCCTTGCAGTCCAAGGGACTCTCAAGAGTCTTCAACACCACACTTCAAAAGCATCAATTCCTCGGTGCTCAGCCTTCTTCACAGTCCAACTCTCACATCCATACATGATCACTGGAAAACCATAGCCTTGACTAGACGGACCTTAGTCGGCAAAGTAATGTCTCTGCTTTTGAATATACTATCTAGGTTGGTCATAACTTTTCTTCCAAGGAGTAAGCATCTTTTAATTTCATGGCTGCAGTCACCATCTGCAGTGATTTTGAAGCCCCCCAAAATAAAGTCTGACACTGTTTCTACTGTTTCCCCATCTATTTCCCATGAAGTGATGGGACCGGATGCCATGATCTTCGTTTTCGGAATGTTGAGCTTTAAGCCAACTTTTTCACTCTCCTCTTTTACTTTCATCAAGAGGCTTTTTAGTTCCTCTTCACTTTCTGCCATAAGGGTGGTGTCATCTGCATATCTGAGGTTATTGATATTTCTCCCGGCAATCTTGATTCCAGCTTGTGTTTCTTCCAGTCCAGCATTTCTCATGATGTACTCTGCATAGAAGGTAACTAAGCAGGGTGACAATATACAGCCTTGATGTACTCCTTTACCTATTTGGAACCAGTCTGTTGTTCCATGTCCAGTTCTAACTGTTGCTTCCTGACCTGCATACAGATTTCTCAAGAGGCAGGTAAGGTGATCTGGTATTCCCATTTCTTTCAGAATTTTCCACAGTTTATTGTGATCCACACAGTCAAAGGCTTTGGCATAGTCAATAAAGCAGAAATAGATGTTTCTCTGGAACTCTCTTGCTTTTTCCATGATCCAGTGGATGTTGGCAATTTGATCTCTGGTTCCTCTGCCTTTTCTAAAACTGCTTGAACATCAGGAAGTTCACGGTTCACATATTGCTGAAGCCTGGCTTGGAGCATTTTGAGCATTACTTTATTAGCATGTGAGATGAGTACAATTGTGTGGTAGTTTGAGCATTCTTTGGCATTGCCTTTCTTTGGAAGTGGAATGAAAACTGATCTTTTCCAGTCCTGTGGCCACTGCTGAGTTTTCCAAATTTGTTGGCATATTGAGTGCAGCACTTTCACAGCATCATCTTTCAGGATTTGAAATAGCTCTACTGGAATTTCATCACCTCCACTAGCTTTGTTTGTAGTGATACTTTCTATGGCCCACTTGACTTCACATCCCAAGATGTCTGGCTCTAGATGAGTGATCACACCATCGTGCTTATCTGGGTCATGAAGGTCTTTTTTGTACAGTTCTTCTGTGTATTCTTGCCATTGAACTGTATAAATGAGGACATTTGTAGAGCTCATGTCATTTGTTTCCTTTTTTCTCATTGATCATGGTTACTGCATATAATTGTCTGGTTTTCTCATTATTTAATGTGAGAGGGTAAACCGAGTTCCCCTAAATCCAACATGGTTAGAAGTGAAAGTGTGTCTCTCTCTATTATTACAGTAATCTTTTCTAAAATTTGGTAAGCCTCGTTAATTCGTACCTCCAGTCTCTTGCTACTCAGGGAAATTTCATCTCATAATTTAATTTCTACTTCCAGTTTGCCTCCTTCTGAGTTCCAGAAGTCCCAGATGTTGTTAATCCCTTGTTGGGTTACCTGAGTCTGTCCTCATATTTTCCTTTCCCTCATTGATTCCACCTCTTTGTATTTTGTTCTGTGTTCTGATATGTTTTCCCCAGTAGATTTTCTGCACTACTAATTTGCTTCTCAACAGTAAACATACCCTACAGTAAGTTGTTTCCCTGACTGTGGTTTTGGGTGTCCTCAGCACTTCACCTGGGTCAAGCTGTGGGGTCTAAGGAGAAGAAGAAACAAAGGGAGGTTATGAGACAGAGCAGAATCTTTCTGTCATTAGAAAGCAGCGAACAACTCCGTTCCACACAATGAGGAAAAAAAGGAAATTTGGATGGCTATCATTATGGATGCATTGACTCTTCTGCAATCCCATGGTGGACAGTCTTGGGAGAGAAGTAAAGCTTTGGATTTCTTACTCTGGGTAGGCTAAGAAAATATTGAAAGGTTCTGAATAAAGAACAAGTAAGTGTCATGTGGTGATAAGTATTCCAAAGTAAGCCCAGACTAGCCCAGTCATAGGCAGAGTATTCTTGCATGGAGAATCCCATGGACAGAGGAGCCTGGAAGGCTATACTCCAGTTCAGCTCATTTGCTCCATTGTGTCCGACTCTTTGCAACCCCATGCATTGCAGCATACCAGGCCTCCCTGAACATCACCAACTCCCAGAATTTACTCAAACTCATGTCCATTGAGTGGGTGATACCATCCAACCATCTCATCCTTTGTCGTCCCCTTCTCCTCCCACCTTCAATCTTTCTGAGCATCAGGGTCTTTTCCAGTGAGTCAGTTCTTCGCATCAGGTGGCCAAAGTATTGGAGTTTCAGCTTCAGCATTAATTCTACCAATGAATATTCAGGACTGATTTCATTTAGGATGGACTGGTTAGATCTCCTTGCAGTCCAAGGGACTCTCAAGAGTCTTCTCCAACACCACAGTTCGAAAGCATCAATTCTTCAGTGCTCAGCTTCCTTTATAGTCCAACTTGACAATCCATACATGACCACTGGAAAAACCATAGCTTTGACTGTATGGACCTTTGTCGGCAAGGTAATGGTGCTGCTTTTTAATATACTATCTGAGTTGGTCATCGGAGAAGGCAATGGCAACCCACTCCGGTACTCTTGCCTGGAAAATCCCATGGACGGAGGAGCCTGGTAGGCTGCTGTCCATGGGGTCACGAAGAGTCGGACGACTGAGCGACTTCACTTTCAATTTTCAGTTTCATGCATTGGAGAAGGAAATGGCAATCCACTCCAGTGTTCTTGCCTGGAGAATCTCAGGGACGGCAGAGCCTGGTGTGCTGCCGTCTATGGGGTCGGGCAGAGTTAGACTTGACTGAAGCGACTTATCAGCAGAAGCAGCAGGTTGGTCATAACTTTTCTTACAAGGAGCAAGCGTCTTTCAATTTCATGGCTGCAGTCACCATATGCAGTGATTGTGGAGCCCCCCAGAAATAAAGTCTGTCACTGTTTCCACGGTTTACCCATCTGTTTGCCATGAAATGATGGGACCAGATGCCATGATCTTAGCTTTCTGAATGTTGAGTTTTAAGCCAATTTTTTCACTCTCCTCTTTCACTTTCATCAAGAGGCTCTGTAGTTTTTCTTCACTTTCTACCATATGGGTGGTGTCATCTGCATATCTGAGGTTATTGATATTTCTCCCAGAAATCTTGATTCCAGCTTGTGTTTCTTCCAGCCCAGCATTTCTCATGATGTACTCTGCATATAATTTAAATAAGCAGGGTGACAATATACAGCCTTGACATACTCCTTTCCTTATTTGGAACCAGTCTGTTGTTCCATGTCCAGTTCTAACTGTTGCTTCCTGACCTGCATACCAATTTCTCAGGAGGCAGGTAAGGTGGTCTGATATTCCCATCTCTTTCAGAATTTTCCACAGTTTATTGTGATCCACACAGTCAAAGGCTTTGGCATAGTCAATAAAGCAGATATAGATGTTTTTCTGGAACTATCTTGCTTTTTCGATGATCCAGTGTATGGGAGCAGTTTGATCTCTGGTTCCTCTGCCTTTTCTAAATCCAGCTTGAGCATCTGGAAGTTCACAGTTCATGTATTGTTGAAGCCTGGCTTGCAGAATTTTGAGCATTACTTTCCTAGCGTGTGAGATGAGTGCAATTGTGCGGTAGTCGAGCATTCTTTGCCGTTGCCTTTATTTGGGATTGGAATGAAAACTGACCTTTTTCTGTTCTATGGCCACTGCTGAGTTTTCCAAACTTGTTGGCATATTGAGTGCAGCACTTTTACAGCATCATCTTTCAGGATTTGAGAAAGCTCAACTGGAATCCCATCACTTCCACTAACTTCGTTCGTAGTGATGCTTCCTAAGGCCCACTTTACTTCGCATCCCAGGATACCTGGCTCTATGTGAGTGATCACACATAGGGTGTGATTGTGAAGATCTCTTTTGTATAGTTCTTCTGTGTATTCTTGCCACCTCTTCTTAATATCTTCTGCTTCTGTTAGGTCCATACCATTTTTGTCCTTTATTGTGCCCATCTTTGCATGAAATGTTCCCTTGGTATCTCTAATTTTCTTGAAGAGATCTCTAGTTTTTCCCATTCTATTGTTTCCTCTCTTTGCCTTGATCACTGAGGAAGGCTTTCTCATCTCTCCTTGCTATTCTTGGGAACTGCATTCAAATGGGTATATCTTTCCTTTTCTCCTTTGCCTTTCACTTCTCTTCTTTTCACAGCTATTTGTAAGGCCTCCTCAGACAACCATTTGACCTTTTTGCATTTCTTTTTCTTGGGGATGGTCTTGATCCCTACCTCCTGAACAATGTCATGAACCTCCATCCATAGTTCTTCAGGCACTCTGTCTATCAGATCTAATCCCTTGAATCTATTTCTCACTTCTACTGTATAATCATTAGGTCATACCTGAACCCACTCCAGTATTCTTGTCTGGAGAATCCCAGGGACAGAGGAGCCTGGTAGGCTGCTGTCTATGGGACCGCACAGGGTCGGACATGACTGAAGCGACTTAACAGCAGCAGTATACCTGAATGGTCGAGTGGTTTTCCCTACTTTCTTCAATTTAAATCTGAATTTTGCAGTAAGGAGTTCATGATCTGTGCCACAGTCAGCTCCCAGTCTTGTTTTTGTTCACTGTATAAAGCTTCTCTATTTTTGGTTTCAAAAAATATAATCAATCTGATTTCGGTATTGACCATCTGGTGATGTCCATGTGTAGAGCCTTCAGGTGGAAATAACCCAAATGTCTGCCATCAGATGAATGGATAATTAAAACATGATACATATACACAGTGGTGTATTATTCAGCCTTAAAAAGGAAATTCTGACACATGCTACAAAACAGATGAATCTTGAAAACATTATAGTAAGTGAAAAAGTCAGATGCAAAAGAGCAAATATTATGATTCCACTTCCATAAAATACTTAGAGTAGTCATATTGATAGGACAGAAAGTAGAGTAATGTTTTCTGAAACTGATGGGGAATTTCTGTTTAATGGGCAGAGCTTCAGTTCAGGATGATGACAAATTCTGGAGATGAATGATGGTGATGGTTGCATGACAATCTGAATAAACTTAATGCCACTGAACTGTACACCTGAAATGCTTAAAATGATAACTTTTGTTATGTACACTTTACCATAATAAAAAAAATACAGTGGCAATATATATGTAACAAAATTATATACATATATAATGTCTATATTATATATGTATAATTCTCAAAGAGTTACACTAACTGTGTTCAATTTTACTGACCCTAAAACTGCTCTTAAAAAATGAAGTCTTTTTTTAAAACACAGTTTATCTAAATTTTACCTTGTGGTGGCAAAGGGTATGCAGATAAGTACTACAAAAGACAGAAATATGTGTAGGAAAAGACCTAAGCCTCCTAAAACAGTTAACTGCGAAAAAGAACAAAGGAAGGTAATTATACGGTTACATTGTCATTCAAGGCTATTTGACATTTTTTCCAGGAGATAATATCAGATCCCTGGTATGAATGACAGGGAGAGCAGGATTAGAATGTGACCTATTAGCCTACAGAGTTCACACTAAATATGCCTCTTTTTTTTTTAATAGCTTTATTGAGGTATAATTGATACAAAACCCTGCACATATTTAATATGTACAACTTGGTGTCTTTGGACACATACATATACCACAGTAAAGGTAATGAACATATTCATCATCTGAAAAAGTTTTCTCATCCCTTCCCACCCTTTGTGTGTGTGTGTGGTA
Organism: Budorcas taxicolor; assembly: GCF_023091745.1. Lineage (NCBI taxonomy): Eukaryota > Metazoa > Chordata > Mammalia > Artiodactyla > Bovidae > Budorcas > Budorcas taxicolor. The sequence continues at coordinate 59,650,966 of NC_068918.1, forward strand.
AAAACACTTAGCATGAGATCTACCTACTTAGCATTAATTTTTAGTGCACAGTCCAGTACTGCTGCTGCTAAGTCACTTCAGTCGTGTCCGACTCTGTGAGACCCCATAGACAGCAGCCCACCAGGCTCCCCCGTCTCTGAGATTCTCCAGGCAAAAACACTGGAGTGGGTTGCCATTTCCTTCTCTGATAAATGCATGAAAGTGAAAAGAGAAAGTGAAGTCGTTCAGTCGTATCTGACTCTTAGCGACCCCATGGACTGCAGCCTACCAGGCTCCTCCATCCATGGGATTTTCCAGGCAAGAGTACTGGAGTGGGGTGCCATAGTACTGTTGGCTACAGGCAATGCAGGTAAGTGCATCTCTAGAATGCATTCATTTCGCATAACTGAAATCTTATACCCATTGAACATTAACTCCCCATTTACCACACCCCTAGCTCCTGGGAATCATCTTTCTACTCTCTGCTTCTATGAATTTGGCTATTTTAGGTACCTCAGAAAACTAATATCATCTGGTCCCATCACTTTATGGCAAATAGATGGGGAAACAGTGGAAACAGTGTCAGACTTTATTTTTGGGGGCTCCAAAATCACTGCAGATGGTGACTGCAGCCATGAAATTAAAAGACACTTACTCCTTGGAAGGAAAGTTATGACCAACCTAGACAGCATATTGAAAAGCAGAGACATTGTTTTGCCAACAAAGGTCTATCTAGTCAAGGCTATGGTTTTTCCAGTGGTCATGTATGTATGTGAGAGTTGGACTGTGAAGAAAGCTGAGTGCCGAAGAATTGATGCTTTTGAACTGTGGTGTTGGAGAAGACTCTTGAGAGTCCCTTGGCCTGCAGGGAGATCCAACCAGTCCATTCTAAAGGAGATCAGTCCTGGGTGTTCTTTGGAAGGACTAATGCTAAAGCTGAAACTCCAATACTTTGGCCACCTCATGCAAAGAGTTGACTCATTGGAAAAGACTCTGATGCTGGGAGGGATTGGGGGCAGGAGGAGAAGGGGATGACAGAGGAAGAGATGGCTGGATGGCATCACCAACTCAATGGACATGAGTTTGGATGAACTCCAGGAGTTGGTGATGGACAGGGAGGTCTGGTGTGCTGCAATTCATGGGGTTGCAAAGAGTCGGACACGAGTGAGCAACTGAACTGAACTGAACTGAGGTACCTCATACAAATGGAATCATGCAATATTTGTCATTTTATATAGATAGATAGATATGGCTTGTTTCACTTATCAAAATATTAGGATGGCTATTATAAAAACCAAAAATATTGTTGGTGAGAATGTGGGGAAATTAGAACTCTCTTACACTGTTGGTAGAAATGTGAACTGGTACAGCCACTACCACAACAGTATAGAGATTCTTCCTAAAATTAAAAATAAAACTACTGTACCATATCATTCAACAATCTTATGCCTGAGCATCTATCCAAAAAAACTGAAATCAGGATCTAAAAGAGATACCTGCAATTTCGTGTTCATTGCAGCACTATTCACAATAAGCAATTTATGGAAACAACACAACTGCCCATTGACAGATGAAAGGATAAAGGAAATGTGATATATATGATGGAATATTATTTGGCCTCCTTAAAAAAGAGAGTAATTCTTCCATATGCAACAACATGGATGAACCTGACTAGGGAGCGCTGAGGGGGTTTCTTTCATAAGGGCATTAATTCCATTCATGAACACTCCACCCTCATGACTGAGCATCTCCCAAATGTCCCACCTTTTAATATCACCCTATTGGGAATGAGGATTTCAAAATATAAATTTTGAGGCAGGGGGATACAAACATGCAAACCATAACTTCCTCTAATGGATAGATTTCCTAGATTTCTTGAAGGCGCTTCTTATGAAGCGCCTGCTGTAGTTGCCCACATTTAGGCAATGCCTCTAATCCTGCAGGCTGTATAGGCTTCATCCATTAGTCCCAGAGCATCACCAGAACTTCCTTCCAGGAAGTGCTATTGAACCTGATTCAACAAATATCTAAGCTAGGCCCACATAGCCTAACTGTAGTCCTCCAGAGCTACATATGAGTCTGTGTCCACTATTGCTAAAAAAGCAGGAAATTCCCAGTACATCTCTTTCCCACTCTTGCTCAGCCACTTTGGGCTGCTCCAGGTACAGCTTCTCCACCAAGCTTCATGCTCCTCACCTTCTGGAAGCATAGGTTAACTTCTCTAAGAGGTTCGCATACAGCTTGGCTTAAGGTAAAGAGGAAATGACAAGACACCATTTTCCCCTCTGGACAAAGTGTAGTCAGGGAAACTCCAAAGTTTGCAACAACCTTCTCCAAAGAAATTCTCTCTCTTTTTGCATCTGTAACTTCATAAAGGTGCCTTTAGGTGAATAATGAAATAGGGATTTAAGTAACCAGTTTTAATAGGGGCAGGCTAGTACCTCCCCTTAACCCACTCCAGTGTACTTGCCTGGAGAATCCCAGGGACGGGGGAGCCTGGTGGGCCGCCATCTATGGGGTCGCACAGAGTCGGACACGACTGAAGCGACTTAGCGGTAGCAGCAGCAGCAGTACCTCCCCTTAGAAGAAGGCGATGGCACCCCACTCCAGTACTCTTGCCTGGAAAATCCCATGGATGGAGGAGCCTGGTAGGCTGCAGTCCATGGGGTCGCTAAGAGTCTGACATGACTGAGCAACTTCACTTTCCCTTTTCACTTTCATGCATTAGAGAAGGAAATGGCAACCCACTCCAGTGTTCTTGCCTGGAGAATCCCAGGGATGGGGGAGTCTGGTGGGCTGCCATCTATGGGGTCGCACAGAGTCGGACACGACTGCAGCGACTTAGCAGCAGCAGCAGCAGTAGTACCTCCCCTTAGAATATCAAAGATTTTAGAAACCACTGTTTTGTTGTTGGTCTTTGTTACCTCAGCCAAAAACTCAGATGAATTATCTCCACATGAAATAGTGTTTTAGTTTATACTGTTTTAAAAATTATTGGCCCAGGTAATATATTTTAAAACATGTTACTTCCATTGCCTGCCTGCCTTCTCCCCTCACAGTTTTGGTGCCTTAGAAATGTGAAAATTTAGAAGAGTAACAGGGAAATACTAATTACCTCGTCGTAAAACAAAAACAGAACGTTTTTCCTCTCTAGCTTGACAAATCATTCAAGAACTCTCTCCACTGCTTGAGTAAGAACAAATGTTATATTGGTAAATACAAATATAAAACATAATTAAATCTTACTTAACTGGAACATTTTGAATGAACCACTCTGCTAAATTGAATTTCCAGGTTAAGCAGCAACCCCTTTTTGTTTCAACGTTCATCCTTAAATATCTTCCTTATATTCCTCAGCTGCCTTAAATTCCTCATGGAATCAGGCGATAGGCAAGTCCCTCCTCATCTGCTGATTTGCTTTCCATGATTTCATTTACTCACGGACAACTGCAATCTGAAAATATTAAATGGAAAGTTGCAGAAAGGAACAATTCATGAGTTTTAAATTGTGTGCCATTCTGAGTAGACTGATGAAATCTCGCACGGTCTTTCTATGTCCCACCCGGGAAGTGAGTCATACTTTTGTTCAGGGTATTCCCTCCCGCTCCACATTAGTCATTTAGTAGCCATCTCCATTATCAGATCCACTGCTTGGTATCATGGTGCTTGTGTTCAAGTCACTCTTTTTGTATTTAATGGCCTCGAAGCACAAGAGTAGTGATGCTGGCAATTTAGATATGCCTAAGTATTTCCTTTAAGTGAAAAGGTGACAGTTCTGGACTTCATAAGGAGAGATAAACACTCTTTTGCTGAGACTGCTAAATTCTACGGTAAGAACGAATCTTGTATCTATGAAATGGTGAAGACAGTAAAAGAAATTTGTGCCAGTTTCGTTGTTATAACTCACACAGCAAAACAAATGGCCACAGTGAGTGACGACTGCTTATTTTGGATGGAAAAGACGTTAAATTTGTACAATAAGATGCTTCCAGAGAGAGACCACACAACATTCACATACCTTTCATCACATTATATTGCTATATTGTTCTATTTTGAGTTATGGCTTAACCTCTTACTGTGCATTCATGCTGAGTTGCTTCAGTAGTGTCTGACTCTTTGCAACCCTATGGACTGTAGCCCATCAGGCAATTCTGTCCATGGACCAGACAAGAATACTGGAGTGGGTTGCCATGCTTTCCTTCAGAGGATCTTCCTGATCCAGAGATCAAACCTGTATCTTTTATGACTCTTGCATTGGAGTTCTTTACTTCTAGTGCCACCTGGGAAGCCCAGTCTCTTAATGTGACTAATTATAAATTAAATTTTATCATAGGTATGTATGTAAAGGAAAAAAACATAGCCCATATAGAGTTTTCAGCAGCGCATCCACTGGGAGTCTTAGGATCCACTGTGGAAAAGGCAAGGACTATTGTATATGAATGAAATAAAATTAAAATACATGTCATTGCCACCTTTCTATGGCTTATAGTAATATAATTTAATGGTTGAGAATTATAGGAAATATCAGATAATCGTCTTACCTCTGGCCTTCTTCTTTTGATATTATCTGGGTCTGGAGGTACCTATACTACACAGGAAAGTAAAGCAGCAGGATAGAGCAGGCATCGTTCCTGAGCAGCGAGGGCTAAAATCAAGCGCTTAGTCTCAAGCCAGGTGCCGCTTTGTACATGCCAATATGGAGAACCCCACTGGAACCTGGGTCCTGTCTTGTGAGACAACTGGATGATATACTGCCTGTCATATATCTTAATAACATAAAGCCGATATACACATGTTCTCCTGTATTCTCTTATATTCTATATTCTCTTATATTCCTGTATTCTCCTGTATTCCATTACACTGTTTCATGCAAGTAGCCAGACTTAAATTCCTTGATCAGCAATTTTGGGGAAAGATACCTGAGGTCAGCATTTTTGGGGTAATGCCCATTGAAGGGCTTTTGCAATGTGGCTATAGAGACGATGAGGAAGAGTGATTCTGAGAGACTGACAAGAAGAAGAGGAAGTTCTGTAGACTGGGAATGAGAAAGGGGCCAAGGGTCCCTGGCAGTTTCTCAGGGGTGGTGAAGGTCTGAGGAAGGGTGACGGCTTGGAATACCTCAGCAGGAGGAATCTAGGCATGGGTTTCTAGCTTAGGCAAAGCAGCCTGTCCTTCCACCATGATGAGTTGTTATAAAACCTCACAGGTTTCTGAGAGCTGAATTTTCTTTCTTTTTCTAGGTTTCCCAATGGAAGCCATGGTTACTGTAAGCAAAGTTCTAAAGTGGGTGACAATGTCAAAGATGGCCGGCTACACGTGTGAATGACTAGATGGCTTCTCAGAGATCTAGGGAGATCTGCCTACAACTAGTTGTCTCCCCGGTGGGTGTAGCTTATACTGAATGGTAATTAAGTCAACTGAACTTTTCGTCTTGGGGATTTTAAGTGTGAAATACTAGAGTTAATTATTAGTAGTAAAGGCAGAAGTTTATCTATTCATTTATTCAATAGACACTTCTTGAACTTATACTATTTTTCAAATACACTGCTAGATGATGAGAATATAGTCAGTGAATAAAATAAAACAATTTTCTGCCCTCCCAGTGCTCATATTCTAGCGGTAGAGACAAACATTATTATATTTAATTGATTTGAAGACTTGCATTTTTTCACATTTGAAATTTCTGGAAAAAAATGGAATGCATTTTACAGTCATTGGCCTCTGATAACCACAGTTGGACAGAGAGCAGTCAGAGTCATTTTTCTGTGTGAACTTAGTTATCTGTTTGTAACTATAAACACAATTGAATTACATGCATTGTTGGTACTGAATATGTGGACTTTAAATGCTGTTTAAAATATCTTCAAAATGTGGTATTCTGATATAGCTGAAAAAGAAAAGTTATTGGTAGACATCTAGGCTCAGAAATAGAGCAATGAGACATAAATTTGATATTAGAGAAGCAAGTAATATTATTTGAAGAATGACCACAATTCCATATCTCTTGCTTTATGAGTCCTAGAAAAGAAAGCCACTCACAAGTAGATGAAGCTGTGTTCCATTTTATTAGTGAGATAGTGTGTGGAAAAACAGTGACATTGAATATGAGATGAAGAATATATCAGAATATTGAATTCTGATTGTAAAGATGTCTTAGATATAATTAAATTGATTTATTTTGCTTATAGTTTCCTTTTTTGCATGTGAAGGATATATGACTTTAAAAAAATGTCTAAATAAGCCTAAAAGACCAATTCCAATGAGTATAAAATAAAAATTCTAAGTGATAAGAAAGATGACATGATTTTATTTGTCAGAGTTTCTCTTTCTCGATGGGTATATAAAATAATGGCACATGTTTCAACTGATAACATCTTAGAGTCACTGAAATTCACTAGCTATATAATGTCAGTGCTAAGTGCCACAAGAGAAATAAAGTAGATAAGAGGATAGAGAGTAATGGACAGATTATGCTATTTTGGGATGTGGTGTTCAAGTCAGTTCTTTCTACTAAAGAGACATTTGAGCAGAAATCTGAAACAGGTGAGAAAATGAGTCATGCAGTTATCTAGGGGGGGCTTTTCCACATGGAAGGAACTTCAGTAGAAAATGTTCTGTGTGACGAGCATGTGTAGAGTGTTTGAGGAATCAGGAAGCGTTTTCTGTGTTTGGAGCACAGTGGGGAAGTGGGAGAGTGAAGTCAGAGAGGTGGTGGAGCGTGTACATTGTGGCAGTCCTTGTAGACCATGGCAAGGACCTGGGGTTTTACATACATCATGTAGGTCCTTGTAGACCATGGCAAGGACCTGGGGTTTTACATACATCATGTAGGTCCTTGTAGACCATGGCAAGGACCTGGGGTTTTATTCTAAGTGTGATGGCAAGTCATTGAGGATTTTTAACACTCAGAATGCTGCATGGGGAATAGAATAGGGGGCAAGTTAGAAGATTGCTACAGTAAACCATGGAAGACATGATGGCAGCTTGAAATGAAATGTTTGTGGAGATGGTGGTTTTTGAATACATTTAGTGAAGAAGGCAATGGCAACCCACTCCAGTACTCTTGCTGGAAAATCCCATGGATGGAGGAGCCTGGTGGGCTGCAGTCCATGGGGTCACTAAGAGTTGAACACAACTGAGTGACTTCACTTTCACTTTTCACTTCCATGGAGAAGGAAATGGCAACCCACTCCAGTGTTCTCACCTGGAGAATCCCAGGGACGGGGGTAACCCCAGTGGGCTGCTGTCTATGGGGTGACACAGAGTCGGACACGACTGAAGCGACTTAGCTTAGTAGGTAAAACCCATAGGATTTATTGATGATTATTTATGAGGATTTCAGAGAAAGAAGGAATCAGGGATGGTTCCATGGTTTGGGGTGTGAACACCTTGTTAATGGTGGTGACCTTATTGAAATAGGCAAGATTGTAGGATAATTAGGACCTATAGAGGGTTTCAGGGAGGGAATTAGTAGATTAAGACTTTGTTTTGGACTTGTTAAACTTAAGCATCTAAGAGAAAAAGTTAAGTACACAGTCATATATAAGAATCTTTGTTTGGGGGAGGCCAAGTCAGTAGAAATACATTCAGGAGTCATTAGAGTATGGATGGTATTTAAAGTCATCACACAGGATGAGATCACGATAGAAATGAATAAAGAGGACTGAAGAGAGGCACACAGGCAGTGATACAGGGAGTAAATTAGGAGGATTTGGAAGTCAGGTGAAGAAAGTGTTTCAAGAAGACGAGACTAATTAACTGTGTCAAATGTTGATGAGATTCAGTTAAGATGAGGCTTCAGAATTGTCCACTGGGTTAAGCAATGTGGTGGTCATCAACAGCTTTGACAAAAACAGTTTCAGTGGAGAGGTGGGAATAGAACTTGACTAGGGTAGAGTCAACATAAAATGAGAGGTGGAAGGTGAAGAAAGTGAGACTGAGGAAAGATAGTGCCTGTGAATTTTTGAGGGAGAAAAAAGAAATAAGCCAGATGTTGGAGGAAGACATGATGTTAAGAAGGTGGTTTTTTTTTTTTCTTTCTGCTCCCTTTAAAAATTATGGGAGTTACTACAATGTTTAGTTATGGCTGATGATATGAATGCTTTAGTAGAGAAAAGAAATAGAAAGAGAGATATCAAAGAGTAGGCAAAAGAGATGGGATTCCCTCTATACAAGGAGAGTTTGTATAGGAGCCTTAGACAGAAAAATGACTGTGGTCCAGAACAAAGTAATACTGAGAGACAATTCATGGTTTTGCACATTTTGAAAACAGAAGCACTGACTCTTTTGCTTCCAAATAGCTTTTCAAGAATGTTGGTATAATGAACTGTCTTGGAAAACTGTGATTTTTTTTTCTCTCTCTGGAGAAAAAGGTAGGCTAACTTGCTACCTATTATAAAAGATATGGGTCCCTAGTCTGAGGACTCCTTTCCTATAACACAACCGACAGCATGCATAAGCATCCATCTGGGCTCACCTGTGAGGGGCATGAGACAAAGGGAACTGACAGTAAATATGCTGACATATGTGTGTCTGCCATACTATGGGTGATAAAGTCTTTGTCTCCTACCCAGGGGTCATGTGTGTCCTGTTGGCATTCATGGCTCTGTGGTAAGCTACATTGTTAGCTTACAAGTAGGGTAAACTCTCAGACTATCAACTCTCCTTGAAATATAGGTTGGTGAAAGGATAATGAGGACATCCTTGCTTGATAAAATATAAAGCAAAGTCATAGGCTAAGAATGAGAATGGGGAAGGTATTTTGGAGTTTAAGAAACAGAAGAGAAGGCATGAAGTAGACATCTTAGGGAGTAAAGAGATTAAAGAGGTGGAATAACATTGCGAAATTCTATTGGGATGACATTTGAATACTTTGAGATATAATATGAAGCACCATCAGTCTATGTAGGTTTTATCCGAGGTGTGGATGCTGAAGGGAGATTTTTGGTGGGCTTGAAGAAGTGTTGAAATAGACATACTGTGGGGTGTGATCTGGAAAGGTATCAGGGAGTGGTTTAGCAACAAGATACCTGACACTGAAATTTTGGAAGCAGTTACATTATGGGTAATTTGTTCCTGTATGGGTATTGATATAGGAAGATGATGATGACTAAGGTAGTGGTAGGGAGAAAGGTAACAACTCAGGGATAAAACTTACAGTGAATGAAGGAAATACTGTAGGTGACTACAATAATGAGATGAAGTGATCTCTCAGGCTGGCTGCTAGTCCATACAGTGGGTGCCGTCACAGAAATTAGGAAATCACCCTGTTGATATATGCAGCTTTGCTTAAACTTGGCTTAGCAAATGGTTTGTCTCTGTGCAAATTAAAAATGGCACCCTTCCCTTAGCCACGGCCATCATCCTCCCTTGTGCAGGTTCTGGCTACACAACACTGTATTATAACCCCGAATCAGATGGCATATGTCTCCTCCCAAATAGACATTTGGGGGTATTTTTGCATATTTGTTTAAAGAAGTGGGTTTTCCCCCAGAAATGGCAATGGGAAGCAAAGATGTGGACTTTTATTCTACCTCAAGGCCAAGCAGTTTGTGCAATATAGGAAAAGAAGCAATCATCCCTTGTCAGGATTTCAGGGCAAGCTGAGCCCCCAAGGGAGAGTCAGGCTATAGTAAGAGAAAGAAGGTTTAGATAAGAGTTCAAAGTCGTAGAGTATTTAACCGATGACATATTATGAGTGGCTTCCTTGGTGGCTCAGATGGTAAACCATCTTCCTGCAATGCAGGAGACCTTCCTGTGTCAGGAAGATCTGGAGAAGAGCACAGCAACCCACTCCAGTATTCTTGCCTATAGGATTCTATGGATAGAGGAGCCTGGTGGGCTACAGTCCATGGGGTCACAAAGAGTCAGACAAGACTGAGTTATTAAAAGTTTCACTTTCTTTCTTACTAAATTTTCATTTTTTAATTTCACTGAGTGATTGAATTGAACTGAGTCCTTATTTTATTCTTTTTATTTTATAATACACACTCTTTTCTATCCAGTTCTATTCTCTTAGTGAAAATACCTGGACTCCTCTAGGATTCTTCTTTGTTCAGTCACTCAGTTGTGTCCCTCTCTTTGTGACCCCATGAATTGCAGCACGCCAGGCTTACCTGCCCCTCACCATCTTCCAGAGCTTGCTCAAACTCATGTTCATTGAGCCAGTGATGCCATCCAACCATCTCATCCTCTGTAGTCCCCTTCTCTTCCTGCCTTCAATCTTTCCCAGCATCAGGATCTTTTCAAATGAGTCAGTTCTTCGCAACATGTGGCCAAAGTATTGGAGCTTCAGTTTCAGTATCAGTCCTTCCAATGAATATTCAGGACTGATTGCCTTTAGGATTGACTGGTTTGATCTCCTTGCAGTCCAAGGGACTGTCAAGAGTCTCTTCCAACACCACAGTTCAAAAGCATCAATTCTTCAGTGCTCCGCTTTGTTTATGGTCCAAATTCTCACATCCATACATGACTACTGGAAAAACCATAGATGGACCTTTGTTAGCAAAGTAATGTCTCTGCTTTTTAATATGCTGTCTGGATTGGTCATAGCTCTTTCAAGGAGTAAGCATCTTTTAATTTCATGACTGCAGTTATCATCTACAGTGATTTTGGAGCCCAAGAAAATAAAGTCTCTCACTGTTTCCATTGTTTCCCCATCTATTTACCATGAAGTGATGGGACCAGATGCCATGATCTTTGTTTTTTGAATGTCGAGTTTTAAGCCAGCTTTTTCACCCTCCTCTTTCACTTTCATCAAGAGGCTCTTTAGTTCTTCTTCACTTTCTGCCCTTAAGGGTGGTTTCATCTGCATATCTGAGGTTATTGATATTTCTCCCAGCAATCTTCATTCCAGCTTGTGCTTCATTCAACCCAGCATTTCACATGATGTACTCTGCATTTAAGTTACATAAGCAGGGTGACAATATTCAGCCTTGACGGACTCCTTTTCCAATTTTGAACCAGTCCTTTGTTTCATGTACGGTTCTAACTGTTGCTTCTTGACCAGAATACAAGTTTCATAGAAAGCAGGTAAGGTGGTCTGATATTCCTATATCTTTAAGAATTTTCCACAGTTTGCTGTGATCTATACAGTCAAAAGCTTTAGCATTATCAATGAAGCAAAAGTAGATGTTTTTCTGGAATTCTCTTGCTTTTTCTATGCTCCAACGATGTTGGCAGTTTGATCTCTGGTTCCTCTGCCTTTTCTAAATCCAACTTGAACATCTGGAAGTTCTTGGTTCATGAACTATTGAAGCCTGGCTTGAAGAATTTTGAGCATTACTTTGCTAGCATATGAAATGAGTGCAATTGTACTGTAGTTTGAACATTCTTTGTCATTGCCCTTCTTTGGGACTGGAATGAAAACTGACTCTTCCCAGTCCTGTGGCCACTGCTGAGTTTTCCAAATTTGCTGGCATACTGAGCACAGCACTTTCACAAAATCATCTTTTAGGATCCTTATGGATGGCCAAGAGTAAGAGATTGTAGAAATTCTGAGTAAGCAGAAACCCAGAGGTAGAGAGGGAGATGGAGTGGCTGAGGCTTAAGCACAATGGCAATCTGCAACAGCTTTTCAATCAGCAGAGCTTCTGCTCATCACTAGGGTGACCACTGGAACTTTTACTCTGGCAGCTGCCTCCCACAGATCTCCCTGAGGCTAGGTGGACTATTATTTTGCTCTTCCTTCCCTCCTGAGTATTCTTACAATAAACCTCTATTATCTAAGATAGATTTAACATATTTGTGGCATTTGAAAATAGAAAAGAACCTAATTAACAATGACTGGTAGTTTTAGTCCTAATTTTTTAAGGCATCTCCATTCTGTTCTCTATAGTGGCTGTGTCAATTGACATTCACAACAGTGCAAGAGGGTTCCCTTTTTTCCAGCATTAGTTGTTTGTAGATGTTTAGATGATGGCTATTTTGACTGATGTGAAATGATACTTCCTTGTAGTTTTCATTTGCATTTCTCTAATAATGAGCTATGTTGAGCATCTTTTCATGTGTTTATTAGCTATCTGCATGTCTTCTTTGGAGAAATGTTTGCAGGGCAACAATGGAGACACAGATAAGAAGAACAGACTAGTGGACACAGTTGGGGAAGGAGAGGCTGAGGAAATTGAGAGAGCAGCATTAAAGCACATACATCACCACATGTAAACTAGACAGCCAGTGGGAGTTTGCTGTATGACACAAGGATCTCAAACCCTGTACTCTGTGACAACCTACAGGGATGGGATGGGATGGGGTGGGAGGTGTGAGAGAGGTTTAAGAGAGAGGGTACATATGTATACCTATGGCTGATTCATGTTGATGCGTGGCAGAAACCAGCACAATACTATAAAGCAGTTATCCCCCAATTAAATATAAATAAAAAAGTTTAAATGACTATGAATCACAATGCCTCAAACATATTGATTAGTGATAAGCAAGCACAGTAACAAAACAGGTCTTCTTACCCCAGGATGAAATTTACCTTCTCCAAGGCAGTGCCTCTCTAACTTCAGCATGTCTTTGTATCACCCAGGGATCCTGTAAGAGTGTGGATTTCGACTCAGTAGATCTGGAGTGAGGCCTGATAGTATGGATACTAGTTTTCATATCATATTTTGACCAGGGAGACTCTAGAGTAAGGTGTGGAAATTCTATAAACACTCAACTTCTAAATATTTAAGGCTTGGGGCCATACAGTGACAGCCACACAACTCTGCCATTGTAGCATGAAAGCACAATGCCACACACAATACTTGAAGAAATGCACCTATGTTCCAATAAAACTTAACAGGTATATCTCAGAGATCTTGCAGGTTTGGTTCCAGACCACCCAGACCACTGTCATAAAGCAAATATCTCGATAAAGTGAGTCACAAAATTTCTGGTCTCCCAGTACATATAAAAGTTACGTTTACACTATACCATAGTCTATTAAGTAAGCAATAGAACTGTGTTTTAAAAAAAAATCCTAACACTTTAATTAAAAAATACTTTATTGCTAAAAAGTGTTAACCATCATCTTATAATGCAGGGTTGCTACAAACCTTCATTAAAAAAAAATACAGTATCTGTGAAATGCAATAAAGTAGAACTAAGTAAAATGAAGTATGCTTGGACTAATGGACACTAAAATTTGAATGTTTATAATTTTCATGTCACAAAATGCTGTCATTCTTCTGGTTTTTTTTCAGCCATTTAAAAACATGGAGACCATTCTTAGCTCACAGACCATACCAAAATATGTGACAAACCAATACGGCACGTAGGCTATAGTTTGCCAGCCTCTACTCTAGAAGGGGCTGTTTTAACTACCCGGAATCACTACCCGGAATTCCCCCCATAGCTGGGGGAAACTTGCTTTTGGCCTATCTATTCCAGTTTTAGTGGCACCATGAATATCATGATACCCTGACCAAAGGGTAGGCACCTGACCTGAGCTAGGCTATTCTCTCCCAGGAATTTAGCTCTTGGGTGAAGTGATCTAAAGGACTTAACATGCTAGTTTCTCCTACAGTGGGGCACCAAAGAGACTGTCCTCTAGTTCCTGCTAATGAGATCCAGGAAGCAGGTGAGACCATTCCTTCCTGCAGAATTATTTCCTAACAGTGTGATATACACATATGAAACGTTTCTAGGTATAGCCTTGTCAGTTCATTGATTATCATGTAACTCCAAATTCATCTTTTTTTGCCAGCTCCATCCAAATAGAACCAGGCTCTTTAAATATTGATAGGAAAGTTATGACCAACCTAGACAGCATATTAAAAAGGAGAGACATCACTTTGTCAACAAAGGTCTGTCTAGTCAAGGCTATGGTTTTCCCAGTAGTCATGTATGGATGTGAGATTTGGACTATAAAGAAAGCTGAGCACTGAAGAGTTGATGCTGTTGAACTGTGGTGTTGGAGAAGGCTCTTGAGAGTCCCTTGGACTGCAAGCAGATCCAAACAGTACATCCTAAAGGAGATTGGTCCTGGCTGTTCATTGGAAGGACTGATGTTGAAGCTGAAACTCCAATATTTTGACCACCTTTTGAACTGTGGTGTTGGAGAAGACTCTTGAGAGTCCCTTGGACTGCAAGGAGGTCCAACCAGTCCATTCTGAGGGAGATCAACCCTGGGATTTCTTTGGAAGGAATGATGCTAAAGCTGAAGCTCCAGTACTTTGGCCACCTCATGCGAAGCGTTGACTCATTGGAAAAGACTCTGATGCTGGGAGGGATTGGGGGCAGGAGGAGAAGGGGACGACAGAGGATGAGATGGCTGGATGGCATCATGGACTCGATGGACGTGAGTCTGAGTGAACTCCGGGAGTTGGTGATGGACAGGGAGGCCTGGCATTCTGCGATTCATGGGGTCGCAGAGTCGGACACGACTGAGCGACTGAACTGAACTGAACTGATGCGAAGAGCTGACTCATTTAAAAAGACCCTGATGCTGGGAAAGATTGAGGGCAGGAGGAGAAGGGGATGACAGAGGATGAGATGGTTGGATGGCATCACCGACTCAATGGACATGGGTTTGGGTATACTTCAGCAGTTGGTGATGGACAGGGGGGTCTGGCGTGCTGTGGTTCATGGAGTCACAAAGAGTCGGACACGACTGAGCGACTAAACTGAACTGAACTGAACCTTTCGTATTCCAGTTGGTACAGTGTTAAGTTACACCAGAGGAGGAGGATGGAGAGGCACTGCAGGAGAAAAGGGTTTTGCTTCTTGGTTTTAGTGGACCAGATTAGCCAGCTGCTACTGTGGGGACCAGTTCCTAAAGCATAGACAACTTCCACAGCACATGCCTTCTGCAGTACGCAGAGCTGCTCAGCACCAGACTCTTCCAATACACTGCGGCCAGCAGCACGTAGTGGCCGGCAGCTGCCCCTGGAAAACCCCTCAGGTGGTTTTGCTGCAGAGTACCTCTCGTGAGACAGTTTCTTGTGAGCAGCTCTCCTCAGCACACCCAAGGGTGAATTTCTGGCGAATTCCAAAGGGCGAGTTTCCAGCAAGTTCCTCTGGGGTGTGTGTGTGTGTGTGTGTGTGTGTGTGTGTGTGTGTGCATACTCAGTCACTTCAGTCGTGTCCGACTCTTTGGGCCGCTATGGGCTGTAGCCCACCAGGCTCCTCTATCCATGGAATTCTCCAGACAAGAATACTAGAGTGGGTTGCTATGCCCTTCTCCAGGGCATCTTCCCCACCCAGAGATCAAACCCGCATCTCCTGCCGCTCCTGCATTGCAGGCTGATTCTTCACTGCTGAGCCACCAGGGAAGCCCTGGTGTGGCATCACATGAATTCCCTTCCGAGTCAGCCTGCTCTAACACCGTCTAGATTTCAGCTTTGAGGGATGAGAGCTCTTCCTTGGGTATCTGGTTAAGCCCCAAAGATGGGGGCTGCTCCTTATATCTGCTCTGCCCCCGTGTTCTTTAGAGTTACTTCTTACTACCAATCCCGTTTTCATTCTAACAGGATTGGAGTAACAATTCTTTATATTAAACTTCTACTGTTCAAATAACTGTGTGGTTTCTGTATCCTGTTTGGACTCTGGATGATATATATGATACAATAACCAATTTAATTTCCAAAATGATTATAGCAATTCACCATTTTATGAGTTTTTATTTCCTCCACTGTTTGAATTGGAAGATTTTTAATAATTGTGCATCTGATGAGTTTTGAAATTCTATCTCCTTGAAGATTGAATGTGTTTTGCCCGATCATAAGCCCCTTCACCAGTCTCTCTAAGTAGTTTCTACACCATGTTTTCGTATACCAGCCAGAGGTGTGCCTCCTCTAGGTTCTTCAAGATCATCCCCTAGATGGTATGCTAAAAAAGTACATTGAAGTAGCAAGGCATTTTCTTCATAAACAAAAAATTTAAAGCCTAAATCTGATTGCCATACCAAACCCTCAGATTCCTATGGCTACATTTTATGAAGATGTCATATCTCTTTATCCCAAAATATTAAAATTTGCATAATTTATAAACAGGAACAATATCTTCTATGGTCATGGGTATGGTTCATTTATAAAATAGGAAAAATTTAACAGGAATAAATTTGGTGACTATAATATACAGTCAATATTTAAATAGTCTAAATTTTTTCCCTTACCTAGGATCTGATATGCTCATGAATGACATTTAATTATCGTGTCTCTTTAGTCTTTAATCTGGAGCAGGCTTTCTCTCTCTTTTATATTTTACAACATTGATATTTTTGAATATACAGTTTTTATACATTGTTCCTCAGTGTATGTCTGATGTTTCCTTATTATTAGATGAAGGTTAGGCATTCTTGATTGAAATATCACAGAAATTATGTTCTTTCCACTACTTTATCACAAGGCACATGGTATCAGTTTCTCCCAATATTGGTGACGGAGACTTTAATCTAAGTGGTATCTCTCAGTTTCTCCATATAAAGTTACTATTCCTCTAGTTTATAATTAATAAGTAATCTATGGGGAAATACTCTGGGCCTATGTACTTATCCTGTTTCTCCCCCTTCCCCAATGTAATTTTTTATCATCCCTCCTCCCACAGTGAGAACCCTAGTGCTCCACTCATTTGCTTTATCTTATAAATACATGCAGTGTAGTTTTATAATTACCACACTGATGCCATGAACAGCAACAAACTAGTCACTGAGTAAAATTCAAAAATTCTTTACTGTCCTTTTTTTTTATAGACTATGTCCTATGAAGATGTATAGAGTAGTGCCGAGTTCAAAGTTACTTGAATTATGGGTTTTTTTTCCTGTGTTTTTTTTATTATTTTGATTTACATTTAGGTTTATTCATTTCTGTTTACACATTAGATAGTGATTTACTTTTTTGTCCTTTTAACTTTATGTTTTGAATATTTAAAATATTAGTTAAATTCTATCAACATCTAAAGAAAACCAGTTTTATAAGTTTATGGTTTATTCTTTCAGTGTGTCTCTTCACAAAAATAAACATATATATGTATATGCTTTTAGTGCTCTTCTTATACAAAAGGTAATATACTATACAGACTCTTTTTTACTTTGCATTTTTCATTTAACTATGTTTCACAAAAGTTTACATAGCTTCACAGGGATCTGCCTCACTCTTCTTCACAGCTTCAACAGTTCTCCCTTGTGGGATTATGATAGTTTATTCAACCACTTTCCCTATGTGATCATTTAGGTCATTTTAATACTTTGCAACTATAGACAATATTATAAAATGTAATACTGTACATATAAATTTTTGATTTTTTGAAGTATAACTTTGGGATAAGCTCCAAGAAGTGGTATTTCTGCATCAAAGCAGAAATGTGTAAGTTTTTTTTTTTTTTTTGTACTGTTTTGCATTCCCATGAGGAATACATGACAGTGTCTTAGGCCAACTTTTGAGGTAGATGCTTTTCTATCACCTGAAAAATGTAGTCTATTAGTTAAAGAAGGCCAATAAAGGAAGTTGGGATAGGAAGACACCTTTTCATGGTCTCCACTGGGAATAATGAGAAATGAATGGAACAGAGAAAAGCCTCAGAAACAGACCAAAGTGTTTGTTGAATAAAACATAACTGTGACAAGTTTGAAACCTGTGTGGAAAGGATACATTTTCAACAAGTGTTATTGACTAATTGGTTAATCATTGGGAGAAAAATTTTTGCCAGATAGCGATCACAGAATGTGCTATTCAGATGAATCTGGATCAACCCCTGGTGGAAATAACTAAAGAGCCTGGATAAAATGTGTTAAAAAAAAAAAATTCCTAAAAGCACAGAAGACATGATGAGAGAGTAAAAAATTTCTACACTCAAACTGAAAGAAAATAAGAACCAAGATTAATCCCATTGACTCAGAAGCAGGTTGGCCTTCAGAGCATTTTCTGATTTTTGAAAAGTAGAAGCTTAGTTTTGACAACTCATAGGGTGAGGGAAAAGGAAATCAAAACCTGTAACTCATCCAAGAAACGCGTTCTCCCTACAATAAACTGGCACTCCAAAGGGCTACACCGTCAAGGTACCGGCGAGCCAGAAATTAAAATAAACAAAACTAAAGTAGATTTAAAGCTCAAATTCAAATTACTCAAAGTGGCTGAATACAGCCCTAGGCTGGCAGTGCCCCCAAGTGTCTGATAGAAGCAAATGTAAATCCTCTGGAAGAAGGATTTATCACAGGTCTCAGATTATTTCCACAAAGATTTTACAAGTATAATGTCCAACACATAATAAATAGTAAAGAGGAAAATGAGGAAATGAAGCTCTGTGACTAAGAACCAACAGAAAAAACAAACAACAGAAATAGATGCACAAAGACTTCAGATATTAGAATTATCAGATGCAATATAAAATAACAATGTTCACTATGCTTAAAGAAATTTTGAAAAGGCTTGAAAACATCAATAAAGAAGATAAAGTTATAATAAATGATATTTCAGATTCAAAAAAGAACCATGTAGAATTTCTATAATTTAAAAATACAAGCAGAATTAAAACTCAATAGGCACCTAAATCACTCCATATATAAAAATTAACTCAAGATGGATTATAAAACTCAAAACCATAATACTTTCAGAGAAATACATATGACAATCTATGTGATTTGGTGGCACACAAAGTTTTCTTAGGTCATAGGAAGAAAAAATATTTAACACCAAAAGAAACTTATATATAAAGGAAAGAAGAAAAATAGAAATTGTAAATATGCCAGTAAATATAAAAACCTCATTTTCAGTGCTCTTAAATTATAAAGTCAAAGCAAAAATAATAACAATGTATTATGACATTTCTAATAGGCAAAATTAAATGTATGAAAATAATAAACAGAAGGGAAAATGGAAGTGTACTGTTTTTAGTTTCTTACGTGAAAAGTCAAGTGGTATAGTATTATTTGAAAGAATAATGAAAAAGATAAAGATCCATGTAGTAATTCATAAATAACCACTTCAAAATAAAATGAAGAGGCAGAGACAATAAGCCAAAGGTATGGATAAAACAGAACAGTGAAAATGCAAAAGAAGACAAGAAAAGAGTAAAAATGGCAAAGAACAGATAAAACAAACAAAAAAAGTAATATCATTGTGTTGACCACATTAAATGTAAATGATCTAAGCACTGCAATTAAAAGGCAGAAATGTCATACTGGATAGAAAGCAAGAGCCAATTACATACTGCCCGTAAAAGAAAACACTTATCTGTAAAGATACAGATAGATTAAAAAAAAAAAAACAACTTGCAGACACTAATCAAGAGAAGGATGGAGAAGCAGCACTAATATCAGAAAAACACATCACAGAACAAAGAATATTAGCAAAGATAGAGGGACATTTCAAAATGATGAGAGGAACAAGTTATCAAACATATGTTCAGATCTCAGATGTGTATGTACAGAGTAATAAGCTTAAAATATATATTTTTAATATTTTTTATATATATAAAATATATAAAGTCAAAACTGACAGATATAGAAAGATAAATAGATAAAAACACACGAAAGTTGAAAATGTTAATACTCCTATCTCAGTAATTGAATGATTAAACAGAGATAAAACCAGTAGGAATATAGTGGAGCTGAACATCACTACCAAACAACTTGACCTAATTGGTATTTAGAAACACTATATCAACCAAAGGCAGAATATACATTCTTTTCCAGTATACAAGAAATGCTCATTAAGATATATGATATGCTAAAAAAATTTTAGTGTATAAACGCATAATAGAAGTTTCTATATGCTTAAATAGACTGAAAACATGCATAGTATGTTAGCTAACTCTACAGTGGTAATTGCTTTTCAATACGTTTATAGCATTAACGTGTTGTACACCTTAAACTTACACAGTGTTATGCATCAATTTTTATCTCAATAAAAGTTTTTAAAAGCATACACAATATGTTCTCTAACAGTAATGAGATTAAATTAGAAACTTGTAACAGAAATGTCTTGAAAATTCCAAATTTTTGGAAATAAACAACACACAACTCATGATCAAAGATAAACCACAAGTGAAATTAAAATATATTTAAACTAAAATTTTAAAATATAAATAAAACAGACAAGATTTAAACGGTACAGCTAAAGCAGTGCTTAGAAAGAGAGAAGTAACTTTAAAAGCTCATGCCAGAAAAGAAAAAAGTTTTAGTATTGATCATCTAAGCTTTTATCCTGAGAAATTAGAGTCAATTAAATCAAGAGTAAATTAGTAGGAAAGAAGTAGTAATAAGAGCAGATAACAGTGAAGAAATAAAAAGTTCAAACAATAAAATTAATGAAACAAAAGCTAGTACTTTAAAAAGACCAATAAAATTTATAAGCAATTATTTAGACTGAGTGAGAAAATAAGAGAAATCACAAGATAAATTAAAATTACCAAAATCAGAAATAAAAGAGAGACAATCACTACAGATCCTATCAGTTCAGTTCAGTTCAGTTGCTCAGTCATGTCTGACTGCGACCCCATGAATTGCAGCACACCAGGCCTGCTTGTCCATCACCAACTCCCGGAGTTCACCCAGACTCATGTCCGTCGAGTCAGTGATGCCATCCAGCCATCTCATCCTCGGTCGTCCCCATCTCCTCCTGCCCCCAATCCCTCCCAGCATCAGAGTCTTTTCCAATGAGTCAACGCTTCGCATGAGGTGGCCAAAGTACTGGAGCTTCAGCTTTAGCATTATTCCTTCCAAAGAAATCCCAGGGTTGATCTCCCTCAGAATGGACTGGTTGGACCTCCTTGCAGTCCAAGGGACTCTCAAGAGTCTTCTCCAACACCACAGTTCAAAAGCATCAATTCTTCAGTGCTCAGCCTTCTTCACAGTCCAACTCTCACATCCCTACATGACCACTGGAAAAACCATAGCCTTGACTAGACGGACCTTAGTCGGCAAAGTAATGTCCCTGCTTTTGAATATGCTATCTAGGTTGGTCATAACTTTTCTTCCAAGGAGTAAGCATCTTTTAATTTCATGGCTGCAATCACCATCTGCAGTGATTTTGGAGCCCACAAAAATAAAGTCTGACACTGTTTCTACTGTTTCCCCATCTATTTCCCGTGAAGTGATGGGACCGGATGCCATGATCTTCATTTTCTGAATGTTGAGCTTTGAGCCAATTTTTTCACTCTCCACTTTCACTTTCATCATTAGCTCCTCTTCACTTTCTGCCATAAGGGTGGTGTCATCTGCATATCTGAGGTTATTGATATTTCTCCCAGCAATCTTGATTCCAGCTTGTGTTTCTTCCAGTCCAGCGTTTCTCATGATGTACTCTGCATAGAAGGTAACTAAGCAGGGTGACAATATACAGCCTTGACGTACTCCTTTTCCTATTTGGAACCAGTCTGTTGTTCCATGTCCAGTTCTAACTGTTGCTTCCTGGCCTGCATACAGATTTCTCAAGAGGCAGGTTAGGTGGTCTGGTATTCCCATCTTTTTCAGAATTTTCCACAGTTTATTGTGATCATAAGGGAATATTATGAACAATCTTAGGAGAATAAACTTGATAATTAGATGCAATGAATGAACTCCATGAAAGATACAAATTACCAAATCTAATTCATGAAGAAATAGAAATTTTAAATAGCTCTATATTTGTTAAAGATATTAAACAATAATTTTATAATTTTCAACAAAAACTCTGGGCCAGATAGCTTCACTGGTAAATTCTGTCAAACATTCACAAAAAAATAATTGTAGACAAATTTATTGAAGAAACAAAAGGACCACATCCCAAACCTTTCCCTGACACTGAGGCAAAACAACATCTTTAAAGTTCTGAAAGGAAAAAATGTATCAACTCAGAGCTTTATAGCTGCCAAAATATTCCTCAGAATTAAGGCAAGATAAGGCAGTCCCTCAGCTATCTGGGAGAAGGCAATGGCAACCCACTCCAGTGTTCTTGCCTGGAGAATCCCAGGGATTGGGGAGCCTGGTGGGCTGCCCTCTATGGGGTTGCACAGAGTCAGACACAATTGAAGCGACTTAGCAGCAGCAAGGGAAAACTAAAATAATTTTTGCCAACAGCCCTGCAATATAAAAAAAAAAAAAATGCTAAAAGAAGTCCTCAAGGCTGAAGCAAATGGTGATAGAAGGAAATTTTTATTTCAGATCAAATATCAAACATCAGAAATGATAAATATCTGAATATATATGGGTCTATTTTCTCCCTCTGAGTGTTGTAAAATACACGTGATTTTTTAAAGCAAAATTATGATGTTCTCCTGCATTATTTTCAATTTATATCAATATAGTGTGTATGTGTTAGTCACTCAGTTGTGTCCAACTCTGTGACCCCATGGATTGTAGTCCACCAGGCTCCTCTGCCCATGGAATTCTCCAGGCAAGAATATTGGAGTGGATTGCTATTCACCTCTCCAGGGGATCTTCCTGACACAGGGATCAAACCTGGGTCTCCTCATTGGCAGGCAGATTCTTTACTGTCTGAGCCACCAGGGAAACCCATATCAATATAATGATTATCTATAACATAAGGATGGCAAGGGGAGAGTAAGCAGTCTATATTGTTAAAAGGCTTTTATATTTTGCATGAAATTGTTAGCGTACTATTAGTTTTAGATAGACTGTGAAAGGTGATAGCTATAGAGAGTAATTCCGAGATCAATTTCTTTAAAAAATGCAAAAAGATATCGTAAAAACCAGTAAACAAAATGGAATATTGAAAAAAATAATGAAATAATCCAAAATCAGGCAAGAATGGGGGAAGAGTGAGAGAAAATAACAGTGAGAGGAAAAAAAAAAAAAAAAACCCAGAAAACAATAAGCTGGCATACTAAATCCATCTCTATCAATAATTGCATTAAATGCTAATTGGACCCTAAACATTCCCAATTAAAAGGAAGACATTGTCAGACTAGACAAAAAAAAAAAATTATATCTTGCCTTTAAGAAGTGAACTACTGATTACTGCAATATATATGTATATATACACGTAAAACATATAAAAGCATTTTGCTGAGTGATAAAAGCCAAACACATACGATTATATGTCATTTATATAAAATTTTATACTAGGCAAAGCTAAAAAGACAGAGAGCATGTCAGTGGTTGCCTGGGACCAGGAACTAAGAGGTGGTGAAACTATGTGTGATAGAAATGTATTTTTTTGATTTGGGTGATGACTAAAAGGCATACGCATTTGTCAGGCTCATTAAAACTGTAAACTTAAGATGATGAACTTTATTTCATATAAATTATCTTCAATAAAGTTGAATCAAAACATTAAAACATAAGTTAGAATTTAGTTACAAACCTTTAAGTTTTTTTATATGTATCTATTTATGTATATTTTAATTTCAGAAGAAACAAATTAGTTTAATTCTACTCCCTTTCTGCTTTGTGCTACACAAAATTACTTTGAACTCAGTAGTCTAGTCCTTGGGAAAATAATACTTCTCACTGTTTGGAAAACACAGCTCATCAGAAGGGGAAAAACTTATGCCATGGCTTCAGATTTGGATTTAATTCCCATCTGATATTCATTAGATAAGTCGAGATGAATCCCTTGTTCTTGTGGAGTTACTCTCTCCGACGTGTAAAATGGCCCTGCTGGGCTGCCAGAAGTAAACAAGAAAGGATGTGTAAAGTACCTGGTCCATATAGGAACCCTGAAAGAAATGGTTGCCCCCCTTTTTAGAAGAACTACAGGTTCTAGATTTTTTAAAACAAGCCTAATTCCAAATATTTCATTTAATTTATAATCTCATGTATACTTTCCATACTATGCCTTCTGGAGTGTTTGTTTAAAGAAATAGATGACTATATTTTTGAAGCAAAAAAAGATAGAGTTTACTTCAGTCATCGCTAAAAATAAAAGCCTTAGTCAACAATCTATTGACTACCCATTATGGGTCAGGCACTTTTCTACCCTATGGGGTTACTGTTGGAGGGAGTGATGCGTGTGTGTGTGCCCCCGCACAGGCCTGCGCTCACTCAGTGCACAGTCATATCTGACTCTTTGCGGCCCCTGTACTGTAGCGCTCCAGGCTCCTCTCTCCATGGAATTTTCCAGGCAAGAATACTGGATCTGGTTGTCACTTCCTACTCCAGGGCATCTTCCCCACCCGGGGATCAAAGCTGTGTCTCTTGTGTCCTCTACGCTGGCAGGTGAATTATTCACCACTAGCACCACTTGGGAAGCCTATATATATGCACACACACACACACACACACACACTTATTGTATGAGTGTTTATACATACCACACCCAAATATAGTGAACTTGTACAAATTTTGAAACATCTTGGAGTATCCCACATGGTGACAAGATTGTAAGATTCTGGTTCAGTTCTGTCAAAACTGATGTCATACTGGGCAAGTAAACTACATTAATTTCCTCATCTGTAGAACAAGAGATTTGAACTATGTTTCCTTTCAACTCTAAGACACATGTGTAGAAAAATATCTGAAGTTTTTTTTCTGATTTTCAAAATCGTTCATTTATATATTGTTTTTTCCACTCATTCTGGGTGTACATTATTAATAAGTTATAGGTCTATAGATAAAGAAGTTTGGTTTCTGAATTATCTTAAACCAAAACAAAATTTTCATTCATTCCCTCATTAAGTATCTTCTGAGCACCCTCTATGCATAAACAGCCATGCCAGATTCTAAGTGTCAAGTAATGATCAAAACTATCTTGGTCCCTAACCTCATAGGACATAATAGGTATAGAGGATAAGGAAGAGGTTCTCTGATTTGATAGGTTAACTTAGAGGTTAAGTTAGGATGATATATGTCTCAGTGGAGCTGGCAGGTAAGAAAATTAGGGAGATATTACCAGGGAGATAGTATTTAAAACCACAAGACTGGATGTAATTAACTTGAGACAGTGTATATACTGGAAGAAAAGAAATCACAGGTCTACATTTTCAGGAAAGTTAATTTTAGAGATTAGGCATAGGAAGAGTTGCTAGCAAAGAAGACTAAGAAGAGATGGAAGAGTTAGAATGAAAGCCACAGTATAGCATATCCCAAAGAGGGGACTGTGAAAGATCCATTGGATTTGGAAAAACTAATGTTACTGCTATACTTGGCATACATAGTTTCAGTGGGCTGGCTGAAGCAAGATTGGAATGTGCTGAGAAGCAACTGAGGGTGCAAAGTCAACCCTGGACAAGATTAAAAGAGAAAAACCTCTAGTAGTTGGAAGGAAATATAGGCATGCCAGTTATTGTTGTTTGCTTGCTCCTTAGTGTGACTGTTTTATTTTTATTTTTTAGCATGAGTAATACCAGGGCTGAAGGGAGGTTGAAGATGCAAAAGACAGAAGAGAACCAATGAATGAGACTTCTTGGATGGTGAAGAGTGATGTGATCCAAAGGAGAATGAGAGAGGTAGTCTCTGACAATTTTCAAAGACTGAAAGCAGTGGAAGGATGAAGATGCAGAATGGTTTGTAGAAGGATGAGGGGAAAAGAGGCAGCAGCATGGTGGAACTTTTAGGAGCCGGACTATGAAGATGGGCTCAAATCCAGCTTCTTCCACTTGCTGCTGCTGCTGCTGCTGCTGCAGCTAAGTCGCTTCAGTTGTGTCCGACTCTGTGCGACCCCATAGACGGCAGCCCATCAGGCTCCCCCGTCCCTGGGATTTTCCAGGCAAGAACACTGGAGTGGGTTGCCATTTCCTTCTCCAATGCATGAAAGTGAAAAGTGAAAGTGAAGTCGCTCAGTCGTGTCCAACTCTTCGCGACCCCATGGACTGCAGCCTACCAGGCTCCTCCGTCCATGGGATTTTCCAGGCAAGAGTACTGGAGTGGGGTGTCATTGCCTTCTCCCTTCCACTTGCTAAGTTTGGAAGCAAAGTGTTACCTATAACATAGATTTGTGAATTTTTAAGTGAGTTAACATTTTATAAGAGCACTTAAAAATATCTGGCACCTACCAAGTGCTGTATGTATGGGTGGTTGTTGTTGTTCAGTTGCTCAGTGTGTCCAGCTCTGTGACCCCACGGACTAAAGCATGCCAGGCTTCCCTGCCCTTCACCATCTCCCAGAGTTTGTTCAAACTCATGTCCATTGAGTTGGTGATGCTATGTATATGTTATTGTGAGATGATAAAGAAGGTCTTGTGTGATGGTTTCTACTTTATCCAAGAAATGGGATGAAGATGAAAAAGCTGTTAACCTTTCCAGAATGCAGAATCATATAAACAATGAGAGCACCTTTTTGCTGTTAAATTACTAATGATGTAAAAACTGTAATACGCACTGTGCATGATGGTGGGGTGAATCAGGCCTACACCTCCACATCTGGTGAAAGCATAACATGTATATCCTCTTCAGGAGGCAATTCGGTTCTATGAATCACAAGATTTTATTATGCCAATAACAGAGAGGTCCTCAGAGGAGGGGTGTGTGCTGTACAGAGCGGGTGGAAAGCCCTGCCACTGAGAAAGCCAGCTACTTACACTTACTTACTACTTACTTACTTACACTTGACTCCATCCCCAGTCCCCTGACTGGTGAAACTCCGGAGTCTTCCCTGTGGCTCCTGTTAATTCCCAGGTTTATGCTCTGCGGTGTAATTGACCTCGAGCCACCGTGTTTGTATGCTATCTTTGTTTCTCTTTCCGACAATTCGGCTTCTTCACAAGTCTCCAAAAGAAACCCACACAGAAGGAGGGAGTCACGTCCTTGGAGCCCACAGTCTTATATTTTATTTCTTTCTCATATTCTCTGTCCCCACCCCCAATCCCTCCACCCTGTCTCCGTCCTGCCATTGCCGCTGGGGATTCAAAATTCTTCTCTATTGTGCAGAGCACTTCAACTCTTCTAAATTTCTAATTCCAAAATTGCACAGTAAGCCCTTCAGAACATCCTGGAGAGTATTGTAAGACCAACTGTGTTCCTAGAAGGGTCATCAATGACTAAATTTTACTACTGCTTCAGCTATTCCATGTCAAGAGCTGCTGCTGCTGCTGCTGCTAAGTCGATTCAGTTGTGTCCGACTCTGTGCGACCCCATAGACGGCAGCCCACCAGGTCCCTCGTCCCTGGGATTCTCCAGGCAAGAACACTGGAGTGGGTTGCCATTTCCTTCTCCCAATGCGTGAAAGTGAAAAGTGAAAGTGAATTTGCTCAGCCGTGTCCGACTCCTAGTCACCCCATGGACTGCAGCCCACCAGGCTCCTCTGTCCATGGGACTTTCCAGGCAAGAGTACTCGAGTGGGGTGCCATTGCCTTCTCGATGTCCAGAGCTAAGAATAATCGAATAATCACCAAAGCATAAACAGCTTAAATATTCAACTAAAAGGGTTAAAAATCATAATATATATCATGTGATGGAATGTCACTCAACTATTAGAATAGAGTGTGACAAGCACTTAATATGGGGGAAATTTTTGCAATACATTTTTTAACATACACTGAAGTACAAAAAAATAAAACAACCAGAAAGGAGTAGGTCCTAACCTCCCTTCTCATCAACACTTTAATAAGGAATAATGCTTGTATGAGGTTATAACATTTAAACAATGCTGAAAGTTCCAAAACAAAAAGCAAAAGGCCTCATTTCCATCTTTCCCCTACCATCCTCTCCAAGTGAACAATTGTTTATTATACTTCCTAATTTTAAAAAGCATAAATCTACATAAATTCACATCTCTCTTTATTTTAATTTTACACAAAAGAGGGCATACAATTTACATAGTTTTATACCTCTTTAATGTTTATGATACATTTTAGAGATCTTTCAATAGCACCAAATATGTATATGTATGGATACCCATTAATATAGCTTTAATAATAATTCACATTATTCCACTGTATCAATATACTCTATCTAGTATCCTATTTGTGGAAACTCTGGTTGCCATACTTTCTTCCAAAAGATTGCTCCAATTTATAGTTTTCCCATTCATTGTATCTGTACTAAGTATCATTAAAATTTATGATATATATTTAAAAGAAAAAAAGCCCAGTATAAAAATATCAGTAAAATCATTCAGCTACCTGTGAATGAGAGCATACTATGTGAATCTGAAAATTATGGCATGGTATTATACAACAATTACAGAAATTAGTAAAATATAGTCCTTAATCTCTGTCCTCAATCTAATAATCTAGGGGGGAGGGGGAGAGAAAGATGTAAGTAAGTAACAACAATACAGATGTTGTTTACATCTTTCTTTACAAGTAAGATGTTGTAAGTAATAACAATACAGAAGAGAATAGAAAAGAGAAAGAGGGCAAAGAGAGAGAAATAATTCCCATACTAAAATTAAAACAAATAGCAGAGCATGGAGGGGGATTATAGACACCTTCACAGTACAGGTACATTTTACATGGTTATTGTTAGAAACCATAACAGCGTCCACTTATTGATGGTACCAGGCACTATGCTGATTTACCTTAAGTGCACTTTCTAATTTGGAGAAGGCAATGGCACCCCACTCCAGTACTCTTGCCTGGAAAATCCCATGGATGGAGGAGCCTGGTGGGCCGCAGTCCATGGGGTAGCTGAGGGTCAGACACAACTGAGTGACTTCACTTTCACTTTTCACTTTCATGCACTGGAGATGGAAATGGCAACCCACTCCAGTGTTCTTGCCTGGAGAATCCCAGGGACAGAGGAGCCTGATGGGCTGCCGTCTATGGGGTCGCACAGAGTCGGACACGACTGAAGTGACTTAGCAGCAGCAGCACTTTCTAATTTAATCTCTGTAACAATATGAGGTAGGTAAGATCTTCACAGGCATTTTACAGGTAACAAATCAGAATCTGAGCAAAATTAATCACTTAACGTCACTCAGCTGTTACCATACACCTTCCCTGTAGAGCTCATTTCAATTCATCCTCATAATGCTCCTATGAAATAAGAACTATTATTACCCCTGTTACAGGTGATAAAAATAAGGCACAGAGGGCTTAAGCTGTTAAAGGTCACAGTGTCAGAGCAAGGACAGAAACCAAGGCAATCTTAGAGCCCAAGTCCATCACTGATTTGTTGTGGGAAGGAATAGGGTGAGGAAGGGGCATGGTAATAGAAGAGAGCTGCATGATTTTTGTGAGGGATGAGTTGGCTCAGCCATACTCTGGAAGCACAGTGACCAGTAAAGGAGCCATTCGCTGGAGACTCGATAAGGCCAATGGGAGTGAGGGAGTTAAGCTCATGGAAATTAGATACAGAGCAGAGGTAGAACAGAGAGGACTTTGATGACTAATCGGATGCCTCAATCACAGCCCTCTCAGCCTTCACCTCTCTAAGCGTTTTACTCCTTTTCATCAATGCTCACAGGCTTGATTATTTTAGAGGCCTGTTTCGAGATGCTTCTGTTAGAACTGAGATCCATCTTGTGCAATGTGGGCTTGAGAAACGATGATGCTAATGAGCTTTGTGATTGGAATAGTACTTCTCCCTCCCTCGCTCAAGAAGGCAGCAATCATGAGGTTAGGATGGTGGTTATTAATCAGGTTGCAAGAAAAAAGACATCCTACCCTCCAGTAGTTGCTAAGATGAATGAAGAGATATGTCCAATTGCCATTTTCCTCTCATCCTAACATTTCTTTCTGTAGCATTGGACACTGTTGATTACCCCCTCCTTGAAGTCCTCTCTGCCACTAACTTCTGCATTATTACTCTTACTGATTTTTCTCCTACTTCTCTGACTTGCCTTCCCATTTCTCTTAAACAGTTCTATCTGCTCCTTTGCCTCTTAAAGGACCATGTTCCTCAAGGTTTTCTCCTTCTGTTGCTACCTAAAATTTCAAATAAATTTACTTAGAATTTTTGAACTGTCCAAAAATTTTTCAATTTTTCCATCTTTCAACGTCAGTTCATAGAAAGCAGAGGTCTCAGACCTCTTTGTTTCGCTGCTTTTATTCAGAGAACCTCATGCTTATAACTAGGACTCTAACTCATTTCTGAGAAGGTCACGTGGGTCAACTTTATATCTCTTCTTTTCAGCAACCTTGATGATTGGTCCTGATTCAGCTCTGACCTGGACTCTGCTCCTTGACTACATTCATGCTACACCTATGACTGCCCTGCTTCCAGCTACTATGTACAAACACTTTACTTGTTATCAGCTGTCTAGTTATCAGTAATCTACGTCAGTAGTTCCCAGATTTTACAGCACCTCAAATCACCTAGAGAATCTTAAAAAATCTTGACACCTGTTTCCTGCCCCAAACATGCTGACTTAATTGGTATGAGGGAGGGATTTTAAAAAGTTCACCACATTGTTCAAATGTGCAATAAATTTGGAAACTACAGCCTATCTGGTAGTTCTCACATCCAGTTGCTTGTGGGAATCACTTGGGGAGCTTCTTTTAAAAAATACAGATTTGGGGGTTCTACCTTAGACCTCAGCCATGGGAACCTAGGAATCTAGCTTTTATGTCTCCATTTGAATGGAATGTTGAGATTGATTCCCTGTCATGTGTGCAACTTGAAGTGGGCCTTTATGGCCAGATTGCCACTGCCTTCATTCCAGTTTTTTTTTTTTTTTAATGCCTCCACGATATAACTTCCATCTGTATCTGAAGGGAAGCCAGTCTGTAGCTCTTCTTCCTGTCCACATTCTGTGAGCCAGACTTGTGTGTATAAGATCCCAAAGATATTTGGCTGTCATGCCACATGCACTTCAAACTCAACATGGCCAAAACTGAACTCATCAATTTTAATTTTTTGTCTCATCCAGGTGAACTTCACCCCTACCAGCACTAGCGTACACGTCCCAAGCCTAGTCACCATGTCTTCTCTTAACCATACCCAATAGCAACTAAGTCAGCTACACTACCGGAGAAGGCAGTGGCACCCCACTCCAGTACCCTTGCCTGGAAAATCCCATGAACGGAGGAGCCTCGTAGGCTGCAGTCCATGGGGTCGCTAAGAGTCGGACATGACTGAGCGACTTCACTTTCACTTTTCACTTTCATGCATTGGAGAAGGAAATGCAGCCCACTCCAGTGTTCTTGCCTGGAGAATCCCAGGGATGGAGGAGCCTGGTGGGCTGCCGTCTATGGGGTTGCACAGAGTCGGACACGACTGAATCGACTTAGCAGCAGCAGCAGCAGCTGCTACCCTAAATTCTATCCTGTTGATTCTGTTTTGCAGATGACAGCCTTAGTTCAGATCCGTATTCTCTCTCTACCAGAGTACTTTTTAATAACCTAACAGGTCTTCCTGCCACTAATTTCCTGACTGCTAATCTCAGCTTTCTTCCAGTTCTTGTGTGTTAGTCGCTCAGTCGTCTCCGACTTTTCGCCACCCCATGGACTGTAGCCCACCAGGCTCCTCTGTCCGTGGGATTTTCAAGAATACTGGAATGGGTTGCCATTTCCTTCTCCAATTCTTTACTGCTACTTGAATGAACTTTTCTAAAGTGCAAATCTGATCTTATCACCACTCTGCTTAAAATCTAATGGTTCTAGCTTGCCATTAGGATACAATTCAAACTTTCAAGCTTACAAAGTCTCATGAGTTTTGCCTCCAGTCTCATTCCTTGGGACAAAGTTTCCCTTTTATGTGAGTCACCTGGGCCCCACTCCAGACCTCTGAATCAGATTCCTGGGAGGAAGAGACTAGATATCTAATATTTAACAAGCCCTAGTACTCTTGCCTGGAAAATCTCATAGACGGAGGAGCCTGAAAGGCTGCAGTCCATGGGGTCGCTGAGGGTCAGACACGACTGAGTGACTTCACTTTCCCTTTTCACTTTCATGCATTGGAGAAGGAAATGGCAACCCACTCCAGTGTTCTTGCCTGGAGAATCCCAGGGACGGGGGAGCCTGGTGGGCTGCCGTCTATGGGGTCGCACAGAGTCGGACACGACTGAAGCAACTTAGCAGCAGCAGCAGCAGGTGATTCTGGTGATCGCGCAAGATTGAAAAGCAGAGCACACACATACACACATAACACTTCAGAAAGCCAACTTGCGTGAGGCTTCTGGAATATTCTGTACCGTGTCACGTCTTTACTATCATTTGCCTGTGCCCTTCCGCCTGGCTCCCTCTACTTATTCCCTCAAGGTCCCCTCATGAGACGGAGTTTCCTGACCTCCAGTACTGCTTTCCTGGACATCTCTTTGGTGTTTCTGTGACATCCCATGCTCTTCCTTATTCCACTATTTTTGTGCATGCATGCTAACTCCCTTCAGTCGTGTCTGACTCTTTGTGACCCTATGGACTGTAGCTCACTAAGCTCCTCTGTCCATAGTATTCTCCAGGCAAGAATACTGGAGTGGGTTGCCATGCCCTTCTCCAGGGGATCTTCCTCACCCAGGGACTGAACCCATGTCTCTTGTCTCCTGTATTGGCAGGTGGGTTCTTTACTACTAGCACCACCTGGGAAGCCACATTCCACTGTTTACCACCTCATTATTTTCTTATCTAGCTTCCCCATTAGAATTTGAATTCGTTGATGGTAAACATACTGTCTTGCTTTTCTTCTTTTTTTAATCCCCAGATTTCAGCACAATGTTGAACATAATGAATGATCGTTGAATGAATTACTAGAAGATGAAAGCAGAGGAGTCCATTGTTAAATAAACAGGGTTGGCAAAAGCCTGGCAGGATTAGCAATACAGACAAGTATTTGGATTTGAATTTAAGTCTGAAGGTCCTATACCAATAATTTAAAATATAAGTATGTAGAATCATGGTGTAAGTACAGCATACATCAAAATTTTTAATGCAGGTGATAGACACAGACGCAGGCTTATTGGAATAGAGAAGGAATTTATTGAAAGGTTGTTGGAAAGCCCACAGAATTTCCAGGAAGACTAAAATGACAGGCTTTCAAAACAGGCAGGAACAAAGGACGGCTGAGCAGCTAGAATCACGGCCACGGCTAAACAATGGAGGCTGCAGCTCACCCACCTGTCTCCACCAGCACGGGGCACGATGCTGCAGTTGGTGCTGCTTCTAGTGAAGTTGCTGTGGCTGCGGTTGCTAAAATGATTTCTCCACTGACTACTTCATTGCCTTATTCACCCCACTGGAATTGCTATGCTATGCTATGCTCAGATGCTTAGTCATGTCTGTCTCTTTGTGACCCCTTGGACTGTAGCCCACAGGCTCCTCTGTCCATAGGATTTTCCAGGCAAGAATACTGGAGTGGGTTGCCATTTCCTTCTCCAAGGGATCTTCCCCACCCAGGGATCAAACCTGGGTCTCCTGAATTGGAGGTGGATTCTTTACCAACTGAGCAATCAGGGAAGCCCACTGAAATCTCAGACTGGTTCAAATGACTGGACAAGTGTACACTTGGGTGTGTGTGAGATGGAGTTTCTGTGAGAGCAAGCTTCTGGAATTCTCAGCATCCATGTCCCATGGAGCAGAGGTTCATAGCTTGGAGAACTTCCCAAATAAAGGCAGGAGTTCAGGTCCTGGAGAGCCAATTTAAACTAAAAGTTTCCAATTTTATATAGTGTTACAAAATGGTAAAGTTAATTAAAATCCTAGGGTTCCCTTAATTTCTGAGTAAAATAACATTCACTACATATTATGATATCAGACTTGCAGAAATCTTTAGGCAGAAAAAACTGCAGCCTACTTCCTCTAGGATACTTGGAGCATGGATAGGTATCCAGAGGAGAAAGTTAGGTTCCAAATCAGGAGGACAGAGAGGCTAGAGGATGAGCTCAAAAGTGGGACTGCAAGGTCAAGAGTTTGTAGTTGGGGAGATCAAACTGAAGCAAGAGTGTGAAAACAAACATAGGTTCTGGATGACTGCTTATATAAGGGAAAGTATTCAAGGTTAATGGTTCACTTCAAATTTTATTTCTTTTTTTTTTATTTAAAGAAAAATGTTATTTGTAAAAAGATTAGATGCTTCACAATTTTTCAGCAATATTGGAAAATGCAAAGGAAAATGTTGAAACAATCACTTCATATCCAACCCCCAAGAAATAGGCATTAACACTACAGCAACATCATTCCAACCATCATTCCACACTTGGTAGATGTGCAGAAAATATATACACATGTATACAGATAAAAGCATCTGGGCTGCCACATTGCACCACTCAAGTGGTCATCATTCATCCAGAATGTATGTGATAAGGATAGTCGATTGGATGGATGGATGAACTTTCGTTACATGATCTCATTTTAAAAATAAAAGTAGCAGCTCTAAGTTTCATTGAGAGAAAAAAATTAAAGGAATTGGTGGACTTCAATTATGTTTTATCACAAAATACATTATTTCCTTTTTATAAAAAGTTAATAATGAATTTGTTAAAAATAGGTTGAAATTGTTTTTTGTTTGTGTTTCAGTTAAGTGCTTTGGTTTTAGACAGTGTCAGTTGGCTCACTGCTTGCTATGAAAGATGAGAACTGCAGCCCTCTTAAGCTTGTTGTCTCATACCCTTCACGATTTTGCCATGTTTGTGAGTTGTTTTTTTATACTGTCAGGATTTATTACAGTTGTATTCTGTATTTTCCAGTATTATATTTGGAAATGGATTAATTGCTCACATTTTTTTTTTGCCACCATTTACCCACTTCCCAGTTTTTACTTTTGATTCATTACTCAATCAGCTGAGTTTTTTGTCATCAAATATATTTTACAAGAAAAGCTCAGTGTGTTATATTCCCTGAGGTCTTTCTTTTTAAAGTATGTTTGTTTTTACTTACACAACACCATGCCTGGGAAAATATTCTTTCGTCCTAATTTCTTTACTTCAGAACTCTGTTTCACATTTCTTCATCAGTTCTCTGGCACTGGGTACTGCTGTGGAGAAGAGTGTGATGCCAACCTTTCTCTTTGATTTGGTCCTTTGCCTTTGAAAATATTTCAAGCTCAACAAGTGAATCAGAAGTTTCCTGGGGCTGAGACTTCCTTATCTAATTATTCTCATCAGAATTTGAGGTGTCATTATCACTCTCCTGTCTTTGGCAGTCCTGAGAAATAGTCTTCTAGCAAGTCTGTAGAGCCAGGGAGGATGAATGCATCAAGAAAAATCCCAGATGGTATCTCAGATTCTTATTTTGTCTTCTAGGTCCATTGCCTTTGGTTTTTGTTCCTTTTCGTGTTCAGGCGAGTCCTGTAGATTTTCTTGGGTAGCTTGGAGTGATTTCAGAAACTCAGCAGTTGCTGGAAAGGTAGTAAGGTAAAGAAGTAATAGAGGTAGAAATTATTGAGAATGTTCTTGGTGGAGAGCTGTAATGAATTCTGCATATAGGAAGTGTGGTATGTAGACCAGATATACTGTTAGGAAGATGAATTTTATAAGATTCCTTCTGCCTGGCCAATGGTCTATGATTGGCTGTAGATAGATAGATACAAATGGATGGAAGGCTCTGGATAGAATTCTTTTTCTTCTGGAATAGGTAGATGAAATAGTTGACAGTCCACCGAGCTAAAATATTTCTGTACTGTTCTCTCATCCAAAGATAATGCATGTCATTTTGGTGAGGGCATGTACTTCCACCAAGATAATTTCATACCTTAGTAAGGAAAAGGAGAGCAGCCAATGATAAAACACATGATAATATTATCCCAGAGGTGCCTGGGTGGGGAAGGGTCAGAGGACTTGAAACATTATTCTGGACCATTAAATCTATCCCGCTATATGTATGTGACATAGTTGTTTGTATTTTAGATGTCAATATGCCAAAGACCAGACTTCCTTGGTGGCTCAGACAGTAAAGAATCCGCCTGCAATGCCAGAGGCCTGGGTTTGATCCCTGGGTTAGGAAGATCCCCTGGAGGATAGCATGGCAACCCACGCCAGTATTCTTGCCTGAAGAATCCCATGGACAGAGGAGCCTTGCAGGCTACAGTCCAGGGGGTCACAAAGAATTGGAGGTGACTGAAGAACTAAGCACAGCACAGCACGTTCCAAAGACAGAGTTATCAGAAATTTCAGAGGATAATTTTAAATGTTTTTAGTGGGCCTCACTGACCCCAGGTACAGAAGCACAGAATTTGTGGTTATGCATTTCATGCCAAGACATATATCTAATTGGTTTGGTTAAGAAGTCTATCTCCTATCACTGAACCACACTACTGGGAACTCTGGATATTAACCAAGCGCTGGGCCTTTAGGCATTGGTTGGCTTCTCTTGGATTGCTTTCTTTAACTCTGAGTGAGGCTGAAAGATCACAGAGTTTTTATGCAGGAATATTCCTTGTCATGGGCTGATATGGTGCCTATAGAGCCGTGTATACGTGTGGTTGTTTGAGCTCCTGTCTCTTGTTAGTGATGTGTATGTATGCATGTGTTCAGTCGCATCCAACTCTTTGTGACCCCATGGACTGTAGCCCGCCAGGCTCCTCTGTCCATGGGACTTCCCAGGCAAGAATACTGGAGTGGGTTGCCATTCCCTCCTCCAGTAAATCTTCCCAACCCAGGAACTGAACCCGCTTCTCTTGCATCTTCTTCATTGGCAGGTGGATTCTTTACTGCTGCACCACCTGGGAAGCCCCTTGTTAGCGATATAGACAGCAAAATGGAGCTGCCCTTCTCTGATACAAGTAGGGTTCTCAAGATCACTGTGCTACTCACAGCCGTCAAGTGAGATGTGACCCTATCAGGGCGTTTTAATTTAGTGTATTGCCAAACTGTCTTTGTCATTAGTTTTTTGTTTGTGCCGCCCCCGCCCCCCCCCCGCCCCCACACTGGGGAGTTACCCTTGGCTAGAATGGGCTGCCCTAAAGAAGAGAAATGGGTCAGCTGCAATGGAATCCTCTTTGGGCCCCAAATGGCATTCAGAAAGATATTAGAAAGTTAATTTAGATCACAGATATCAAGCTATAAACCTATATTATGAAATCAGCCCACAGGCACTTTTTCTTTGGCCAAGATGCTCTTTGCCTGCATACAGTCATTAAAGGATTTTTCTTTCAATTAGTTGCCTATTTTCAAAACTTAGAAAATGTCCCATTTAAAAAAATCCAGATCTCTCTCTCTTCTTGTAAAATGAGAGATATTATAATCACACTGAGAGCACATGTCTGCTGGCAACACCAGATCCAAAGCCTCCAAGAAGAGCTGAGGGGTAGGCATCCTCCTGACATTAGCCTGTGCTCACCACCTCCCCAAGGTCCCACCAGTTATTATCCTCCTGACAGTGAGTCCAGCTGTCAGTTCTCATTTATTGTTACACCTGAACTTCTGTTTATCTTGTGGTAGAATCAAGAGGAACATGACAAATATCCTACCGTCAGTGGAACTATATAAGACAGAGGGCAATAGATTTCTTCTTGGCCTGCTTTACTCATTACCTGCTGGTAACCTCTGAGCAACTTCACTTTCACTTTTCACTTTCCGGCATTGGAGAAGGAAATGGCAACCCACTCCAGTGTTCTTGCCTGGAGAATCCCAGGGATGGGGGAGCCTGGTGGGCTGCCGTCTATGGGGTTGCACAGAGTCGGACACGACTGAAGCGACTTAGCAGCAGCAGCAACCTCTGAGCATCTGAGTGTATGACTGTTGCTTTAGATGATAGAAGGGTAAGGTGAGTCAGGTAGGCCAAGATTAGGATACATGCAAACATGATTTATAGAACAGGGTAGTCTGTTCCATGTGACCAGCACTTAGCTTTGTCATGGAGACTTATTGCTTAGCAGTAGGAAAGGGACTGCTGGGGAAAGAAAAGTCAATGGTGGGTCTTCCCTGGCAGTGCAGTGATTAAGACTTCACCTTCCAGTGCAGGTGTGCAGGTTCAATCCCTGGTCAGGGAGCTAAGATCCCAGGTGCCTTGCAACCAAAAAGCCAAATAAAAGAGAAGCAATATTGTAACAAATTTAATAAAGACTTAAAAAACAAAGAAAGGAAAATCATTGGTAATCAGGGATGATTTAATATCCTCAACTGTTTGCAGTAATAGATAGCTTTCTGACTTTTCTCCCTGAGTGTTACTATAAAATTATAATGTAATTTATTGCAAGTCCACTGTTTACTCTCCATGCCTGAACTACTGGGCCAATTAGTAGTTTGTGTGTGAACCTAACCAATGAATCTCAGCTAAGCCTCCTTGTGAGCCATCTGAGTTTTATACCAGCCAGACACTTTGCAACTATGCAGCCATGCAGAATATTATCTTTGTATAAATGCAAGCTGTCACCTTACTTTCCTTTGTCCAGCTATCAAATTTCTTATGTTCTTTAAAATCATTTTTACATTTATCTTGGAATGACTAATACATTCCCTTGGTATAAATTCAGAAAGTAAAAAGGGTTTACAGTGAAACATCTTCCACCCACACCTGTCCCCCAATTATCCAGTGCTCCTCACTGAGGGAAAATAATACTACCAATTTGTAATTTATTACTCCAGAAATTGTTTATGCTAATATTTTTCCAAACTGTGATCCACGGGACACCTGTGTGTTTCCAAGCTGCATTGAGGAGGTCTGTGAGGGCAGAACTATTTTTTCATGATAAGACATGTTTGCCATGTCTGCTGTTGACATTTTCCCTGGTGACGCAAAAGCAGTGGTGGATGAAACCACTAGTACCTTGACTTGAGTCAAGACAGTGGCACTAGACTATACTAGAAGTCATCATCGTATTTTTCCCTACCACGTAGTCACAG
The DNA here is from genome assembly GCF_023091745.1 of Budorcas taxicolor. Taxonomy (NCBI): domain Eukaryota; kingdom Metazoa; phylum Chordata; class Mammalia; order Artiodactyla; family Bovidae; genus Budorcas; species Budorcas taxicolor. Next base: position 59,689,397 of record NC_068918.1, read on the forward strand.
TGAAAAACATTCAAATTTCACTTAAGAAGGTCCTTGATGAAGTAGGAAAAGCTAATAATTTTGTTAAATCTTGACTCTAGTGTGTCTTTTTAATATTCTATCTGATGCAAAATGAAGTACACACAAAGCACTTTTGCTGTATACCAAAGTACCAGGTTATCTCAAGGGAATGCTCCTGCATGGTTGTTTGAGTTGCAAACCCAACTAGCTGCCTTTTTCATGGAACACTATTTTTATTTGAGAAAATGATAGACAAACTATGGTTATTCATACAAGTGTTTGGGAAACATTTTCTTAAAAACGAATGAAATGTACTTGTTGATTCAAGAAAAACAAATGACAGTATGAGCTGCAAATTATAAAATGTGAACTTTCAAGTAAAAATTAGAATTTTGGAAAAACTTGTGTTCACCAGTGTGAGCTCAATATCTTCACAGTATCTAAGAACTTTTCTGATGAAATTGGTGGGTGATACAGCATGTGCAGTTTTTTATGTTGTGAAATGAGATGTGTTAACCTTTAGAAGATATGCGTAACTTAGTGGACCAATATTTCCCAAATGACAAACACATGATCCTAAACATCATGCATGGGTAAAAGAACTATTCAAAGAGCAAAGCAGACCAGTGGATTTTAATGTAACTAGGTATGAATAGTTCTTTGATAGTTTCAGATACTACATTAACCTTTAAGAAACTATTAGTTGTCGAGTTTTGGTGTAATAGCAAAGAAGAATAGCTAGAAGTCGTACGAAAAGTGTTTTAAAATACTTCTCTGTTTTCCAGCCTCTTATCCGAGTGAAATCGTTTCTTTCCTTATAATTCAATCAGAACAATGTATAACAATTGATTGAATATGGTAGCAGATATGAGAATCCAGATGTCTTCTATCAAGCCAGATATTTAAGAGATTTGCTAATATATGCCACTCAATTTTTATTTTGAAAAACCCAGCTAATATTAATAAAATATGTTATTTTTGGTAACATGTAATTGGTTCATTATTTCTGTATTCTCACATAGTGGAAGGGGCAAGGGAGCTCCCTACAGTATCATTTATAAGGGCACTCATCACTTCCCTAGGACCCCATCTCCTAATGCCATCAAATTGAGGACTAGATATCTATATATATATATATTTAGAGGGACAAAAACACGCTGTTGATAGCAACATATATTAAACATAAATACATATATACATATATGTTCTTTGTGTGTTCTTTTCTTATACGAAACATCCTACACTCACTGATCCTCCACCTTGCTTTCCGAACTTAACATGTCCTCAAGAGTTATTCCATTATCAGGACATATAGATATCCTTTTATGGTTACATGTTATCTCCTTGTAAGAATTTGTATACTTTAAAAACTAGTCTTTTATTGATGAATTTTTAGTTATTTTTGTTCTTAGAGACATGCCACAATGAATAACCTGAAACCTGTCTCAGGTCACACATGAGTGAGAAGGTGTGTAGGAAACAAGTAGAAATGCTACCCAAGTATTCAAGTGCATACATAATTTTGATATATGTTCCAAAACACAGAAGCTCATACTTTAAAAAAAAAAAAACACCAAGTAATCAAATTACCGCTTTATGAAAATTGCTGTTGTTCAGTCACTAAGTTGTGTTTGACTTTTTGTGACCCCATGGACTGCAGCATGTCAGGCTCCTCTGTCCTTCACTGTCTCCCAGAGTTTGCTCAAATTCATGTCCATTGAGTCGGTGATGCTATCTAACCATTTCACACTCTGTTGCCCCTTTCTCCTGTTGCCTTTAGTGTTTCCCAGCATCAGTGTCTTAACCTTTCCCAGTACTGGGGTCTTAGTCTTTCCCAGCATCAGGGTCTTTTCCAATGAGTCAGCCTTTTGCATCAGGTGGCCAAAATACTGGAGTTTCAGATTCAGCATCAGCCCACCCAATGACTATTCAGGTTGATTTCCCTTAGGACTGACTGGTTTGATCTCCTTGCTGTCCAAGGGACTCTCAGGAGTCTTCTCCAGCACCACAATTTGAAAGCATCAATTCTTTGGTGCTCAGGCTTCTTTATGGTCCAACTCTCACATGCATACAAGACCACTGGAAAAACCATATGGAGCTTTGACTAGACAGACCTTTGTCAGCAAAATGATGTCTTTGCTTTTTAATATGCTGTCTAGGTTTTCCATAGCTTTCCTCCCTTCAAAGGACCAAGAGATTTTTTAATTTCATGGCTGCAGTCACTGTCCACAGTGATCTGGAGCCCCAAAAAATATAATTTGTCACTGACTCCACTTTTTCCCCATCTATTTGGCATGAAGTGATGGGACTGGATGCCATGATCTTAGTTTTAATGTTGAGTTTCAAGTTGTTGCTTCTTGACCCGCACACAGGATTCTCAGGACACAGGAAAGGTAGTCTGGTATTCCTATCTCTAAGAATTTTCCACAGTTTGTTATGATCCCCACCAAGGCTTTCACAAAGTCAATGAAACAGAAATAGATGCTTTTCTGGAATTTCCTTGCTTTCTCTATGATTCAACGAATGTTGGCAATTTGATCTCTGGTTCCTCTGACTTTTCTAAATACAGCTTGTACATCGGGAAGTTCTCAGTTCATGTACTGCTGAAGCCTAGCTTGAAGGATTTTGAGCATAATCTTGCTAGCATGTAAAATAAGCACAATAGAACAGTAGTTTGAACATTCTTTGGCATTGTCCTTCTTTGGGATTAGAGTGAAAACTGACCTTTTCCAGTCCTGTGGCCACTGCTGAGTTTTCCAAAGTGAAAGTGAAAGTGAAGTTGCTTAGTCGTGTCCGACTCTTTGTGACCCCATGGACTGTAGCCTATCAGGCTCCTCTGTCCATGGGATTTTCCAGGTAAAAGTGCTGGAGTGGATTGCCATTTCCTTCTCCAGGGGATCTTCCCAACTGAGGAACCGAACCCGGGTCTCCCACATTGCAGGCAGATGCTTTACCGTCTGAGCCATGCAGCACTTTAACAGCATCATCTTTTAGGATTTTAAATAGCTCATCTGAAATTCCATCTCCTCCACTAACTTTGTTCCTAATAATGCTTCCTAAGGCCTACTTGACTTCATACTCCAGGATGTCTGGCTCTAGGTTAATGATTACATCATTGTGGTTATCTTTTTTGTATAGTTCTTCTGTGTATTCTTCCCACCTCTTCTTAATCTTTTCTACTTCTGTTAGGTCATTACCCTTTCTGTCCTTTATCATGCCCATTCTTGCATGAAATATTCCCTTGATAGCTGCAATTTTCTGAAGAGCTCTCTAGTCTTTCCCATTCCATTGTTTTCCTCTATTTCTTTGCACTATTCATTTAAGAAGGCCTTCTTATTTCTCTCTGCTGTTCTCTGGAACTTTGTATTCAGTTGGGTGTATCTTTCTCCCTGGCCTTTCGCTTCTCTCCTCTCCTCAGCTATTTGTAAACCCTTCTCAGACAACCTCTTTGCCTTCTTGCATTTCTTTTTCTTGGGGATGGTTTTACTGCTTCCTATATAATGTTATGTCCATAGTTGTTCAGGTAGTCTGTCTACCAGATCTAATCTCTTGAATCTATTCATCATCTACACTGTATAATCATGAGGGATTTGATTTAGGGCATACCTGAATTGGTTAATGGTTTTCCCTCATCTTCAACTTAAGCCTGAATTTTGCAATAAGGAGTTCATGATCTGAGCCACAGTTAGCTCCCAGTCTTGTTTTTGCTGGCTGTATAGTTTCTCCATCTTTGGCTTCAAAAAATGTAATCAATCTGATTTCAGTATTGACTATCTGGTGATGTCCATGTGTAGAGTCATCTCTTGGGTTGTTGGAAAAGGATATTTGGTATGACCAGCATGTTCTCTTGAAAAAACTCTGTTAGCCATTGCCCTGCTTCATTTTGTACTCCAGAGCCAAACTTTCCTGTTATTCTGGGTATCTCTTGACTTCCTACTTTGCATTCCAATTCCCTATGATGAAAAGGACATCTCCATAGAACTGGTCAAATTCAGCTTCTTCAGCATCAGTTGTTGGGTCATAGACTCGGATCACTGTGATGAATGGTTTGCCTTGGAAATGAACCAAGATTATTCTTTCATTTTTGAGGTTGTACCCAAGTACTGCATTTTGGACTCTTTTGTGGACTATGAGGGCTATTCCATTTCTTCTAAGGGATTCTTGCCTACGGTAGTTGATATAATGGTCATCTGAATTACGTTTGCCCATTCTCATACATTTTAGTTCACTGATTCCTAAGATGTTGATGTTCAATCTTGCCATCTCCTGCTTGATGACATCCAATTTGCCTTGATTAATGGACCTAACATTCCAGGTTTCTATGCAATAGTGTTATTTACAGTATTAGACTTTACTTTCACCACCAGACTCATCCACAATTGAGCACTGTTTCTGATCTGGCCCAGCTGCTTCATTCTTTCTGGAGTTATTAGTAATTGTCCTCTCAATTTTATATGTAAGTTGTGGTCAGGTGAGTATAACAGAGTTGGTATGTATATATATGGTGTGTATATATATATACACATATATGTAAATTATATGTTTGAGAGCAAAATTGACTTTAAAAAATAAAAATTAAGAAAGATGTAAAATCTGTTATAATATATAAAGTAAATATTGTAATTTTCCATAAATGTTCTGTATCATGCATGTAATTTTGGAGAAGTTGCAAGTTTTGCCATTTGGTCTGTAGTTGAAATGATTAGTTCTTTTGCTGGAGGCCCTGAAGCAGCTGGCACTGACTGCACCAATGAACACAAGGTCCCAGAATTTGTAAATTCCAAGTTCATAGTGGCCAGTGAAGGAGATAGTGCTTGTCTTTGCAGAAGCATGATTTCAGAGCCTAGCGGAGATGAATTTCAAGCAAAGACTGTTGCAGAGAGGCAAGATCAATTCTTGAGTTCTTCACTAGCCATTACAGGTAAATGTAATGTGGGCTCATAGATGTAGGCTGGTAAGTGATATAATTAAGTATCTTTGTGTAGGAGGATGGTATTTTGAAAAATATTTTTAATTTTTTCTTTTTAAAATTTTTAATTTGAGGATAATTGCATTACAACATAATGTTGATTTCTGCCATACATCAATGTGAATCCATCATAGGTATACATATGTCCGCTCCTTCTTGAACCTCCTTCCCATCTCCCACCCCATCCCACCCCTCTAGGTTGTCACAGAGCAGGATTTTTTTTTTTTAAATCTTAACAGTCTCAAGTAAATTGAAAGACATGAAAGTCCTTAGTTACCTCTTCCCTGTCTCCAAATAAGCCTCACGATTTCTTTCACATCAAATTTTGCTCATTTTATGGTTTCCTATACCTCCCATTTTTATCTTCACATATCAACTTAAATGCCATCTTTTCCAGAAAGCCTCACAAATTTCCCTTAAACTCAACCAAATTATTTTCCTTCCCATTCCCATAGCATTTTATACATTTTCTACCATATTTATTTTTGTACTTTTACCACCAATATTTTTCTAGTATATATTGTGATGCAATATTTTAATTGCCCTTTTACTGATATCATCTCCACTATATTTTACATCTTAAGGAAAGTGATGATATATATTTTATTTAGTGTGTTTTATTCTCAGACAGATATATAACCTAGTATATTGCCTGGCATGTAGTAGATACTCAATAAATATTTGTTGAAAAAATAGGGCAAATTTAGCTGAAATATGGGCTCTGGGTATCTGGAAATTTTAATTGAAAAGTCCACAGGGTCCTAGCAACTATTTTAAACAGCCCTATTTTCACATCATTTGTTTTACTGTTTCACATAAAATTTCTAGCAAGCAAATATACATAAGTATTTCTGGTATAGATATATTAGTGGTTTGATATAATTTAGAATGCTCTTTCTTCTGCTGTTTTCTGTACCTTCCCTGGTGATATTAGTGCTATTTGCCTTATTGACCATCAATGACACCTTGGGCCATCAATGACACCTTGGGCCTAAGAGGAAAAAAATGAATTTTCCAAGAAATAACAGGATAAATCATGTAAGAAAAGTACAGTCAGTACTGTGGTATAATACACACATCAATAGGCCAGTGAAAGCATGCTTTAGATGATGTTAAAATGAAATTATTTTTCTATATTTTGATCAAAATTGATTTATTTTCCTTTGTTTCTAAACTACCACAGGTTAACCAAAGGAAGCAGAATCTCAAGAGGTGGGGTAACATCAGTTCAGTTCAGTTCAGTTCAGTCGCTCAGTCGTGTCCGACTCTTTGCAACCCCATGAATCGCAGCACGCCAGGCCTCCCCGTCCATCACCATCTCCCGGAATTCACTCAAACTCATGTCTATCGAGTTGGTGATGCCATCCAGCCATCTCATCCTCTGTCGTCCCCTTCTCCCCCTGCCCCCAATCCCTCCCAGCATCAGAGTCTTTTCCAATGAGTCAACTCTTAGCATTAGGTGGCCAAAGTACTGGAGTTTCAGCTTTAGCATCATTCCTTCCAAAGAAATCCCAGGGCTGATCTCCCTCAGAATGGACTGGTTGGATCTCCTTGCAGTCCAGGGGACTCTCAAGAGTCTTCTCCAACACCACAGGTCAAAAGCATCAATTTTTTGGCGCTCAGCTTTCTTCACAGTCTAACTCTTGCATCCATACATGACCACTGGAAAAACCATAGCCTTGACTAGACGGACCTTTGTTGGCAAAGTAATGTCTCTGCTTTTGAATATGCTATCTAGGTTGGTCATAACTTTTCTTCCAAGGAGTAAGCGTCTTTTAATTTCCTGGCTGCAGTCACCATCCACAGTGATTTTGGACCCCCCAAAAATAAAGTCTGACACTGTTTCCACTGTTTCCCCATCTATTTCCCATGAAGTGATGGGACCAGTTGCCATGATCTTCATTTTCTGAATGTTGAGCTTTAAGCCAACTTTTTCACTCTCCTCTTTTACTTTCATCAAGAGGCTTTTTAGTTCCTCTTCACTTTCTGCCATAAGAGTGGTGTCATCTGCATATCTGAGGTTATTGATTATTTCTCCCGGCCCGGCAATCTTGATTCCAGTTTGTGCTTCTTCCAGTCCAGCATTTCTCATGATGTACTCTGCATAGAAGTTAAATAAGCAGGGTGACAATATACAGCCTTGATGTACTCCTTTTCCTATTTGGAACCAGTCTGTTGTTCCATGTCCAGTTCTAATTGTTGCTTCCTGATCTGCATACAGGTTTCTCAAGAGGCAGGTTAGGTGGTCTGGTATTTCCTATTTATTTTAGAATTTTCCACAGTTCATTATGATCCACACAGTCAAAGGCTTTGTCATAGTCAATAAAGCAGAAATAGATGTTTTTCTGGAACTCTCTTCCTTTTTCCATGATCCAGCAGATGTTGGCAATTTGATCTCTGGTTCCTCTGCCTTTTCTAACATCAGCATCTTTTAATTCTGAAAAGGCTTCTTGTGTGTTAACTTCCAAGAGGAAGGATCAAGGGAGGAGGAACACATGAGAGGCTGGAGCTCCAGGAAGCTTCTTCCCCCATGTTCCCTGCCACCTCCTCACTTTTCTATAAGGCAAGGTCCTATTCATTTTCTTTGAGAAAGCTTCTCCAATCCTTTCATTCCAGTTAGAAGTTATTATTCCTTCTTCCATACACTCCTTTACTATCTTCCCACATATTTACATACCTTTTTGACTGACCTTGTGTATCTTCTGATAGAAAACGGGTTTCTTGGGGGTCCACCTTGGGCTGTCTCATGTCATCTGCCATGATAATTCACATATGATGAACTCTAAAGATGTCAAATGCCTTAGTATCTCTGCAGTGACTCGCCCCTCTTGTCTATACAGACATGTGATGTAGAGAATAGGAGTATTCAGAAAAGGTGAAAAAAGAAGCTAGACTAACTCTTAAAAATACAGAAAAGCTTCTGCAAGTATAAGAGGATTTAGATGAAGGAAATAAAAAATCATTTCAAGAATACCATGACTTAGCTTAAACACTCGGAGAAGGCAATGGCACCCTACTCCAGTACTCTTGCCTGGAAAATCCCATGGATGGAGGAGCGTGGTAGGCTGCAATCCATGGGGTCGATAGGAGTCGGACATGACTGCGTGACTTCACTTTCACTTTTCACTTTCATGCACTGGAGAAGGAAATGGCAGCCCACTCCAGTGTTCTTGCCTGGAGAATCCCAGGGACAGAGGAGCCTGGTGGGCTGCCGTCTATGGGGCGCACAGAGTCAGACATGACTGAAGTGACTTAGCAGCAGCAGCAGCTTAGACACTGGCCATAGGCCTAGTTCAAATCTTGATATTAACATTTAGAATTGTGTCATCTTGAACAATGAGCTACCTCTCTCAACCATAGTTTATTCATCTCTCACATGGGGATAAAGAGTAGCGATCTGTGTTAGCTGGCCCCCAAGTTTCCTCCCAGCTGTTGTATACTCTCTGTTTAATCATCTCCCCTTGACTGTGGGATGAATATGATGGGATTCTACTGTACTGATTAGATTATGTTATGTGACAAAAGAGAAGGGATTTTTTTAGATGTAATTAAGGTTTTAATCATCTGACTTTGAGTTAATCAAAAGGGTGATTATCCTGGGTCGACCTGAGTTAATCAGGTAAGCCTTTTAAAGGAGGGTCGAGGGCATCCCTAAAGGAGATGTTTCAAGACAGAAAGATTTTTCTGCCAGGAATGAAGAAGCAAATTGTCTCTTTGTAAGAGGCCCATAGATGTGGCAAGAACTGTAGGGCCCTGTAGGAGCTGCCACCTGGCAGACAACCTGCAAGAAAAAAGGGACTTCAATCCTGTGACCACAGGAGTAGAACTCCGCCAACAACGCACGCACTTAGAAGAGACCTCCAAACCTTGGATAAGACACTGGTCCTGGCTGACACCTTGACTCAGCCTTGTGAGTCCCTGAGCCAGGGACCCAGTTTAGCTGGGCCTGGAGCCCTGATCTGTAGACAATGTGAGATCATAAATGTGTGTGGTTTTCAGCAGCTACACGTGTGGTAATTTGTTACACAGTAATAGAAACAAATATACTACCTTATAGGGAAGATTTGCAGGTTACCAACCACTGATTCTGGCTAAAATTAGATTTTTTTTTTAAAGCAGAAGTTATTGGAACAAAATTTAGTATGTCAAAAAGCTGAAGGAAAAGCTAAGTGACTAGGTCTTGGGGTAACAGACACCAGGGCTACTCTGAAGATATCATTTGGAAATTCGGGCGTGTACTCTGAAATAACCTATGTACAGGCAGCTACTCTTGTCACTCAGCCCATGAATCAGTCCATACTCCTGACAGAGTCAAAACAGCCTCCCTTTCATCACCCACCCATTCCTTGATGTTAGGAAACTGTGGACTTGACAAGCCCCTTGACATGGAATGAGACTGCAAGCTCCCTAAAGGGAAAATTGGTGCTATCAGTGAAAGAAGAGGAAAAGAATCTAGGGTAGTCACGCACACACACACAACAATCCACCTTGCTGTTTCATAGGGTTGTCAAGAAGACATGAGATAATATAAGGAAAATGCCTTGCACATTTCTTGGCACTCTATAATCAGTTGTAAACTATTAGGCATAATTATTAGGCACCAGGGGGCCTAAGTCTCCTCTAGAAAGCAAAAGAGAGAATTCTGCCCCTGAAGATGAAAAGAGAAATCCCATCTTGATGAAAGAAAGATTCTCCTAGCATTCAAGAAAATAGCCTTCAGTGTCCGATGCTACCTGGACGACTTAAAAGCTTATCAGAAGATAGAACACTGTAGGTTCCTCAGTGCTCTTTGTGGTAATTATCGCCAAGAGCACAAGGCTAAAGGAACCAGCAAAGGAGCAAAAAGGAACCAGCTGTCATTTGTTGCTAAGTCACTTCAGTCGTGTCCAACTCTGTGCGACCCCAGAGACGGCAGCCCACAAGGCTCCCCTGTCCCTGGGATTCTCCAGGCAAGAACACTGGAGTGGGTTGCCATTTCCTTCTCCAATGCATGAAAGTGAAAAGTGAAAGTGAAGTCGCTCAGTCGTGTCCGACCCTCAGCTACCCCATGGACTGCGGCCCACCAGGTTCCTCCATCCATGGGATTTTCCAGGCAAGAGTACTGGAGTGGGATGCCATCGCCTTCTCCGAGCTGTCATTTGGACCCCACCAAACTCCAGTGGGTTAGGAAGGGAAACCAACAGTTAATGGCTGTACGTTTTCTCACAAAACTCTTAATGGTTGGCTCACATTTCTGACAGTAAATATACCGGACAGCGCCTAAGCCCATCCATCTATGTTTGAATCATGGCTTTATATTTGAAATTTTAGAAAATTCATTCAGATGTGAGATGACAGCCCAGTTACTGAGGATCATAAACGGAATCTAGAACAAGCTACAAGTATCCAGTATTGAGTGATGCTGTTGTGTTATAGAGGCAGGCTCTCCTTTATCTTTGTGTTAGAGTATGTTACTGGCCAGTACGCCCCTCCTGAAGAAGGCCTGTCTATGAGGTGGTGTCATTTTTGGCCTGAAACATCACTGATGGCTGAATTTAACTTCCATTATGTCCTGTTCTACTCCACACGAATTTATTGAGCCCCCCATTATGTGCAATGAACTGTATTAAGTGCTATGATAGATTAAAAAAATGAATAGATAAGATAGAGCTCCTGACCTCGGGGTATTTTATTATCTCAGAAGAGAGACAAACGTTTACAGGGACTAGATACAATAGAAACCAGGATGTGACCAGCACGGAAACAGATGCAGAGCAGAAGAAAGCTTTCAATTTCAAGTGTAATGACCTGGAGTTTTTCATGGTGGAGGTAGAGTTTGAGGCCTTCTCAATTATACGGCACTCTGGGACAGGTAGCACTTTTATTCATCAGCTTGTTTGTTCATTGTATTCCCAGGGTCTAACACAGTCCCTGGTATTTAATATATGTAACTTGAATTAGGAAAAAAAAACTTAATTACAGTAAAATATACCTACATAAATATACATACACAGTGGGACCTAATGTCCAAGTGAATGGGTGAATGAATGAGTCAAAGACACTTAATCTACTGTATAAAGGACTTTTTTTGCATCTAGATTTTTGTCTTTGGTTCTAGTCATTAGTGGTGGTCTTGGGTTATATAATCTGTTGGAATTTAATATGTGGATGCACAAACTTCTAGGCCCCAAATTAGGATTAGGATAAAATTTTAACTTCCTATTAAAATTTACTGATATAAAGGTCAGAGTAGGATATACTGGAGGGCTCTAAGATGCCTTGGAGAAGGAAATGGCAACCCACTCCAGTGTTCTTGCCTGGAGAATCCCATGGGCAGAGGGACCTGGCTAGCTAAAGTCCATGGGGTTGCAAGAGTCAGACATGATTTAATGACTAAACCACCACCATACATACATAAAATTGCCTATTTCAACCATTTTTAAAAATGTTTGGTTATGTGGCATTAAGTACGTTTGCATTGTTGCCCAAAAACTATCACCACTGTCTGACTCCAAAACTTTTCCATCTTACAAAACTGAAACTCTGTACCCATTAAATGATAACTCCCAATTTCCACTGCCTGACCCGTACCCACCCCCCGCCCCTGCCCCCGCCCCAGATAAGTGCAATCCTAGAAGATTTGTCCTTTTGTGACTGGCTAATTTCACTTAGCATAATGTTTTCAAGGTTCACTTAAAGCATGAGTCAGAATTTCCTTCCTTTTATAAGGCTAAATAATATTCCATTGTATATATATACCACATTTTGTTTATTTACTCATCTGCTGATGGCCATTTGTGCTGTTTCCACCTTTTGGCTACTGTGAATACTGTGTACAGCTATACACATGTGTGTACAAATAACTTTGAGAGAGACAGAAATTTTGATAGGTCAGTGAGGGCAGAGAGAGGGTATTTCAAGCTTGGGAAATGGCAAGAGCAAAAGCACAGACAGGTGGCAATGCATGGAGTTTGCTTGGCAGGGCTTACTCCTTGGTTTCTCAGGGTGTACTGGCTGAAGATAGAAAGGTCAATTTGTTTCAGTGTTTGAAAGGCACTAAATACTAGACCAAGAAGATACATTTTTTTCTAAAGCTTTGAGGAACTATTTAGGGATTTGGAGCAAGGCAGTAACAATACCAACTCTGCACTCTGAAGAGTGTATGTAATGGCAAAGATGTAGTTAGAAATGAAGGGTAATAAGCCTGGCAGGAGACCAGGCTGTTGAGTGGCAGAGGAAATAATAAAATGGAGGGAGGGATTAGAAGATAGATATCACAGAGGAACAATCAATAGGATCTGGATGTGGGTAGCAGCAAGAGGAAGCTGTAGTTAAATGTGACTGAAAGCCCTGGGACATTATAAACTGAGATGGAGAATGCAGAAGGAAGAAGTAGCAGATAGAAACAATAGTTACTATTCATTAAACTCTTATGTGTTGGGCAACTTACATGCATTATCTCCTTTAATCTTGATAATGGCCAGTACAGGAGATATTATTAGACACTGGAGGAAATTCAGTTTAGATAGATTAAGTTACTAATACCTAGTTAAGTAGTGGAAATGGGATTCCAACACAGGTTTAACCCTAAAGTTTTTTGTTTCTTTTAAACCATCACATTATTCACAGTCTTCTAACACATAGAATAGCCACATCAGTTTACAGCTCAAGAAATTGGAAATGTAAGTCTGAAGCTCTGCAGAATGCTCATGGACAAAAATATAGTCCAGGAGTTCTATACACAAAGGTGAATTAAAATGATACTGAGGGAGTACATGAGTTCACTCAAGAGAGAATATAAAAACAGAAGACCAGAATTTAACTCCAGAAGCAATCATATCTATCAGGTGGGAGGAGAAAGAGGGACTAGGTTTGAGCCACAAGAGAACAACCAGGAAAGTAAATTGACAAAGACATTACGTGAGAAGACAGTTTCGAAGAAGGGATTAGTCAACACCATCAAATGCTTCTAGAATCTTAAATAGGAAGTGGACTATAGCCACTAGATTTGACATTTAGGAAGTCATTGGAGACTTTAAAAGAAGAAAGCAGATTCAGTAAGTTCATGGATTGAAGGATGAATCAGATGTATGGAAACGAAGAATGCTGAGTGCAAACTACTTGTTCAAGAAGTTTGGCAACAAAGGAGAAATTATGGCACAGTATTTGAAGAGATGTAGAACTGAAAAAAAAGGTTTTCTTTCTAGGACTGGGTAGATATGAGCATATTTGGGGGCTATAAAAATGCCAGTGGAGAATAGCAAGCTGTAAATATCAGGAGAATAATGAAAATTTAGGGAGGAATAGTGAGAGGGTATGAGTGATCAAGAACACATTTAGAGAGACAGCCTGGTGAAAAAGTAGGAATATTTCTCCCCGGGGATGGGAGAGAAAAAGAGAGAGATTTGGAAGTTGAAGGGAAGAAGGAGCTTACATTGGGACAGGAGAAAACTGGGGTGGAATTTGACCTTGAAATCAGTACACAGCTGGTTGGGTTATGTAGAAGAGGAAGTCAACTAGAGTCAAAGAAATAGATCATCCAGCTTTATTGAGGGCTCCTCTGAGTTAGGATTATTTTAATCTTTAGTGAAGCCAATCAGCTAGAATAGTGACCAAAACTCAGTCTCTCTTTTCTGTCCAATACATTTTCAGACTTTCCTGAAACTCTACAGAGACACCTGATTGAATTTGGGCATTTCCCAAGTCTCCTTAAACTAGATTACTCTTGACTGATTTCATCAACAGTGTACTGATTTTTACCCTTTCATTCTTCACTGTCTACAAATTCTAAGGGCATACTTACGGTAAACCTCTAAACAGTGACAGGAGGCAAGAACTACTTTCTTGGAGAGGTTTTCACAGAAAAAATTGGGAAATTACTAAGATACGGTGAAATATTTCAATACTGAATTTCAAAATTTTATTCCTTAAAGTCTTCAAACCCATTGAGAAACCCCAGTTTAAAAACCTTTCTATTGATTCTAGTTCCTGAAATAGAACCAAGTGAAAGGCAGAGCTAGTATAATTTAAAGTAACAGATTGTCTTCTTCTTGAACACTGACATTCCATTCGGCATTCTACACGAACAAAGTAATGTTCCAGATTTTTTTTAATATACAGTTACACTTACTGTATTTATGTGATGAATTTTCTTCCAGTTATAGGTATTAATGATTGGAACCATGCCTCAGTTACCTCCCTTATGAAAGATAACATAGGAATGTTATAACAAATATTTAGTTAAAAAACTGAAAAGGGCTTTGAAAATGTAAAAGTGTAATATAAATGCTAAATAAAGATAATATATTCTGAACAGCAGGCTCCTTTGAAATAGGGCCTATGAATTCCATTAGCACTCTCTGTTTACATGCTTTTAGGAACTTTTTGGAGGATGTTGTCCACGGGCATGCCTGTGACGTGACACCTCTGGCCTGGTCACCAGCAAGGAAAGAGGCAAATAAAAGAGTGGCCATAATAATTCACATAATAGTATTTTCTTAAGTCATTCGATAAATATTTATTGCATTTTTAACTGTGTGCAGGTTCAAGTCTGGGTGCTAAGAATACTGCTGGGAGCAACTCAAGCAAAAACCCTGACTCATAAGCTAATATTTATTGATTAGTAACTACACACCAAGGTTTAGTCTTGCATTACTCCATGCATCCTCATAGAGGGGACTTCCCTGGTGGACCTGTGGCTAAGACTCTGGGTTCCCTAAGCAGGGGGCCAGGGTTTGATCCCTGGTCAGGGAACTAGATCCAATGTGCTGAAACTAAAGATTGAAGATCTGTGTGCTGTAACTAAGACCTGGCACAGCCAAGTAAATAAATAAATAAATAAATAAAAAATCCTAGCCACGTGAGCTAGGTACTGTAAATATTCCCATTTTACAGATGTAGAATCTGAGGTAAGAGAGGTTCCCAACTTGCCCAAGTGGTGAACTTGGGATTTGCTCTCACCATCTGGCCCACATGTTCCAGTAACAGGCACAAGGTTATTGGGCGTTGGGCCAACTCAACTGACTTTCAGAGTTGGTCCCCTTTAAATCTATAAAGCTAAAAAGAACAGGCCATACAAATTATTGGTGTTAGGGGTCTTTTGCTTATCTACTCAATTCAAAAAATGACTCAGTTTTCCATAAGGGATGGGGAGCCCTCATAGTAACACTAGTGAAGACAGAAATTCTAGCATGCAGGTGGTTTTCATGAGGTCCCAGAGTGGCCAGGCCTCTCTGAGACTAGAATGACATTTGGGGAGTCAGGCGGCACCCTGGGCAGCTCTGGCCTGCATTTGGCTGGTTAACTTCTGCTCTGTTGTACCTTGCGACTTCCATTAATACTTATGCATAGTTTCTAATGCCTAACAACTAAGGAAACTACACTCTACGTGCTTCTCTCTGTGAATCATTTAGTTTTTGTAATGCCTATCAACTAATTTTATCTCCAGTACTTCCAGTTCATATGGCGAAGCATAAGTATAGATGAGTCCATTTCATCACTTTTATTCATATGGGGAAGCACTCCCTCCTGACTCTTAGCTATCCCTTACTTGATTTAGTCCTTGGATTAAATGCCCACTCCTGGACCAATCAGCTGTGGCCAGGAGGCCATGTAATATGGAAAGAACATTCTAGAACCAGGCTCTAAAGTTATCAGGGGCTACAATCACAGATATGTTATGAAGTCTGGCTTATTCCTCTAATACTGTTTAGTTATGAGGCTTTTGGATTTATGCTTTAAGCAAGTAAATGTGTTCTGGAAAATTATTAACTTTTTGAATTTATAAGTCACTTTATAGTTCTATATTAGTCCATTGTTTTAAATATGTCTGTCATATTTCTATCTTTACTTTTGCATCTAAATAAGATTATAATAAGTAAGATGCTCTTTTATATAAATTTCCTTAAGATGTTGAGAATTTAAGATTTACATCATAATCCTTTCCTTACCTAATGAGTAATACTAACAGATACTTTTTTTCTCATCTTTAGCATGTCAATTACATTTCACCATCACAAGCTCTGTGCTAAGAATGTATACAGATGTGTGACAAGAAAAATAAGAAGGACTCAAATTAGAGTACCACATGAACATTTCAGTGTTATCTAGACGTTAACAAGAAAATCAAACTCAGCTTGTATAAATAATTATCAATAATAAGAATCTTGGCCAAATCAATGTTAATGTCATTTTTATACTTGGACAAACATGGAGCACACAATTACATAGACTAAAAAAATCAATAACTTGACTCACACTTAAAAGTAACATAATACATTGAAAGAATGATTTCAAGTATTGTTCACTTTAGAAAATTTCTATGGAAAGATTCAATTTTACCTGAAGACTTACAACCAATAGCACACATTACAACATGGGAAATGGTTAGGAAAGCAGTTTGTGGCTATGAAACAGATCAAAACTAACTAGCCATTAGGGAATAGAACCCATGACCTTCATCTCATTAGTAACAGGCTTAACCAACTGAATGAGCTATAAACTGGTAACATTCTGATACCTAGCAGACGGATGGATTTTCTACTCTTAAAATTCATTTCTTGGTTCCATATTATTTGTACTAAAATGTGACAATGCTGCTGTTACGTGGAAGGATGGAAAGGGACGTGGCTTTCAACGAGATCTCAGAAATCAATTATTACTCTTTCTTTGTGTAACTAGTGAGAGAATTCAAACCCTGAAGATGAGGTGACCTGCCTAATGGGTTCCCAGTGGGTGGTGGCAGAACTGTATTACAATAAAAATCTCTTGGACTACACTCCTGGCCACTTTCAATTTGTGAGGGGCTGGCTGGTGGAGCAGGTTGTCCTTGAATTGTTCAAGGAAGGGGGAGTACGTCCTTTCAACTCAGAACAAACTTAGTGCTCGGAAAAGGGAGTGTAGGTTTCTAAATTGAATTCATACTGAATGGAGGTTACAGGAAGGAATATAGTGAGAAAGGTTTTGAATGACCTTCATCTGGCAGGGGATGAGAAGCCTCAGAAGGTCTCCAGAGAGTGAGTACAGTGATGGAAAACATTTTCCATGTAAAATGGCTTTAGCTTCAGTCCATGGGGTCGCAAAGAGTCAGACACAACTGAGCAGGCACACATACACCTCAGGATATTTAGGAATGGAGTAACCTGAAGTCATGGGGCTGGGGGCACAAATTTGGGTATAAATGAATAAATATAAAGAAAAGTCAAGTAGTGGCTAATAATTTCACTTGGGAGGTCAGGGAAGTTACAGATCTGGGTCTGAGGATGGGTTAGGCATGTAGGTATGATAGGGTAGAGTGGGGTGGAATGGGAACGGGGGAGAGTGGTGGAGACTGATGCCATGAAGGGATGCTGGAAAGAAGGGATTCATCATGGATTATTAACCAGTGACTGAACAGTGGAAGGGTGAAGGAGCAACAAAAAGCTTCTACTAGTATATTATCATTTAGGGAACAGATGGAGAAAGGTTCTGTAAATACTACCAATTTATATAAAGGTCCAGTGTTATTTAGATTCTAATATCATATACTGCCTGTCTCAGGTGGTCACACCAGTGGGTTCTTCGTAGCAATGTCTTTAGACGTGAGTACCTTCAAAATATTTCCCATCTGGAACTACATCTTGGGAACAACTTACATTAAGTCTTTGAGCTTTTACTGATGACCTCTGAAGGAGATTGGCCATGTATTGGAGACAGCCTCAACTCATCCTTATTTTTCTTACTATACCTCAGTATGTGCACAGGTCCCAGGCAAGCCATGCTTTCCTGACTCTGGACCTTTACTCAGACTTTCTCTGATTGGATCATCTTCCTACATACCCTGGACAATTGTCCTTCAAGAAACAGTTATCATCTTTTCTATCATCTATCATTTATCATCCTTTCCTTATTGCCACAGTAGCTCCTCAATTATACTGCTCTGCATACCCCTAGTACAACGTCTTTCACACTGTAAAGCATTGCCCAGTGCACTAGACTGTCTTTACCAGTCTGAATTCCTTGGGGCCCAGTTTTGATCATTTGTTTATCCCCAATACCTTGTAATATGATTAGCACAAGGTAGATCTTTAATATAAGTTTAAAGACTATGGAAATCTCTGAAAAAGCTTGTGAAATAGAAATATAGTCTAGAAATTATCTAGAGAGAACGAGTCTAGAATGGATTTTTAGAAAGAGGAATCTAAAATTAATTTTATTAGTTTCCTTGGGCATAAGGCCTTAGTTTTGCACATAGCTCCAGGCCTTGCTTCCCTTCTTCTCTTGTAGTCTGCCTTTGGCCATTTCACTGCTTGTTATTCAAGAGCTAGGGAGAAAAAGAGAGAAGCTGAAATTCAGATCAGTTAATTAGGCTGTTTGGGAACAGCTCAGAAAAAGGCTGGATATTGTGGGTGAAATCAATATTATCTATAGCCCTCTCTAACCCAGCCTTCCTCATTTCACACTCCTGAACCAATGGCTGCCTAACACAGGAAGCACATTTTAGAAACTCTTTTCAGCTTCACAGGATTTGTTCCCTTCTCTTGAGTACGTGTCAAGCTGTCTGTCCTGGGTTTTGGTTTGGAGAATTCGGTCACCACTCCAGCAGAAGACACTGTGGAGTAGTCTGTCTCTCTAGGGTAATTTCATGGTCCTAAGGAAAGAATTCAGCAGTTTATTTTTCTGAAACTGGTTCAAGGAACATTCCCGAAGTGAAAGAATTCAATCGAGAATATTATTACTTACATTTTGGAGAAAGATTTTTAATACAGAATTTCCATCTGTGATATATTTAAATTCTAGGCCTCAGGCAGCAATTTTGGAAAAGGGCCTCCTTTACAGTTTATTAGATGCAAACTAGTCCACTCTGAGGGGTAAGGGGCCCTTACTTTATCTCCCCACCCCAGCAAAATGTGAAGATTTGCTTCCACTATTCCTGAAATTACCACCGCTCCTTTTATTTTCCTTGCATGATGAACTCTGATATTGACCTAAAAGTGTTGATCACAACTTCAATTTCTTGAATTATTTTCTAAGTACTTGTACCTAGCAGAAAAAGAGAATGGTAAGCTGCCCGAAAAGAGGCCTACAGTCAATCAGTAGAAAGCTGTCAATACCGAAAAACAATACTCTTGCTTGATCTGGTTTTGATGCCCTAACAAAGACGGGTTTTGCTGTTTAGGACCGCTCAGCCATCTTGACTGAATACATTCAGAAGGTAGTCCTCGACCTGCTTACTGCCAGAGGACTTTAACACTGATTTCTAAGTTGACATATGTATCCCAACAGATTTCACAACAGAGGCCTAACGCATTTAAGCTGTCAATAAAGACCAACACTAAGAAACGCAAGGCACGCGGACACTTTACATGCACACTTTATAATGCATTCTTCCAGAGAGAGAGGTTGTGTGTGTGTGGGGGGGGGGGGGGGGGGAGGACGGTGGTGGGGGGAGCTTAAAACTTTATTTCTCATTTCTCCTGACCTGTAGCATGTGTTTAGCCTTTAGGTTGTGTTTTTGTAAGACCAAGGCCCACTCTTTAATGGCTGAAAGCATACGTTTAACAGTACATGGTGGATCAGCTGCTCTGAGAAATGCCTTTTTTAAAAAAGTAAAGTGGAAAATAGACAAAGAAATCTATCACCTTAGCAGTCTTTCATATTTGTTTTGATTGTTCTGGAACCAGCTCTGAGCTGGTGACAAGGGTATTGAAAAGATGCACCTGAAACAGGATCTGCGGGCTGCTGCATTTGCCAACCGGCTTTAATGCTGCTTTCCAGCGGCGAAGGCGCAGCAGCATTAACAGGGAAGCCAGCGCGAGCCTCCCCGGCAGCGGCGGCGGCACGGCGGCACCGGCACCAGCGCAGTTTCCCCTCTCCCCAGCCCTGACTCTACGCGCACATGCGCACTGCGCTCGCAGCCCTGGACCATTTGTCAGGACTACTCGTGAGACGGAGAAAAAAAAAAGAGAAAATTTGGGGGTAAGAAGCGGTTGATCGGATCTAATCTCTAATTAATCTGAAGATTTGTCCGTGCCAAAGCCCATTCATTTATTTTCCTAGGTGAGGATGAAAGTTAAGAGACCTCTACAGAGAAGGAAGCGCACCCTCGTCTTGTGAAACAGATCAGGGGAGGGGAAAGGACAGAAGGGGTTTCTCCCCCACTTCTCTGCGCCTCTGGGAAAGAGAAGAAAACTTAATCCTGGGGAAAAAAGTGGGCAAGTGACTCGGAAACGGCTGGAGGGGGAGTCTCTGGGCATCTCACTCTGAAGTAGTGAGTGCGAGTGTGAAAGAGGAACAAAAGAGAGAGAAAAGAGAAAGGAAAAAATGGGGGGAGGAGAGACTTGTATTTTTTTCTTTGCGCGCACACGGGGAAGGGTGTGGGGGGCCGTGCGGAAGGGAGCCGGGGCGAGGCGGCCGCGTCGGGCTCTCGCCCGCGCGCAGGCGGCGGGATGCGTGTGGGCCCCCTCCCCCGCGCCCCCCGAGCTTGTCACTTTGGTCGCTTTCATGACACCGGGCGCGGGGTGGGGAGCGCGGCGGCGCCGGGCTCCGCCGGGGTGCGTGCCCGAGTGGGCGCCGCGGAGCCGCAGCCCGGGCGGCGAGCGCGGCGGCCGAGGCGGGGGGCGCCGGCGGCGGGGGTTGGGGGGGGCGCGCGGGGGTGGCCGGGGCCGCGTATCGGTGCGGCGGGAGGCGCAAGCCCCGCGCGCCGCCCCTGCGGCCCCCTCCGCCCGTGTGGCCTTTGTGCCGGGCGCGCACCGGAGAGCGAGCGAGCGAGCGCGAGAAGTACAAGTACGGGAGACCGAGGCAGTGGGAAAAGAGGCCGGGCCACTTTCTCCCCGCTCGGGCTGCGGAGAATGGACTGGTTGAATGTGCAGGCGCGTCTCCCCGGCGTGTGCTGTGTGTGTGTGCGCGGCGGAAAGGCCTCCCCGACTCCCACCGCGCACACGCACACTCACACGCACGCACACACTCACGGACCCGCGGCGGGCTCGGCGGCCGAGAGTTTGCGTTTTCTTCCTCGCCGCCTCCCACTTCCCGACCGACTGTGTGAGAATTTCATATAGATCAGCTCCAATTTCCGCCATTTTGGGAAAGTTGCACAAAAATAAACCCTCCGGTTTATTTCTGCCCGAGGCAGGAAAGTGCTTCGGGAAGCGAGGCGGCGCGGGCCCGCGGCGGCCGTCCGCGCGGGGGAGGGCGCAGGGCGCGGGCCGGGCCGGGAGCCCGCGCCGTCGCGGCGTTCGCCCCGCGCCGTGCCGCGCCGCGCCGCGCCGGGCCGGGTGCGGGCGCGGGCGTGTGTCGGGAGGCGGCGGCCGCGGCCGCGCCGGGGCGGCGGGCGCGGGTGGGGGGGGTTGAGGGGGGGAGGCGCGGGGCTGCTTTTCCTGCAACTTGTTTACGCCGTCCTTATACTGGGGAGGCAGAGAGGGGTCCGAGGCGGGGCCGCCGCCCGCCTGGCGCGGCGTGCGTGTGCCATTCCGGAATAATGGGTTTTGCACACTAGCGTCCTGGGCCCGGCCGGCCGTCCTCGCGCCGCGGCGGCCCGGCGGGGGGAAGTAGAGGCCGGCGGGGGTGGAGATCGGGGAAGCGCAGGAGCCGAGGCATCCGCCGCGCGCCCCGCGAGCTGGTGGCGGGGGCGGGGTGGGGGGAGAGGGAGGAAAACTTGGGAGCCCTGGAGGCGGGGGAGGGGGGCACGGTGGCACGGCCGGGGGGAGGGCGCAACTTTCGTGCTGGTGGTAAAACTTTAATTACCTTGAAAGAAAAAGGCCCTCCGGTCTCCCCCACCCTCTCTGGGCGAAGCCCGGCCCCAGCGCGACCGTGAGAGAAAGTTTAAAAGCGGGCACTTTGCTCCCCGTCTTCCCCGCGGAGGGGTAGGGGTATCTGTTTGTCCGTCTGCGCTCGGAGAGACGTGGGGGTAACGAGCCGCCCTCCGGGGTCGCGAAGATCGCGGCTCTCACCCCACCCTTCCACGGAGAGACGAAGGTAAACGTCGCTTCAGTTTCCCTCCTACCTCCTCCCGCCCGGCCCCCCCCCCCCCCCCGCTTCCTTTTCCTCCCCCTCCCTGCCGATTTTTTGAGGGGACCCAAAAAACGGAGTCTCTTTCCTTATGCAACTTCCTCGGACGCTGCGAGCACGGCCCTTCCCCCCTCCCTGCATCCCTCGGCTGGCTCCTTGACCACCTCGGGTCTACCGCCAGAAAAAAAAATGCGATAGAGATCATTCACAGTGCACCGAAACAAAAATAGATTTTTGATTGTTCTAAGTTTAAGTTAAGGGAAACTGAGATGAGAAATAAGAAGGGGGGGGAGCGGCTGGAGCGAGTGCGTCGAATTTTAATTTTCCTAGAATGTTGTTTGTGATAGCTTTATTGCTGTGGGGAGCCCGAGAGTCTCCGTACTGGCTAACTCGGTCGCGTGGATTTTTGCGCAAGTTTTTAGAAAAACACTGACTGGAGTAGAGCATTTCTCCGGAAAGTTTCAAGTGCAGCAAAATAGCGAACGTGCAAAACTGGCCAAGGGGAGACCTCTAGTGGTTAGACGCGTCTTTAAGTTCGGAAGGCCGAGAGCAAACTTTGGCCTTTACTTTTTAGCTACGTAGTCCGTTCAGACGTGGAAGTGATTAGACGACCTGAGCCAGGGGCCAGATGTTGAATGAAAGGATGCTGATCAGAAATAGAAAGTTTGGTAAATCGGAGAGCAAATGAAATCTAAGGACCCAGCCTTCCAGTTGGGGTACTTCTATAGGAAAGTAGAACCTTCTGAACTTCATGACTTCTATGAACACTTTGCTTTTATTCTGGGATTTGAGATCGGTCACTATGGATTAGACGCAGTTGTTTGATTTTTTTTTTTTAATATTTGTCATTGTCTATACATTTGATCAACCTGTAATCAGGAGTGACAGTGGATAGTTTCATTTGAATGTTAATTAAAATACGAAATGCAATATATGTTTAAAACTTTGAAAAAATGAAAAACATTTGTGTTTGAAAAATGATTTTATATGTCATTTTATATGAGCTAATAATTTTATTCTCTAGTAAATATAATTTAAGGCCTTATTTCATTTTTTAAACAGTCATATAATATGTTATAAAATAAATGACCCCATTTAGCTCTAAGAGTGTAATTTTGTTTCACTGGTTAAGACTTATTTCTGAATACTTTGTATAATTTGGGATTTAAACACTTAAATATATGGACAAAAATTGCTTACATAGTATCTATTCTTCTGCTGGTGTGTGTTCTGCAGGGTAACTTTAAATAAGAGAAGCAGTGAAAGAAGTTAAAATTGAATCAAATGATCCTGGGAACTTTCATTTGCTTGTCATACAATGGAAGAGACTTTAACAGGGGAACTTAGGGTAGGGCAATGATATAAATGTAAAATCAATTTCACCTCATCCAAAGCTAGTTTATTTGTGTGTGTGTGTTGTAACATATTAAGTGGTAGTGTACAAAATTATGCAATGTCAGTAATTCATAATTTGAACTTATTATCTATGAGTTTCAGGGCTTCTTTTTTTTTAATGACAATACTTTGATTTTATTTCTCTTCTCTTTAAATCGATGATAGACCTCCAGGAGAAGTCTTGAGGGTGAACCACAGTCTTAAAGACCATCAGATAATTATTTCTTCACTGCCACTAGGTGAGTTGTGTGTTGAAACAAATTGCTTGATATACTTGCAGATATTAAAAGCTGCATTTGAGGGTAAGGAAGGAGAGTGTGGAACAGGGTTGGCAGAAAAACATCATTTTGAAAGGGGTGCTTTGAATTCATGAAAGTCTTGACCCTGATTGTGACTGAAGCTCCAATTAAAGCATTATGAAAAATTAAGAGGTTGTTTGGATAATCTTTGGACTGGCTTTTTACTGGATTCTTAATTCACACTTCAATTGTACCTGTTCTTTACTGAAAGTAAATAGTTTTATTCTTTGGAATTGAGGAAGTGGAAATCTAGAACAAAGCAATTGTGAATTAATATAGGTGTTGTAGAAGTATGCTGTGATGTGAAAAGTTCTGGAACTTGGTAGAATTTTGTAGGTGATATTGCCAATAAGATGTTTGGGGCGTGTTTAGGTAACTTATCTTCTATGGCTCAAATCCTATGGTGGGCTGATGTTTGCCCCAAATATCATGTGGTAGTGTTATAGTGAATTTCCAGTGTTTAGCATAAACTTGTCAACTTTTAAGCGTATCACCACAAGCAGTACAGCTACTGCCCAATAAAGATCTCTTTGGTAATTTTGGAGGGTGCTGGTTAGTCTCCAGCAATCCAGGGCCTATTCTCAGAACAAAGGTCATTCTCAGGCAAAAGGGAACCCTGTCTGGGTAGAACATGAAAGTACATTTGTGCGACTATAGTGCTTTTCTGCTATTGATAATGATGATGTTTAGTTGATAAGTCATGTCTGACTCCCTTGTGACCTCATGGACTGTAGCCCACCAGGCTCCTCTGTCCCTGGGATTTCCCAGGCAAGAATATTGAAATGGGTTGCCGTTTCCTTTTCCAGGGGATGTTCCCAACCCAGGGATAGAACCCGAGTCACCTGCTTTGGCAGGTGAATTCTTTACCACTGAGCCACCAGGGAAGGAAGCCTCTTCTACTTTTTATAACTGTTTTTTTTAATCATTCCCTTTCTTTTTCTGCTTCATTTCATTTTCCTTCTCTGTCTCAGGTATTAAAGGAGTTGCTAATTCTTGTTTGGCAAAACAAAAGAAAACAAAAATTAGCAGGACTAATAATCCCTTTTTAAAACATTTTGAATTTTATATGGGAGGGTAGTCAATTAAAAGTGTTGTGAATAGTTTCAGTTTCACAGTAAAGCGACTCAGCCATACATATCCATGTATCCATTCTCTCCCAGTGTCCCCTCCCATCCAGGCTGCCACGTAATATCGAGCAGAGTTCCCTGGGCTATATAGTAGGTCCTTGTTGGTTATCCGTTTTAAATATAGCGTTGTGTACATGTCCATCCCAAACTCCTTTACTATCATTTCCCACCACTCTTCCCCGCTGGTAACATAAGTTTGTTCTCTCAAGTCGTGAGGACTAACAGTCCTTATTGAGCCACGTTATAACCATGGTAGGTGTGGTCTAGATGCCAAAACTGAATAAATACCACTATAAAAATGATTGTCAAAAAGGAATTTATTGTCATCTTCTGCTCGTGGATCACCTTGAGAAGTATAAGTAGCAAAATAAATAGATGTCCATGTAGGTGATCCGGCAGAAACAAGGGGGCAAGAACGTCTGACAAGAAGATCGCAGATGGAAATAGAGTTCAGACAGAGTGAAGTGTGCTTCCTAGGATGGTTAGTTTCATGTTTAGATACTCTGAGTGGAAGACAGTGGTTATTTTTCTTCATTTGGGGAATCATTGTGACTGTAGGTAGAGTGCTAGAATAGGAGTCAGAGGACAGTTTAGCCACTAAATATACCACTTTGTGTAAATCACTTTAAGTCTTTTAGCCTAGATTTCTCCTTCTGGAAAATGGGAGCGACAGTGCTTGCCTTGGTCTCTTTGTCAAAGGGATCAAATAAGGTTTTGAGAACTATGAACAATTATTCAAATGTTTGGTAGTCATATTATCATTTTACCTTAGCCAGGTTTTGTGAAAAGGGCAGAACAAAAGGTAGGTTTTTAAAAGCTAAACAGAGTGATTTAATTCTTGGCTAAAATAATTGGTTTAGTTTTTGGTGTACGTATTATATGGACTTGCCACAATGCTTTCAGGGGATATTTCATTTCTTTAGGAAAATAGTAGTTTCTCTTTTATGGCTTTCTTGAGGAAAGAGACCATGTTTTAAAATGGTGCTGAATACAAATTGTGTTTTATCTCAAGGTAGTCATTTAATAGGTAGGAGTTGGTGAAATAAATGCTTAAATATAAAATAATACCAAATTGTGGAAATGATAGGGTGGTGAAAGTGGAGGGGTTGGTGTGAGGGGAATTTATGTACTGTAATTAATATTTTAGTTAGCATAGGTCTGTTGGGAAATGAAGATGACAAAATAGGTAATTGGAGTAGTAAGAATTTAAACTATAGGGACCAGAAACTGGGTCCTGCAAATGACTGTGAATTTCAGGGGTGCTCCCTGTAGGGCTTTTTCTAGAACTCTTGGCTGCGTTATTCTAATCCTAATCAACTATGTATTATCTAGATAGAAAAAAGAAAATCACAAGTCATTGCTTTGAGTTTGATAATACTGAATTTGCCAAACTCTTGAGAAGTTTTAGCCTATCTCTCTTATCTTGTACATTATCCAATCAATATTCTAAGAACCTAGAAACCCAGTAGTGGAGGAAAGAAGAAATATAGTTCCTGTTTAATTAGTCCCTATGTAATTGAAGGTTGGTTCTTGAATAATTCCGCTGTTTTGTTTTGTTTGATAGTTTATTTCTAAGAAATACATATATCAACCAAGGCTATTTATAATAGATGCAGTTAAGACAGGAAATTTACAAAAGAAATCATTGAGTTGGCCAAAAAGTTCATTCGGATTTTTCCATAGGATGGTACAGAAAAGCCGAATGAACTTTTTGGCTAACCCAATACTTCAGGTAGTGTGGACAGGGTACCCTTGGTGTCCCAAAGTTGGGTAACCTGAGTAATTCCTCTAGTGATATATCTACTAGTTAACTGATTTTTATTGAATTCTTACAGTGCTGAACACTGAAAGACCAGGTCTTCGCTCTTGAGGAGTTCCCTACACCCTTACCCTGGGAGTTTGATTTATGAAGTCAAACTGAAAAGCCTTTAAGTCCTTTTTTTAGGAGACAGGGTGGTTTGCAGGAAAAAATAAGGACTTTTGAGAGGCACTTGTGTAAAGTTGACCCATTCTGGATGCACCTCCAGTTTCTTCCTCGGAAGTGAACTTATAGTTAATGACTTGGGTAATGATTGAAAGAATTACATGTATATTAGATTGAGTTGGCCAAAAAGTTCATTTGGGTTTTTCTGTACCATCTTACAGATAAATCTGAATGAACGTTTTGGCCAACACAATAATAAAGCTTTATTATTATTACTATTTACTGTTCTTTCTGCAAGTCAGTGTTTTATGTCAGTCAATAGATATTTATTGGGTATCTTTGTAACTCTGATGGAAAGTGCTTTACATAATTAATGCATAGAATAGGATGAAATAAATGACTTTGTTGGAGCTATGGAGAAAGCAACAATCTTTGGCCTCAGTGTGTTTATAGTCTATTGAGGAGATGATCCGTACACATACAATGATAATTACCAAAACAAAGCTGTGGCTCAGTGCTAGTAGTGAAAGGTAGAGGCAAGTGCAGTGGGTACTGTGGTGGTACTGCTGGCTGTGGCGGTAAGTGTGTCCCTAACGTAGGGACCTGGAACATGGGGCGCCCTTTGAAAAATACTGTGAAGTGTTAATATAGTCAATGTAATTGTGTGTTGAGTGCCTTCTGAATGTCAAGCATTAAGCTGGATATTTCACATTCATTCATTCACTCATTCATCTAACAGAAACTTACTGAGTGCATTCTGTATGCCCAGGTACTGTTTTAACAGTATTATCCCTAATACTTTCAGTAACCTTGAGTGTTCAGTATGATTAACTCTCTTTTAGAGGAAACTGGTGCTCAGAGATACTTAGTAACTTGTGTAAGTTCATATCATGCAGTTTGGAAAGGCTGGGACATGGAAAAATGACACTGGCTTTTGTTTTGTTATGTCTTAAACTTTCTAATTTTCGAAATAGTAATTCTTAACAATATTTCCAAGAAAACACATTTCCAGATTTTGAGGAATATGTTTGTGTTTATACATTGGTTCACTAAGATGAGCGATAGCGTACAGGTGTAAGAAAAAAATGATGGGAAGAAAACACTATTTCTTCACTTTCCTCTTTCTTCTTCCCTTTTTAAAAGTTGGGAAAAGACTTAGTTGTACTGAAAAGAACACCTTGGTCTAGTTCATGGCCTTGAAATGATCATTAGCTGCTAACAAAACATTACTGAGATTAGGTTTGGTAATTACTGGGCTTATTTATTAAAAGGTTTCATCTGTTCTTTGTAGAAAGAGACCTGATAAGGCAGTAGGGTTTGTTTTCAATTAATTTAAATTAATTGATAAATTAAGTTTAAATCAATTAATCATCAATCAAAAGAATGGGACCTAAATTTACCATTTTGTGAACTCAAAACATGATGGAATTTATTGATTATAAAAAAAGAAAATTAAAATGAGGGATAGAGATAATAATGGTGAGAAGCTGGAGACAGGGAAGAATGTAGAGTGAGAGAATCAAAGTGTAAAAAAAGATACCAGGGAATATGACTAAGAATATATTCACCAAAATGTGATAATTACTGATATTATGCTCTATCCAGAAGAGTAGGCCTATTTACAAAATAAAGTGAAGAGTCTTTGATTCATTAGGTGGTTCTGGTTTATAGTGGGAATCATGTGACATTTCTGTTATTTGAGTCATGGTCCATCAAGCAGAGCTTTAGTCTTAGCTTCAAAGGATGCTGTTGGAGGCTTTGGTTATAGGGTGATAGACTGTTTCTCCTTTGTTGAAGCTCTATCATCAACAAAATTTTTTAAGCACCTGCTGTATGTTGGAGCCTTTCACGATTGGACCATGGCTTTATGTTACGTGCGCTTTTATAGAATTAAACTAGTTCAGTTACTGGAACACTTTGAGGAGGATGGTTGAGGCACCAAAATCAGTTGATTACTTTTCCCCCATCTGTTAAACTGACTGAGCACTGAACTGTGAATCGAAGTCCCTGGTCTGGTTGTTAAATGATCTAAATAATTTCACCCCATTGCTTTGTGGTCTTATTTGGAAGATTTGAGGCCTAGCTGTTCAATTTGTTGATAAGGAGTTTAGCTGCAAAGGGTTATCAAGATAAGCCTATAGACATGGCTTCTGTGACAGAAATAAAATCTGGACAAATCTAATTTATTATAGGCAAAAGAAATCAAGTGTAAATCTTTTAATTTTAGCTCTGTGTTCTATAAAAATATGAAGCAGAATAAGAAAAAAGAATGTACTACTTTTAGCATTTAAAAATTATGAAGCGAAGTAAGAAAAAAGAACAAGATACTACTTTTAGTTTTCTTTTAAAATTTAAACTTGTGCATATTTTGCATAAGCATGGAAATATCTCTGTGAGACAGGTTCTTGCTCTTTTTATGCCCTTGAATCTCTCTAATGGGTGTAAAATTTCTATTATTACCCTACTAGTGTAGTGTATGGATGACATTATAGCACTTTTCAGGATATTTCTGCCTCAAATTGAGTATTTCATAGTCTGTACATTGAAAATGAACTTCAAATAAAAGCATTCGAAGAGAGTGTGTTAAATATGCCATAAGACTGTTAATGTCAGTTTGTGATTTCATTTTCTATATACATTTTTTTTTCTTGAAAGGCATTTTTCATTTTCTGTTCCTCCTTCAGAGGAAGTAAGTAGGTTAAGGCCACAGACTCTCAAACAATTCATCCTTCTTACAGTAACAAACGGAAGGGCAGGAAGTTGAGATTTTGTAAAGGTTGCCTTTGGTGACTACCCCTTTGCGTGTAATCTTCATAGCAGAAAAGGTAGGAAATCAGATAAGCCATCGATGTGTTATAAATAGAGTCATTTTCATTAAAACATGACTAGTAGTAGATACAGGAGCGGGAGGTGTTTCTTGAAAAAATATCAACAAGAAGGAACCGTCCTAATAATCGATTTCATATATAAAGGAAACCTAGGTTAGCTGCCACTCAGACATCTGCTACATGAACATAGATAGGGACAGAAAACCCAGATTCTCAAGAATTTGTTCTTGATGCTATTGAGATTTCAGTTTTCACATTGAAGTCATCTACAGTTCTACCTGCCTAAAAAAAAAAATCTATGAACTTGGGCTCTCAGGGCAGAATTCACATCTCTCCACAACAGAGCTCAATTCCAGTATGTGTACGATTCAGAGTTCTTATCAGTCAGGGTTACTGGAATATCAAAGCTGGTATCTGTCATGCTTGATTTGAAAGGAAAATTTTTCTTTGTAGCAAAATATTTGTTGAGAGATGCTTCAAGAGTGAGTTTAGATTTTTCTCTTATCCCTATTGAATAAGCCTGTTCAAGAGGCTTGAATTTAACTTCTTTTGATGTGTTCTTCACTGACACTTAAATAAGGAGGGTTTCTTGGAGCTGGAGAGTTATCCTCTTGCCAAAGAGGTAAATAAATACTTAGCAGCCTCCTTGTTAGAATTTTCACTGGAGACTATGAGATAGATGGACACATGAAGATCTGTTTCTGATTTTCCCTCTCCCCAGTCCTTGCCCACAATTAGTCTGTTGCGTTTTCCCCTTCTCTTTTGTTCATTCATGTGATAAATTTTTATTGATGCCTACTGTGGATATTCACATGAGGGTAATGACATGAATAAGTCAAAGTCTCTTTCCTCCAAAACCTCCTGTAAGAAAGGATCATGACATGATGTAGTAAGTACTGTTCCTGGGGTGCAGAGTCTCCCTTCAGCCCCTGTTCTCCTGGCATCTTACATACCCATGTTCTAGTACTTGTACAGAGAAAGACTCACTGTGGTCATTTGAGTCCCCTTTGGAGAGGATCCATAGCTTTCATCTCTCCTTTCTCTGTAGGCCTCTTACTGTGATTTCTCAATGGTGCTTTCTGTCTGCCTCTGTGTTAGCTTTCTTGAAAGCAGGTCCTGGAACCAGAGTTGATACGCGAGGATGCTTTTATGCCTCCTCAGCAAAAATGTCACAGGAAGGTTGCCAATGGCTTAGTCTTAGGTCGTTGTTCAGAGATTATGTCCTTCATACTTTTCTCATTGTTAGAACGTTCTTTTCTTTATAAGAGCTTGGGAAAACCAATACTTACTGACTTTTCATCAGTTTCCTAAATTCATTTTGAAGTTTTACTTGTTTGTGAAATCCCAGAGTCCTACCATAGTTCTTAACTCCCACTTTTCCCCACCTTCACCTCTGGACTCTGGAGAAATCTGATAGGACTTTGTGGTGCAAAGGTATTAGCTTTTGTACAGTTATCATTTCTCTGCCCTGAGATATTCAGACGTCTGGTAAACTCATGCTTGAAGGGAGTGTGGACACTGGAGAGCAACTTGTTTCTTTTCTTCAAAATGACTGTAGCTGTTGTGGACTGAGTGTGCACAAAGTACTAAGCACTTTAACATGCGTAATTTAAAAATGTTTAAATCCCTATGAATTAGATATTCCTATTCATTTTATTTTTATTTTTATTTATTTATTTTTTTAGTATTGTTTTTTATTTTTTTAATTTTAAAATCTTTAATTCTTACATGTGTTCCCAAACATGAACCCCCCTCCCACCTCCCTCCCCATAACATCTCTGTGGGTCATCCCCATGCACCAGCCCCAAGCATGCTGTATCCTGCGTCAGACATAGACTAGCGATTCAATTCTTACATGATAGTATACATGATAGAATGCCATTCTCCCATATCATCCCACCCTCTCCCTCTCCCTCTGAGTCCAAAAGTCCGTTATACACAGCTGCGTCTTTTTTCCTATCTTGCATACAGGGTCGTCATTGCCATCTTTCTAAATTCCATATATATGTGTTAGTATACTGTATTGGTGTTTTTCTTTCTGGCTTACTTCACTCTGTATAATCGGCTCCAGTTTCATCCATCTCATCAGAACTGATTCAAATGAATTCTTTTTAACGGCTGAGTAATACTCCATTGTGTATATGTACCACAGCTTTCTTATCCATTCATCTGCTGATGGACATCTAGGTTGTTTCCATGTCCTGGCTATTAGATATTCCTATTCATTTTTTAGATAAAGGGGCTAAGGCTCAAGAGAGGTTGGGTACCATGCCCAAGATTTATTCAGCTAGTAAGTTGTGAAGCCAGGATTCAACCCAAGCACTCTGGCTGTTTGTGCTTTTCACCTTTACAATCATTCGGCTTCTTTATTGACTAAAATACATTGTGTTGGGCACTGTGGTATAGTCTGAGGGTCACTGTTTTGGGAGGTGAAAGTTTGTTTATTGATTTGGTGATCTTTTTTTATCTGTAAAATGAGGCCAACAATTTTTGGCCAACTTAAAAGGTAGCTGTTAGGGTCAAATAGGCTAGTATTGGTAAGATCCTTTAAAATGACAAAGTGTAGAAGAAACCCTCCAGCTCCACTATGTCTGTATCTCTGGAGTGGGTTAGACTTACTGACTTTGTCTGACTCCCCTTACGTGGCCGTGTATTTGTAAATATGTGAGTTCCCCATTACAGCCTGTGTACCTCTCAGGTGTCATGAAAGTGAATAGGAAGGCATTAGATAATAAATCAGAAAACCGTAGATAGACCTTAAGAGGCGGGGCCGTGTCTTTCTCAGGATCACTTTCTTGGGCCTGGACTCGAGGTCTGCAGGACTTTCCCCCAGTGTTAGATACTACAGATTTCAACACACGGATGCAGACTGGGAGCTCAGTCAGAACGTAGCATCTCTGTAGTTGATTTCCTAACCTGGAGATGAATGAATTCTATCCTGTAAAATACTGCCTGTTCTCATGTTATTTCTTGAATTTGTTTTCCATAGCTCAGCATTTTCTGAAAAGGGGTTCCATGGGACTTGCTAGACTGTGATAACAGAGCTATAGGGCTAACTGACTGTGGGAAACTTGGATTCAGCGCTTCACAGATAGCTGCATTGCTGCTGATGTGTGCCATCCATCTCCCGAAGACCCAGCGGTTACATTTCTCCATCACCACAAAACTTGTGTCACAGGACACACAGCAATGGTCTCCTATAAGTTCTGAGGAGCAGACTTTGGGACAATTTGCCCTAGCCTTTCATCTTAGTCTTGTTAACCTACTTTAGCCTGGTCCCCAGTGTGCTGCCAGCCCAGCGTGATGGTGAAGAGAGCCCTGCCCTCAGGTCCAACTCCCTCCCTACGTGGCAAATCCTTGTCCATTACTTCAGAGGAATTGTTCCTTGAAGAAAGCTAGTCATTTCTAGAGCCATGTAAATATGAGGGATTATTGTTATTAACACCACAACATCTACTTCTGTGTTGTAATTCTGACATCTTCTAATGGAGCTTTGAACACAGGTGGCTTACCATAAGAGACACCACTGAAATAAAATGAAGGGAAAGGGGGGGGAAAGAAATGCCAGTGACTAATTTTTTAAGGTCACTGAGCAATTCTCATGAACTCAAATAATTGTTAAACCAGGTAACTATAATAGACGGTTAAGATTTTATTCACTGCTTAACTTTGGACTAGACACTGTGTTGAACTGTTCTCTGACTCATCGTCTCATTCAGTCCTCACCATGTGCAATGAAGAAAAGTTCTGTTATCATCTACATTTTATAGGTGAGGAACTGGAGGCTTCAGGGGGTTAGTTGGTCTGAAGTTACAGAACAGGGCATTGCCAAGCCTTGGAAAGTGAATTGAAGAGGAGGGAAGGAAGGTCATGGCTCCTTTAGGAAAGGGCAGGGGATGGAGAGAGGAACTTGAGAGAGTGTGGCAAGTTTTGAGGATGATGCATGAAGTGTTTGATTTGCATCTGTGAAAGGATGACAAGGAGCAGGGTGGGTGGGAGAGGGCGGCTCAGCAACTTTATACACCATTTTGATATGGGTTTAGCACTGGGCAGAGGCCCTTTCGATGATATTACTGAAGGTGATGCTTAAGACTTATTTTTTGAGAATGTCACAATATGTCAAAGACAGCTTTTGGTGAGTGATTGATGATTTCTACAAAGTGAACCAAAAGCCAGCTTCAGTTGATGGTATTCATGTGGGCATCATAGCAACAGAGCACTGACTCCCCACTGTGGATGTTGACTTTTCTTATTATTGTCTCTCTTCTGCAGAGCTGTCATTTTTGTTTCTTTCATGGTTATGATTTAAGGGTTAGCATTCCTGACTTACTCTTCACAAAAGATACATTGCCCTCTTGAACCAAAAACTGATGTGTTTAGTCCATTGACACCAGGCACTGAGATCTTACTCAGTCCCATCATCTCTCTGAGTGATAGAATTAAATCTGATTCTCAGATGCTGCTTCTGGGGTAATGCCTATCCCCATTTTACAACTACCGCCAGCTCTTGGCCTTGTTATCTCTGTAACTTACTTTTGAAAACTGTACCTGTTAATGGTAAAGCTATAAAATGGAGTTCTAAAAAAAAACTTTATTTTAAAACATTAAAACTGTGTAACTGGCGTTAGTGAACATTAGCTGTTCTTGTAAATACTCTACTGTTTTGAAAACAATGGTTTGAGCAGGACTGGCCAGGCTGCAGTTAGTACCCTTTCTTAGTAATCTTTAATACTGACCTTATCTGTAGATCCAGACTTTTGGTTTCTAGGCAAGGCCCACTGTCTCAGTTTGGGTTGAAGCTACCAGATTGGGTTGCTTATCTTCCAAGGGACTGTTATCTTCCCTTCATCTCAGCCCCAGGCAGCCTCTTCACCTTGAATGTGCTATCCAAGTGCACGCCTGGGGCGTCTCTGCCCCCAACTCTGAGCGGCCATTTTAT